>NC_077231.1:34281517-35481517 GCF_027887165.1 Monodelphis domestica
TTCCCTTCCCAGTGATATCTGCCATCAAACAAAAAACATGGAAGCTGACAGCTCTGTAGGAAGAAAACTACTCTCGTGGGATCACAGCCTGACCTGAAAAATTATGCTGTCCTGTTAAAGAGGAGGAAAATAAGGATCAGAGTGGGAAAACTTACCTAAGCTTGAATGAAAGTTAGCAGCAGAGGAAGGCTAGGTGATTTAGTGGATTGAAACCCAGATCTAGAGATGGAAGGTCCTGGATTCAAATTTGACCTCAGACACTTCCTAGCTGTGTAACCCCAGCTAAGTCTTTTTTTTTTTAACCCTTACCTTCCATATTGGAGTCAATACTGTGTATTGGTTCCAAGGCAGAAGAGCGGTAAGGACCAGGCAATGGGAGTCAAGTGACTTGCCCAGGGTCACACAGCTAGGAAGTGGCTGAGGTTACATTTGAACCTAGGACCTCCCATCTCTAGGCCTAGCTCTCCATCCACTGAGCTACCCAGCTGCCCCTCCAGGCAAGTCTTTTAACCCCAATTGCCAAGCCTTTGCTACCATTGGAACCAATATACAATATTCTAAGACAGAATGTTACAGTTTTGAAAAAAGTGAGCAGCAGAGCCAAGATTGGAATAGAGTCTTTTGGCTCCCAGACTCTGCCTCAACATGTCACCTCCCTGGGAAGAGAAAGCAATGAAACCTGAGGGGAGAGTTAAAAGGTGGTTCCCCAAAGCACAAAGACATTCAAGAATGTCAGCTGGACCCAGCACCCAGAGGGTCTCATCAGCAGGTAAAGCATTCCCCATCCTCGAGAAGACACACTAGCTTCTCCCCTGAAACAGAGGCTACAATGGGTTTTCTCAGTCTGTGAGCTTTAGGGAAGGAAGAGACTCTTATGGACAGGATCACTGAGGACATCTCCAGCAATGGCTCTTTGGAGGGACCATCATTCTAGGCTTGGACACTGGGGGGAGCCATTAACCTCCCGTTATTCTGCTCTCTTTAAGAGATGGTGGCAATTCCCTGAGGGAAGAGAAGATGGGGCATCTAGCTGCACCCTGAAGAAGAGAATCTGTTTTGTGGAATTCCTTCTAAGGAAGGATTCTAGGATAAGAGAGCAAAGATGATTCCTCTTAGGAACGGAGTGGAAGCAATCTGAACACAGGTTCTAAACCAAAAAGAGGAAAGGAATTTGTGGATTTAGAAAAGGAAGTTTGGGATGGATTTCCCCTCTGAAAGAGTCTTGCTGGCTCAAATTCAGACTACAAAGAATTCACTTCCCCCCTGACATCCTTAATCAATAGCTCATCATTGATGCTAGTATAGGTCCCAGCCCTAATCCGAGTTCTGCTTCTAGTACTCCCTCTTACTACTCTCCGTAACTCCAACCAAACATACAGGTAGAACCTGATCCGTGCTAGCTAGTAAAGCATATATGGTCACATTATTCAAATTCCAACAGCATATTTCCACTGGGTTAGACCTAGTGACCATATTTTACATCATTATAGTAAATAGTTCCCCAAATATAACAATGATAAAATCATTATATTATATCTTATTATAGATTATAAAATCATATATTATTATCATCCTATTATGAAATTATTAGATGAAAACAATAACAAACAGAATCCCAAATACAAGATTCCTTGTTCACATTCATTGAAACATAGCAGTATTTCCTGAGAAACTCAGAAGGAAGCACAGACAAGCAGGTCAGTCTTGAAAGTAACATATACAGGAAAGCCCGGGAAGATTTATATTAGCTGATACAAAGTAAAGTGAGAAAAACTGGGAGAACCTTGTACACAGCAATGCTGTAATAGCTACTCTGAGCTACAATGATGCACAGCAATTCCGAAGAACTTGCTTTTCCCCCACAACATGGCAAATTGAAAAGAGATGTGTTGCATTTTTGTTGTAGTTGTTCAGTGGTTTCAGTTGTGTCTGACCGTTCATGACCTCATTTGATATTTTCTTGGCAAAGTTACTGGAGTGGTTTGCCATTTTTCTCTCCAGCTCATTTTACAAAGGAGGAAACTGAAGCAGACAAGGTTAGAGACTTGCCCGGGGCACACAGCTAGTAAATGTCTAAGCCTGGTTTTGAACTCAGGTCCTCTTCACTTCAAGTCCACACTCTTCCATTGTACCACCTACCTGTTCATGTTTGAGTGACTATCTATCTTTCTATAAATAAATATGCATCTAATATTCTATATAAAATGTTCTATATGTCTTGCTTTCTCAAATAATAAGGGAGGGACTGGAGGGAAGGAGAGAATTTGGAACTGAAAAATAAAAATTAATTTTAAAATAATTTTTTTAAAGCAAGTACCACAATTCATCATGTCCTTTTTTTAAAGCAAGCTCTTTGAAATGGAGACTCACCGCTTCCCATGACCCTCTGTTGATGGTCTCCTAGGTATATGGACATTTTTTTGGTTTGGATGTTTAAGCTCAGACTTTAAAACTTTTTCTTTTTTTCAAAAAAGAAAAATTTTATTTCTTCAACCTTAACCTATATTTCAGCCTCAGTTTTCTCATCTGTAAATTAAGGATAATGATAGCACTTTCTCCCAAGGTAGTTGTGAGCATTAAATGAGACTATATATATATATAGTATAATATTATTATTAACCAAGCTTTATACTAGTACATTTTGGTAACATTTTAAGGTTTACAAAATGCTTTCCTCATAAGAGTCCATTGAGGTAAGCACTCCAAATGTCACCAGAAATATTTTTGCACATCATTGAAATGTATTCAGTGTTTATTGAATGGAAATATCCCTGATTTGCAGATGAAGCTGAGAAAGGTCACCACCACAGAAAGAAAGAGCATCAGCACAAGGATTTGGGCACAGGTTTCCTCCGCTGGACTCCGTAGTTCTTTACACTGTCCCACCCCAGTGTTTCCTTAGCAGGGACCTTAATCCCGTCAGTCCCTTCTGTGGCCGGGCTTGAGGGGCCCCGGCGGCCCTCCCCACACGGATTCTCTCAGGCAGAGGGGTTGCCCTTAGGAAAATGCCGAACCCCCGCGGAAGGATAAATCCGATGCTGATCAGAGCTGGGGTAAATTGGCTCATGGAATCTCTCCCGTGGAAAACAAGGATTTCCCACTCCTAAGAGCTCCCTTCGGAAGAGTGAGGAGTTGGCCTCCCCGAACCCCGGGAAGAGGAAGAGAGGCAATTCTGAAAGCAGAAGTCGAAGGGCCAAAGCAGAAGAAGAAACTCCATTTCAGTAAGAGTCCGCCCGCCCGGGGCTTGCCTTGCCAGTCTTGGCCAAGAAAACTCTCAATGGGGTCACAAACAGGAAGGGGAAGCCTTCAAGCCCAGAGCCGGGGTCCTCAGTCTGGAGCTTGGGGCTCTCCCTTTTCCCAGACACCATCCTAATGAGCCTTTGTCCAACCTGAACTACCAGCATCCCTTGCTAACATCCTGTGCTGGAGGAGGAGAAAGGAGGAGGAAAATCGGGGAAAACACGAGAAGAGTGAGCCTTTCTTAGGCATCCAGGTAGCATAATAACTAGAGTCTGGAGAGATCCAAGTTCAAATCCTTCCTTAGCTGTACAAACCAGGGCACGTCACCCTTATGTCTGCCTCTGGTTTTCCATCTGTAAAATGGAAGCCATGAGAATGTCTCCCTCCCAGCGTTGTTAGTAACATAAAATGAGAGAATTATAAACCAAGAGTAAACCTTGAAGTACTATCTCTACAACCGCTAATTATGACTATTCCTCTAGAAATGCCTTTTCCAATTTAAGGGCGCTCTGGGTCTATTTCCTGCAAGTGAACTAACTTAAGGGGCTCAGAGAATTGTTTGTAAAATGTTTGCTCCGACATCCAATGTGGCAGGATTTTCTGCATCGCCTTCTCAGGGTCAGGTGAACTACGCTACCCCTCAGGCTTTCAGAAAGGCACCTGGAGGAGAGATATCTCTTCTAATGCTTGAACCCCTGCCAGCTGTGTTCCCCCCTCCCTTCCCCCCATTGTGGAGGACTGGAGAATGCCTGAAAAAGTTTAGTATCTGCTCTAGCTGGCCTGGAGTTCCTAAGGTCAGCATCAAAGCCCCTCAAAACAGCAATGCTATCCTGGCTGCAAACCCAGCCTGGATTCCTGTGGGAACTCTGCCTGCCTCAGTTTCCTCATAGGTAAAATGGGGATAATAACAGCACCTTCAGGGGGCAGCTGGGTATCTCAGTGGATTGAGAGCCAGGCCTAGAGACGGGAGGTCCTGAGTTCAAATTTGGCCTCAGACACTTCCCAGCTGGGTGACCCTGGGCAAGTCACTTAACCCCCATTGCCTAGCCCTTACCACAGTATTGATTCCAAGATGGAAGGTAAGGGTTTAAAAAAAAATAACAGCACCTCCTTTCCAGGCTTGTTGTAAGGGTCAAATAAGATCAAATTTGTAAACCTCAAAGTGCTCTACAAATATTAGATATTATTGTCACCATCATCATGCTTTGGCAGCCAATCAAAGAGCCTCCTTTTCAACACAGTTAGCCAAGCCAGCTAGAAATAGCCTAGGAAGCAGGCTGCCCAGGTTGTCCACATGCAAAGATACCGTCTCTGTATTTTGTGCATGCATAGATTCTCATTACACCAGGATTTAAATGTAAGCCAATGACCAACATGCTCTAAGATCAAATATGATTATAAAGTGCTTAGCACAGTGCCTGGCACATAGTTGATTCTTTTTTTTTTTTTCAATCCTTACTTTCTGACTTCGTAACAACTCTAAGACACAAGGGCAAGGGCTAGGCAATGGGAGTTAAGTGACTTGTCCACAGTCACACAGCTAAGAAGTGTCTCAAGTCAAATTTGAACCCAAGCTCTCCTGTATCTTTGAGCCACCTAACTGCCCCACATAGTAAAAAAAAATTTAAATCCTCACCTTTCATCTTAGAATCAATACTATATATTGGTTCCAAGGCAGAAGAGTGGTAAGGGCTAGGCAATGGGGGTCAAGTGACTTGCCCAGGGTCACACAACTAGGAAGTGTATGAGGCCAGATTGGAACCCAGGACCCCATCTGCCACTCAGCTGCCCCCCACATAGTAAATTCTTAATAAATGCTTGTATCCTTCCCTTCCCAATGTGCAGGTGAAACATTTGCCACACCCAAGCTACATTTCCAGCATCTTTTTAGGTTACATCCTCATTTTATGTAAGGAGGCTTGGGAGATAAATTTGGCTGAGACCCACGCTGTGGGGATCTGTTTTTTTATTCTTCAGAGCTTGTGCTTTTGGTTAAGTGCTGCAGGTGTGAGTCTCTGGCTCTTTTGCTCTGCTTACTTGACTGAAGAACCTTTTTTTTCTTTACTCTCTTTCTCTCTCTTTTAATTTATTATTGAAATTCCTACATATTTTTCAGTACTAGGACTATTTATTTATTTTTACTCCTACACCAAACAGCTATGAACAAACAAGATGTATTCAGGCTAAATGGAAGATAATCACTCATCTCTAGGTTGGTGCCTGCTGTTAATTCTAGTGCTACCTGAGCCCTGTCTAACCCCACCAAAAAAAGAGTTCTGTTGAGAGGTTTCCTAGAGTCATCAAGAGACCCCCAGACACATGTAAGATGACACATCCATCCTGTTCCCAAGTTGGCTAGCTCCCTACTTCTTGAAGCCCAGACCCTGAGGTTCTGGCAAGAAGGTCTATCTGAAATACGATGATGGCTTCAAAGTTAACTGGTCTGTTCTAAAATCCTCTTTGGCCACTCCATCTTTCATTCATTCAGCAAGCAATTGTCAGGTCTTTTTATGTGCCTGGCACTGTGCTAGTCACTACATAGTGACAGATGAAAATGGCAGCCTCAGTCCTCAGGGACCTTACAATCTGTTGGGGAAGCCACTGGTATACAGAGGGGAAGCCTCTAGTGGGCTTGTACTCTGATCACTTCCAAAAGGAAATATCCCTTGGACCCTGGATCGGGGACACACATAATCAGAGACTTCTAGTTGGTCTCCATGTATTGGAAGGGAAAAAGAATGGATTTCTTTTTTTTTTTAGGAATGGATTTCTTCTTCCCTTTCTCCATGGCAGCTATGAAGGCTGCTCTTAAATGACAGCAATGTATAGATGTTTTCCTAGATAAGCTTGAGCCCGGATTTTAGGGTTCTGATTATTTCTTGTGCTTCATGTTTCTTTCTCTGAGCACAGGTGATCAAAAAGCAATTCTGAGATGAATATTTTTCTACTCTTCCACTCTGCCTTGGATTGGACATAAGAGCAATAGGAGACACAGATTTTCAAGAAGGGGAGTGATGGGCAGTATAAGGGTCATGAAGTTGATTTTGGGAATCCCACTGAATTAGGTCAGGGGCCTGGTGGGCAGTGAATCAAAGAGTGGTCATCTCAGCCGCCTGGTGTTTTATATTTGCCTACAGTCTAAAGTCCAAGCTCTGACAAGGGGGATGGAGAGGTCTTCATAAAGGTGGAGTGGAGTTCCCTCAATCATGCAGGGTTTTTCTACTTCCAGTGGCTTGGTAGAGCATCCCATATCAGGCTCCTTTAATCTCACGACAGACCACAACTCAGGAGTAAGCATTTATTCGTACTTTGCTTCTCTTTACCTGCCTATCTCCTTTATAGAGTATATGAATTAAATATAGAGGGTACCCCTATTCAAGTGGACTCACCTCATTCGGTAGGATGCCATTGAGTCATCTGACTGGGATTTCCATGTGGCAATTCAATTCCTGACCATCAGAAATCCCCATAGATGAAGTGTCCAAAATTTAGGACTCTCAGACAGGGACTGAAATAAATCCTGGCCAGTTAGTGCCTGGGTTACTCTTTTTCATTTTATTTATTTTGTCAGTGCTTATGAAGCAGGTTTCAGATGAAGAAATCAAAGCCATCAATAATCATATAAAATGTTCTAAATTCCTCTTGATTAGAGAAATGCAAATTAAGACAACTCTGAGGTACCACCTCACACTTATCAGATTGGCCAATATGACAGTAAAGGAAAATGATAAGTATTGGAGGGAATGTGGCAAAATTGGGACATGAATGCATTGCTGGTGGAGTTGTAAATGGATCCAACCATTCTGGAGGGCAATTTGGAATTAAATCTGAAGGGCTGGCTATACAACAATGCATATCCTTTGATTTGATAATACCACCACTAGATCTGTATCCCAAAGAGATTTTTTTAAGGGGAAAAGACCTACTTGTACAAAAATATTTATAGCTGTTCTTTTTGGGGTGGCAAAGATTTGGAAATTGAAGAGCTGTCCATCAACTGGAGAATGGCTAAACAAATTGTGGTATATGATGGTGATGGAATAGTATTGTGCTATAAGGAATGATGATCAGGATGATTTCAGAAAGAACTCGAAATATCTTCATAGATTGATGCAGAGTGAAATAAGCAGACCAGGAAAACACTGTACACAGCACCAACAATATGGTGGAATAAACAACTGTGATAGACTTAGTTACCTTCAGAAATACAAAGATTGAGGACAATTCTAAGGGACTTAGGACAAAGAATGCTTTCCACCACCAGAGGACTCAGAATACAGATAAAGGCATATGATTTTTCAATTGTTTATTTGGGTTTATGTTTGGGGGTTTGGGTTTTATAAGATTACTCACAAATTTAAAAAATAAAAACAAAGTGCTTATGAGTCTTTTATGTTGTAATCATTTCTTTTATGATGAAGAAACAAACAGCTGCCTCATACCTGATTCTTTTCAAAAAGAGACCTTGTTAATACCTTCGGACAAGACCATAGACATGAGAGACAAGAAACAGAACCTGGCTTGTAGGAGAAAGAGGTGTCTCATAATCCTGAGTCAGTGGGTCTATTACATGAATAAATACAAAGTAATGGGAGGAGAGGGGAATACAGATAAGCAAAGGGGAGGCTCAGGAAATGCCTGTCTGGAAGGTATAACTGGAGCTGGAAGATTGGCAGAAGTGGAGAATTCAAAGAGGAAATGCTAAAGAGGAAGTATATTCCTGGGATGGCATCTATGAAGAACAGGTAATGAGCCCAATTAACTAGAGCATGATATGTGCAAAGTAATATATGATCAGCCTGAAAAGAAGACAGGCAGGTAAGGGGAGGCAAAGTATGGCTGAGCCCTCATTACGGAGATGTGCTTTGTTATGAAATTGAAGGAGTACTTGGATATGTATACTCTTGGATATGTATACTCTACTAAGTCACTAGAAGCAGAAGTGCCCACTTCACACAGAGACTCTAAGTTGGATTCCACATGGCTTCTCTCCTTTCAACCTTTATGAAGACCTGTCCAGCCCTCTTTTCAGAGCTTGGACTCTAGACTGACTGGGTAAATAATATAAACACCATATGCCTGGGATGACAATCTGGTATTTACCCCTTCTTTGGTTCACTGCCTACATGCTATTCTGTGAGTCCCCTGACCTAATTCAATCAAAATCAACTTCATAAAGCCCTCTGCCATCCATCACTCCCCTACTTAAGGACATATAAGGCTCCTATCACTCCCAGGTCCCATCCAAACTCCAAGGCACCATGGAGTAGAAGATAGGGTACTGAATTCAAATGGATCCTTACTAATAGTGTGACCTAGCTTAAACTTTCCATTCCTTAGTTTCATCAACTGTGAAATGAGAGGGTGGAACTGATGGCCTCTAAAGTCCCTTCTAGTTCTAAATCTAAAACTCTTTTACCCACTGTTATACAAGTGTCTTGGGAGGATCCAGTTAGGGTCCTCTCATCTCTCATCAGACCCTACTTCCCCTCCTTTCTTCATCTCTCACTCTCCATATACCTCCAGCCTCTTTTCTGCACACCTTCCCCAATCTTCACTCCCCAAAATTCATCCTAGACCTCCTACACTGAAACCCAGGGCTCTGTCCATCTTCCTGGTCTTTCTCTACCTCCATACCTGTCCTGAGTATATGTTCTGTCTTCCCCATTAAATTGGGAACTCCCTGAAAGCAAGGAGTATATGCCCCCTCCATCTGGATCCTCATTCCTTTAGTGCTTGTGAACATAAGGCACACAGACTAACTCAAAGCAGATGTGTCACCATCTTGTTTTTGACGATTTTTTCCCTTGAAGAAATCAGAGTTTATTGATTAGATTCAGATTCAAATTTTAGCCTCGACCTTGGTTTGTCTTTGAACAAAAGACAAATGAGTTTGTATTTCCATAGTCACCTGCAGTTTTCCCTCCCGTTACATGGTCTTTATCAGCTAGTATGGAGTGATAAGAGCCCTATAAAGCAGGGTTGTGGGGGGCCTGGGAGTTAGTGGTCTAACCCTCAGGCACCATGCTCCAAATTCTGATCCTCGCTCTCCTGGTCTTTTGCGGTAAGTCTGACCTGTGTTATGTAGTTAGGCTGGATCAGGAGGTCTCCCCAAGCTCTAAGCCTGTTCTTAGGCTCAGAATAAAGGTTGGTCCCTACTCTATGCCCTAATACTATAGGAACAGCTTTCTTTTCTTGGTATCTCCAATGGCAGGAGTTAATGTACCCTATCATTTAGCCATCACTGTAGTGGGCCATTACCCACTGACATGTCTTTGGACCTGTCAGTTGAGGATGAGGCTCCTTGAGGAGTGCTGAAGGGAATTCCCCTCCATTATTCACGGGAAATCTATTGGTTAGAGACCTCAGCAAATAGCCTTAGTTGGGAGTGCATAATGGTATCCCTAGCCTCAGAGAATTAAGTCAAAGGCATTTATTTATGACTCAGTGAAGTTCTCAGTCTTCTAGGAAAAGGAGAGGGCAAATATCCAACAATCCTGTGCCTATATCCCCTTTAATACCACATTGCATTCTTTAGCCTTCTTATAGCATAGCTAAAAGGTTGCTCCGCCATTAATCATTCCTTTTTCCTTTCCCAAAGGTCACGGCTTGGAGGATTTCCCAGATACCAATGCCCGAGTTGTGGGGGGAACCAATGCCCAAAGAAATGTCTGGCCTTCCCAGGTAGGTATGACCCCATAGGTACAGCTTTCCTCAAACCCAGGGTTCTCCTATAAGCCGCATACATCTGGAAGCAGAGCTCAAGAGGCTTTGGAGTCACGTTTTGAAGGTAGCTGGAACCCGCAGCTTCTCTAACTGCAGGAAGATTGGAAATTAGAACCTGGAAACACAAAATGGACTTATACCTTCCACACAGATATATACTATAGTTAAGAGACACATGGGTACATGACACTTGCACTTATAGGAGCAACTAGGGATAGACTAGGTAGAGAGAGGACTAGGAGTTAAGGAATTCTGAGTTTGAATCTTGCTTTGAACTCTTACTTAGCTGTGTGAACCTGGGAAAGTCACTTATCCTCTCTGTGCCCCTGTTTCTTTGCCTGTAAGATGAAGGAATAGACCTGATGGCTTTTGGGGGTTCCTTTTAGCTCCAAATCTGATTTCATGGGTCCTCCATTTCTCATTCACCTCCCAGACATATATTGCCTAGGTACCATTCACCCAAACTTCCAGGCACCCAACCCTTTATATCATAAAACCCACTATGCCATGATTTAGGTTTCATTCTTAGATATGACTGCCTACATGTTACATTATGTTGGGTCATGTTATTTTGTGTCACATTTTGTCATATTATCCTACATCATATATTATGTTTACGTTGTGTTCTGTACTCTATATCTTATTATTATAGTCCATATTCATATCATGTTGGATTATATTCTTTATTCATATCACATGACGTTATCTTTTTCATTAGCTTCCTTGGGCCTCAGTTTCCTCTTCCATAAAATAAGGAAATTGAACGTATTGACTGGAGGACCCATTCCAGCTTTGACATTCTAGGTTATAATCCATAGCTACCTCTAAACACACACCTGCCCTCTCTATCTCAGCTTCTAGCTTAAATATCACTCACACGTCTTCATCTCTCCTACACACTGATCACACAGAGTCATGATTTGGCTGCTTTAAAGGCAATTTCCTACTTTTTCATGTCAATAGTCGTACTGTAGGACCTCACTTTACACAAACTCAACACACAGGTGTCATTGGTGATCAAAAAGGATCTGCACCATTTTCCCAGGCTGCGTAAAGACTCACAGCAGTTCTCCCAATCATGTTTAAGTCATCGCATTGTTTCATACCTAACATTAGCTCCTACACATAAGTCTTGTCCAGAGCTCTTGCTTGTAACAAGCTGCACCTTGTTAGGCCAGTGCTTCTATTTGTTTCATCAATGCGTCTTAGTGATTGATAATGGTCCCATGGTACAAGAGTAGTGATGTTCATAGCTCTGAAAAGCCTAACAAAAGCTCTAAAGGGCCTAGGTGATGCTTGTATAAGAAATACTCATTAAATAATGGGGTTTACTATTACACTGAATTTTCAAAATCAGAGGAAGGAGTATATCTCCAGGATATAGGTAAAGACATATGGAGAGGGACAGATAGACTGCTGGGTCTAGAGTTGGGAGAACTTCGGTTCAAACTGGACTTCACACACCTCCTAGCTGTGTGACTTTGGACAAGTTACTTAACTCCAATTGCCTAGCCCTTGCCACTCTTCTGTCTTAGAATTGATTGTAAGACAGAAGGTAAGGGTTTAAAAAGAAAAGAAGGAGGAAAAAAAAGAAACAGTTATGAAGAATCCAGAATTATGAGGCTCTGAACAGCAGTTTGATGCCACTTCTCTTCCCAGGCAAAGGATATTATCATTCCCATTGCAAACAGCCCCATTTTCTTTTGTTTGAGAGGGGGAATGAAACTTGGAAAGTGGTGAGATAAGCAGGGAGAGAATTAACCATTGATTCCTCTTTTTCTTTACCTGATCGTTCTAGATTTCTCTCCAGTACTCATCTGGGGGCTCATGGTATCACACCTGTGGAGGGACTCTTGTTACCCAGGACTGGGTGATGACAGCAGCTCATTGTGTGGACAAGTAAGGAAAAAAATAAGATAATCATTTCTCTAGGTATTAATAGAAGTTGGTATTAGCCACTAAGGTTCTGGACTTATCTGAAAGTTCAAATCTTGCCTCAAATACTTTTTTAAAAAATCTTTACCTTTTTAGAATTGATAATAAGTATAGATTATATGGCAGAAAAGTGGTAAGAGCTAAGCATATAGGATTAAGTTGTCCGGGTTCACATAGCTAGGAAGTGTCTGAGGCCAGATTTGAACCCAGATCCTTTTGACTCTGGGTCTGGAGCTTTATCCATTATTTTACCCAATGGCCCTATTGTCTCATCTGTAAAATGGAAATGATAATTACATCAAATCAGAGAGTTATGAGAATCAGATGAAATAATATCTTTAGAGTGCTTTGTAAGCCTTAAGGTATTAGATAAATATGAGTTCTTATTATTGGTTTAGGGAGAAATGAGGACTGGGTGTCCAGCATTTGTGAGTGAGTTCTGTGTGTACCATCCTTTCTCCAGTATGGCCAGGAAGAAATGTCTTTAATATGGAAATCTACATATTGAAAGCTTCTGGAGGGAAATCTGAGTGGTATACGGGAACAAACCCTTTAATGGGATATATCATATTCTAATATTATCTTTACAACTCTCCTGTATAGAGTGGTTAGACCATGAACCCAAACTATTGAAATGGGAAAGGGAGAAAGATTACAGGTTACAGATGAAATGTTGATGTTTATTTTGGAGTCTGAATTGCTTCTGTATAGGCTGGATAAAATGAGCTGATTTAGCAGACAGACCACTTGGAGTCATGAAAACTTGAATATAAACACTAGCCTCTCTGTGTCCAGTAGCTTTGTCTATAAGATGAGGATAATAATAGAACCCACCTCCCCTCGGGTTGGTGTGAGAATAGAATCAATGGAAAGCCTTCTCAAAATCTTCAAATACTAGACAAATGTGAATTATTATTGTTCTTAAGCATTAAACAAGATGATCTTGCCCATTATTTTCACACCGAAGGAGATTTGCCATGGTAGACAGAATGAGGGACCTAAACTATGGTAGGTCACCTATGGCTTTCTTCTCCTCCTCCAGCAACATGAATTTCCGAGTCGTGGTTGGAGATCACAACCTGTACCAGAATGATGGCACTGAACAGTATGTGAGCGTCAGGAAAATTGTGGTACATCCAAACTGGAACCCCAACAGTGTGGCTTCAGGGTGAGTAATAGTTAATAATTCATCTGGGGAGGGTGGTCTAGGGTGAGAAGAGGTGTATTGGAGCCTCGCCTCCATATTTTCCTCCTGGGGACAGGGAACAACTGGATCCTGTGTAATCCTGACTGGTGCTCCATGATATCTGAATTGTTTCTTTCTGGCTGTTTGAAGTATTTTTTCCTTGGCCTGGGAGCTCTTGAACCTGGCCATAACTTTCCTGGCAATTGTCATTTGGGGAATTATTGTAGGAGATGATCTGTGGATTCTTTCAAACTCTATTTTACCTTCTTGTTCAAGAATATCAGGGCAAGGGGGACAGCAGGGTGGCCTAGAGATGGGAGGTCCTAGGTTCAAATCTGGCCTTAGACACTTCTTAGCTGTGTGACCCTGAGCAAGTCACTTAAACCCCATTGCCGAGGCCTTACAACTCTTCTGCCTTGAAACCAACACACAGTATTGATTCTAAGACAGAAGGTAAGAGTTTTTAAAAAAAGAATATCAGGGCAATTTTCTTGGATAATTTCTTGTAATATGATGTCCAGGCTTTTGTGTGTGTGTGTGGTTATGACTTTTGAGTAGTACAGTAATACTTAAATTGTCTCCCCTGGATCTATTTTTCAGATCGGTTGTTTTTTTCAATAAGATATTTCATATTTTCTTCTATTTTTTCATTCTTTTGATTTTGTTTTATTGTTTCTTGATGTCTCATGAAATCATTAGTTTCTCTTTGCCCAATTCTAATTTTTAAAGACTGAATTTCTTCTATGATCCTCTTTTGAAGTTGCTCTTTTCTTCATTGGATTTTTTGCCTCTTTTCCAGTAGGTCAATTCTGGTTATAAAACACTATTTTCTTCATTTCATTTGTCTTTTTCCAGTTGATCAGTTTTGCTTTTTAAGCTGTTGTTTTCTTTTTCACATTTTTCTTTAACCTGTCTTATTTGATTTTTTAAAATTCCTTTTGGAGTTCTTCCAGAGCATAAGCCCAATTTCCAGGGTTTTTTTCAAGGTTTTGTTTTAGTTCCTTGTATCTTGTCATTTACTGTTGGTACTACTCTCTGGTCTTTTTCCTATAGAAGCTTTTGATAGTTACCTTCTTTTTCTGTTGTCAATGCATTTTCTTAGCCTTTTGTTTTTATTGGGGGGTTTTTTTGTTGTTTTTTGTTGGGGGGGGGTTGCCAGTGGGCTGTAAGTTCTCTTCTCTGCTAGTTTATTAGATTAGTCTGGTTGAGCTAATTTGCTTGAGGCTAAGTCTTCAATATAGCCAGCCATAGAGGCCTGAAGGTTCTCAGCCAGATAGACCCCTGTTCCTCCCTGCCAGTTGTTGTCAGGGCACAAGACCTCAAAGGGGGTGTCTGAAGTGCTCCTCCACCAGTGCAACCCCTGTCCCAGGATCCCAAGGTTGGCTGTACCTAATTGCAGATCCTAGAATATTAGGGGGAGTGGGGGTGGTCGGCCAGGACTTGTCTATGTACAGTTTTATTTCTGGTCCCCCCCTTATCCTGTGAAGATCTACTGTCTGCCTATCTTTCAAGTTGTGTTCAGTAGGAGAGGCTTGTGACTCTGTCTTGTTAGTTTGGGGTTTCTGTCTTTTTGAAGCACTTCTTAAAGACTGGTACAGAGGGATAGTCAGAGCAGTTTCAGCTTGTGCTACAACTAAACTGCTATCTTGACTTCTTGCCTTGACAGGGAACAACTAGGAACCTAGGCTTTACTTCTGTGCCCCAAGGCCTGGCCCACTCTGGGCAAGGAACTCTATTAGAACATAGGATTAGACATGGAAGGAGCTATAGCAATTATCTAATCCAACTTCTTTTGAGAGTTGAAGTAATTGGGACCTAAAAAGGTTACCTGATTTGACCAAGGTCACATCATAAGAGCGAATTGTGAAATTTTCAGTGTGAGTGAGCATCACACCTTGAAAACTGCTAAGGTGCTAAGCATGCTAGAGGGAGCTGCTCCCTTCCCTTCTCCATGTGTGCCTGAGGACATTTCTCGTATCACTCGCCCTTAGCATATGCTAAGATGATCATTAGGACAGCTAGGTGGTATAGTGGATAGAGCCAGTCTGGAGTCAGGAAAACCTGAGTTTAAATCTGGATTCAGACACTTACTAGTCACTTACTTAACCCTGTTTGCCTCAGTTTCCTCATTTGTAAAATGAACCAGAGAAGGAAAAAGAAAACCATTCCAGTATCTTCGCCAAGAAAATCCCAAATGGGGCCACTAACAGTTGGACACAACTGAACAGCAAGATTATTGTTGATTGTATTATTGTCTGGACTTAAGGAAGCGATGGAGAAAATGTTTATAATGTAGACTAAATTTTGAAATGTATCCTGTCTTTTAGAAGAATCGGTTGTTAAACATTTACTCCAATGCTTCCTACTGATATATGACAGAACTTGGACAAATGTTTAGAAGGAGAAAGGGGACAAGTGCCTTATAAATGGACAGAGACCATCTATGGCATGTGAATGATTCCTCTCCCTTCTGTCCACAGCTATGACATTGCCATGCTCCGTCTGAGCCAGACTGTCACCCTCAACAGCTATGTCCAGCTGGGCACCCTGCCCCCATCAGGTCAGATCTTGCCCAATGGCAACTCCTGCTACATCACAGGCTGGGGCAGAACCAAGAGTAAGTCACTAAACTTGTCATCAACACAGATAGCCTTGATTAACTGTTTCTCTATATTGAGCATGCAGCATATATGTAGTCTGCGCTTTCAAGGGGCTCATCATACATGTCAGACACATTGATTCTTGCATATATAGAAGGAAGGACACACAAACCAAAACCAAAATGGTATGTGAGCTACTTACATCTTTGAATCAGTCTTGGAACTCTGGAACTAAAAGGAATATTAGCAATCATCTAATCTAACAATGGAATGATGGCAAACCTTTTAGAGACCAAGTGCCCAAACTGCAGCCCTCATGCTGCATGCGAGTCCCCTGCCTTACCTCAGACAGGGGAAGGAGGAAGTATTCCCACTGAGCAGTTGGGCAGAGGGGCAGGTGATGTGAGAAATGTCCTCAAGCATTTAGAGAGGGAGAAGGGAGCAGCCCCCTCTGGCACACGTGCAATAGGTTCACCAACATGGATCCATTCTAATCCCCTCATTGTACACCAGAGAAAATAAGATCCATCAAAGGTAAAATTGATTCCCCGAGGTTACACACTTAATTAGTGGCAGAGCAAAACTTAGAACCCCTTGCCTTAGAGTCCTGTGACCTTCCATGACTTCCACTGCCTCCATGGATAGGACAGGAAGAGTAGGTATGTCACTGGAATGTGAATATGAGTGCATAGAGGTAGGGAAATTCCAGGTTTAGATGAGAAAGGATCAAGAAAGGCTATCAGTTTTTCTCAAATAACCTCAGAAGACTTCTCAGAGGTAAGGAGTTTTAAATAACTTTTTTTTAAGCCTTTATGTTCCATCTTAGAAGCAATACTATGTATTGAGCCACCTAGCTGTCTCCTTAAATAACTCCTAAATGAGTGATGATAGGATGATAGTTGGTCAGATTAGAATGGTGTTAGAGGTACATGGCACAGTTTGGTCAAAATTTCAGAGGCAGGAGGTCAAGTAAGTAATGGGAATTCAAAGTTATATTAATCAGGAATAAGGTAAAGAAGAGATAGTCTCTGCATTCAGGGAGTTTATAGTATAATTATAGAAAAGGAAAGATAGCTATATCAACATATATAAACAGTAATTTCCAAAAGATAATGAAGAAAAGGGGGCAGAGAGAATGATTTCTCCGAAAGAGGATTCTCTGTAGAGGGATCCCACTGAGGATGTAGCTTCGCAAGGACTCAGGACTCGGGCCCCTTTCTCATCTCACACTTCTGGTGTCCCCTGTAGCCAATGGGCAGCTGGCTGAGACTCTACAGCAGGCATACCTGCCCGTGGTGGATTATGCAACCTGCTCCAGCAGCTCCTACTGGGGATCCACTGTCAAAACCACCATGGTGTGTGCCGGAGGAGACGGCGTGAGGTCTGGATGCCAGGTAGGAAAGCAAATGGCCTAGCAAGACCCTCCTTTGGGATGGAGAGCAAATGAGTTGAGGGATTGATGCCCCCCTCTTCACCTTCAGAACCAGCCAAAGAGTTTTCCGGCCCCTTTCCCCTCTCGTTCTCTTCCCTCCTCCTTTCACAAATCAAACTCAGCAACAGACTTGTTTTCTCTTGTCTACTCAACAAATTAGGAACACTCTTATCTCTCCTCTGTCTCTATTTATCTTTGCAAACATTTGTGCATATGTGTGTATCTGTGTGTGGGGGGTGTGTGTGACAAAGTGTGTTTTAACCCTTACCTTCTGTCTTGGAGCCAATACTGTGTATTGACTGCAAGGCAGAAGAGCAGTAAGAGCTAGGCAATGGGGGTTAAGTGACTTGCCCAGGGTCACACAGCTGGGAAGTGTCTGAGGCCAGATTTGAACCCAGGACCTCCCATCTCTGGGCCTGGCTCTCAATCCACTGAGCCACCCAGATGCCCCCAGTCCAAGGTTTTAAAGAAATTGAAACCTAGGGGCAGCTAGGTGGCTCAGTGGATTGAGAGTCCGACCCAGAGATAGGAGGTCCTGGGTCCAGTCTGTCCTAGCTGTGTGACCCTGGGCAAGTCACTTAACCCCCATTGCCTAGCCCTTACCACTCTTCTGTATTGAGTCTAAGACAGAAAGCAAGAGTTAAAAAAAAAAAAAAAGTAATTGAAATGTGGGGCTTAAAGCCCCACCTCTCAGTTGACCAGCTTTCCAGGGCTTTCAGCACCTTCTGGGAGCAGCTGCAGAAGGCCTTTGCATTTGGCCCCCAGGTTTTACCTTTACCCTTTTCTGTCCCGGCTCCATCACTGCACTGAGCATCTTGGACCGTCCAGTCCCTGAACCTGTGTGGTTGTCCAAGTTCAAAGATAGGCCATATCCAACCACTCTTCTTCTGCCCATAAAACTATTTTGGATGAAGACAATTCTCTGGCCCCTTCTTCGCCCTGTCTACCACTTGTTCTGGAGCACAAGCGGTGCTCCTGGGCCTTACAGAGAGGGATACAGGCTCAGACACAACATGGCCAGGTGCCAATAGAAGGAAAACGACCCAGAAGGACAGTTTAGCCCGAGACTCTCTCTAGACTAGAAATACCGTCTGGCTGCTTCAGAGCCCCAGAAAGAGAAGGGTGGCTTCTCCCTTAGAAAACTCGCCTCTCCTGGAATCCAAGCTCTTCTTGGCTCCAGATCATCAGTCCAGTCTCTGATGCTAAATTCGCTCCTCAGTCAGTCAGAGGATCTTGGTCCCATGGCTGGTTCTGAAGCATCTCCCCTTATTCCTCCTACTCACTGGTTACTGAATCCCCTCTTCTCTCCCCCCCTTTCAAGGGAAAGAGGGAAACACTGAGCAGGTCCTCTTTTCCATCACCTTAAAATGAGAAGGATCTAGGTCTACACTTAGGGTCACCCCCCCAATAAAGTTCACAAAAGACAATCCATTTACGTATACATTAAATCCAAAAAGTATGCACCTACTGAATGCAAGACATTGGCATAGGAGAGGCTCTGGGTATGCAAAAACAGCTGACGTGGTGACTGCCACAATCTCACTCTCATTTCTTCTTGATTATAACATCATGAAGGAAGTTTTATCATGACGTATAATTATTTCTCCCCATCTCACAGATAAGGAAAACAAAGGCTGAAAGAATAACTAGGAAGTCCAGGCTTCCAGTTCCAAACTAAGCCTCCTCCGTTAGACGCCAACCATCTTAAACTTCTAGTATTGTAGGGGGACGTGGTACACACAATTCACTTTAAAACAAAATAATGCACAATGAATATGAATAATAGATGTATTATGTTTAGCATCGGGAAAGAAAGGGAAAACTTCATGAAGGAAATAGCCCTTAAAGAAAGCGGAAAGTTTCCTTGGTCTCTGGAGAAGCAATGTGCCTTTCTTCCTGTGCCTCTCCTAAAACCCTGCCTCCTTAATGTCTTCTTTGGTGAAATTCCCTGAATTCGCTTCTCTGTGCTAGAGTGCTAGAGAAATATTTCTCAGGAAGCAAAGTGGAATGTGATTTGACTTCACCTTTCAAAACGGGGGGTTTTAACCTTTTTAGTGTGTCCTGGATTCCTTTGGGGGTCTAGTAAAGTCTATGAATCCCTAAGATTATAAAAGAAAACGGTTCCAACAACAATAAAGATAATTTTTCCATATCTAAATTCATAGACCCCACTGAAATCTACCTACAATGCATGGACCCTAGATTAAGAAACCCTCTTCAAGGAGTTGCCCATAATACAAATATTTGGGGGCTTGTTCCAAATTTTTGGAGACTAATCATTTGCCTCCTTTTTTTATTAACATTTTTTTCCAGTTAACAAATATCTATTTTCTTGTCTTTCCACCTCCTCCCACCATTGAGATGGAAAAAAAAAAAGAAAAACATAATCCTTGTCATAAACATGCAAAGTCAAGCAACAAATTCCTAGATTGACTGTGTCCAAAAATGCATGTCTCATTCAACATCCTAGGTCGTCAACTGGCCCTCTAGAATCGTAGATGGTCACTGCATTGGTCAATTCTTATGGCTTTTACTTTTATCCCCCTTTTCAAAATACAAAGAAACAAGAATAAGCAGTCTAAGGGGCATCTGGGTAGCTCAGTGGATTGAGAGCCAGGCCTAGAGATGGGAGATCCTAGGTTCAAATCTGGCCTCAGCCACTTCCCAGCTGTGTGACCCTGGGTAAGTCACTTGACCCCTATTGCCTAGCCCTTACCACTCTTCTGCCTTGGAGCCAATACATAGTATTGACTCCAAGATGGAAGGTAAGGGTTTAAAAAAAAAAAAAGAATAAGCAGTCTTTGCCTTCTCTTTCCTAGAATAGATCAGTGGACTCCTAGATTACCAGGATCTTCCTTACCCCACCAGAATGGGCATCAATTTCTCCAAGAGACAGGAAAATCGAGATAGGAAGAGAAACCATGCCACTGAATTGAGGCAGGAAAGGAGACAAAATCTTCAGGAATGATGACCATAGCTGCCCCCCAGCCAAAACTCCTCTTCTCGTGTGTCAACCTTTCTTGGAAACCACTTTCTTCAAAACCACTAAAACTAGTGGTTTTGTCAACATCGAACAAACTAGCCAAAAGGTCCTTTGCAGAATCTGAGAACTATATCTGTGATGGGCCCTTCCTGCCCTCTGGAAGCCTGCTCCTAAGATAATCTCTCTTTTCTCCAGGGAGATTCTGGGGGTCCTCTTCACTGCATGGTTAACGGCCGCTATGTCGTGCATGGAGTGACCAGCTTTGTGTCCAGCATGGGTTGTAACGTTGCCAGGAAGCCCACAGTCTTTACCCGAGTCTCCAATTACATCACTTGGATCAATAATGTAAGTTGGCCTAGTTGCCAGGCACACACAGTGTGGTTGTACTGTATGGACTGGGAGTATGGGAGGAATAGAAAACTAGGACAGACAGAAGGATATCCCCTGCCCCCAGGCCCACCCCTCCTTGGTTATCCTTTCACACCGCCCTGATCTTTAGGGAGGGAAATACTCTGACTTGGATTCATCTCCTGGGTCAGCCACTCTCTTTTGTGATCTTCTCTCTGGATCTCCATTGCCTCATTAGTAAATAAACCAAGGCCCAGTCAGCCTCCAAGGTTAAAACCACTCTGCATCCATTTCCTGTGGATGTGGGGTAGTGACCAAACAGGGTGGTCTGCAGGAAGATTGGGCACTTCCCCAGAGGAGAAGAGAGAAAGCCTTGTCAGTAGCCACTAGGCCCTTCTAACAAAAGGGAATTTCTTCTTGGGGTAGATTGTTCCGCTGCAGATAATGCTGTTTGAATTGGAAAAGGCCCCTCCATATTAGACTCGTCCCATTGGGCCAACCCATAGGCACCCAAGAGTGCTCTCCCTTCCTCATGGCATGTAGTTTACAATGACGTGCCAAGAACTCCAGAGGTGGCCCAATCCTAGTCTTGTTTCTCCGAGGCCATCTTTCTCATTAAATGGGGTATTTCCCAGGGCAAAAGACTCCATGCCCTCCTGCCTTTGGATTTCTCCTCTACCCCCAGTTCCCCAGTCATTGCCCAGAGACTGATAAGGAAGAATAAAGGAAGAGCAGGAACAACTCTTGAGTGCAACTTCCTTTTTTTCAGGTCATTGCTACCAACTAAACGTTTCCCTGAGACCAAAGCTCTGTCTTTCGACAAATGCCTTCCCCTCCTCTGAAGAAATCGTGGAGAAAGTTCAGGATGAGGGGATTTTGTGCCAAATGTAGACACTGTATACCAAATAATAAAATCAATTGATCAAAACATCCCATTTCTGATCCTCCTTCCATCTAAAATTAAAGTAAGCTATGAAAACGCAGTTAATGTTACCAAGGCATGGTTTAGTCAACTGACTTAAGTAATAAATGCTTAGAACACTGCCTGGAGCGTAGTAGGTGCTTAATAAATATGGGTTGATCAGTTGTTGATGTAAGCATCAGGAAGGAGTTTGAATCCTGTGTCAGACACTTACAGCTGTGTGACCTTGGGTACATCACCTTCCCTTAGGGCTATTGTTTTTTTAATCTTGGTTTCCTCATCTGTAAAGTAGAGGGGATAATAGGACAAATGCAGATACTGTATACCAAATAAAATCAATTGATCAAAATATCCCATTTCTGATCCTCTTGGATCAGAAAAGCATTGGTGTGAGGATTAAATACTATAACATATGTAAAGACCTTAACTTCACGATAGACATCAAGAGCTATATAAATGCTACTTGTTGTTATTATAGTTATTATATAGTTGAAAGCACTTCAAAGTTTACAAAATGCTTTCCTGGGGACAACTAGGTGGCTCAGCAGTAGAGCTGGGAAGTCCTGGGTTCAAAGCTGACCTCAGAGAAGTCCTAGCTCTGGGCATGTCATTTAACGCCCACTGCCTAGCCCTTACCACTCTTCCGCCTTGGAACCCAGTACAACAGAAGATGGCGGCATGTCATTATTGCCATTGTTCAGATGAGGATAATGATGAAGTGTGGAGCGGGCGAGTCCATTGCATGGGGTCACCAAGCTGGTAAAAGGGAGTGCTGTAACTCCATCCAGGTATTTGGAGCCCAGTCGGCTCAATGCAATAAGGGTTGTGTGCCAGGCACTGTGGAAGAGTGTCATGCCAAAACCAAGTGAAACAGATCTGATTCCTGCACTAAAGGCCTTCATTCGTCACTGGGGGTGATGCAATCGATGTGCAAGTGAAGACAGTACAAGGGAAATTGGGGGAGGGAAAAGCAATGAGCAGGGAAGGCTCCGTGGACCAGAAGGCAACGACTCCTCGCCGAGTCTTGACAGGAGCCTCTTTCAGACCTGGATCATAGGTCTGGGGCTGGAAGGAGCGCCAGAGGCTACCCAGTCCACCTCTCTCAGGGGAGGAAACCGAGCCCATGGGAGTGTAAGTGACTTGTCTGTGGTTACACAGATAGAAGGAAATTGGTCATCGGTCAATCAACTGGAAAGTAGTTTGTGAAAAAAGCAGCACTATGGAACAAGGCCAGAAAATGTGCAAAATAAATCAATACTTCTAAGAAGTAATTTCTGAGTTTAAGCTGGCATTTTATTGCAGGAGCTGTAAATTACAAAATGTCAGGGTCCGGATCTGCCTCAACTCTGCCAAAGACCAGAGACTGGAACTGCCCACCCAAGTCTTTTAGAGTCTATGCAAAAAAATCAGATTACATAAACTTCCCCTGAAACGGGGTCAGCTAAATGTTTCTTCAGAAGAGGGAAAACCAAAGTTTCCCCTGTAAGAACGTTTCTTTCAGTTCATTTTCTTATCTTCTTAAAAGGGGAAACTTACTGTCATGTAGTCCCTTTATATCACATCTGGTGAAATGGCCAAGGTTATTCCGGAGTTTCAAAGCCAAAAGAGACAGCACATTACTAAGAAGTCTGGAGATATCCCAAGATGTTAAAGGCAAGTGCCAACTCTCCTAAGCAAAGGTATTTTTGCAAGATACTTCAAGGGATTTTAAGGACAATATGATTATTGATGACTGATTCTCATGTATAATCATTTAATCAGTTAACGATTGGGATTATTCCTTACAAATTGTCACGAAAATACTGCTTCTCTCATAGGATTGCATGCAGAGAAGATATAGTTGTACAGAGGCATAAAACAGTGAATGTAAACGGAAGTTGCTTAATTCGATTATCTTTCACAAAAGTGAGGTAGGAGGTGCAACGAGGGCTCAGCTGAAACTAAATTAAAATAATTTCACAGTTACAACATTTCAGAATTTTCAGGAAGGCAACTCCTAAGTCATCTAGTCCAACCCATACCTATGCAGGAATTTGTCCATCAATAAACACTTATCAAGTACCTACTATGTGCCAAGCACTGTACTAAGGAGAGAGACGGTGTTGGAATTGAGAGAGGTTGGGGAAGGCTTCCAGTCGTCTTTTTTTCTTGAACACCTCCAGTGAGGGTGAACCCACAACCTCTTGCTCCTCAAACTGCCCGTTGATTTGGGGCTAGGCCTAATCGTTGTCACATTTTTCTTAAGTTCATTGTTTTTCTCTTTCCGTGGTGATTAGGATGCACCTTCGGACAGAGTATTTACCGGCTCAAGCATAAATCTTGGCCAGGATGTCTTCCCTTTCCCACCCATTCTCTTCAGAGTCGCCCTGCCTGGACTGACATAGCTAGACTTCGATCCATAAGTTAGTCCATTCCATCCTAAGAAAGTAGGGAGGACAGAAGCTAAAGCAATGTGAATGGAAGGGTGGCTCAAGAGGGGCTCCAACAATGTGAGAGAGTGAGAGCTTGAAGAGCAGAGGCAATGGAAACAGAACAAGATCAAAACAACCAAAAGCAGATGCTGCAAACCTGTAATGACTAGGCTTAGTTTCAGAAAAGGCAAAATATTCTGCTGGCTTCTTCACCGAGGTAGGGGACTGTGGGTATGGAGCATGCCATATACTATCACGATTTTTTGAGAAGTTGTTTAGTTTTACTGAACCATTCCCCCCCTACTTTTCCAAATGAATGCTTTCTGGAATGGGTAAGAGAAAGGACTACATTATGGAACAGAGGTAATGTAAAAAATGTCAATAAGTGCATTTTTAAAATACAGTTTCTATTAGACACAAATACACCATTGGTGGAGGTGTGAACTAATACAACAATTCTGAAAAGCACATGAAGACAACATTCGAACTGAGCCATAAAACTATGCATACCTTTTGATCCAGCAAATACCACTATCAGGACTAGATCTCAAGGAGATTAAAGCTAAGAGAAAAGGACTTTTCTATACCAAAATATTTTTAGCAGTTCTTTTTGTGGTGGCAAAGAATTGGAAACTGAGAGATTGTCCATCACTTGAAAAATAAACAAGTTGTGATATGTGGTTGTAATGATCAATAGGATGAGTTCAGAAAAACCTGGAAAAACTTATGTGAACTGATGCAAAGTGAAGTGAGCAGAACCAGGAGAACAATGTGCACAGTAACAGAAATATTATATGATGATCAAATGTGAAGGACTAAATCATTATCAGCAAAGCAAGTTTCCATGACAACCACAAGGGATTCATGATGAAAAATGCTATCCACAGCCAAAGAGGGAGCTGTTGGAGTCTGATTGCTGAACAAAGAATACCATCTATCATTATATTTCCTTCATGAGTTTTTTTATAGGTGATATGCATCTTCTATTATGACATGAGCACCATGGAAATATGTATTGCATGAAAGTACTGATAGAATAATATATGTAGGGGGCAGCTGGGTAGCTCAGTGGATTGAGAGCCAGACCTAGAGACAGGAGGGACTAGGTTCAAATCTGACCTCAGACACTTGCACAATAGCCAATACACAGTATTGACTCCAAGATGGAAGGTAAGGGTTTCAAAAAATAATAATAATGATATGTAGTAGCATGTTGGTGTATATTATAATAGTATTTAGATTATTTACCACTTTGGGAGGCAAGGGGGGGTTGAAAATGTGAATTCTAATATGTCAGAAAGCAATTATGAAAAATTGTTTCTACATGAAAAAATTAATAAAGGGGGGAAATGCGAATTTATTTTACAAGTGAAGTAGATAGTTTGCCAGAGAAGTTCTCTGTTTAGGAGTCTGAGCCCTAGAAAAAGAACTGTTCATTCATTTCTTGTTACTTTTCGGAGTAGGGAGAGAAACTTGTCAACAGCTTCGGTAGAGGAAGTTATGAGGAACTGAAGCTTGGCTTGGGAGGGTGGTTATTTCCACATCTGTTATCTTCTCTGAATGGATTTGAAAATAAAACCCCCTCCTGAAGAATGGAGTCTAGGGAGAAGCCTGAGAAAAAGGCTTAGTTGAGGGAATAGCTGAGGAGTCATCTGACCCACTGATGCTGCAGGGGGTGACCTTTGAGAAGGCAGCCCTTTACTAGTCTAGCATAGTACTGTACCATGCCATTGCTATAGTTACTTCAAGGAACTTCTGGAGCAAGACAGTTCCTTCTTGTGTTTTAGTCTCATTTTTAGTCTTGTCCCAATAAGAGTGAAGACAGAGTGAGTTGACAACATGATAATAGCCAACATTTATATAGCACTTGAAAGTTTGTAAAGCATTGTCTTTAGGTTATTTGATCCCCACCATCACCCTGGAGGGGGGTGATATTATTATCCTCATTTTACAAATGAGGAAACTGAGGCTGGAGATCAAGTAAATGACGGAGACAGGATTTAAAACTTGTCTTCTTGACATCAAATCCATTGTTCTTAGTCCACTGCAATACCTAGCTGCTTCCTCTGTTCTCTCTTTCTAAATCCCCCCTTTTTTGTAATCTTAATAAACCCTTATCTTCCTTCTTAGACTCAATATTAAGTATCAGTTCCAAGGCAAAAGAATGGTAAGGGCTAGGCAATGAGGATTAAGTGACTTGCCCAGGGTCACACAGCTGGGAAGTCTCTGAGGCCAGATTTGAACCCAGACTTGTGGCCTGCCTCTCTATTCACTGAGCCTCCCACCTAGCTGCCCCTTTCCAAATTCCTCTTAAGGGCCAAGTCTCAAGATTTTGCCTACAGTGTATAAAATAGCTAACAGTCTATCAACATTCCTTACAAGGATTCAATGAGTCAGTGGGGACACTGAGCAGAGCCTTCATATCCCATCTAAGAGGCATGCCAGGACAGAGGTGTCATTCTTTAGCCTTAGTAACTTAATTAATAAAATATTAACTTTGACGAAGCTTTTCCTAGGCATACCCTCTACCAATATGCATGTATGCTCCAGTTCTCCAAGGCTTTACCAGCAGGACAAAAGCTCTTGTTAAGCCTTATCCCCCCTCTGCCTTTGCGCTGGCTGTATCCCTCAACTAAATTCCTCAGCTTTGCCTCAGAATCCTTAGCTTCTTTCTACCCAAGTTTTGCCTTCTCCATGAAGCTGGAAATCTGGAAAAGCTTCTGGTGTCCATGAGATGACAGCCTTGGCATTTCTTGTCTGAAGTCCAACCTAGCTAGTTTTGGATAAGCTCATCACTGGATATCAGTCAACCAACAATATTTATTAAGCACCCACTAGGTGCCAGGTACTGCCAAGTGTTGGGGATACAAAAAGTGGCAAAAGAGAGGACAGTTCCTGCCCTCAAGGAGCTCGCCAAAGTGATGAAATTTTAGGCCACAGAAGCTCTTGGATGCATCTATGAAGTCAAAGAAAGGTTTTGATCTGTTTTACTATCGTTCATATACCACACTCCATTTTTTCATCTCTGGTTCCATAGACTTGAGGAGAGGAAGCACTGAGCGTAGTATCTGGCTCATGGTAAAAGTTTGGCACGTGCTTATTGATTAATTCACTGTTTATGAAGCGAAGAGTCATGATAATTTTTTTTTTAAGCAAATGAGGTTAAGTGACTTGCCCAGGGTCACACAGCTAGTAAGTGTCTGAGGTCAGATCTGAACTCAAGGAGTCTTCCTGACTCCATTCTGGGCACTCTCTCCACTGGGCCCCCTAGCTACTGATAAAATTGTAGAACAGAGCCAGAAGTACAATATTGAAGTACTCATTCAGTCAATATTCTTTGAGTATTCATTGGGGTTGAATTGGAATCAAGTGGCCTAACTGGGCTTATAAATATATGCTAGAGAATGGGGGTGGGGGGAGATAGGAGATGGGAAGAAAGAGAAAAGGAGAGGAGAGAAGACAAGAGAGATAAGGAAGGGAATGGAAGAATTGGAAAAATGGAGAAAAGAGAGAAAAGGGGAGAGTGGAAAGATATAGCAGGTACAGAAAGATAGAAAAACATAAGAGATAGGAAACAGCCAGGATTGAGAAAGGAAAGAGTTAAGAGCTAATTCAGAGAAGAAGAAAAAACAAAAGGAAGAAGACTGGGGAAAGGGGGGATGGGAGGGTTGGAGGGAGGTAGTCAAAAATAGAGAAAGACCACAAACTGAATATGAATCAGCACAATGGGACTACATCTAAAATAGGCAACAGGATCTTGACACTGTGAATGAGAGGATAAGATAACCCTCCATCATCAGCTTCCAGCAGTCCTTTGGAAGATCGGTGGGTTCCATTTTTTTTCTCATTTTCTGGTGGTAGTTTTATTTTATTTTTTTGAAAATTGTATTTAGCCAATTTAGAACATTATTCCTTGGTTACAAGAATCATATTCTTTCCCTCCCTCCCTTCCCCCAATCCTTCTCGTAGCCAACGCGCAATCCCACTGGGTATTACTTGTGCCCTTGATCAGAACCCATTTCTATGCTGTTGGTGTTTGCACAAGGATGATCATTTAGAGTCTACACCCCCAGCCATATCCCCTCGACCCATGTATTCAAGCAGTTGTTTTTCTTCAGTGTTTCTACTCAGTGGGTTCCATTTTGGGCCAACCACAGAAGGCAACATGGAAAACTTGGAGCTGAGACAATTTATCTAGAGAGGAGAAGGCTGAAAGGTAAATGAAAATGGTCCTGAGATGTGAGAGAAGACAATGAACTCATTGCCATTTGGGTTTACTTCAATCTCTGATGAAGAGCTGGATTTTCTCCTTTCTTTCATATAGTGTTTTAAGGTTTACAAAGCACTTTATAAACATTATCTCATTTTATCTTCATGATAACCCTGGGAGGCAGATGCTATTATTGTCCCCATTTTATAGATGAAGAAACTGAGGTCTATTGAGTGTAAATGACTTACCCAGGGCCACACAGCTGGTAAACACGAGACTGGATTTGACTTCAGGTCTTCCTGACTCCAAGTCCAGCATGCCATTTTCTAGGTCATCTAGCTACCTGTCTGAGCCAGTCTCTCACTTGAGCTCCAATCATGTCACTATAAATGCCTCTTGGACATTTGAAATGGATGTTAAACCCAGCAGGTGAAAAACAGAAGTATTTCTCTTTCTCTTGTCCCAAGCTAACTCTTCCAAACTCTTTCTCTCCTCCCAAACACATAGATTTAAAACTTCAGCATCCTACTTCACTCCTTGCAATTTCGCCCTCCACATGTCCCCATCTCCCATCTCTCCCTTCCCACGGCCACCAGCCCAGTTCAAGTCTTTATCATCTCTTGGCTGGCCTTTTGGAATCACCTCCTGATGGGCGCCTGAGTGTCCCCTTTTCTGAGACACCAAGTCCTCATAATCTGCTTCTCTCTGCTCTAATTCCTCCTTTCTATCTCCAGAGCTCTGACCCTGATCTGGCCTCTCATCCCCTCAAGCCAAGCCAAGGGTGACAAGCTCCTTTCTGGCTGGGTTATCCATTAAACAAGAATGGAGGGCTTACCAGTCCCTGCTGGACATGGCTCTAGGACCCCAAGATGTAAGCCCACACACCAAGAAAGAGACAGACCCTCTCTCAAGGAGCAGGCTAGATTCTTGGAATTGGGGGCTGGTTTTCAGTGGATGGGGAGGTAGGTAAATCCAAAGTCACTTGAGAGGAGAAGAGAGAACTACAAAGGAGATCAGAGAAGATTTATCTGGTGTTTCCCCCTGAGAAGGAGGAAGATCATTATAGCTACCAACACCTAACATTTATATAGTGCTTTGAGGCACACAAAGTCCTTTACATATATTATTTGATCCTTGTGACACCCCTGTGAGGAATATGCTATCATACCCCCATATTACAGATGAGAAAACAGACTGAGAGAGCTGAGGTGCCTTGCCCAGGGTGAGAGTGCTGAAGAGCTCGATTCAAATCCCACCTTAGACTTGAGAGCTGTGGGACCATAGGCAAGTTATTTCTCTTCTCTGGACCTCAGTTTCTTCATCTGTAAAATGGAGACACAGCACTTACCTCCCTGAGTTGTAGAGATCGGATGTGATCCAAGATGTAAAGCCCTTTGCAAACCTTGTTTGTTGCACAAGGGTGAATTCTGTGTCTCCTGGGTTGTTCATTTTTCATATACTGTATTCATTTCTAATTATTAGGGACAGGGATAGAAATATTAGGGATAATAGGGATAGAGAAAATATTAGGGAGGATTACTGTGTATTCCTGTGTCTGGGAGGTGGGCCATCCTGTTGGCTTCTTTCTGCATTTTCTTTGTCCTTGGCAATCCCCAGGAATGTCTGCCTTTTTTAGAGAATTTGGTTAATAAAGGGGGAGATCCTTTTCCAGCTCACCTGTCCACCTGTAGGGACTGTGAGGGCTGGATAGGTTGATGGACCATCTCTAATTAGCTATCACCAATTAAAAAATGCCTTGAGATGGTCAAGGGGGGCTGAATAAGAAGCTCCCCAAAACCCAGTGGTTGACCCAGCTTGAGTGGTTCCTGGTCAGAAGACCTACCTCTATCATCTTATTGGTTATGATAGTGGCCTCACCAATAAACCTGACATAATTCATCAGCTTGCATTCTTGTCCCCAAATCAGTCTCTCCAGATAATTTTATTTTATTCTGTTTTTCTTTTTTTCTAGATAATTTAATGGCAATCGTTTTGGCTGACCACAAAGAGCATTCCTCTTCTGCTTACCAGAAAACGCTTTGCCCCAACACTGGGCTCATTTCTGGGGCTTTTTTTCCGGTGTTTCCTTTTCTTGAAGTGTTCCTGATGGCACGATCTTCGGTGGGTAAGAATTCTGCCTTTGGGGTGTGCCTGTTCAATGTGTCATCATGTTCCTGCCCAGACTCCTTAGCCAGGGCTTCCAGATCGCTCAGCTCTATATCCTTTCTGGATTTCTTGCCTCTACTACGCAGGTAGGATGCAGGGCGGATGGGGGCTGACTTGCATTTGGCATCTTCCTTCCTCAGAGAGTGCACAATCCTTAGGAACTTGGCCACTTTGTAGAGGAAGCGAGAAGCATTTGTTTTTAACAAAAATCTCCTTTGATCTTCACAAAGAACCCTACAAAGTAAGGGCTGTAATGAGCCCCGTTTTACAAGGGGGAAGACCCAAGCCAGGTTAAGTGACTTGCCCAGGACCCTACAGCTAGGAAGTGTTGGAGGCTGGCTGGCTTTGAACTCAAATCTGCCCAACTCCCAGCCCAATGTTCCATCTACTTCACCACTTTGCTGAGTTCAGAGCTCTTAGGAAATATCATATTTTGATCACTGCATTTAAGGATCTTCGTTTTTTTTCTGTACTCCTATGTATCTGCGTAGAGGAAGAGTCAGTCAACAGCATTGCCTCAGAGAGTAGAGAGCCAAGTCTGGAGACAGGAAGTCCTGGGTTCGAGTCTCACCTCAGACACTTACTGTGTGGGCTCGCCCTTACCCATTTACTTCTTTGAAACTGAAAGGTAAGTGTTTTTGTTTTGTTTTGTTTTTTCAATGGGGTTATTATAGGGCAGCTAGGTAGCACAGTGGATAAAGATGGAGGTTTGGGGGCTGGAGGTCTAATGTGGCCTCAGACATTTTCTAACTGTGTGACCCTGGGCAAGTCACTTAACCTTGTTTGCCTAGTCCTTGTTAGAGCAGATAACGAAGGTAAAAAAAGGCTCATCACAGCTCTGAGCCTGGGCTAGGCCCAGCCCCCCGCTCGCCCGCTCCCAGCCCCCCCCCAGTCCCCATCCCCCACTGTGACTCCCGACTCCCTAGGGTGGCAGATCTGGGCCTTGAATCAGGGCAGGGCAGGACTAGTGGGGGGTGTTAGGTGGGATTCAGGAGCTCTTCTCGCATCCTCCATCTGGCTAGGTCTGGCCCCGCCCCCTCCTAGGGGGACTCAGGGAGGGGCCCAGGGCTCTCCCCCCACCCCACCCCCGCCAGGTTGCGGGGCATGCTGGGAGCCAGGCACTTCCTCCCCAGGCAGCACTAGAGGAAAACCACGACTGACTAGGCGGCTCCGACGGACGAGGCTGCTCGGGGCCCGGCGGGCAGTGCTCAGGGGCTAGGATGGCGGAGCGCAGCACCAGCAGCAGCGCAGGGCTGCTGGCCAAGCAGGTGCAGAAGAAGTTAAGCCGGGCCCAGGAGAAGGTAGGTGCCGAGGCCGCCTCGACCGCTCTGGGGCCCATCCACGGCCTGGCCCGCTCTCACCAGACCCGAGCCCGCTCTTAGCCCGAGTTTACCTGAAGAGGCGGGCCGCTCCCACAATTCCCTGTTCCCTAATCCTGACACTGGGCCCGGAAGGCGGGACTGAAATAGGAGGCCAATCCAACGCCGCCCCTCCCTCGGATTGGGATTCGAACCCAGGCCCTTGGGCTCCTTGAAGGCCCTCCTCTGACATGCCCCACCCAGTTCCCCCAAGGAACTAAGGCTGGCAAAGCGCTTTCCAGAGGGGTCTCCTTTGGGGGGGGGGGGAAATAATCCTCAGCACCCCTGCTTGGGCCCGGGGGCACCTCTGCTTTGAAGGCGAGGGAGACACCCCTGTAGGCAGCGGGGTGCGCACCCACTGGAACTGGAAAGCCCAAGTGGGGAGGGGCCAGGAAACGGGGATCCCCCCAGATCCTTGAGGCATCTCAGTTAGGGTTCACCATGATAGATTAGACCCTTCCAAACCAAAGGGGGCTCAGCCTTTCTGAAGGGGCCCTCATCACTGGTAGGGTCACCTACACGGGGGCTCTTCTTGTTCTTTTGAACCCTCACCTTCCCTCTTAGACTCCATACTAAGTATTGGTTCCAAGGCAGAAGAGCCAAGGGCTAGGCAGTTGGGGTTAAATGACTTGCCCAGGGTCACTCAGCTAGATGTCTGAGGTCACATTGGAACCCAGGACCTCGGTGGTGTCTAGGCCTGACTGAGCCACCTGACTGCCTCTATCAGTTACTTTTAAGAGTGTGAAGGAACCTAATTTTCAATAATCAATAAACTCCTATAAGCAATTTCTGAGATTGTAAAAAAGGAGTCTTTAGATGAAAAGCGCTGAGAAGGGAGGATCTGGTCCAATTCCCTCATATTACAAAAGGAGAAACCTCAGATCCCCTGCAGGAAGACTCCATTAGACATTTAGCAAGTTCTTTTTTTCTCATCTGGACATCAGTGGCCCTGAAGAGCACAGCCAAGGAGATAAGGGACTCCTGCTTAGATAGATGGGAAGCTCCCCTGAGGTAAGGCTTAGGCTAGAAAACTCACTTTCAAACTTACACCCAGAAAACAGGGCACTGAGTCAGCCGGGGGTGTTTGGGAGCAGCCCTTCCAGGGTCCTAAGAAGTGCCCAGGGTGTTGAAATCAAATAGCAGCCCCTTTGGCCTTGGGCCTTTCCTCTAGGGCCATTATTTGATAAAACCATTTAGTATGTAAAGCTCTTTGGCAGGGGGGTCTGTATAGGCAATTAAATATTTTTGTGGCCATTTTAAATGAGTTCGATTCAAATCCTGATTCTCACAATTTATTAGCTTTATAATATTGTGCAAGTTGGGGTTTTTTTAACCTTACCTTCTGCCTCAGTTTCGATTCTAAGACAGAAGAGCGGCAATTGGTATGAAATAATTTGCCCAAGGTCAGACAGCTAGGAAATGTCTGAGGTCAGATTTGAACCCAGGACCTCCTGATTCCAGGCCTGGAGCTATCTACTGTACTATTTCACTGCCCCCGCTGATTCACTCTTTTTTTTTTTTAATTGATTAAGAAAAATTTCCCATGGTTCCATGATTCACGTTCTCTCCCTCTCCTCTCTTCCTCCCCCCTCCCATAGGCAATGAGCAAGCCCACTGGGTCTTACATGTGTCCTTGATCCAGACCTATTTCCCTATTGTTGATATTTGCCAGGTGATGGTTTAGAGTCTGCATCCCCAGGCCTATCCCCATTGAATCATGTGATCAAGCAGTTGTTTTTCTTCTCTGTTTCTACTCCCACAGTTCTTTCTCTGGATCCCACTGATTCACTCTTGAAAAATCACTGGGTGTTGTGGAAAGTTTGGGGTCCATAGGAGGGAGCGCTTTGGGTGGCCAGATTTGTTATCTCTCCTCCTCTCTGACCCTGTTTTAACTTTAACCTTCCCACGAGGCCTTTCCATTGAGAGAGCCTCGACCTCAGAACTCAGCTGGGAGTATTAGGGTGGGACTTGTGGGTGCCTGAAGTGGGTCAGGGGCAGGATGTGGGCTGGGAAGCTATGCCTGACTTCTCTTCTCAGAGCACTCTTTTGACTGTCAAGAAACATGGACCAGGCACCGTGCTAAGCACTGGCTTAGGGGGAAAAGTTCTCCAAGCGGTCCAGTGATCCCCAGATTCTTTCCTGGGGGCCTGGAGGTCAAAACGAATTTCAAAATACTAAAGATGTTATTTATGTAACCCAAATAAAGAAAACCTCTCCAAGGGCTTCAGTAATTTTTTTTTTTTGATCCCTCTCATCTGTCCTAGTAACAACTTTAGGACAGAAGGACAAGGACTAGGCAATTAGGATAAGACTTGCCCAGCATCATCCATATAGGACGTGTGTGTGGCCACATTTGAACCCAGGGCCTCCCATCTCCAGGCTTGGCTCCCTATAGCCACCTCCTGCTCTGTCTTCAGTAGTTTTAGGAGTGAAAAGGGATTCGGAGACCAGAAAGTTTGAGAACCACTAATATAGGGTTCTTCTTCCAGGGCCCAGGAGTCCCTTCTCTGCAATTTTGTCTCAGAGGAATTCCTAGGACGGTCGTGTCAAACCCAAATAGAAATGGGGGCCCCCAGACTCCTCATCAGGCTCCTGAGAAGTCACATGTGAACCCTCTCTGCGTCTTCTCCTCTCTTGCTAAATATTTCTCTCTCCTTTTAATGTGGCTGGAGTTGGGAGGACGGGTAGCCCTGGCGGGAGAGAGGGCTGAAAAGAAGCTTGCCCGGGTCACCGGTCAGTGTGTGTCAGGGATGGTTGGTTAGAAGAAGGGAAGCCGGCCTTCTAGACCTACTCCATCCACTGGCCCTCCAGCAAGGCCCTGCCCTCGAGGAGCTCACAGGCTGGCAGGGAAACTGCATGTAAATAGCTAGACACATGCAAGAGAAAAAGGACCTGGCCATTGCAGAGGGGACGTTTGGGAAAGGAGGTGGGATTTGAGCTGAGCCCTGACGGAGCCAGGGAAGTGGCGCTCATCGAGAAAGTAGAGTGGCTATTCAACAGCCCCCGATGGGATGGATGGGATGGACGGAGGTCCATGCTCCAGGAACTGGAGCGTGAGCAAAGACTTGGTGGAAGGGAGTCCAGTGTAAGAAGACGAGAACGAGCAGGGCAGCTCAGTGGATAGAAATCCAGGCCGAGAGACCGGAGGCCCTGCGTCCAAATCTGGCCTCAGACGCTTGCTAGCTGCGTGGCCCTGGGTTTAACCCATATTGTCTATCCCTTTTAGCTCTTCTGCCTTGGACCTGATACTTATATTGCTTCAAAGCAGAAGGCAGGGGTGGAAGAAAAAAGAAGACTGGAAGCCAGAAAGGGCTTCTACTACTCCCATACACTTGTAGAGCAGAACAATATGGTCAGATTATTTTGTACCGCAGATATCTGTGTGACATTATTGACGGTTTTATTTGGGGAAGTGGGGTTTCATTGACTATTCTCTTACAACAATGATCAATATGGAGGCTTGTTTTGTATGATATAATATAACCCAGATCACATTGCTTGCCATCTCCAGGAAATAATTTGGAGCTCATAATTTTGGAAAATGTAGGTTGAAAATTGCTGTGACATGTAGTTGGGAAAATAAAATCTCTTTGAATAAAAAATGAACAAATCTATATCTGTGTGAATTATCTCCGCTTACTAGAAGTAATGAAGTGCAGCAGAAATAAGGAGGTGATGCTCCCCCTATGCTCTAGCTTGGGCACAGTATTGTGACCATTTCTAGGCACCACAATTTACTTTCATCTTATTATTTTTTTTAGTGATTTTTTTATTTAGTCAATTTAAAACATTATTCCTTGGTTACAAAAATCATATTCTATTCCTCCCTCCCCTCCCCCTGCAATTCCACTGGGTTTTACATGTGTCCTTGATCAGAACCTATTTCCATGCTGTTGATATTTGCATTAGGATGATCATTCAGAATCTACATCCCCAATCCTCGACCCTTTTATTCAAGCAGTTGTTTTTTCTTTGGTGTTTTTACTCTGCATGTGGATAGTTTTTTTTCTTGTAGATCCCTCAAGATTGTCCTGGATCGCTACATTGCTGCTAGTAGATGTTCGATTGTACCACAGTGTGTCAGTCTCTGTGTACAATGTTCTCCTGGTTCTGCTCCTCTCGCTCTGCATCACTTCCTGGAGGTTGTTCCAGTCTCCATGGAATTCCTCCACTTTATTATTCCTTTGAGCACAATAGTATTCCATCACCAACATATACCACACTTTGTTCAGCCATTCCCCAACTGATGGGCATCCCCTCATTTTCCAATGTTTTGCCACCACAAAGAGTGCAGCTATGAATATTCTTGAACAAGTCTTTTTCCTTATTATCTCTTTGGGGTACAAACCCAGCAGTGCTCTGGCTGGATCAAAGGGCAGACAGTCTTTTAGCGCCCTTTGGGCATAGTTCCAAATTAGGCACCACAATTTAAAAGGAACATTGATATTGGTTTAGTGATTGGAAAGCTGGCCTAGAGGCCAGAAGCTGGACCTGGGTCTGTCCTGACCCTGACACAGGTGTCCTTCTGGGCAATTTAGACTTGATATGGGAGGGGGAGAATTCCTTAACAATTAAAGCCATCATTTTCATCATTTGATGAATTACCTTTAGAGGTGGTGAGTTTTCTGGCTATAGATGACCACCTCCAAGATATGTGATTGTGGGGATGCCTTGTATGGGCTGAACTCATGGCTGCTGCCTTCCAACTCACAAATTCTGTGATTCTGTGAATGTTTACTAATGGAAGAAGCTTTGGGTATCTCTCTTCCAGCTGTTAGCATCTGCTTACAGAAGACAATAACTATTTATCAAGAAATCTTGAGTGTAAGCTGAAGCATAATTTTTTTTCAATTTACTTTTTCTTGCCCTTTTCCCCCACACGGCTAATATGGAAATATGTTTTGCACAACTTCACATATTTATCATTGCTTACCTTCTCAATGAGGGAGACAGAGGCCGGAGGTTCAGAAAAAATTTGGAACTCAATATTTTTTAAAAGAATGTTTAAAAACAAATCTTTTAAATTGTCAAACTCCTCTATGTTTTTAAAACCTTACCTTCTGAAAAAATCAGTGCTAGGCTAGACTAAAATCTCTTCCGAATCTAAATTTATATTTAATGATCTGGATTCTAGTTCCAACCAAATTTCACCATACTAGACCATGGACATTAAGTCACTTAATGTCTCTGGGTCTCAGTTTTCTCAGTCTTTAAAATGGGATAAAAATACTTGCACTACCAAACCCCCCAGGGTTATGTTTAGGTAGGGGAAAGTGCTATATAAACATGAGCTACTGTCCATTCCTTTCCTAAGCTTTGCATCAGTAGGGGAGAAGGATCTGGCTTTTGGATAGAGGTGTGAGAAGGAAGCGTCTTCACTGCCTACCTTTTCAAGCAGAGAACCAGACACCAAGCTGGCTCTGTACCTTGAGGATGATCTGTGCCCAGCCTGAGGACTAGGATAGAGGATACTTGGGGCACACCTGGGGCACAAACAGGTGAGAGACAAGGATTGAACTAGGACAGTGCAGTGAAGAGGGTAGGTTTCAGACAGAGGGAATGTCCTGCATGAAAAAGGAAGAAGGACTTGAGTTTGTCCCCCTGGAGAACAGGAGTCAGTCGGTGATAAAGTTTCATGGGTGATAAAGCCGGTGAGCTGGCAGAGGATTTTCCTCCTAGGGAATCTGCAGTTTCCTTAATTTGAGAAAATGACCTTCTTCTTCAAGGGGTTTTCCAGTTCTATCCCCAGGGTCCCTGAACACTGTTCAGCAGAGGGATCTCTCAGGAAGCCAGCCTGAGTCTTCTGAGGGAAGCCCACCTCCCATCTTTCACCTTGGCTGCCTCCAGTTCTCCCAACTTCTCATGACTTCCTTGACCAATATTTCTTATCACTATCATAATTCTGTCTCAAAAAAAGAGAGAGAAACAGCTTACTTGTTTGTTCTTTTTCTATCCCTTGAAAGAAATCCCCATAGCCTGATGGGAGCCAGAGCGAATATTTCTATCATGATTCAAGAAGAAAAGCTGAGGTTCTGGGTCCTCACATTGCATAGATTCTTTTTTCTAAAATTAAATGTTTTATTAGAAACTGCATTAAACATTAATACAAACAACCACACTTGACTAATACTTATTTATATTTAAAAATAAATTCATTTCAATGCAACAAACAAAACTTTTAGTTTCTCTTTTAAGTACCCACCAGAATTCTGTTTCCATTCTCATTCACATCTCATTGGATCAGAATTGATGTGTATCCCATTATTCTGGTTCTGGGTTATTGTTCTCTTTTACTTTGCATTATTTCATAAAAATATCTCTGGATCTCTGTACTATTCAAGCTTGTACATTCTAAATGCTTAATGCTATTCTATATATGTTCACATATCACATTTTATAAAAACACTTTCCCTATTGTTTGACATTCAGATGACTTCCAGTTTTGTTTTGGTTTCTTTTGCAATTACAAATGATCCTGCTATGAATTACACTCATAAATGACTTTTTTCTTTTGGGGGGATATTCTTTGGATTTTTGTAATTTTCCAATGATTCCCTTCCTCTCCTCCCCTCCATTATCACACCGTAGAACCCTTCCTTGCAACAACTAAGTATACTTATACTCTCATAGACTGTTAAATTATTAGAACTATAAAGTACTTTAAAGAACATCTTGTTTTACAGATGAATAAGCTGAGGATAAGGCAAAAGAAGTGATAAAGTTTTGACTCTTTATGCAGGTTATTAGGTAGACCTCTATCAGTCAGTCAGCCTGGGAGCCCAACAGGCCAAGCCAGAAAGTGTGGGTGCTCAAGCTAGGGCTGTTCCCTCCATTACCTCCTTCCCCCAAAGGCAAACTGCCCTTCTGCTCTCAGGTCTTGGAACCACGTCTCATTGTCCCCTGGACAAATTTTTTTAAGTGTGTTATGGGAATTTTAATTTTATTTTTAAATAATATTGCCCCCAATTACACGTAAAAACATTTAAAAACATTTTTTAAAAAATGTTGAGTTCCAGATTTTCTTCTTCCTTCTCACCCTCCCTTCTTTCTACCTCTCCCCTCCCTGACACGGTAAGCAATCTGACATAGAGTTTACATGTACAATCATGTAAAAAATTTCTCCGTATTAATTATTTTGTGGAAAAGATCTCTCCCTTGGACAAATCTGGAGGACCAAAGATCGATCTGGCCCAAATGGTCCTTTATTCATAAGAAAAGTCAGAGATGGACCCAGTTCAGCTCTAGCAGCGGAAGAGAAGGGTGGAGGTAGGGGAAGGAAGTCTGCCACACCTAGCACATCACAGAGTACGTTTGCCACATTCTGTTGGGGAAGTATATGGTCTGTTGGGTTAGAGAGGCTGGGGAGCCCTCTACTCAGGGCTGTGCAGAAATCTAGATGTAGCAAAACAAAACGATGGGGCAAGAGAGAAATAACAATTCTGACGAGGGGACCAAGACTTCAAGCTTCAAATGTTTGTGAGATTGCTGGGCTTCACACTAGGCAAAGCCCATAATCAAATTCCCCAGAAGTTAGGGAAGAGCATTAGATTTGGTACCTCCAAGAGGTCAAAGGAAAAGGTCCAATGTATGCAACAACAGTGAGAACAGCTCTGTGGTGGCAGCAAAGAACTGGGCATTGAAGGTACACCCTTCAATTGAAGAATGGCCGAACAAGTTGTGGTAATGGATACTATTGTGCCACAAGAAATGACAAGGAGTGGGGCTTCAGAAAACATGGCAGGATCTGTGTGAACTGATGCAAAATGCAGGGCGAGCACTGTGCCGAGTAACAGCAGTTGTAATGATGGGCAGTGGGAAAGACTCAGCTACTCAGATCCAAGACAATTATAGTGAAAAAATGGAAAATCTCCACCTCAGAGAGGGAACTAATGAACTTTGGAGTTCAAATGAAAATAGAATTTTCCAGGGGGCAGCTGGGTAGCTCAGTGGATTGAGAGCTAGCCCTAGAGACGGGAGGTCCTAGGTTCAAATCTGGCCTCAGACACTTCCCAGCTGTGTGACCCTGGGCAAGTCACTTGACCCCCATTGCCTAGCCCTTACCACTCTTCTGCCTTGGAGCCAATACACAGTATTGACTCCAAGACGGACGGTAAGGGTTTAAAAAAAAAATAGAATTTTCTTCTTAGGTTTGTTTTTTTGACAAGTTGGCTAGTATGGAAATACATATCAAATGAGATCAAAATTGATAATCATAGTTTTTGTGGGGAGGAGGGGAAAAGTCCAGAACTCAAAATTTAAAAAGAAAATAATGTTAAAAATAAATAAGTTTTTTTAAAAGAAGGGGGAATAAAAGAAAACTCAATTTTAAATTGGATGTCAATTTTCCATTGGCAATATTTTTAAAATTAAGTTTAATTAATTACTTTGGAATACTTTTCCATGGTTCCATGATTCATGTTCTTCCCCTCCCCTCCCCTCCTCCCACCCCCTCCCATATCCCACTGGGTTTTACATGTGTCATTGATCAAGACCTATTTCCATATTATTGATATTTGCACCAGGATGATCGCTTAGAGTCTACATCCCTAACCATATCCCCATCGACCCCTGTAATCAAGCAGTTGTTTTTCCTCTGCATTTCTGCTCCCACAGTTCTTTCTCTGGATGTGGATAGCATTCTTCCTCATAAGTCCCTTAGAATTGTCCCCTATCATTGCTGCTAGTAGAGAAGTCTGTTACATTTGATTGTCCATTGGCAATATTCTGTTACATCCAGAAACAAGTTTGTTAGCCATTCCTCAGCCAATGGGCATCTGCTCTGGTTCTTGTTCTTTGTACTTCAAAGCATTCTGGGATCTATGGGCTCCTCCTTTCTACCTCCTTTCACATCTTCAGCTATATGCCTGCAATTGGAATCCCAGGGCAACAATTTCAAATCACTTTGCAAAATGGAACACTGACAGCACCCCCAACACTAGGAGTACATCTCATTCCAGAATCGTCTGTTTCCACGTTTGTCATCTTTGCCAATTTGCTAGATGTGATTTGTTCTGATTTCTGTTGAGAGTGATTTGGTGTCATTTTTCATGTTTGGAGTTCTTTGGGGGAGCTATTTGTTCATACCCTTTGACTGCTAGTCCTTTGGGGGCTCAAATATTTATGTTAGTTTTCTGTATATCAAACCCAAATCAGATGGTTGATGCAAATTTTCTCTCCATTTCATAGCTTCTCTTTTAAAACTAGTTTCATTCATTTTTATTCATGCCAAAGCTCTCAGCTTTTTTAAACGAGCCCAGACAGAATTCCAAACTGGATAATCTAAAAGCTGTTTCTAGCTGGTTTTGAAATGTGTTCTATGACAGAAAAACACCACATCTACCCAGATTCTGTTGGGCTCAGGCACATGTTAGATTCTTGTGGAGAGCACAGCAGGGGCGGTGAAGCCTGGATGGGAACAGGGAAATCTAGCTGGGCAGGGGTCACTTGCCATCCATTGATTCCTAGTTAAGGAACAGGAAGAGACATTGAAACCTCTGACATTTTTCCAGGTGATGCAGAAACTGGGGAAAAAAGCAGAAACCAAAGATGAACGTTTTGAACAGGCTGCCCAAAACTTCTACCAACAGCAGGTGAGTAATTCTCAGGGGAGGAAGAAGGCCATGAAGTCCCAGTGGCCACATGTAATAGGTGGGGAAGTCTGCCAGCGCGACTTCTTCCCAGGAGAAGGGACTGTCTGTGAGTCCCCACCTTCCTCCAACATGAGAAAAACTTCCTGGGATCATGGATTCAGTCAGCCCGTCAACAAGCATTTAAGTGCCCTCTCTGTGCCAGGCCCTGTGATAAGTGTTGGGGATTTAGGTACAAAGAGTAAAACCCAACTCTTAAGGAGTTTATCCTACTGTTCAGAGCTGTAGGTCATCTAGTCCAGCCCCCCTTTTTTATAGCCTTGGAACCTAAGGATCGAGAAAGAGTACGTGACTATTCTGTCCAGGGTCATATAGGGAATGAGTGGTGCAGTACAGTCGGGATTCCAACACAGAACCATCCTTGGATTCCAGAGCCAGCATGGCTGCTGAGCATAGCAAGTAAGAGAGCCATGGCTGTATTCGGTACTGAAGTTTGGCTCTGACCTTAGTCGCTTCCTAGTTGTGTCACCCTAGGCAAGTCATTGAACCTCTGTGCCTCAGTTTCCTCATCTGTAAAGTGGGATAAGAACACCTACCTTCCAGGGTTCCTATGAAGATCAAATGGGACCCTATTTGTAAAGCTCTCTGCAAACCTTAATGAGCTGTAGCTCTGCTTAGCCCTTACTATGAGGGCTTCTTCCACTAGTGCAGCATGTCCTAGGGGTAGATTCACTTATCTTTTTCTCTCTCGGGGTTTGCAAGTCTCCCCATTCCCATTCCTCCCTTCACCATTCCCAACCACATTCTATCTGGGCCCTAGGCAAAATGGCTGGGAGTGCCGGCCATCTCTGTTTTTTTAGTCCCTCTATCCCCTCCCCTCCTTCCTAGCTGCCTTCTGGCTTTGCCCAAGTCCTACTTCCTGTGGAAGTGCCCGTGTTCACCCAACTAACCATCCCTCCTCTCCCCAGGCAAGTTTGGAGTTTCACTTCACTTACTAGTGGGTGAACAATTCAGATGTGAATGACGGATATCCTGGCTGTGATCTGATCTATTGCCGAGGCCTGTCGATTTCCCCTTGTTGATATCTCTTGCATACACGCTGCCCTCTCCTCTGACAGTGCCGCCCCTCTGGCACAGCCCTTACCTCGCACTAGGATGGTTCTAGAAGACTGCTGGCTTGTGTCGGCCTCAGTTATCTCCCCGCTCCATTCCATTCTCCTTTCAGCTTGCAGGTCTGACCGTGTTACCCCCCCGTCGGCCAAGATAAAATATGAAATCCTCTGGGCTGGCGTTCAGAGCCCTTCCTCAGCTCCCTGTCGCCCACCTTTTCAGTCTTCTATCTTACACGCCACCAGATCCGACCCTGGAATCCCATGACCCTGTCCTCATCCCTGGTCCAGCCATTGTCCCCCAGCCTGGATTGCCCTGGCCTCCTCGTTGCCAAGCCGTCTAAAATCCCACCTTCCTCAGAAAGCTTTTGCTGATCCCTCGTAACCCTGTTGTCTTCTCCCTGGTCATTATTTCCACTTTATCTTCTATAGCTTGTTTCTACAGAATTTGTTTACGTGTTGCTTCTCCTGTTAGATGGAGCTCCTGGAGGGCAGGGATTGGTTAAAGCATTTAATAAGTGTTTTGTCTGTCTGACTCTCCTACGGATGAACAGTTTCTCTACCAGAATTTCACTCATTTGCGATTCATACCTACCTTGAAGGTTAAGTGTATTAGTCGTTCATACCAAAGTCTGACTTGCTTTAGTCTGCTGTAAGATTTAAATTAATATCAATAACTCCAAGTATTATTTTATAAAGTTTGTTAATAATCACTTGAAGTAGAAGAAATTTAAAAAAAGAAATAGAAGTTCAAAGCCTAATAAGCCACGTGTGTAAATTCTCCCGCTGGCTTTCAGCCAACTTTAGCAGTTACTTTCCGGGAATGGGGGGGTCACACCAAACTTTATCCTCCACATGTTTATGCAGCATAAGCATGCAAATGGGATGCTGGGTAAATGAGTCCTGGGGAGCAAATTCTATCCCCACAATCCCCCCTGTGATTCCATTGGGAGGCAAGCATGTTGAAATCTCCCAGATTTACATGCTTAGACTCCCCATTGAATCATTACACATAACCAGCTTATATCTCTAAAGATCTCTTACTAAAGGTACATACAATATTGCCCTTTCTAAGGAGAAATTACAAAAATTTGGAGATAAAAGAGAAAGAGCAAAACCAATGTTAGATGGGCACATGGACAAAAAGTCAGTTAGGGGGGCAGTTCCCTTCGGCATGAGAGTTTACCTTCAGAATAAATGCTTTCACCACCACCCCCCAGTTCAATTCACTATATCTCAAAGTTCATTCTGGATCTTTTGATGCAGTATGTGGTTTCTGCAGGCATCTCCATGGCGCTTTCTCCAAACGATTCACTTTCTTGATTAGAGGAATTAGCAAGTTTCTTTTCCTGAAATATCTCTAAAAGATATTAAAACTTGCATTATAGGATAATAATACAATCCCCCCTGAGGAGGGTGTTGACCAACACCTGGATTACCCCAGGATACATGGCTGACTTATTCTGACTAGGAAGAAAGGAGGAAAAGTATTTTGATGCACAGTGTACTCACAGACATCTGGAGTGGTTCAGTCATAATCTAATCCTTTATCACTTCAAACTTTTTTCCTTGATTATCTCCTCCACTCTTTTTGGATGATTGATTTTTTTTACCCTTACCTTCAGTCTTAGAATCAATACTATGTATTGGTTCCAAGGCAGAAGAGTGGTAAGGGCTAGGTAATGGGGGGTCAAGTGATTTGCCCAGGATCATTCAGCTGGAAAGTGTCTGAGGCCAGATTTGAACCCAGGACCTCCTATCTCTAGGCCTGGCTCTCATCCACTGAGCCATCCAGTTACCCCCTGGAATGATTGATTTTTGAGTCAAAAGATAGCCCAGTTCTGCCTTTTACTGTTTTGGGGCCAGTCACTTCTTTGGGCCCTAGGTTCCACATCTGTCAATTGAGAAGATTGGACTAAATCAGGAGTTCCTAGGGTTTATAGATTTATTTTTTTTTAATATTTGATAAATTTATTTCAGCAAAATCAGTTTTCTTTGTAATTCTAAATATTTTCTTTTTATGCATTTAAAAATATTATTCTGAAAGGTGTCCTTGGGCTTCACCAGACTGCTGTGACATTGAAATGGTTAAGAACTCTTGATCTAGAGAATTTCTGAAGAATCTTTACAATTCTAAATCAATAATTCTTCTCTAATCTCCTTAAGAGGCTGCTAGTTTAGTTAAGTGACATCTTAATCACTTGATTGCTGTGATGGCTCCCTAATTGCCTAATTATTCCCTAATTCCCTAAAAGCTTCCTAACTTTTCTGAGGAATTATGCTAGTAAGAAACTTTTTATTACTAATTTTCAATATGGTATAGGATAAAAAAAAGGGGATACGGTCCAAATAAATTAATCAGAGTATTTTAATACCTGGAGAAGGGAAATAGTAATGAGCCCCAATCTCAAAAAGGGCCCCAGCAAGTTAATTAGTTAAAGCAACAATTTTTGTGAAGGGTTGTTTACTGTTTTATTTTCAGTTGCTTAGCCAGATCGGACAGTAGGGCTACTTCTGATCCTGGAAAACCCACAAATAGATGCAGTTTATTAGGTTAGATCACTTCTGACAAGTCTTTTCTCCACCTCTCACAAAGCATAGTTCTAGAGCTGGAAGGGTCATTGGAAGGCTCTTAATGCCGCCAATCCCTTCATCTTACAGATGAAAAAATGAACTTAAGAAAGGCCTAGGATCATATAAGATAGTGAGTGCCTGAGGTTGGATTTGAACTCGGGTCTTTCTGGCTCCTTGCCCAAAACTCTGCTACCTGCCTTCAGTGTTCCCGCCATTCCACAGACCTTTACATTTTACAAACCCAGGTGGTTTGTGCTTCATTTATGGCCTGTTTTTACTGTGTTTCTGTTTTCTCACCTAGCAAGTGTCCCTCGTGTACAAAACTGTGCCTATGGAAGTACTCAGGACCAAGGGAATAGGACCGGTTGGTTGACTGAAGGCTGTGCCTGTTTGTACAAAGGGTGGGAAAAGCTGAACCTCATTCAGCCTCTGATGGCCTTGGCAAAGCCTGAGGGATCAGAGATCACAACATTTTAGAGCGGAATGGGCCAGGACCCCCAGATGGTGCAAGCCCAGCCAACCCATTCCGCTTGACAGATGAGGGGCAGTGACTCTCGCAGGGTCTGTCACCCAGCTTGTTGGGGGCCAGGCTGGGGGTCTGTCTCCCTCAGGCCAGGGCTCTTCCACGAGAATCAGATCAATGAGGCAAGGAGAAGGGATCTGGGAAGCTCCTCTTTGATAAATGCAAGGGCTGAAGGCAGGTGATGTCACCCAGAAATGCTGCCCCACGTTCCCCATCTCCCCTGAAGGCAGAACAAGGGCTTAAACTGAAGTATGAGGCTCCTAGGCCAGACCTTAGGGAGGAACTTTGTGATCGACATGATTGAGATCTAAGCATCTCCTTTGATGGAGAGTTGAAGATTCTTCCTAGAGAATTCTCAACACTTTGGGCTGGATGAAGGGTGGGCCTGCTTTCTAGGACAGGAGGTGAATGCAGTCATTTTCCTTTTTTGATTTTAATTTGCATCGATCTCTTTTTTTTACAAAAAAGACTTTCTTTCTGAGTGTGTGTATTTTTATTTCTATCTGTATGTACATGCATATAAGCACACGTAGCACATAGTTTACATACATAGTCAAGGTCCCAGACTGGCGGTGACCTAGACTTTGGGATTGCCTTCTCGGGGGGCTCCACTTCCCCACCTCAGGGGCCTGGCCCTTCCGGCCTTGTCCTGTGGGGCCACAAAGCCTGTGTGCTTGGTTAACTGTAAGCAGCCAGAATGCATTTCTTGGTGCTCTGGCACTGGATTGGAAGAGCTCAGTTCCATCTCCTCAATCCCTCCTCGGCCATTGCCAGCTCTGTGACTTTGGGCCCTTTACTTTATCTCCGAGTCTTAGTTTCTTTGTTTGTACAACGGGGATCATAAAGCCTGTTCTGCTTACCTTGGTGTGAGATCAAAAGAAATCATCCTACAGAGTGCCATTTAAAATGGCAGCTAGGAGTGCTCCCATTCCCCCGGAATACTTTGGGGCTCCCCTCTTACCTCTCGCCCTTTGAGGGCCGGAAAAGGAGATGATGACATGCCTGGGGCGGGACAGACTAAGTCACATCCGATACAGGGTAGAGCAAAGCTTAGGGAGGTGGGGGAAAAGTGGCTTGTGGGAAGATTACTGAGTGCCTGTGGGATAAGGGAACAGGTTTGCCTATATGGAATTGAGAGGTGATTTAGGGGCAGAAGTTGGGCAGGGCTTAGAATTGGTGGAGAGGACCTTTATATGTCCTAGAAATCTAGACCTCTAGAGCTAGAAGAGGCCTGACTTGACCTAACCCTCCCACCCTCATGGTGCAGCTGAAGGAACTTAAGTTTTTGGTAGTTGTTTTGTCATTTTTCAGGTGTGTCCAATTCTTAACGAATCCATTTAGGGTTTTCTTGGCAAAGATACTGGAGTGGTTTGCTATTTCCTTCTCCAGCTCATTTGACAGATGAGGAAACTGAGGCAGACAGTATGAAGTGACTTGCCCCAGACCCTACACCTAGGTAGTATCTGGGGTTCCAGGTCTGATGCTCTGTCCACTGTGCCAACTAGCTGCCTCTCCTTAATTTTTAAATGGGCCCAAAAGAAACTGCTGGTAGAGGGTGGGTTGATCTGTATAATACTCCATACTTGAAGGATCTGTAATTTCATCACTGTGGCTACTCCCTCCATCCAGCAAATCCCTTTAAAAGTCTCCTTTAAAAGCATCCTTCAAAAACTTTCAGCTAACTTCCCCTCCCTTCCAGCTTCCAAATTCCCTTCCCTCCTTCCTCTTTACAGAGTCCTGGAAAATGTTGTAGGCACTCATTTCCTCCATTTCTTTCCTCTTACTGTTTAGCACTTCAATCTGACTTCTGACCTCATTACTCAGCTGAATCTGTTCTCTCCCAGGTTATGGAGGATTTCTTCTCTTTTTTAAATAATAACTGAGTTAAATGGATTTTTTGCTGAGTAAAGAGAGTCCATGCATTCTTATTTTTTGCCTAATGCTTTAGTTTTTGCAAAGCACTTTACAAATATTATCTCATTTTATTTGCATGCAGATAATAACAACTTCTTTCCTTTTTGCCCATGCTTCCCTCAATTTCTTTTATTTTTTAATTTAATTTAATTAGATGATTTAGAATAATTTTCCATGGTTACAAGACTCATGTTCTTTCCCTCCCCTCTTCCTTCCCTCCTCTCGTATCTGACGCACAATTCCACTGGATTTAACATGTGCCATCGATCAAGACCCATTTCCTTATTATTTTTTTTAAACCCTCACCCTCCATCTTGGAATCACTACTGTGTATTGTTTCCAAGGCAGAAGAGGGGTAAGGGCTAGGCAATGGGGGTCAAGTCACTTGCCCAGGGTCACACAGCTGGGAAGTGGCTGAGGTCAGATTTGAACCTAGGACCTCCCATCTCTAGGCCTGACTCAATCCACTGAGCTACCCAGCTGCCCCCCTCCCATTTCCTTATTATTAATATTTGCACTGGGGTGATCTTTCAGAGTCTACTTTCCCAGTCATAGCTCCACCAACCCATGTGATCAAGCAGTTGTTTTTCTTCTGTGTTTCTACTCCCACAGTTCTTCCTCTAAGTGTGAATATCGTTCTTTCTCATAAGTCCCTCAGAATTGGTCTGGATCACTGCATTGCTGCTAGTAGGGAAGTCCATTCATTACCTTCGATTGTGCCACAGTGTGTCAGTCTCTGTGTACAGTGTTCTCCTGGCTCTGCTCCTCTCGCTCTGCATCACTTCCTGGAGGTCGTTCCAGTCTCCATGGAATCCCTCCAGTTCATCATTCCTTTCAGCACAATCGTATTCCACCCCCAACACATACCACACTTTGTTCGGCCATTCCCCAGTTGGAGGGCAGGCTTTCTTACCTGCCAGAGCTTGAAGACCCTTCCTAGATCCTCATCTTCCTCCCCTATCTGCTGTACTTGACTCTGCTGCCCACCTTCTCCTCTTAGAGCCCTTCTGGGTTTTCATGTCCCTGCTCTCTCCTGGTTCTCATGGCTCTCTGTCGAATCTCTGGATCATTAGTCACGTGACCCCAGGGCCGGGATCCCCATGGGCTCTGTCCTAGGCCCTCCTCTTTTTACAGTGTCTTTCTGGTGACCTTATCAGTTTGCTGAGTGTGGTTTACAGATCTCTACTGGTGGCTTCTGGATCCACAGATGAGCTCTCGTCCCCCTCGCAGATTTCCAGGTCAAACGGAGCATCCCACAAACATCTCAAAGACAACAAGTCCAAGAGGACACGCTGCCTTTCCCCCCAAACCAGCAGCACTTCTGAACTTCCCTGTTCCTGTCCGATACCGTCGGCCTCCCAGCCGCCCAGACTGGCAGGCTTGGAGCTCCGCTCAGCTCTTCAGTCGTCAGTCATTTTCCAGGCCTTGTCATTTGCTCCTCCCCAACAGCTCTCCCGTCTCCTCTTGTGCAGCCCCTACTACCGTCATGTCCTCTCTCTTACTTCATTGGCCTCCCTTCCAGGCTGCCAATGTCCTTCCCTCATTCAGTAAACCCCAGGGGCTCCTATTGACCCCAGGACCAAGCAGACTCTCCTCTTTTTTGTTCGAAACCCTTTCTACCCTGCCGTTCCAGACTCACTTTATATCCCTCCCTCTGCTGTCCAGCCAAGCTGCTCTTCTGACACGAGTCCCTTAATCTCTGGGCCTTTGCACAAGTTATCCCCGATGCCAGCCCTGCCCCTTCAGCTTGTTTCAAATATACACACATACACTTTATATGTGATATACATCTAATATACATCAGGCAGCCAAGTGGGACAGTGAACCTGATATCAGGAAGACGCTTCTTCCTGAATTCAGATCTGCCCTCAGACACTGGCTAGCTGGGTGACCCTGGGCACGTCACTAACCCCACTTGCCTCAGTTTCCTGATCTGTTAAATGAATTGGAGAAGGAAGTGGCAAACCATCCCAATATCTGCCAAGAAAACCTCGAAGAAATCACAGAGTCCGGCATGACTGAAACAGGAGCAACAACAAATAGTATACATGTCTCTCTGGTTAGAATGTAAGCTCTTTATGGGCCAAGACTAAGGCCTTTCATAGTGCAACCCCGATTGATTGGGTACAACTCATCTGCGTCCCAGTAGACAGTTTCATGAGTTGTAGTAAAACAAATCAGCCATTGTGATTTGTACCTGAAGCCTTTTCAGTTGGGTAGAACATGAGGGAGTTTGTGCTGTCTTCCATGTGCATGGACTCCAAGAACCAGGGGCTGTCTCTGGGTTAACTACGAAGAAAATAGAACTGAGTGGAGGAATCTATGGAAAGAGCATGCAGATCTACATGTAGCCATCAGGACTGTTGAGTGCTTAAATTATAATAGGTGGCAGCCTCAAATTGTCTGTTGTACCTTATTCTAGGGGTATCCCTCTTCCTTTTCCATCATTCGGAAGAGTCTTTCCAGTCATTTAATCAAATTAACTTCTCTTTTTTAGGCTGAAGGCCAAAAACTATGCAAGGACTTGAAACATTTCCTTAGTTCTGTTAAAGGTATGTTTTCCCCCAGCTGTGACCCGAGAGGGCATTCAGGTCTGTACTAAGTAGCTGGAAGATAGGATAGGGAAAGAAAGGAGAGTGACGTGTCTTGCGGGAGAGGCCACCAAAGCAGAGATGCTTTTAGTTTGTTATCCGAAATCCTGCCTTCCCATCTCCCGTCTACCTTGATCTTTTGAGATCTATCTGCCAAGCTTTTGTTGGCTGTATTGGTTAGAATAACCCTACCAGGTGCTAAACTAATCCAGCCATTGTGGAGGGCAGTTTGGAGGGAATTCTGTCCAAAGAGCTTTGATCCTCTAATACCAGTACTAGGTCTATACCCCAAAGAGGTCATGAGGCGGAAGGGACCCACTTGTACAAAAATACTTATAGCAGCTCTTTGGGGTGGCAAAGAATAGGAAGTTGAGGGGAGGTCCATCAACTGGGAAATGGCTGAACAAGTTGTGGTATATGACGGTAATGGAAGTACTATTGTGCTATAAGAGATGATGAGCAGGACTTTTTCAGATCAGATCAGATGCACGAATTGACACAGAGTGTAATGAACAGAACCAGGAGAGCATTGTACCCAATAGCTGCAATACTGTACAGTGATCAACTAGAAGACCTGGCTACTTTGCTCAGTACAGCGATCCAAAACAATTCTGAAGATGACAGAATGCTCTCTACCTCCAGAGATAGAACTGGTGGAGCTCTGCTTTTTTCACATTCGTTTACTTATGTTTCGGGGGGTTGGGGTTTTATAGGAGTATTCTCTTACAACAATGACCAATATGGAAATATGTTTTGCATGATAATATATATATATATATATATATATATATATATATATATATATATATATATATATATATATATATATATATATATATATATATATATATATATATATATAACCTAGATCAAATTGTTTACCATCTCCGGGAGGGAGGATGTAAGGAAGGGAGACAATTTGAATCTTACAATTTCAGAAAACGTATTTTGAAAATTAATATTATGTGTACTTGAGAAAATAAAATACCTTTAAAAAACCAAGAATAATCCTACCGTGAGCTCTAGCCAACTTCTTTAGGGAGCACATCTTAAAGTGTTCGCCTAATGATGATATGATTTGCATGTCATTTGTATAATCAGTGGAATGAATTTTGAAGTGAAACCTCTTATAGAGACTGACTTCCTTTTTTTCAGTGATGCATGAGAGCTCGATGAAACTGTCCCAAACACTGCAGGAGATCTACAGCTCTGAGTGGGAGGGCTACAGGGACCTGAAAGTCATTGCAGCGGTACAGAGGAAGACCTGGGGCCACTGACAACCACCACCTACCCTATGTAGACAAACCTTGCAGGCACCAGGGGAAATGGAGAGTTTGTAAAAGACATGGTCATGGTCCCTGCCTTCATGGAACTTACATCCAGTAGGGGAATAAGACACAAATAGAAATGACTATAATATATAATATTACACAATAAGGGCCTTAGGGGAAGTCCAGAAAAAATTATGTGAGGTCTGAGGGGAGAAAGATCATTGCCATGTAGTGGAATTAGGAAGGATTTTGAAAGGAGATATGGTTTGAGATGAGTTTTAAAGGGTGACTGGGAAATCTCCAGACAAAGACATTCCTCATCCTTGAGCTATAGTGTCCCTTTGCTCTCACCCTTTGTCTCACTGCTCTCCTCCCTGAAAGTTAGGTCCAGGCTGGGATTCTGGGCTTCAGTCAAGCTGAAAAGAACTGAGAAGTGATTCTTCTTGTCCTTTGCTATTAAAAATGACAGACTTGGGACAGATAAAAAAGGGAAAGCTGAAACTTCGATTTAAAAAGGGGTTGTCGGGGGCAGCTGGGTAGCTCAGTGGATTGAGAGTCAGGCCTAGAGACGGGGAGGTCCTGGGTTCAAATGTGGCCTCAGACACTTCCCAGCTATGTGACCCTGGGCAAGTCACTTGACCCCCCTTGCCTAGCCCTTACCACTTTTCTGCCTTGGAACCAATACACAGTATTGATTCCAAGACAGAAGGTGAGGGCTTAAAAAAAAAGGGGGGTGGTTGTTGTTGTTATTGTTTGATGGGTTACAAATATAAAGAGAACTTGAGGAGGCCCTTGGAATTAATGGGAAGATGTTGACAAGTGGGCCTGGATGGGTGGAGATCCATACTCTGGAGGAACCAATGAGATCCTAACTCCATTGGAGTTTTTAAAATTATTTTCATCTATAGATGTCAGTTTTCTGGACTCTTAACAGTCCTCACCAAAGCCTTTCTTTTCCTTCTGTCAGAGATCCTAATTTTTCCTCTTAATCCCTACTTCCCCCCCAGTATTAGTATCTGGCGCTCATTTTCCCCGTGTTCCTAAGGTTCATCTACTCCTTCAGATGGGGGACATGCAGAGGGCAGGGACTCTCTTTCTCTCTTTCTGGATCTTCCCCCCAGAGCCCAAGACAAGGCTGACTGGCTGGCAGCACTCTGGGACATTAACCTAGTTGGTAGTTGCTCCTGAAAAACAGGATGGTGGGAAATTCTCAACACCTCCAAAGCAAACTACCTCCTCACCTCGTTGTGTTTACCCACAGAACAATAATCTCCTTTGGGAAGATTATGAAGAGAAACTGGCTGACCAGGTCTTGAGAACCATGGAGAACTACGTATGCCAATTCAGTGATGTTAAGGTATCCGCTTTATAAAGGACCAGGGTTGGCTCAGTGTCCGGGCGAAGGTCAAAAGTGAGACAGATTGGGGTAGCGGACCAGGACCACTCAATGTGCCAGGTGCCAGGTGGGCTCAAAAGTAAATAACCGGGAGGACTTCTCAGGCCCCTTCCAATTCCAAATCCTGTCGTCTTCTGTTCTCACAATCTCCGAGAGAAGACAATAATGGCATGATCGTTCCTAAGAGAGATATAGTCAGGAGACTTCTGATATAGGAGGGTAGAAAGAGTTAGATTTGGGCTAGGGTTTGGGTTAGTCCTCCAGGTGAGATTATGGAGATTAATTGAAGATTACATTTGAGGCTAAAACGATCTGTGCCCCAAGAGGAATTGGTTTACTTCTTGGACCTCCATTTCTTCTCTAAACTAGGGGATTGGGCTAGATCCAAACTATCAGTGAATACATTTCTGTTGTCATAAGAATTGGGTTTCCCTGAGAAAATGTTGATGTAAACTGTAAATATTCAGTATGAATTCCTGCATTATCCAGACTGTTTCTCAGATGGGCCCATTTTGGAGTAGCCTTAATTTTGCTTACTTTGCTTTGGCCAAATTGTTCATAACCTTGTAGCTGAGGTAGACCAGATGCCTAAATCCACAGGACCATCCCCACCCCCCCATTCCCATCCATACACATTAAGACAAAGGCATTCTGTGGCTAAATCTGTAGAAGAAATACTGGACTAGATGATTTTGAAGGGTTTATCCAGATACTAAATTCCATGATTTCTAGTTCTGGGACCAAGACAAGAAAAAAGAAAGAAAGAAAGAAAGAAAGAAAGAAAGAAAGAAAGAAAGAAAGAAAGAAAGAAAGAAAGAAAGAAAGAAAGAAAGAAAGAAAGAGAGAGAGAGAAAGAGAGAGAGAAAGAAAGAAATAGAGAAAGAGAGAGAGAGAGAAAGAAAGAAAGAGAGAGAGAGAGAGAAAGAGAGAAAGAAAGAAAGAAAGAAAGAAAGAAAGAAAGAAAGAAAGAAAGAAAGAAAGAAAGAAAGAAAGAAAGAGAGAAAGAAAGAGAGAAAGAAAGAGAGAAAGAAAGAGAGAAAGAGAGAAAGAGAGTAGGGGAAAAAGGAACAGGAATAGAAGAAGAAAGGGAAGATGGAAAAGTAACTAGAAAGTAGACTAGGAAAAAGAGAATAAAGATGCACTTGCCAGAAAGGACTATCCTCATTCCCTAGAGGTTCCTCTGCAGCCAGTGGTTCTAGGCAGAGAGGTCTGGGTATGCTCCGGACATGTGGGTGGTCAGACCAAGCCTGTGTTGTCCAGGTACCATTTTACAATCATGCTAATTGTCTGCTTTCCAGCAATGACAGTAATTGCTAAATTGTGCTTACAGTCTCATAAGCACACAGTAAGAGAGCTCTCAGAGGCAACATTCACTTAGCTTTGGAGAGATTAATTGATCTTCCCTGATCTGTCCCTGAGCTAGTCCATATTAGCAGTGGAATTTGAATGTAGCTCTTCTTGATCCTCCATCTCTGGGCCAAGCTGCCCTTCAGAGTGGCAGCTGGTGGCAACCACTTTCCAACAACAGCAGTGGGCACTGTGTAGGCCCCACAGCCCTACTAGTTCATTTGTGCTAATTTGCTAAACTTTGTCTTTCTAAAAATACCTGTAGGCCCCAGTTTAGACTCCCAGGATGTCTAGACTTGTGGTTTGGATGGAGTTGGGACAGGCTCTCTCAGGGGTTTCATAGGATCTACAGCCGTGGAGGCTGTAGGGGACTTTGGAGATCACAACGCTCTGAGGCCAAGACAAGTTATATTTAAGTTAATTCACGGCTTGAAGGCAGCTGAGGGGCTCAGTAGATAGAGAACCAGGCCTGTAGACAGGAAGTCCTGGGTTCCAACCTGGCCTCAGACACATCCTAGCTGTGTGACCCTGGGCAGGTCCCTTGACTATCCAGCCTCAGAGCTCTTCTGCTTTAAAACAAATACTTAGCATTGATCATAAGATGGAGGGCAAGGGTTTTAAAAAAAATAAATGAATGAATTCAGGGCTTGGTTTGATAGGGACTCAGGAGTCCAAACCAGGCACAGTGCTCTTCAATCCATTGTTTTTCTACTGTATGCCACTGCCTTCCCATGTTGATGGCTGGTGATCTTTACATGAGCCTCTTCCTCCAGGAAGTTTAAAAGAGGGGGCTGGGGGCGAATGTGGATCTTCTCATTGAGCTCAGCTTGTTTCGCTTCATTTCCCTACTTCCTCTTCTTGGTCTCTGCCAGGCAAGGTTAGGGTCACGCTGAGAAGCTGGTGCTCCGATCTCTAGCCCACCCAGTAGGGAAGTCAGTGGGACCTTTTTCTTGTCTTTTAATCAATTTGTATTGCTATTTTCTGCTCTTCTATCACTCAGTTATCTCCAATATCCCTTCTCCCTTTCTCAGAGAGTCATCCCATGTGACAAATATTGTTTTAAAAAGGGGGAAATCAGCACAGCTGATGGATTCCTTGAAAGTCTATAAACATGGCAAACGACCATCTCCCTGAAGGGCTCTCGGGTCCATTCCTGCAGTCTTGCTCCCTTTTGGTTCAGGTTTGATCTAGTCGGCGTGTTTGGTTCCTTTCTCTTTCGGTCACTGTCTGTACTGTCTCCTGGGTTCCGTTTCACGCCTTTTTATTCCTTCCTGGACCAGGAGAGAATTTCCAAGCGAAGTCGGAAACTCGTAGACTATGACAGTGCCCGGCACCACCTTGAAGCACTACAGAACTCCAAGAAGAAGGACGAGACCAAAACCATCAAGGTAACGAGGACGAGAGGGCCTGCTGGATGAGAGCCAGGGCCCAGTCCCTCCTGTGTCTGCCCTCGGGAGGAGAGGGGGTGGCAGAACCAGGGCCCGAGGGGAGGCACAGCAGGGGAGGACTCGGGCCTGGCCCACGGTCCGGCTCTCTGACCCACCCCCACCCCCATTCCCAGGCAGAGGAGGAGTTTTTCAAAGCACAGACAGTGTTTGAGGACCTGAACCGAGACCTACAGGAAGAACTGCCCCTTCTCTACAGCAGGTAAGGGGTCCAGGGAATGAGAGAAGCGGGGGATGTCGTGGTAAGGGGCTGCCCATTGCCCGAGGATGTGTCAGTAGCCTGAAGAGAGCCCGAGAGCCTCCCCCAGACCTGTCTCATGCCCTCCGCCAAGCCGCTCTGTGACGGGCCCGCGTCCCCATCGGTGACAGATCCTGGGGGGAAAAGCAAAAGGTTCTAAAGGCTGCACAAAATGAGCTGCTGTTATGGCTCCGTTCTTGCACCCCTCGATAAAACCAAGCACGAACCTGCAGGTTCATAGAAAAGCTCACCTGGGGCGGGGTGGGGAGCCCTAGGAGGCACTTTACAGAGCCCCGGTTGTCTTTCAATAGAATTTGCCTAAAAATCCAATTCAGTTGAACTGGACTTTTTTGAAATGGTGCCATCTTTGAAGGCATTTAAAATGGGATTCCTTAACAACGGCCCCTTCCACCCAGGGCCCGCTGCCCATCTGCCCTCGGACCTGAAGAGGGGAGAGGCTCCAAGCATCGGGACGGAGGGGGGCGCTTGGAGAAGTGCCCGGTGTCTGGAGGACCAAGCCTGGGACCTGGCACACGGAGGGGAGAGCCAGCTTGGCGCTAGCTCTGACCAGGGCACGGCCTCCCTGGGCCTCGTAGGGGAAGCTCTTGTTAAGCCCAAGAGATGAAGGGCTGTGCCTTGCCTCCCCTGGCGGGGCCCCTGGTCCCGAGCCTCTGCCCTCCGCTAACACCTGCCCTCCTCTCCGCTCTGTTCCCCCATAGCCGCATCGGCTGCTATGTGACCATCTTCCAGAACATCGCCAACCTCCGGGACATTTTCTATAAGGAGATGAGCAAGGTAAGAAGCCAAAGCGCCGTGGGAAGGAGCCCGCGTGTGCTAGTGTGTGTGTGTGTGTGTATGTGTGTGTGTGCATGTGTGCGCATATGTGTGTGCGCGCATGTGTGTGTGTGTGCGTGCGTGTATGTGCGTGTGTGTGTGTCTGTGTGTGTCTGTGTGTGTGCGTGTGCGTGTCTGTGTGTGTGCATGTGTGTGCATATGTGTGTGCGTGTGTGTGTCTGTGTGTGCGTGTGCGTGTCTGTGTGTGTGTGTGTGTGCGCGCGTGCGTGTGTGTCTGTGTCTGTGTGTGTCTGTGTGCGTGTGTGTGCGCGCGTGCGTGCAGACAGTGCAAAGGGCTCAGGGCAGGAGTGGCACTGAAATGAGAGCTTCCGGCGGGGCCAAATTGATGCAGGTTTATTGATAAGTGGGTGCCGAAGCCGCGGAGGACACCACAGTCCCTGCCCTCAGAGCTTCTTACGCCCCAGTGGACAAGGCCGCCCTAAGTCAGCCCCAGAGCAGGTGGTGACCTCCGACCAAAGAGGATCTCAGACTGAAGCGAGAAGCGGTGAAGGCTCGGGGATGAGGCCTGACCCCGGGAGAGCTCCTCAGGCCCCCCACCCTCCGCCCTAGCCCCTGGTCTCCATACATCGCCCCCCCAGAGCAGTGGGGGGTCTCTCAGTCCCCCCCCCGAAGTGGGGACCTTCTCCACACTGACCCGAGTGTGGCCCGTGCTCAGAGGAAGGTGGCGCCCCTCTTCTTGGGCGGAGGGCTTCAGAGTACCCTAGAAGGGCAGCTTGGGAGGTCATGTGGTCCGACCCTGTGCCAGAGGCAGCATGGACATGTGACCCAGGCTGGATCGGCCTCTACTCCCAAAGCGGGCCCAGAACCCGGCACCCGTCCCCTTCGTAGCGTATTGGGAGGGAAGAGGGGACGGCACTGCTCCCACAGAGCATCTCTGGAGGGGAGAGCTCCCCGCCGGAGGGCTTCTCAGCAAGCAAGTGCTCCCCTGGCACCCCCACCCCGTGCTGGCTGGGTGCAGAGACACCCCTGGGGCCGGGGCCGTGGGGAGGAGCCTTGGCCCTGCCCTTCTCTTGGAAGCTCCCTGCGGTGGTCAGAGAGAAGCAAAGGGCCAGGGCTAGAGGTGGCCGGCTTCCCCCCTCCCCCCAGGTCCATTGCCTCCTTTTGTCTCTTGTTCACCACAGCTGAACCAGGACCTGTATGAAGTGATGAGCAAACTGGAGAAGCAGTATTCCAGCAAAGTCTTCGTGGTCAAGGGCATATCCAAGTGAGCCCTCTCTGGGCCCCCTTTGTTCCTTTCCCCCTCGCCCTGCTCCTGTCGCCTCCTCCTCCTGCAGCCCAGGCCTGCCCAGGATGCTGGAAGGGGCCCTGATGAGCTCTCCAGCCAGGTGGCAGCTTCCCCGTTGTGCTCTGTACTTTCCCACCTGTGTGCCTTTGCGCACGGGGCTCCCCTCGACCCTCTTCTTGGAACGCCCTCCCATTTCTGCGCCCAGGATCTCCCTGTTCTGTGAAGCCTCTGAGGCCCTGCAGGCCCCTTATCTCTCCCTCTTCCGAACTCTTAACCCTTACCTACGGGGTGCTCCCAGCCTGAGCAGGGCCCCGAGGGGGGAGGGAAGCTGGGGGCCCCTGCCTGGGGGCCAGCCATGCCGTTGTGATGTCTTCATCTTCTCCCACTGTTCTTTGCTGGAGAGCAGGCCGGCCCTCATCTTCTGGGGAGCCCCAGAGCTCTCACGGAGCCCTGGGGTTGGACTCGCTGTAGTCAGGGCCGTCCTCTGCACTCTGCCTTCGCTGGCTCCCAGACAGGCTTCCCTCTGGCACCCCCTCCTTCCAGGGACGGTGAGGTGGCTCACACCTCTCACTTGGCAGCTCTTCTACTCTGATAAGCACAGTAAGGTGGGTGCAGAGAGCCAGGAAAGGGAGATGAGAGAATCCTGGGCTGGGGCCGGAAGTGTGCCTCCAGGCAGGTGGGGAGAGGGGCCAGCATGTCCTGCTTCGGGCTTTGTTTGCCTGGCCAGGGGTGGGGAGGAGGAGTCGCCTGCCCGAAGGAAGCCTCTTCTCCAGCTCAGACATCCAGAGCATCCCAGCCTAGTTTGCTCCAGCCCATATGCTTTTTCCAGTGAAGAAACTGAGGCCCCAAGAGATAAGGCAGCAGTTCTTCACCTCCGGAAGTCTGGGATCTCCCAAGGCCAGAGACAGTTCCTTAATTCGCTGCAGCAAAGCTTTCTGAAGCTTCTACTAGGTAGGAGGCATCCTGCTGGGTTCAGCATGAAAAAAGGAGCCGGGCTCTGGCCGGAATTCTGCCTCTGCCTGTCCGGGTCCACCATGGCTTGCCTCGCTCTATCCCAGCTCTGCCCCAAGTCCTCGGTTTCTCTTCCCTCCCGCTTATCTGGCAGTCTCGTGCTCCTCCTCCTAGCGGCCCCAGCGGGAAGAGGATTGCAGCCGGGCTCAAGAGCCTTCAGCGCTCCCCTGTGTTGTGGAGGGAGAGCTGAGATCCTCCCTCCCCTCCCTTATGGCCTCACTTTGTCTGTCTGACTTCAGTTGAGGCGGTCAGGTGAGAAAACGCAGCGCCTCGGCTCCCGAGCGAATCCTAGCTTGGGTTCCTGGAGGGGGCGGCACTGAAGCCCCCCAAAGGTAACGGACTTGCCCAGACTCCTAGTTGCTAGGTGGTGGTAGAGCTGGAGATTCTGACTCTCCGGCCAGTGGTTTTTTCCTGGTGACATTGTAGAATGCTGCTTCTCCTAGAAAGTCTCCTGGCCTCAGTTTCCCCGCTTCTAATATGAGAGGATAAAGAGAATTAGGGCTTTTTCGACTCCCCAGTTAGGATTCTGAAGAAATGCCAGCGGGTTGGTGACTAGACTAGTGGTATGCGGCAGGGCAGATCTCCGGGAGGCAGAAGGGGTTTGGCCTGTATTACCCCGGGCCTTCTAAGGAAGAGAAGAGAGAGGGCCTTTCATAAGGAGTGGCCGGAGTGGCCCGAGGAACCGCCACCCGACGTCGGGGGGACCGGGCTTCTCTTGAGGCCTTTTTCAAACACCCTTTTGTGCTCTCTCTTCAGGCACCGAAGCTCCTTCGTCATCTCGTCCCCAGTCCCGAAGTTGAGTGGCTCAGTGCTCGCCGGAGAGGGCAGCCCTTTGACCTCCCCCAGAAGTCTTTCTCCTGAGCAGTCCTCTTCCGGCAGCCCATCTCCTGACAGCCACTCTCCCAGAAGTTCCTCGCCTACTGTTAACTCTCCCCGAGTCCCTAGTCCCACCGTGACCTCCTATTTCTCCTTTAAGCAAGAAGGAGAGTTAGTCTCCGGAGAGGGAAAAGCTCTCGCTCTGGAGCTAGTCCAGAGAGGAGACTCCCCTGAATTCCAGGATAGCCCCTTTGAAGACGAGGGGAGTGGGCACCCAGAAAGCCCCAGGATTGAAGAACAGGCCCTGCTGCCCTGCAACGGCCCAGCTCGGGCCGAGCTCCCAGATGAAGGCTCCCCCGGGGCCTTGCCTTCTCTGGGGGAGGCTCCCTCCCCGGCCCCAGGAGAGTCGCGGCCCCTGCTCCAGGCCCCTGGCGAAGGCCAGCCGAAGGAGAAGATGCCCAGTCCCAGAGTCTCGGCTCCCCCCAGTAGGCCACCTCCTCCTAAAGCCCTTTCCAGCCCAGGGCCCTTACCTATTCTCATGGCCGCCGAGAAGCCGTGCACGCCCGAAGCCAGCCAGGAGGGCTTCGGTGCCAGAAGCTCCGAGGAGCACGAGTGCCCTCCGACAGCCATCCTCAAGGTGAGAGGGCCCAGAGCGGAGCCCTCGGGTCTGGGGGCGGGAGAACAGGAGGAAGGCTCAGAGACCCAGTAGCTTTAGGTGCCTTGTTGGATCCCCCCAGTAACCCTGCAGGGCTGGTACATTTGAGGATGCTGAGGCGGGTCCCCTCGCTAGATTTGAACTCGGGTCTTCCTGGCTCCGGCCCATGTTAATAATGATAGAATTACAGCACTGACACAATGCTTTAAGGATTTATAAAGCGCTGTGTATCTGTTATCTCATTTGAGCCTCACAACGACCCTGGAAGGGACATTATTAGCATCCCCATTTTACAGATGAAGAAACTGAGGCCCTTTTAGTTAAGTGACTCACCAGAGATCCACCAGGTGGAAAATGTCAATTATTCTGGCTCCAACTTTAGTATTCTTCCTTCAAAGCATACCAGGGGTCTATTGGAGAGAGCGATCAAGTACCCAGCTCTTCCCCTAACTAGTTGGGCAACCCTTGGCTCTCGCTCTCTCTAAATCAGAGGCACCAAAGTGTTTGCAACCCCCGGCCGGTGATCAGAAACGCAGAGGCCTCGAGGCCACCTCAATTATCCGACTTTAGAATGAATTCTAAACCCCTCAGCAGCCAGAGAGCAGACGGACACACTGTCCGCCCACTGGCTCTTCCATACTAACTGGGCAAAAATCCTCAGCCGAGGCTCATGGTTGCATCTAAGGACCGCCCATCTGAACAAAGGACTGGACTTGTTCTTTATGGCAGAACCAGGGCCACGAATGTTACAGGAACGTTGGTGGTTCCGTTAAAGAACCTTCTTTTAATTGAATTTGACAGTTTCCAAAAATATCCACGCTAACAATCGGCCTCCTTCCAAAATAGAACTGGTAGTGAGTTTCTCCCTCTTCCTGCCATCCAGTCACGGCTCACCTTTTGGCAGCTTCCCTCCATGGCTCCTGGCTGTCCCCTCTGGGGCTCAGGAGAGCAAGTCTGCTCCGTGCTCCGGGTACCGTCCCCTCAAAGACGTGAAGCCTGGGATGCTGCTTCCCCAGAGGCTTCTCTCCTTCGGCTCAGAGATGCCCTTGCCTCCGTCTCGGCCTGCTCCGCCTCTGAACGTAACGCAGTTGCAATGCCCAGGACTGAACACGGTGCTTGGGATGAAGTCTGAGATGGCAGACAGTGGGGCCGTCCCCTCCTTATTCCTAGAGTAGCAGCTGCTGCTGCTGGAGCTTTGGGGGCTGCCACCTCGCCCTGCTGACTCTCCCAGAGCTTGCGGTCCACCGAAACCCTTAGATCCTTTTCAGACAAATGACCGTCCAAACATCCTTAGGGTGGCTTTGGGCCCACACTGATTTCATCTAACTGGGTTCTGTGAAAGTCCTTTTGGATCCAGGGGCTGTCGTCACACGCGAGCATCTCTGTCCCCTCCCGGTTTTGGGTCACCTGCAACTCTCAGGAGCCTTTATCCATGTCATGGGCTCTTAAATCGCCGAAGGCCCAGCACGGATCGCTGGGGGACACCACCGAAAACTTCCTGCCATGGAGTCCCCACGTAGCCTTGCATATATACAAGCAACAGAAAATAATTGGGGAGGGATGAACAAATCCTTTCTTCCGTCGGGATGGAGGGATTTCTGCCCTGGGTGGCGTGGACTCAATTATTATCAACGTCCCCTTTAACTCTAATGATGCTGCCTTGGTGTTATGTCCTCAGTGGACGCCAGCAGGGTTGGGGTTCAAGGTGGCATCTTCCCACATAATCCACCTTGGTTTGCCAATAACCAACTGCCTCGACCTGGGCCTCGCTTTCTTCCAACTGGGCCAGAAGGTTCCATAATGTTCTGCTCTTTCTTTGTTCTGCAGATTTTCTCTGAACTTGACATAAAGGGAGATGGGAAGAAGGAAGAGAACAAGGAACTGGACCAGAGCAAGAAGCAAGACTCCGAGGGCCCAAAAGAGGAGATGAAGAAAGGGGGCAAGGACTCAGACCAGAGCAAGAAGCAAGATTCAGATGGCACAAAAGTGGAAGGGAGGGAAGAAAGCAGGGAACTGGACCAGAGCAAGAAGCGGTATTCAGATGGCGCAAAAGGGGAGATGAAGAGGGAAGAGAGCAAAGAATCAGACCAGAGCAAGAAAGAGGATTCAGATGGCATCAAAGGGGAGATGAGGGAAAAGAGGATGGACTCAGAGCAGAGCAGGAAGCAGGATCCAGACACGCCCCTCCAGGTACTGAAATACATTTCATGACTTCTTCCTGTCCCTCAGACCTCCTCCTCTGCTATTTAGCCCGAAGAGTCAGGCAACAGCCGGTCTATGCACTTATGAAGCATCGGTTGTAGGCCAGGCTGCGTGTTAGGAGCTGGGGGATACAAACAAGGCAAACCCTTCTAGGAGGACCCATTGCCCTGTCTGTCATCCCACACCAGTCTTTATCCCTCTGTTTCTGGCTCCTGCCTTGTCGCTTACAGACATTGCCAAGTCTCCCCCATCCTTAAAACATCCTCAGGGGGTCCAACTCGACGCCCCTCCTCCTCCCTGTGAACTGCTTGGAAGGCCATCCCTACCAGGAGGCCCGCGCCTCCTCATCTCACCCAACCGCTCCCAAGTTGGCAGCCATTCCTCCTGGCCAGGTCCAGGGTCCTCAGTCTTCCTTCCTGGCCTCTACAGCCTTGGACGCGGTCCGTCCGCCTCTTCTGGTGCCGAACGCTCAGTGTCTTGCTTAGGATCGCCTGGGCCGGTCTTGAGAGTCTGTCCCTTTTGAAGGTCAAGTCCAAAATGGTGGGCCGTGGAGGAAGACTCTAGGACGGTTTGGGTTTGGGGTAAAGTGAGCTGAAAAGCCTAGAGATCGGGCATCCTGGCTTCTGCCCCAAAACACAAAGGGGGAGCAGAGAGCACACAGAGGGGTCTCTGAATCTTACTTTTCCCTTTTTTTAAACCCTACCTTCCATCTTGGAATCAATTCAGTTTATTGGCAGAAGAGGCTAGAGTCAAGTGGCTTGCCCAGGCTCACCCTCCTAGAAAGTGTCTGAGACCAGATTTGAACCCAGGACCTCCCATCACTAGACCTGGCTCTCACGCCACCGAGCCGCCCAGCGGCCCCTGCTGGATCTCCTTTCTATTGTAGTCTCTCAAGTTCAACATGTCCCTCAGAAAAATGACCTCATGGCAGGTCTCCTCCAGAGACAGGCAGCCAACTCCGCTGAGATTTTGTGTGAGGCCCGAGTCTGAAAGGGGCGGGGGGCTCCTTTCAAGGCTGCTCTTCCACAGACCCCCACGGGGGTATGCTAGAGCCAGAGGGACAGAGAGAGCACGCAGCGAGGGCCGGCTCCAGGCCGCCTGCTGAGCTTCAACCGAGCCAAGAAAGAGGACCACAAAGCGGGACTTGGTATAACTGGGGGACAGGGCTCCAAGAGAGCGGGCCCAGGGGCTTCTGGGAGGCACACGCCCACGTGACATCCGTGGCTGGCTGGGAAGGCTTTGGGCTCCTGTCGCCATCTCCCCTTCCTCCCTTTGAGGCTGCTGCTGCTGCGCAGTCCGAGTCCTTGTAGCCCCTTTGGCTAGGACCCGGTCACTCCCCTTCTCCCCTCCTTCTTCAGCCCACTCGCCTTCCACCCCTCCTCCTGCCTCCCCCTGGACAGCCTTCCCTGTCCTGCCCGCCAGCCTGGATCACTCCATCCTCCCGTCTGTCCTCAGTCCTGAGGCGCTGCCTGCCCGCCTCCCCACAGGCTGCTGCGCCTGGCCTGCCCAGCCTCCATCCTCCCTCCCAACCCAGACTCGGCCATTGCCCTGACCTCCCCCTCCTGAGTCTGTGCTTGCTCCGGGGCTGCCCTCTGTCCTCTCCTCCCCGCCCTTCCTCTGTTGGCTCCTTCCCTACACGCGGGTCTGCTTCCCATCCTGGAAGGGCGCCCGGCCGCTCCATCCTGACGGCCGCTCTCTTGGTCCATCCTGCTGGCCGCCCCGCTCTCTCGCCCCACTCTCTTGGTCCATCCTGCTGGCCACTCTCTCGCTCCATCATGCCAGCCGCCCCGTTCTCTCGGTCCATCCTGCCGGCCACCCCGCTCTCTCGCTCCATCCTGCTGGCCGCCCCGCTCTCTCGCCCCACTCTCTTGGTCCATCCTGCTGGCCACTCTCTCGCTCCATCCTGCCGGCCACTCTCTCGCTCCATCATGCCAGCCGCCCCGTTCTCTCGGTCCATCCTGCCGGCCGCTCTCTCGCTCCATCCTGCTGGCTGCTCTCTCGCTCCATCCTGCTGGCCGCTCTCTCGGTCCATCCTGCCGGCCGCCCCGCTCTCTTGGTCCATCCTGCCGGCTGCTCTCTCGCTCCATCCTGCCGGCTGCCTGGCCGCTCCATCCTGCTGGCCGCTCTCTCGGTCCATCCTGCCGGCCGCCTGGCCGGTCCATCCTGCTGGCCGCCCCGCTCTCTCGGTCCACCCTGCTGGCCGCTCTCTCAGTTCATCCTGCCGGCCGCTCTCTCGGTCCCTCTCCGTGCTCTGCTGGGCCTTGTCTCCAGCTTCCTTTCACACTGGACGTGGGTGTCTAGGAGACATCTCAAGCTCAGCGTTCAGTCTGTGTCCTGGCACCCTCCCCCTCCTGCCTTCTTGGTGGCTATTTTTTTTATTTACAGTCAATACTGTGTATTGGCTCCAAGGCAGAAGAGAGGTAAGGGCTAGGCAATGGGGGTCAAGTGACTTGCCCAGGGTCACACAGCTGGGAAGTGTCCGAGGCCACATTTGAACCCAGGACCTCCCGTCTCTGGGCCTGGCTCTCCATCCACTGAGCTACCCAGCTGCCCCCCTTCCCAGTTACTATTGAAGGTTCCAGCATCCTCCTGTCCGTCTGGCTCCCCGCCTGCTCAGCAGCTCCCCACACACCTCTGGCCCTGGTCCGAGAGCCTCATCGCCCCCCCGATGGCCAGCCTGCCTCAAAACCTCAGCCGCTTCGCCAGCCAGCCAGCCAAGTGGTGTTCCCAAAGCCCAGGGATCCCCCTCAATTCTGCTGGCTTCCCCCTCGGCCCTCCGCAGCCCCACACACTCCTCCAGCCCAGGCCCGGGCCTCTGCGCAGCCTCTCGGCTGTCCCTCTGCTCCGCGGCCTCCCTGGCTTCCCGCCAGTCTCCTCCACTCTTCTCCATCCCGCGTAGTCTCGCCTCGTAGTCACTGTTCTGCCTCTTATCTCTCCCACGGGCCGGTTGACTCTCTCTGTGTCCTCAGCGCGGCGCCTGGCATGTAGCAGACACTCAGAAATCTGGACAGATGGATGGATTGATTGATTGATTGGTGGGTGGGGAGGAGGCAGAACAGAAAGGCCGAGGCCAAGGAGGGGGGTGGGGGTGGGTGTGCGCACATGCACACGCTCAGCTGGTGCTTTTGGATTGTTTCGGGGTGCTTTACTCATTTTTTCAGACCTCTCCAGACTCCTTTGGGGGCTTTCTTGGCAGAGATACTGGACTGATTTGCCATTTCCTTCTCCAGCTCAATTAATAGGTGAAGAAACTGAGGCAAACAGGGTGCAGTGTGTAAACCTCAAAATTTCTTAGACTTATAAATGTTGGAAATTTCACCATTGGGAAATTTCATACTTGAAAAATTTCCTATTGATAGTGGGTCTTGGCTATTGGAATGTGAACCCCATTGGCATGGGAGGTTCCTCCTCCTTCCTTCTTAAGATTACTTTAGGACAGAAACCTTTTGCTGAACAATGGAAAGGACTTTGACCTATACTTAAGCACAGAACAGGAATTTCTTTGAGTCATGATTGATTTTAGAATTGATACAATGGAGATACTTGGAATCAATCTCCACCCTACTCAGTCCTAACAGGATTGAGGAAGGGCTGCAGCATAGATCAAAATTTAATTATTCCAATCTCTACCCTACTCAGGTTAACAGGATTTAGAAAGGGCTGTAGCAAAGGATCAAAGATTTAATTATTTGAAAATATGACCTTCAACAGACATGTGCAAAGGGGCAGACCTCTGGGCGGTCCTGGGTTAAGCTAGAGCCTCCATTGGCACAGGGAAATTGATGAACAGTGATTGGTAGATGTGAGGACTGAGGGGAGGGAACTTGGATGGTTTCCTTAAAGATAGAGGGGTCTGAAGACTCAGGGAGGTGGTTGAGGAGTTTGGCTGAGTGGTTGGAGTGTGCTCTGAGAAGCTTGCTCTGAAGGAAGCTGAAGGTGGGGGCCTCTGAGACTGTTTCTCCATTTTGGTCACGTGAGTAATAGGGACTGATCTCTTTTCTTTGCCCCAGCTATCTAAGGGCTTGGGCCTTTTGGCCCAGCCTAAACAGAAGGGGTATTTAAGCCCTATTCCTTTCTCTCCCCTTTCGCTCTCTCTCTCTCTCTCTATCTCTAATTCCTTTCTTCCTCCTGTTTGTAATTAAACTCTATAAAAGACTGATGGCTGATTTGAGTTTTCATTTAGGAATTACATAGCTGAATTCCTTGGCGACCTTAAATTAATATATATATATATCAGTCTTTTAAAGTGATTTCCTTGTCACAAGTGACTTGCCCAGGGTCACAAAACTAGGAAGTGCTGAGGTAGGACCTGAACTCAGGCCCTTCTGACCCCAGGCTCTGTCCACTGTGCCATCTAGCTGGACTGGCCTACTTTCTCCCTGAAGGGCCCTTCCTACTCAGTTGCATTCTGGGAAACTCCCGAGACCCAGCCGAGGGCCAGGGACGAGGCAGATGGATGAATGTGGCCCTTGGGAGCCTCCCCAAGCCTCAGGCTGGAATCCGCTGCCAGAGATGGACAGAGAGGGCCCGGCCATCGCTGACCCTGAGGAGATGGCAGGAGGAATCCCCCGGTTTGGGCCCGGTCCGTGTGGCCAGCCCCTGCCTCCTCCTCGTCCCCTCTCCCGGCCAGCTCGGGTCAGTGAGCAGGAGCCTCGCGGAGCGCCCTTTGCACAGAAGCTCCTGACGGCTGCTTTTTTCTTCTAGGTGAAGGATCGTCTGAAAGAGGAAGAACATTTAGCGAGAACTTCCCAACTCTGATCCCCAGCCCGGGGAAGGAGCCCGCGTGGAAGCAAGATGTCCTGTGGCCTGCCAGGCCGGTCCAGCAGGACCTCCCTCGGGGGGGCAGCTTTGGCTGGGGATGTGCTGGAAGCCGGGTTCGGGTGTTGTTAGCACAAAGAGCACCCCCTCTCCTGCACACGGCCCGGAGGGCAGCTCTCAGTGTTAAAGGCAAATAAAGTACACGGTTCTGAGTGGGTCGCTCGTCCTTTCTGTCCGTCCGGTGTGAGAGGGGCCCCCAGCAGGCCTGCGCCTTCCTTTGCCATCCGCTCTGCGGAGAGCTAGGCCTTCACCTCCCAGAGCGTCCATTCGCTTCCTTGACTTCTCCTCGTGCTGCTCTGTTTCCTCCTGAAGCTCCTTTGACGGCTCCTTTAAAGTGCGTGTGTCGGACAGACAGAGACATGCGGGGAAGGGCTAAGCGGAGAACGTCCTTCGGCCGGCTCCAGGAGGACTCCACGTGGGGGCTCTGAGTCATTGAGTCTAACTCCTTACCAGCCCAGGGACGTGCGCGAGACCCTAAAGGAAATGGGTGCTTTTGAGCGCTGCCCAGCTGGCTCCGGGAATCTCAGAGGCTTTTCTCCCAGCTTTGCTGGTAACAAACTGTGACGGGGAAAATAACCAATTCAGCTCACAATCAGCAAGGCCCCGACTCAAGTCCTCCCCGCCGAAGTGACCCTGGGTAAGTCACCATCCCTCCCCACTGCTAGAAAATTCACACCTCCGGTGGCAAAGATGCCTATCTGCTTCCTTAGAGGAGGTTCCTCATGGGGCTCCCTACGCCAATGAAATCCCAGGCCTAGGAACAAAAATAGCTGTAAGTCAACAAACATTGCCTCTCCGTGGTTCCCTAGTACACAGAGCACTGGACCTGGATTCAGGAACCTGAGTTCAAATTCATCCTCATAGATGAGCTATATGACCCTGAGCCACTGGCATCACTCCTGTGCCTCAGTTTCCCCATCTACAAAATGGAGAGAATAACGCCCAACTCCCATGGTGGTTGTGAGGAATTTGTAAAGTATTTTGCACCCTTCCGGGCGCTATTTGAAAGCTAGTTACCAGCGACCACAGTGAAAAACCAAAATATTTAGAGACTAAATAAAAATTCTGTACTGTTAGGACTCCCAATTCCAGCACCCTTTCTACGATGCCATTCTACATGGGCATGTGTATAGGAGGGAGCATGGCAGATGAGCTGGTTCACTCCCAGGGACTGTAGAATCCATGATGGAAATACATTTTCCTGATTTTCTGGGCCAGTAAAGCTGCCTATGGAAAGAAAGGGCACAAGCTTCCCCGGTCCTGCCACCATCGTGGGTGCCCACCTCCTTTTCCCCAGCCAGGAGAGAGCCCCCCCCCCCATCCTCTACACCTCTGGCTCTGTCGGCACAAGATGGTGTGTTTTAAAACAGAGACATCCCCAGAGAAGATGGGGAGATCATTCCCTTTTTAGCTGCGTTGCTTTTTTTGTTGTCAACTTTCTGAATTAAACATTTTCCCAGCAACCCATGAAACATTTTTGCCAATTGTTCTCTGATATTTTAGGGTTCCGTTGCAAAAGGAATAAAGGGGAAGGAAGGTAGGTGGCTGGCTGTTCCCTACTCATGACTCCCAACAGCTCCTTTCATCATGAGTCCTTTGGGGCTGTCTTGGGACCCTGTTTTGGGGAGGATACATCATTTCCCAAAAAAATTTCGTGTCACTTCTTGGGTTCTCAACAAGAATCGCAGAGACTCCTTCCCTCTGGCAAGCAGGAGAAAAATCATTTGAGAAAATGCATCAGAGACAGAATGTTCATAGAAGCATCTATATATAACAGGGAAAAATTATATGAACTACCTTGGGGTCCACAACAGATTTCCGTTTTCAAGTTGAAAGGGATTCAAGAAACAAACCTATCCGATCCAACATCTTTATTTCTTTTTTATTCATGGTTTTTTGGTTGAATATTTTTTATTCTGAACTTGACAATGAATGACTAACCACCATGAATATTTCTACATACAAGGCATCAAAAGATTTTTGCATGTGAAACAGTAGATCTGCCATGGATCACCAATTTGTTTGATTTTTAAGAATATATCACCTTGATAAGCCCAAAGATCCCAGCTTCTGGGACAAAAACCCACTATTTGATAAAAACTGCTGGGAAAATTGGAAGACAGTGTGGGAGAGATTAGGTTTGGATCAACACCTCACACCCAACACCAAGATAAACTCAGAATGGGTGAATGACTTGAACATAAAGATGGAAACTGTAAGTAAATTGGGTGAACACAAAATAGTATACATATCAGATCTTTGGGAAGGGAAAGATTTTAAGACCAAGCAAGAGTTAGAAAAAAATCACAAAATGTAAAATAAGTCATTTTGATTACATGAAATTAAAAAGTTCTTGTACAAACAAAACCAATGCAACCAAAATTAGAAGGGAAGCAACAAATTGGGAAACAATCTTCATAACAAAAACCCCTCACAAAGGTCTAATTACTCAAACTTACAAAGAGCTAAATCAGTTGTACAAAAAAATCAAGCCATTCTCCAATTGATAAATGGGCAAGGGACATGAATAGTCAGTTTTCAGTTAAAGAAATTAAAACACATGAAATTAAACGCATGAAAAAGTGCTCTAAATCTCTTATAATCAGAGATGCAAATCAAAACAACTAACATGATGGCAAAGGAAAGTAATGAATGCTGGAGGGGATGTGGCAAGGTTGGGACATTAATTCATTGCTGATGGAGTTGTGAATTGATCCAACCATTCTGGAGGGCAATTTGGAACTATGCCCAAAGGACTGTCTGCCCTTTGATGCAGCCGGAATGGCTGAACAAATTGTGGTATATGTTGGTGATGGAATACTATTGTGCCCAAAGGAATAATAAAGTGGAGGAATTCCATGGAGACTGGAACAACCTCCAGGAAGTGATGCAGAGTGAGAGGAGCAGAACCAGGAGAACATTGTACACAGAGACTAATACACTGTGGCACAATTGAACATAATTGACTTTTCTACCAGCAGCAATGCAATGATCCAGGACAACTTGGAGGGATCTATCTATGAGAAAGAACACTATCCACATTCAGAGGAAACCCTGTGGGAGTAGAAACACAAAAGAAAAACAACTGCTCGATTACATGGTCGAGGGGATATGGCTGGGATGTAGACTGTAAATGAACATCCTAGTGCAAACAACATCATTGAAATAGGTTCTGATCAAGGGCACATGTAATACCCAGTGGAATTGCACATGGGCTATAGGAAGGGGTGGGGGAGGGGAGGGAAAGAATATGATTCTTGTAACCAAGGAATAATGTTCTAAATTGACTAAAAAAAAAGAATATATCAACTTAAACATAGTTGTAAAAACATCTGCCCTTCTTATTCATGTTCTCTTTTAAACTGCCACCCTCTCAATTCTTTCATTTAACATAGGGGAAACTGAGGCCCCATCAGATGAAAGGATCTGCCCAGGATTGCATCAGTTAGTCAGAGAGTCAGGACAAAAACTTAAGAGTTCTTTCCTCTCTTTCCAAGGAGCCTGAAATATACTGTGGACAAGGAAAGACACGAGTAAAACACGGAGGGTCTTGTACTATTAATGTTTAACACCATTCTTGTTCATCTAAGTCTTCCTGGGGGTCAACCTTGATCTCAATAAATGAGATAAAGAAACCTGTAAGGGCTACAAGAAGATGAAGCCTTCAGAAAAGGAAGCAAACATAGCGTTCATTATGTCCATCTAACTGATGGAGGTATTCCTTCCCACCAGCTCACTCTGTTGGCATCCCTGGACTCCCATAAATTGGTCCTAGGACTTCAGCCTTCCTCTGCTCATCCTGACATATTTCACAGATAGATAGCAGTGAGATACATGGTCTGTTCTCACTCCTTTGTGCCCAGCCCATCTTCCCCAGGGATCTGCTTCTCAGTTACAGTTACTACCACCAATGGATCTCTCCATTGCCCTTTGGGTGAACTTCCACTTTAATTCTTTCAAAACGGAGGTTGCCCATGATTCCCTGGGATTTGGCATCTGGGGGGGGGGTAGTCATTAAAAGATGAGTCACTTTCAAGGAGAAGTTTGGAGTCAATAAAAGCTCTGCATGATATCTTAAAGGGACTCAGTTCCTTCTCCTCTTTATCCTATGGAACTCTGGACCCACCTTATTGTTCTTCCATCTGTCCTATCAATCCTGGATAGATATGCAGGTAGACAAATGCAAGTATGTGCTTGTAGATTAATTCTCAGGAGGGAAGGGAATGTATGCACAACACACGTTTAATTTACATTATTAATAATTTCTCCAATCACTTTCTTATCTAGACAATCACCAAAGTGATAAATCAAGTCCTGATTGGAAGCATTTGCTGATGTTTGAGGTGTAAAAAGTTCACCCTGGAAAATTAACAATTGACTCTCACAAGATGGTAGGATCTGACTCCATCACCCATACTCCTAGACATGTTCCATACCTTTTTTTTTAAAACCCTTACCTTCTGTCTTAGAATCAATACTGAGTATTGGTTCCAAGAGAGAAGAGCAGTAAGGGCAATGGGGGTCAAGTGACTTGTCCAGAGTCATACATCTAGAAAGTGTCTGAGGTCAGATTTGAACCCAGGACCTCCTGTCTCAAGGCCTGCCTCTCAATCTACTAAGTGACCTAGCTGCCCCTTCTATACTTTTTCTGTCATAGGTCCCTTTAGCATTCTGTTTAGATCTACAAATTCCCATAACTTCTCCATTTTAAATACATAAAATGTATAGGATTACAAAGAAAACTAACCACTGTAATACAATTTTCAATAAAAAAAATTCAGTGGATCCTAAGTTCTTGTTGAAATCTTGGCAACAAACACTTTTTATCTACTTGGTGTTTCCTGGGTGAATGATTAGACCAAACATCTTTTGATGGCAGAGTTTTTCTTCCAGGAGCTTCCACCATGGTTTAGGACTTCACACAATCAACACAATGTCATCCATAGACAAGAGTATCTGGAGGAACCTAGCATCCACCAGGAATTCCTCTTTCACCTGTACTCTTTGATAGATCTCAAACACAATGATGAAATATTCCAAACAGGTAAAAAAAATTGGGAAAAGCCCTGTTTGTACCAAAATATTTACAAGCTTTTTTTGTGGTGGCAAAGAATTGGAAACTAATGAGATGTCCATCAACTGGGGAACTGCTGAACAAACTGCAGTATATAGGGTAGTGAAGGAATACTATTATGCTATAAGAAATGCTGAACAGGGTGATTTCAGAAGGAGCTGGAAAGACCTCCATGAACTGATGCAGAGTGAAATGAGCAGAACCAAGAAAACACTGTAAACAGTAACAGCAATACTGTGGAATGATCAACTGTGACAGACTTTGCTACTAACAGCATAAGGTTCCAGGATGATTCTGAGGGACTTATGGAAAAGGATGCTATCCATCCTTTTCCTGTGGGAATAGAAATGAAGATCAAAACATAATTTGTCACTTGTTTGTTTGGATATATGACTTGGGGTTTGGGTTTTATAAGATTATTCTGTAAGAGGGGGAAAGGGATTAATTTATAAATTAATATGAAGATTGAATTGGATTATTTGAGTGTGGTCACCAGGAATTTATATTCATTCCAAAGAGATTTATTTATAATTTTTTTACAAAATGTAGAAAGATTGAAGTAAGAAAATCAGAGAGAGAATAGGGTAAGATATCTAGTTTAAGCACTAAGTCATTTACTCCCAGCCCCGCGCAGGAAGAGTTAGTCCTTAGGCCTCGGCAAAGCCCAAGGACCTGGGGAAGTCTCTTCAGAAAAAAACAGCAGTTAAAAGCTTTTTCAGCTTTTTCAATCTTCACATGTCAGTTCAAAGGAAGAGATTTTAGAACAGCCCACATCCAGTCAGCACATTCTTCACCAGCCTCTACTTCAAAGAATGAAGAACTGCCAGTAGAACTCCCTTCAGGAAGTTGTAACTCCCTTTTAAAGACACTTTCTCTTGCACCACTTCCTGTGCCTTCCCCTAATTCTATGTCTACCAATCACAGTTGAAGTCTTGCTTTAGGACTGCCCAGGAGGCAGTCAGTTGATTCTGATTCGTCACCCTCTATCACATACATGAGTCACAGACCTCCTCTACTCAAGTGTGAATGGAGTGTTTACACTTTTGGTGATTAAATCTAAAAATGGGCAGATCTTCCTACTCAACTTTTAAGTAGGGTATTCTAAAAATAGGCAGGGGTTACAATTTAATCTTCACAATCAGGGGAGAGTTCATTAATTTCATTTTTACAATCAGGGGAGAGTTAATTTAATCTTCACAATTTACCTGCAAAAAATTACCAATATGGAAGTGGGTTTTGCATGATGATTCATGTATAACTCAGACTGAAATGCTTGTCAACTCCAGGAGGGAAGAAAGGAGGGAGACAACATTAATCCTATAACTTTGGGAAATGTATGTTGAAATTTGTTATTAAAATAAAATAAAGAGAAAATGCAAAAAAAAAAAAACAATCACAATGATGAATAACTTTGACACATATACATCTCACTATTTGATACTTCATCTGATCCTTATGGAGGTCATTGACTAGGTTGTTTCTTTAATTATATATTCCGAGGAATTTTAAACAATCTTAACGTGGGCACTTGATTGAAAAAAGAGCCTGTAAAATGTTCTACTAAATCAAACAATAAGCACAATGAATCATGTGTTCTCCACATCTTTCAATTAATTGTGAATTAGTAAAGACATGATCCATGGCTGAATGTCATTTTCAAAAGCCTGCATTTTCACTATTCCCTTCATCAAGGATGTTCTAGATTCACAAATTAATGATGAAAATTTGGTACAGATAGTCGAGTAGGCACATAGACCAGTTACTGAGATTTTATACATCCTCATATATACTAACATGCTGATATATCAGCGTTCCTGAGATTCTCTCCCTCTTTTGTGATACCTTTTTAGAATACCTCGTGTATGGCGCCTTCAGATACTTTATGGAACCCACAGGAAGGACCAGCCTGTCTGGTGGGAGGGCTTGCCAAGCCTGTTGCCCACCTCTCACCCAACTCTCACTCTGTCTTGCCCAACACCCACAGCCCTGTAAAACTGTCTCAGCAGAGGGGGTAAAACAGGGTGAGGGCCCCAAACCTGAGGGGTGTCTACCCCAAGCACATGAAGACTTGCCCTGGCAGAATGGGAAGAGGAGACCAATTGGTTCCACTGGCCATGAAGGCAGTTGATGTTGAGATGGGGACACAGGGCACACCCCAAGTCCTAGAGGAATCTCAGGTCAAGGATTGCATTTCCCAATCTGGCACCCCGACAGTGCTGGCTGAAGAGAGGATTCTCTGCCTCTCAGTTTAGATGCATTTACAGTAGTTTTGTGATAGGGGGTCTTAGCCCAGAAGGACACCTCCTGTTTGTGCCTCAAGCATCCCTAGGTTCCTCTAGATAGGCAGCTCACCCACCGTTATGATCAGGATATCATAAATGATGTATACCTGCATTTCTGCCCCGGACTCACTATGCCACTTAAATTCCCTTATGTGTCCCTCCCACCTTTCTTTCTAAGACATGAGGACCCTGTTCCTTTAGAATATAAAATTCTAGACTCTTTCTCTTTGGGGAGGCAGTTTGGTCCTATACCTGCCTCCTGGCCATTCAACCTAATAAATTTCTTTATTTTTTTTTTAATTTAAACCCTCACCTTCCATCTAGGAATCAATACTGTGTATTGGTTCCAAGGCAGAAGAATGATAAGGGCTAGGCAATGGGAGTTAAGTGACTTACCCAGGGTCACACAGCTGGGAAGTGTCTGAGGCTAGATTTGAATCTAGGACCTCCCATCTCTAGGCCTGGCTCTCAATCCAGCTGCCCCCAAATTTCTCTATTTTTAAAAATATTCACCAGAGCCCATTCAGTTCTTAGCAAAGAGCACCCTTCCCAACCCAGTTTAATAATAAGCTTTCCCACAACAACGTTGGCTAAGTTTAACAGTGAGATGTAAAAAACAACAACCCCAAAAATAAGATTTACTCAATCAGAGGTCCTGGAGCCAACTTAAACAGGCTGAGCTGGTTGTTAAATTTTCCACATGAGCCTTATATTTTGGAAATCAGCAAATACTACAAATCAGAACTTGAGCTGTTATTTCATTGATAGTCTATACTTAAAGTGTTGGGATGAAATGCTTATAATGTAAAGGAAACTTTAACATGTGTCACATACATTTTGGGGAGTTGAACCTAAAAACTTTACACCACTAAGTTGTCCTTCTAGGACATCAGGCTTGTTTTCTTGTACCTGGACTCAAATAATGAGCACTTCTCACTAGGACTCAGAGGGGGAAGAATGGGGTTGTTGCTAGCCCCCCTTTCCAAACTGCCTGTGCCCCAGCTCTGTAACCAGTCATGTTCTGCTATTACCCACGCTGTTCTGTTCTTTGTTTTATATTTGCCAAAACTACAAAAGGGGAACTGTCCTCTTAGGAGGGGTCTTTGGCATAAAGGGAGGCAAGCCATGGACCAACCAATTACTGAAAGGCAGCCTGCCTGCCCCTGCTAGTAAATGTGATCTCCCTTGGAGAATTGCCTTTTGTTAAATTTCTCTCACCTGGATGCACTCTAGTTATCAGATAAGTGCCCAGAGAATGGCCTTTGGTTGTTCTCTAAAGGGAGGAATCAAAGGTTTCCCAGAGATGCTAATTTTTTAAAACCCTAAACTTGAAAAGCATATTCGAGAGATACCAAAGGGTATGAGTGGGAAGGGGAAATTGCCCACACCCTAAGGTCCAAGAACTGTTTCAATCCTACTTGCATAATGTTTTTCTCCAACCAATCAAAGGAGGTTATAAAATAACTGCTCTTAAGTTTCATTTTCTACACCATCACTTCTTACTTATCACTAATCTACTTCCCTGAAGGGAGCTCAGGCTATCTCTATTTCCCACAGGCTTATCTACAGACTCAATCATTCCTTCTAGATCTTGGCCACAATTATAAGTCAGATAATAATCTAGGATTCAGGCTGAGGCTTATCCAGTGGTGGAAGCAGTTGTAGTCAAGGGGTAATAGCTTTGTGGGGATGGAGGAGAGTTATTGGATCTGCCCATTCTCTTGATCAGAGCATAATCCTCTGAACTTCAAAAAGTCACAAGATTTTGGATATCCAATGGTCGTGCTAGAGAAGTCCTTGGAATATCTGTGATTGACTACAGTATCCATCTTGAAATCTAATGAAAAACTTGACCTACCAGGAAAGGCAACTTAAAGACTTCACAAGGAGTCTAGAAGAAAACTACAAACTACCTAAGGGGAATTTCATGAGGATTCTACAAAGGGAAAAAAAAGAGAAAATTATTTGTAGAAGGATTTTCTGCACTGGGAGTTTCCCCAACTAATATCATAAGTTCTAGAAAAAAAATATGCACCATATACTTTCTCTGATTTAGAAAATATGCAAATCCTAGAGTTGGGAGAAGGAAATGGCAACTGCTCTAGTGTCTTTGCCAAGAAAACCCCAATGGAGTCACAAAAAGTCAGAAGCTACCAAAAATGACTGAACAACAATAAGAACTAGAAGGCAGTGTGATACAGGGACAAAATGAAGGACAAATTTGGAGTCAAAGAACCTGAGGTCAAATCCCAGATCTGGTATTGTAAAACTGGAGATTTTGAACCCTAGACTTCAATCCCCAGAAGTGCTTGGTATTTCCCTGAATTCTCTATAATCTCACCTGAGTCTCTACCTGGGCGAGATCACAATTGGTATTTAACTGGCAGTAAAGTCTCCCATGCTCTTCTTCTCTTCTATTGCAATGATGTAGCAAGTAAGCTAAACTAAGCATGGGGATTTTGAATGGGCTAATCAGCCATGGGCACATAGTTTTTATTTTGTATCTTCTTTATTCCTTGATTTCTAATAATCCTTAATAAACCTTAAAAAATATTTTTTATTATTAGAAATATAATATGATTTTTACAGTTTATGGCAACCACAAAGGAATGAGAACTTCTCAATTTTTTTTTTAAGATAACCTAGATAATTTTTTTAAGCCACGTTTCTCCTGCCAAGGCTCCCTTGATTCAGCTCGCTCATACTGCCTGCTCCCACCTCCTGCCATTCGCACTTGCCTCCAGCCATCTACTCGACTTTCTTGACCTTTTTGACCCAGATTGCTCTCCAAGCCATGGCCCCAGCCCCAGCATCTCTGACCTCCTAGCCAGTTCACCCCAGGCCAGCCCCAGGATCCAGACTGCTGGTAGCTGCCCCTGTGTCTAACTGGTAACTGGTAAAAACTGGGGTGCTCTTTCCTTAGGCAACAATTAGCCTCCACATGGCAGGGGACCTTGGGGGGGGGGCGGGATAAGGAGAAGGAAGAGACTTTTCCAACAGGAAGTTGATTACAAGCATGGTGTATGTCAAAGAATATTTTTTTGAGTACACTGATCCTTTTACTTATCTCACCTGAGATTCAGGAGAGAAATTCATCTCCCTGCAATGAACTTTAAACAATGAACTTTAAAGAGACTGAAGGTTATATTTTTAAGGCGTTTCAGACTCTGATGTTTTATAAAAATCTCTGTATTTTATTGCATTTTGCTGATTGTTTTAAGATTTAACTTTGTTGGTTTTAAGTTCATATATTAATGTATTCAATACTATTCTGTTACCCTGAATCATTTTAATGTACTGGGCTTAAACTACTGTTATATTCTGTCACTTTTACCCTATAACTATACTGAACAAATATTACTGAATAAGCCCATATATAAAAACAGCCTTTTCTATTTTGACATTGTAAATTGTCACATAGAGGATAGATGGACTTCCTCAACAAACTGGTTACAATTGTATAACAACCTTTGAAAAATTTAATGAGCTAAATATCTCCAATTGATTTTAAGGGATCTTTTAGACATGATTTTTAGATTTTTTTTCTACAACTCTGATCATTTTGCCTGCCTCTAACAGGAGGTAAGGTCCATTTTAGTAGCTGAAGTGAAATACAACTATAATCCCCACCTCCCACATTTTTAAAAATGTGAATGGATGGGACATCACAGTCTCATACCAAAGGAGCTGGGAAGTTGATCCCAGGGCATGGTACCCCTGGATGGCTCCAGAAAAGGGTGCATCTCTCATTTATAACTCTTCAGCTCACTTTACCCTTTCACCAGAATGATCTCTAGATTCTTGGTGACATTCTTAGACCCAACATCAACAGTACAGAGGTTTGGTTTGTTCCTAGACTCCTCTGCCACATTTTTGTAATGATGGTAGTAATAGAATTTTTTTAAAAAATATCTTAGCCAAGGGTTAAATATTGCTACACCTGAAAAACTTGTGACAAGTATCCATTTTCTTTATATGTCATACAGCAGACTTATGTGAAATATGATAGTAGATTTGTTTGCTATTGTAATTAACTGGGCTATTGTGAGTTTTGGGGATTTTGATACTTTTTGAATGTGCATTACCTGTTATTCTTTATTTAAAAAAACCTGTTACTTTGTGAAAATCATTTTGTACTCACACATGGCTGACACAGTATGTCAATGATTATAGGTTATATTTTTGAATTTTTAAAATTCTCATTATATTTTCTTGCATGTGCAATATACTATTTCAGTTTTTTATTTTTTCTCTCCTTTTTTATATTTGAAACACATGTCACCAGTATTAAGATTTTCTTTAACTTTTTTTGATTTTTCAGTAACATAAGTTTAAAATATATTTGCTATAATGTCAATGCATACCCAAAAGCTTGAGACTATAAAAAATGATGTCGTTAATTGTTTTGAAAAATTATGGGACTTTGCTTAATGATTCTGTCTGATTCCAGGACAAAAGAATACAAAAAGAGCCAGTGCACAGTGCCAAAGAAGCACAAAGCTAAACTGCATAGGGCCAATCGAGCACAAGGTCAAAGAGACCAACCAATCCCAATGGCATTGATGAAAATTTTGAGCTAAGACAAGAGGACTTGAACATGTTTGGGGTTCAAGGTTGTGGCTGTTTAACATGTGTTAAAGGCAGGTCTTCCTTGTTCCACATTCTACCAAGTATCTCAAATTTGGCTACTATAATCTAGTCCCTTTTCTGTCTTTCATAATGTGGCAGCTTTCTGTAGTCCTGGCTACTAATTGGGTAAATGCTGATATCATTTTAATTGGGCCCTGATTCAAGGACCTGTTATAGATTTATTTTTTCTATACTTAGAAGTTTTATACATAAGACTTTGATAGTCTATATTTATCCAGAAATTATCTTTTTTAATTTGGATTTTTTAAATGTTTTTTTATTTCTCTTGCCAATTGATTCATATACCTCATAACTCAGCCATGCATCCCTGAGTGATCCCTGTGTTTTTCAATCACCCTCTTCATGAGGGGGAATGTATAAATATTATTATTATTATTTTAAATTGCAAAGTTTAAATTCCTTTTGAGAAGAATTTTAGGTTAAGAAACATGCTACCTGGGGGCAGCTGGGTGACTCAGGCCTAGAGAAGGGAGGTCCTGAGTTCAAATCTGACCTCAGATACTTCCCAGCTGTGTGACCCTGGGCAAGTCACTTAACCCCCATTGCCTAGCCCTTACCACTCTTCTGCCTTGGAGTCAATAGACAGAAGGTAAGGGTTTAAAAAAAAAAAGAAACATGCTACCTCTCTGAATCCAGAAAGTGAATTGTTTGGAGAAGACACCATGAAGATGCCTCCACAGACCACAAGCTGCACCAGAAGATCCAGAGTGAACTTTGGGATGTGGTGATTTGAACTGTGTGGGGTTTAAATGCATTTGTTTTGTATGTATACTCTTATGCCGAAGGGGACTTCCCCCAACTGGCTTTGTGTCAATGTACCTAGCAATTATTGGTTTTGTTCTCTTTTCCTCATCCTCAAATTATTGTAATTTTATAGCTGGTATGTTTACAAGACCCATCAGAGAGACTAGTCTTCCTCGGACCTCAGGGGGAATGTAAAAATGGAGAGTTTGAACCCTAGACTTCAATCTCCAGAAGTCCTTGGTATTTCCCAGAATTCCCTATAATATCACCTGAGTCTCCACCTGGGTGAGATCACAATTGATATTTAACTGGCAGTAAAGTCTCCCATGCTCTTCTTCTCTTTCATTGCAATGATGTAGCAAGTAAACTAAGTTAAGCTAAGTGCGGGGATTTTGAATGGGCTAATCAGCCATGGGCACGTGGTTTTTATTTTGTATCTTCTTTATTCCTTGATTTCTAATAATCCTTAATAAACCTTAAAAATATATTTTTTTTATTATTAGAAATATAATTTAATTTTTACAGTATTTAATCTCTTTGTGACCTTCAGTTACTTTACCTCTCTAGGATTCATTTTTTTCATCTATAAAATGAGGGAGATGGGCTAGATGGCATCTGAGGTCCCTTCTAACCCAAACTAAATCTATGATGCTATTAAAGCAGGTGGTGTAGATTGTAATAGTTATAAGGATTGTTGAGGAGATTGAAGAGAGGACAGGGGGTACAGGGATAAGGAATGTTAATGGTCATGCAATTTGTAACAGGGAAATGAGGAGTTGAAGGGAGAGAGAATATGGCTGCCAGTGAGGTAAAAGGAGAGAGATGCCCCAGTTGAGAGGCTATCTTTGAAAATTGGGTTTTCCGAGAAATGAGACCCCTATGATAGCCTGAGAGGATGTCTTTTCTATTGATTGATGTTGAAGATACCCCAGAGCAGGTAAGCATGGACCCTGCTGAGGGACAAGTCTCTCCTCAGACCAAGGTTGCCCAGCAGGGATCTAATGAGGACCATTTAAGATTGAATGGCTGTCCTTGGGCTCTGCTCCCTCTATGTCCCCCTGAAATGATAGTTCTCTTATCTGACTGCAGCTATTTAAATAAAGATAAATTTAATAACAAGTTTGGATTGGGGAGGTATCAGGAAAGAGGGAATAGGAATTTCCCTAGATTGGGTTTGAGTCTCTCTCAGTTTTTGAGCTGAGGCCAGGTCTCACAGGCTGGTGGAAGATTGCTTTTATTCCTGTCTAAGATAATCTATGCTAGTTTTATTAAGTTCAAAGTCTTTAGCAGTAGACAGCAAGAGGAAGAAAAGGTTCTGACTTTCAGAGCTGGTTGGGCCTGTTTCTTCAGGCTGATGCCCCAAAGACCGGCTTTACAGTTCAAACTGCTCCCCTTAAATCCTTTTGTTCGATGACACAATCACAGGAATCCAGGTAGAGCACACAGTTGGGAAATATCCAGAAATAGAGGTACTTCTATCCTGAGACAGGGAAAGAGCGCTCCTTCCAGTCCAAGGGCCAGGAAAGAGACCTTCCAGAGCCAACTGACACTCTCCAAGTTCCCCTTCCTCCACCAAGTGTCATTCTTGTCAATAGCTTCTCTCTAACATTCCAATGCTGTTTGTTCCAACTGAGTGGCAGAAAATCTAAAACTTGCTTCAGTTTTCCTTTCCACAGGATTCAGGGGTATTTTAAAAAGATAGTCTAGAAACAATTACCAAAAGTGCATCAGAGTTAACACCACCCTTCCTACAGGCTTGTGTCTTTGTTAACTTTCTCTCTGGGTTTAAAGGCAACCTGTCCAGTAGGCTCTAGAATACACTCAGAAATCACCAACAGAATATTACAAAACTTCCCATCTTCCTAATTAACTGGAATTCTCAATTTTTTACCCATGGGCTAGTTTTCTTCTCTTAAAATTAAAACTCCAAATGCATAGGATTTAATGTTAATGGTCATGTAATTTATTAGCAGTATCAAATGGCAAAAAAAAATGCAATAGAAATGAAAACATTATCCAGAAAACTGTAATAATATGGCAACCGGGTTCTCTTTTCATCTTCTATTCCTTCTTCCAGTCAATTTGGAGAAGAATACAAATGAAAACATGATTGAGATTCAAATTCTGGATGGAAATTTTAAAATGTCAATGTTCTATCTTCCCAAAAGTCTGACCCTACAGAACCTGACTCAAACAGAATGAGAGAAATATACTAGAAGTAAAGGGTATTTTAATGTATTCTCAACAGAAAGAATATGTGTGTGGGAACCCCTCTTCTAAGGAGAGGAGCCCCTTAGATGCAGAAATTAGCCAGCGGAAAAGAAAAAAAAAACAAACAAACAAGATTATTGCTTGAGGGACAAGTGGAACAGCAGATTCTTGTCAATAACTCCTTGGGTGATTTTGGGGTCTTGAGGAGATGAGCTGATAATTATCCTATCTGGAAATCTCTGGACCCTTCCTGGTGAGATAATGATCATCTTAGTAGGAAAGATTCCTAGGATTGTTCTCTGTCCCCTGATTCTCAAGTTTAGCTTATAGTCACAAAGGATTATTGTTATGTCTCAGAAACCCCTAGTAAATGGAGCCTTGAGCAAATCCAACCAATTATAATAGGCAGCATTCCTTTCACTTTTTCACAAAACATTATGTTCTTGGGAAACAGCTAGGTGTCACCCACCCCAAGAAGATGGAAGTTAAGGGGAGAAAGAGAGAGAGAGAGAGAGAGAGAGAGAGAGAGAGAGAGAGAGAGAGAGAGAGAGAGAGAGAGAGAGAGGGAGGGAGGGAGGGAGGAAGGAAAGAAGGAAGGAAGGAAGGAAGGAAGGAAGGAAGGAAGGAAGGAAGGAAGGAAGGAAGGAAGGAAGGAAGGAAGGAAGGAAGGAAGGAAGGAAGGAAGGAAGGAAGGAAGGAAGGAAGGAAAGAAGGAAGGAAGGAAGGAAGGAAGGAAGGAAGGAAGGAAGGAAGGAAGGAAGGAAGGAAGGAAGGAAGGAAGGAAGGAAGGAAGGAAGGAAGGAAGGAAGGAAGGAAGGAAGGAAGGAAGGAAGGCCAGTACCAGAGCTGCTCCAGAAATGACAAGATGTCAATTGACCCCAAAGCCGGAAGTGAGGGGACTACAGCCAAGCTGCAAAGCAACATGGATCAGAATTGCCCCCAGTGCACCAGCATTCCTGAGGGGCCAAAGAAGAAGCCTCCAGAGGAAGCTGGGAGACAGAATTCAGTGGAAAGAGGATATCAGTGCAATGCCGCTCAAATTGCTTCTCCTAACCTGTGCCTTGGCTAATTGGGCTCCCTCCAAGTGCACCTTTCCATTTATAAATGCTCTATGTGTCCATTCTTCCCACTGCTGCTCAGTGTAAGAGAGTGTAAGTCAAATTTCTGGGGGATATTTTTTACTCCTACTGTTTTTCACAGTCGATAAGCATTTATTAAATGCCTACTATGTGCCAGCTTACTATGTGTTCTAAGTGACAGAGATACAAAGACAAAAGTCAGTCCCTGCCTTCAAGGAGTTCACAGTCTAATGGGAAAGAAAACGTAGAAACCACTATAAGGACAAACAAGATACACACACACACACATATACACACACACACACACATACATATATGATAAATTGGAGATAATCAACAGAGGGAAGGCATTAGCATTAAGGGGGATCAGATAGGTTTTCTGTCAAAGGTGGGATTTTTGCCAGGTCTTAAAGGAAGCCAGGGAAGCCAAGAGGTAGAAGTGAAGACAAAACATGGCAGACATGAGGGGTAGTCAGGGAAAATGCCTGGAATGGGAAAATGGAGTGTCTTGCTCCAGGAATAATAAGGTGGTCCATGTAACTGATTCAAAGAGTAAATGTGTGGGAGTGAGTGAGTGAGTGAGGTATAAGAAGATGGGAAAGGGAGTCAACTAGGTAGCACAGTGCATAGAGGATCAAACTTGGAGTTGGGAGGACCTGTATTCAAATTTGACTTCAAATACTTCCTAGATATGTGACCCTGGGCAAGTCATTTAGCCTCCATTGTCTAGCTCTTATCTACTCTTCTACCTTAGAATCAAATATCAATTCCAGCACAGAAGTTAAGGGTTTAAAAAGCCAAGAATATTGGAGGGGGGGGGGAGGTTACAAAGGGTTCTGAAAACCAAATATGGGATTTTATATTTGATCCTAGAGGTGACAGAGACAGTAGAGTCACTGAATAGGAGGCTGTTATGGTCCAACCTGTGTTTTATATAGGAAGGTTACTTTGGGAGCTGAGTGGAGGATGACCTAGAGTGAGGAGAGACTCCTGACAGAGAATTCTATTGCAATAGTCTAGGTGTGAGCCAATTAATAAGAATTTGCACCAGGGTGGTAACACGGTTAGAGTTGAAAGAAGGGGTTGTATGAGTGATGTTACAAAGGCAAGCCGCCATGGGGAAGGCTCTCTCCTTTTGCTGTAGAGCTTGCTCATGGGCTCAAGGGATCCAGTAGCGATTTTGTTACCAAGGACAGCTCAGTTTCTCACCTAAGAGTTAGGGACAACTTCCGGAGGGAAATCATGCTATTGTTCCCTCCCTCTCTTTTTTCATTATTGTCTTCAGGTTAGAGTAGGCATGGACAGGAAATCAGACAAGTAATAGGTGACTTATAAGGTCATCTGTTGAATTTATTCAATCATGTGCTGGGGATAAGTGTTATCTCTGGTTCACCAGCTTTGGTGGTTCCCAAAGGAGTGTTAATTTGTGGATTCCCTAAGAGCTATGTCACATAATCTTTGTTGGACACTCATTTGAGCACAAGGCACTGGAGAAGCCCTAGGAAGGACAATGTTTGAACCTCTCCAATTACTCGGAAAGGGGAATCCCAGCATAGAAAAATGGGCCAAAACCATTCCATTGATACCCTGGGGAGGACAAATATTTCACTTGGGAAAGGGTCCTAATAAATTGAGGGTGATATGAGCTAGGAAGATTTGACCTCAGACACTTACCAGATGGATGACCCTGGGCAAGTGATTTAACTTTGTTGCCTCAATTGACTCTGCTGTAAAATGGGGATAATAATAACACCTACCTCAAAGGATGATTGTGAGCACCAAATGAAATATTTGTAAAGCTCTGAGCATGAAGCACACAGTAGGCATTTAATAGGTGACTTTTGTTTTCCTGCCTTTCTTCCTTACATGCAACTTACACCTCCAATTTCCTTGTCTTTGCACATATTGTTCCTCTGTGCCTAGATTTCCTTTTTGCCTTAACTTCATCAAAGTTCAGCTCAAGCAAACATTCCTACAGGAGGCCTTTCCTGATCTCCCCAGATGTTAACCCCCCCTTCTGAAATAACTGTATTATTTTATATTTACTTATATGTATCCTTGCACTCCATCACCTAGTGTTCCCCACAACTTGAACTCATCTAAGACTTTCCCAGTGATTTTTTCCAATTGGGAGCCCTGTTTCCAGACTCTTTCAAATGCAAAGGACCACTTAAGGTCTAAAGGGGGTACACATTTGCAACCTGAAAATTCAATTATTCTTTATCTCATTGTTTCTGTTAACTGTCCCTCACAGCCTGAAATTTCATATAAAGGACTGAGGGACTCAATTTTTCAGGAACCCTCCCCAGGAGATCAATGGAATGGTTTTGGCCCATTTGTCTATACTGGGATTCCCCTTTCTTTAGGTCCAGGAAAATGAAAAAAGAGAGGGAGGAAATAATAGCATGATTTCCCTTTGGAAGTTGTCCCTAACTTTTAGGTGAGAAACTGAGCTGTCCTTGGTAACAAAATCTCTACTAATTTCAGCAAAAGGAGAGGGCCTTCCCAATGGTGGTTTACCTTTGTAACATCATTCACACACCCCTTCTTTCAACTCTAATCATGTTACCACCCTGGTGCAAATGCTTGTTAATTGACTCATACCTAGACTATTGCAATAGCCTGCTGATGGAATTCCCTCCCTCTAGGTCACCCTCTACTCAGCTCTCAAAATAATCCTTTTTTTTTTTTTAATCTTAGAATCAATATTTTGTATGGGTTCTAAGAGAGAAGCTAGGAAGTGTCTGAGGCCAAAATTTGAACACAGGATCTCAGGATTCCAGACCTGATGCTCTATGCACTGCTTCACCTAGAAAGTGGTGATATCCCATTGGAGAGAAAACTTCCTTTCTTGGGGTTTCAGCATAGGCTGAGGAGGAATCTCCGGCATGGGATTCTGACTCTGAGGGGCTGCTCTCAGGTTAGCTTTGGGTCCCCAATACTGAAACCTACTTTCCGAGCCATTCAGAAATTAAGCCAAGGGAAGAGTCAGTTTGCCTGTTCCACAGATGGCCCTTTCTCCAAGCTCAGACTCCTCTCTGGAGGGGAGCTGGTCCACTAGAGCATAGATACCCTCCCTTGCAAACCTTGGCTTTCATTAGTGTCTTCTCTTTCAACAGCCCTGGCAGCTCCCTGAATGCTGTAAAGTGCCCAGGCCCTAGGTATGGATGTAAAGATCCCCTTCCTTGGATTTACAGCCCAGCCCAATGGTGACCTTAAGCCTGACCAGGGGAAATCCAGAAGCCAGCCAGAGAGGGTGGAGCCCAGCCTGTCATGGGAGGAAGCAATGGTCCCAGGAGGCAAGCAAAATGACTAGCAAAGAAGGAAAGGCAGCTTTTCCTGCCAGGGGATGAGAGGAGGCTGAGGGAGGAAAGGAAGCCGGGCAGGGACAGAGAAACTGGAAGGGGTGCCTTCCCTGCTTTTTTTCCTGTCCCACCCAGTCTGCCTGTGCCCCTTTGCCCACTGGAATTTTGGTCCCAGAGCAAAACCATTTCATTCCTTCTCTGTCATTTGTGTTTCCACTGGATTCCTTTGTCCTCGGGGTTTCTGTGTCTCTGTGTCTCTGTCTCGATTTCAGAGGCTGAGGCCTCAGTTTCCCTATCTGTAAAGGAAAGGGACTGAACGCTCTGGGTGTGTGTGTCTCTCAGTCTCTTTCCAGTCTCTCTGTGGTGTCTCTGTCTCGATTTCAGACGCTGAAGCCTCAGTTTCCCTATCTGTAAAGGAAGGGGCTGGCCTGGAGGGTCTCTGGGTCTCTCTCTTTCGGCTTTACTCGGGCTCTGGGTGTGTGTGGCTCCCCGTCTCTTTCGAGTCTCGGTATCTCTGCGGTGTCTCTGTCTCCCTCCCACTTGGAGCAGTGTGACTGGCTCTTTATCCCCAGCCAGTTAGACTGGAAAGGTGAGCCGGGCGAAGGAGGGAGGAGGCTGGAGGGCGGAGGGAGGGGAAGTTCCTAGGGATCGCCTTCGCTCCCGTTCCCAGTCACCTTTACCACCGCTGGGACCACAGCCTGCCGCTCCTGGGGCTGGCTCGCCCCGCTTGAGCCTCCCCGGCGCTCCAGTCCAACCACCCGACCCCTCCTCTCCCAGAGCTCCGGGAGCCGGCCAGGGGACCCAGAAGGGCGGGAGGGTCCTCGCCCCATCTAGGCTCTCCTCCACCTCTCCAGGTAAAGGGGGAACCGCGCTCCAGTCGGGACCTCAGTGGGCTTCCAAGGTCCAGGACAGAGCCTTCTGCAGCCAAAGTGGGGCGCCGTGGGAGGAGGGGACGGACCCAGGAACGCGGAGTCGTTTGAGGGCTCCGAGGAGAAGGGGGGTGGGGGGTGGGGGGGGCGGGGGGAAGAGAACAAATAACCGGACGGAGTTAAACTCCCAATGCTGGGGATAGACGGCTCTGCCCGCGTGTGTCCTTCCGCGGGGTCGGGGTTTAAGTTTCGAAGACGGAGAGGCTCAGGGTAAGAGTCCCGGGCGGAGGCGGCCCCCATACCGCTATCGTGCTCTCGAGGGCGTGGGGACACTTTTCTAGTTCCCCGGCATCCCGGAGACCTATGCCCTCCCCCTCCGGCCCCTCCACCCCTCTGGCCGCCTCCTCCTGGCTGGGGAAGGTCCCGGGGACCGTCTCCGTTGGCTCCAGCCTGACATCTAGTGGCCAGTCTTCGGCGGGCCGATGGCCTCGTGCTAATGTCAGAAGCCGGCGGCGGAGCCGGCTTGTGCATTTCCGTCTGTTTCCCTTTCGGGGGAGTTAAAGTAAACTTCTGGCTGAGTGGAGTTTGGACTTTTCCTGGAATGCAAATGAAAGGAACGTGGATGCAGTGAAGAGTGGCCTCGGCCTGGGTTGGAACTAGCTCCAGCTGCTTGGGGACACTCCCAGAGAGGGATAATCACCGACTGAGCAATTCAGAGACGAGGGAATGGACTAAGAAAGACTCCTCTCTTCTGAGATGGAGGAGTTGGGAAAAGGAGTGGGTTTGAGGAAACTGGGGACCCCAGAGGCCTTTAGAGGAAAGGCTCTCCGCCTCTAGGCCCCCTTTTCATTTTGTTTCCTCCTTTATCCTTTTTCCAAGGGAGAAGACTCTTACTAGCACCATGACCGGCCTCCCAACCCCACCTCTTCCAAAAGGTAAGCGCTATCCCATTGCACAGAAAACTCCCTTTCTTGGGGTGTCAGCCTACACGGAGGAGAAACCTCCAGCGTTGAATGTCTCTACTGGATCCCTTAAGCACACGAGCAAGCTCTCCATTTCTCCAATGACTTTCAGCAAAACCAGAGGGCATTCCCCATGGTGGTTTACCTTTGTAACATCACTCATACAACCCCTTCTCCCAATCTACCTCACGGAGGGGCGGCTCTGGGTTATCTTTGGATCCAGGCAATCAAACCCAACTCAGCCCAACCAAAGGCAGCTAGCTATACGAGGTCTTTGTGGACTGCCTGTGCCCTGATGAGTTCACACTTTCTTGGAGTCCTTTCTGGAATGACACCGGGAGCATTTTCAAAAACTGGAAAGTTTCCCCGCTAATAAATTTAGGCTTTGGTTCTGCCATCAGCCTAGTTAGGGAGACAAGGCTAACACACAGGAAACAAAACAAAATTATTGTATTTGTTATGGTCTTTTGTTGTTCTAGCACAATTCACTTCCAAACACGTCCCTCCTTCCCGTCCTGCCCAGCAAATCATCTTTAAAAAGAAAGGAACAAAGGCATTTCAGCAAAACCAACCAGTACGTGGAAGAGTGAAGGCAATATTCCACTCAGTTTGTTTCCTTATTTATTCAGACCCAGAGAGGAAAGTACATCTCCTCCACTTTTCTCTGGGGCCAAGCTTGGTCATTGTAATATAATTTAGTTTCAGTTTTTTTGTTCCTTTCATTTCCAGTGTTGCAGATTAATTGAGATGTTTGTAAAAGCCCTTGGCCCCTACTATGTATGCAGCACCCAGTAGGTGCTTAATGAATGCTTATATCTTCTCCTTTCCTTTCTTGAATTGTGTACACAGTTTCATTATTCTTCTCCATTCATTCTGCATCAGTCCGTATCAACAGAATCGTTCTGAGCTTCTCCGAATTCTTCATGCTCATTTATGATGCTGTCATGGGTTCTACATTTATGATGTGCCACCATTTGTGTAACTCCTTGATTCAGGGGCATCTCCTTTGTTCTTGATTCTTTGCCACCACAAAAATACTGCCAGGAATGGTTTGTTCTGCACCGGCCCTTTCTATCTTTGAGCTCGTCTGGGAACTCGGGTAGCAGCAGAGGCATCTCTCTCTGTGTTAAGGATATGGACGTTTTAGTCACTTTTTATTTTAGCACAGCCCCAAATTGCTTCCCAGAATGGGCAGACCAGTTCAACCAGAGTGTGCCTGCCATTCGTGGGACGCAATTAAAGAGCAGTTGATGACAGTATAGGATTCAGGTTAGGACTGGAAGTGTGGTTGCCCAGAAGGGAGAAATTAGTGTCTGAGGAAGTACTAGGAAGGGCTTCCTTGAGGGAGGAAGGAGGACCCAGGCTTGAGCCCTGAGAGCATCCCTGGCTGAGATTATGGGATCAAAGACTGGAGAAGGGGAGGAAAAGAACATGAAGCATGGAACCATGGGAAAATAATCTCAACTAATTAAATTAATAAACTTAAATTAAAAAAAAGATGGGAGCTAGAGATGACCTTGGAGCTCATCCAGCCAATCAAACCTCCTCGTTTTTTATGGATTAGAAACTGAGACCAAACCAAGTGACTTGCCCAGGGTCCCTCGAGGGGGAAGGGAACAAACATTTATTTAGTGCCTACATACTAAATTAACTACTAACACTGGAGATAATATTCTGAGATAATACTTAAGTATTAAATGGCTTCATTGACATTTCCATTCCCATCCTCCTGCTTGAAGTGCTTTACTTGGTGACGGAGTGTGTATGGAGAGGAGAAGGGGAATGGAGAGAGGACAATGGGTAGATTAACCTCTTGGGAGCCCAAGGGATTTGCGTTGGGAATGCAGAGTGGGGGCTAGAGTTGAACAGTCCTGGAAAGTCCAACAGATAAACTGGAGAAGTAGCCATTTGGTGCAGTAAGTCCATAGGAAGCTTCCAGACTATTGAACATAGGATGATTTTTTTTTTCACAGTAAAAGCCAGTCCATCTTTACTTTAGTGAATGTGGGATACAAATATTTTACAACCTCCAGCATTTTCTTAACCATTTGATAAAAAATTCATTAGAATATTTATTGTATAACAAAGAAAAAAAACAGCACAGGGAATAATTTTTTTAAGTGTTTAGAAACATTTACCCAGACTTTAAAAATGAAGACATTTTTTAAAATTACCTTCTGTCTTATGGGTTCCAAGACAAAAGAGCTATAAAGGCTACCCAGCTGCCCTTAAAAATGAAGAAATGGGGGAAGCTCGGTGGCTTAGTGGATTGAGAGTGTCAACGTGGAATCTAGAAACCCCAAACTTGTGGTCTAGTGGGATCTGGTGAACCCCAGGTTTCAGGACTAGCTCATAGGTTGGAGACTCCGAAGTTTGTACTTGTTCCCTGTTCCTGTTAGAAATCCACCCTGAGGGGAATCTCAGGCTTAACTATCCACTTCAGATGGGACTAAACCCAAGCCAAAGCAGAGTGACTCTTTGGTGCTGTAGGCACCCTGTCATTCTTGAGTTCTATCCTCCAAAGGAGGGTGTGATATACTGGGAGAGGCTTCTGGAGACTGGAAGAGTCAGTTTATACAAATTGCAGAAGAGAAAACAAGATTAAAGCCAGGTAGGGGGGAAAAGGTCCCAGGTTGGGTAAAGGATCAATGCATTGAGGTGGTTCAGCTCTAAATGCCTTGTCCTGTGTGAATTTTAAAAATCAATACTACAAGTACTATATTTAATAATATTTATTAATTATTATTAATTATAATTATATTAATTATAATTATATTATGATTAATTATTGCTATTTAACTTGAAGCAAAGGGAAAGTAAAACTCACACCTGCCTTTGTAATTCAGGCTCCTGTCTAGCCACCAGAGAGATTTCCTATGGGAGATCCCTTTCAGGAGCTATTGAAAGGATAGGATTGTCCACTTCCCAGCATCTCATATGCCACCAGGCTCACCCACCCTCCCTGTTATGTCATGTTCTGCCCCGTAGGCATGTGCCTAATAATTATGGGAGAAAATATGAGCAACCCCTGGCAGAGAAGGAGACCTAGTAAAGCATTTGCCAATGAGCAAGTCTCAAGCCAAGAAGGTTAGTAAATCCAGTGGTAACGGATCAGATGTCACAGCGATAAGAGCTTTAGTGCAGCTCAGGGACAGAAGAGACAAAGGAACACCACTGGTATCTAGGTTAACCACAAACGGAGACAAATGAATTAAAGTGCCCCATGAATTCATTTTGCTGTTGGTGACCGTCTAGCCTGGATTGGGATTGGAGTGGTTCCCAAATGTTTTCATCATCCTCTCTGCATTTCCCTGTTTTCAAGGGTATCAGGACTTCCACACCCTTGGAAGAAGGAATGGGATCTTTTTCATTTATGAGGACAAGGGGCTCCAGGGAGAAGAACTTGATCAGGGAAAAGTGATAAACTCCTAATCCAAGTAGGCACACATTTATTAGAGAATTTCAGGGTGCTTGACCTTTCAAATACAAAAAAAAAAAAGACAAAAAGATCCTGCCTTCAAGGAGGTTGTATTATACTGGAGGTGGGGGTGAGGAGGTAGGGAAGATAAGATCTTAACCAGGAAACATCACAACTTAATTTTAGGAGGACGGAAAAGCCATTTAACTCCAGGGATCAGGAGAAGCTCATGCCCTCTCTTTATTTTTATACTGCTAGTTTCAGAGCTAGTCCTGGGAGTCTACAAGTTTTTGGTGCTGCCAGTGTGGTGTGATCTTAAGAGAGGTGTGTATTCTGCTCTTTCCTAGAAAGGGCTTTTGCCCCTCTGCAGTCACTAGTTCTCCTCAAGTCCTGAACTCTCCTGTAGTACTAGCACTCCTCTCTGCCTTGGAATTCTGTAGTTATATAGAAGATCGTTTTGGTTCTATTCATTTCATTTTTCATTATTTCATGTAGATCTTTTCAAATTTTTTTTAATATTCTGCTTATTGTTTCCTACAGTACAGTAGTATTCCATCACAATCATGTACCACAATTTGTTCAGCCATTGTCTAACTCACGCAGCTCCTCAGTTTCCAATTCTTTGCTACCACAAAGAAAGCTGCTAAATATATATATAAAGAGAGACAGAGAGGGTTTTGCTCTTCAGAATGAGTGGATTGATTCATACTTCCATTAGTGTCTGCATTTTTCCATCCCCTCCAACATTTGTCATTTTGCTCTTTTATCATTTTAGCCAATCTGATAAGTGTAAAAATCTCAGAATTGTTTTAATTTGCATTTCTTCAATAAGTTGTTACTTTGAAGGCTTATTTTTTTAATGTCCATGATATGGTTTTAATTTCTTTATTCAAAAACTGTCTGTTCATATCTTTTGTCCATTGGGGAATGGATCTTATTCTTACAACGTTGACCAAGTTCTCTATATAGGTTAGGTGTCAGACCTCTATCTGACAGTGTCTATTATAAAAAATTTTCCTCAAATTTCTTGCTTTCCTTCTAATTTTGACTACACTGGTTTTATTTATACAAAATCTTTTTAATTTAATGTAACCAAAATTATCCATTTTCGATCTCAGGGTACTCTCCATTTCTTGTTCACTCACAAATACCTCTCTTATCCATAAATCTGGTAGGTAATGTTTCCTGTTCTTGTGCTTATGCTGTCTCCTTTTCCATGTATCTATTCTGATCTTGTCTTAGTCAACGGTATAAGATATTGATCTAGTTTTGGCCAAACTACTTTCTAGTTGTCCCAGAAATTTTAACCAAATAGTGTGTTCTTATCCCAAAAACTTGGATCTTTTGGTACAAAATTTGTACAAAATACAAAAATTTGTTGTATATCTGTTCTGTTCCACTGCTTTGCCTTTCTGTTTCTTAGCTAGTAATAGATAATTTTGATCATTACTGCTTTATAATACAATTTAAAATCTAGTACTATTAGAATGCCTTCATTTATATTTTTTTCATTAATTCATTTGATATTCTTGATCTTTTGTTCTTCCAAGTGAATATTTTTTTGGGGCTTAAATAATTTTTGGTAATTTAATTTGAATAAATAGATAAGTCTAGGTAGGATTGTCATTTTAATTATATTGGCTATGTCCACCCATGAACAATTTCTATTTCTCCAATTATTTACATCTGACTTTGACTGTGTAAGAAGTACTTTGTAATTATATTTGAGGTCTAGTAATTCTTAAATCTTTTCCTTCTTGATTCATTTTTCAAGTTAGTAATTTTTACCTGGAAGTCAAGGTTGTAATGTCAATGATCAAAAGAAAGGAATGGAAATGCAGGAGAAGAATCCATTCAAGGAAGGAGAGGTGACTAAGATATCTCACATTTTCTTAATTTTTTTCAGCCTTTTAATATTTTAAAAATATTTTCCATTTTAATATTTCTTGTTGCCTTATCAGATCATTGGCTTCTGTTTAGTCCATCTTGTTTTATTTATTTAATTAAAAACCCTTACCTTCCAAGGCAGAAGAGTGGCTAGGCAATAGGAGTTAAGTGACTTGCCCAGGGTCACACAGCTGGGAAGTGTCTGAGGCCAGGTTTGAACCTAGGATCTCCCTTCTCTAGGCCTGGCTCTCAATCCACTGAGCCACCCAGCTGCCCTGTTTAGTACATTTTAATTTTTAGGAAGTTTTGTTTCTTGTCCCTCTATGCCAAGCTGCTAATTCCTTTTCCAATCCTTTCTTCCATAGCTGTCATATCTTTTACAATTTTTTCTTAAAATATTCTTGTTCCATTTATTAAAAAAAATTTTAAGCTACTTAAACAAAAATTGCTGCATTTCTTCCAGAAATTTTAATTGTCTTTGACGCCAAACTCTATTTTTCTCTAAAGCATTTCTTATAGATGTTTTAGAGCCATTCTCTTCTGTGATTGTTTCTTGAGGCTCCCTGCCACACTAATAATTCTTTATCGTGAGTGTGTTTGTTTGCCCATTCTCCCAGCCAATTTCCTGACTTTGGATTTGATGTTAAGGCTAAAGCTCCACCACACCTGTGCAGGTAAGATCTGGATAGATCCTGTTGTTGCTTTCATGGGATTTTGAGTATCATGTTTTTCCAGATTCTTGAGATCAGGCTTGCTGTCCAACCTCCCCTGCCTCCCACCACCCCTCCGCCCTAGCCTGAACTCTGCAAGTTAGAATAGACTGATGCTGAACTGGAAAGCTCTATTGATTCAAAGAAACAAATAGATGTTCCTTTTTGGTCTGTGATTTCTGCCTAACCCTATCAAATGTTGGCAGTAAGTCCCTGCTCTAAGCTTCAGGTCTGAGACATACCATTGCTGCTGCTGGCTTCTGAACTTCCTCCTTTCTTCATTAACAGCCCAGGGACTCCCCAAATGGCTTCCACTCCCTTATTTAAATCTTTTCATTATGCCCTGGATTTGTGACATGGAACTAGATCATGATTTGAAAAACCTGCCAGTTGGGACCTGTCCCTGTTAGAATGCCCTGTTCCTGGCCCAGCTGTTGCCAGTGTCCAAAGACCTCCTTGTCTGCCTCCTTGTGTCAAGCAGGGCTATGCAAGTGACTCGTGGTGATGTTTTCTGTATTTTCTCATCACTATTTGATCTGATACACTTTCTAATTCTGTAGGAAGGATTTTTTTTTTGGAGAATTCACACCACTAATTCTTATTACTCTGCCCTCTTGGCTCTTCCCCTTATATATTTCAAATAAAAGAGAGATCATGATTAACTTTAGAGAGAGCTATTTCAGGTTAGTTACCAGGTCAGAAGCTAAATAATAAAGGATTATTTGGAATCAGAATGAAAGAATGAGAAGCTGTTTTTTCTAGGAGTTTGACTAAGAAAGAGAAGAGAGAAGATGGGAAATTGAGAGGATGATATGGTTGAGTGATGGAAGTTTTTTTTTGTTTTATAGATGGGGAAGATTTGAGCACCTGTGAAGGCAATAGAGAAGGAACCTCTAGGGAAATATTGAAGATTAAAGAGAGGGGATGATTGAGGGGACAATCTGTTGGGGAAGACAGGAGGGGATAAGAGCAAGGGCACGTGCTTCTTGAAGTATAAGATTCACTTCATTATAAGAGACTGGAGCAAAAGAGAAGAGAGTAAAGTTTTGAGATGAAGAGAAGGAGCTCATGGTGAATGGTTATAATTTCTTAGTAAAGTAAAAGGAGAGTTAGCAGTGAAGTTTGATGAAGGAAGAAGGAAGGGAGCCCCAGTGGCAGCCAAGACAAGATCGTGAAATAGAAAAACGTTACTTTCTTCTTGTTATTCCTGCTTTACCCTATCTTCTTCCTCTTTTCCTACCTTCATTCAAGAGAAGAGAAAACCTCAGTGAGTGGTTTTCTTTTCAGTGTTCTTGTTAATACACTACATCGTCTAAGTACTTACTACTAGTTAGGGCTTTGTGTTGAAATTCAAGAATGTCTTCATCTTTCTCTGCTTTGCGGATATCTGAATTGTAGGGAGGGGGCACCAAATGCAGAGAGAAAGCTAAAGAGGTTTCTTCAATGATTTTTAACATTTCTTCCAATCTTAAACCAGAGCCTTGTCATAATACTAGACACACACACACACACTTCCCTTGTTACTCCTCCTCTCCAGCCTCTACTTGCTCCTTATGAGCAAAGATCTTAATGCCAATTAGTTGGTTAAAATAGTTCATATTAATATGCTAGTGGGAAAAGGTTAGAAATCTCTCTTCTTAGAGATAACCTACCTGGAGGATATTTTTAAAATTTATTTCTTAAAAGATATTTTATTTTCCCAATTACATGTAATAACCATTTTCAACATAAGTTTTCTGAAATTATAAGATCTAAATTGTCTCCCTCCCTTCCTCTCTCCCTCCCAAGGATGGTGAGCAATTTGATTGACATTATACATGTATAATCATGGAAAACCTATTTCCATATTGGTCATTGTTGTAAGAGAATATAAAACCCAAACCCCAAAACTAAAACCCAAATAAGCGAATAAAAAATCATTATGCATTCATCTGCATTCCAACTCTAATAGTTCTTTCTCTGGGGGTGGATGATATTCTTTGTGATAAGTCCTTCAGAATTGTCCTGGAAGATCCAGTCCTAGAGACGGGAGGTCCTAGGTTCAAATCTGGCCTCAGACACTTCCCAACTGTGTGACCCTGGGCAAGTCACTTGACCCCCATTGCCTAGCCCTTACCACTCTTCTGCCTTGGAGCCAATACACAGTATTGACTCCAAGACAGAAGGTAAGGGTTTAAAAAAAAAAGAAAAAAAAGAATTCTCCTGGATCATTATATTATTGAGAGTAACTAAGTCTTTCCCAGTTAACTATCCTGCAATATTGAGGTTACTGTGTACAGTATTCACTCTATTCTGCTTACTTCACTCTGCATCAGTTCATGTAGATCTTTCTAACTTTTTCTGAAATCATCCTGCTGATCATTTCTTATGACAAATAGTATTCCATTACCATCATGTATCACAGCTGTTCGGCCATCCTCCAATTGAAGGATGTCCCTTCAATTTCCAATTCTTTGCCATCACAAGAAGAGCTGCTATATATATTTTTGTACAAGTAGGTCTCTTCCCTTTTTTTAATGATCTCTTTGGGATATAGACCTAGTAGTGGTATTACAGGATCAAAGGTTATGCACAGTAGTACAGTTCTATAGCCCTTTGGGCATCATTCCAAATTGCCCATCAGAATGGTTGGATCAGTTCAGGACTCCACCAACAATGCATTAGTGTCCCAATTTTGTCATATCTCCTCCAAAATTTATCACTTTTCCTTTTTGGTCGTGTTAACCAATCTGATGGATATGAGGTGGTACCTGTACGATTTAAATTATGTCCAATACTTCAAGGATTATTTTTATAAAGTTTATTATCTGACAAAACAGAACCATGTGACTAAGTTTTTCTGAAGCAAGAGGCTGAGAAAGAGAACTACACCCCATTTATATCTCGTCTATGTCAGTATGTAATGACAGGAAGTGAGTAGGTGCTGGGAATTGTAGTTTTGCTGGGGAATCATAGTTTTTAGGGTAACAGATTCTAATTACACAACCCCGCCAGGATCCTTTGGGAGACTAGTCTCCCCAATGGATCAGGTGAACATAACCAACTTGTAAATTACAATAATTTGGGGATAAAAGGGAAAGAGAACAAAACCAATGATTGCTAGGCACAGTGACAAAAAGTCACTTAGGGGGCAGTCCCTTTTGGCATAGGAGTATACATACAAAATAAATGTGTTCAACCCCTCACAATTCAATTTCACTACAACCCAAAGTTCATTCTGGATCTTTCAGTGCAGTGTGAGGTTTCTGCAGGCATCTCCATGGTGTCTTCTCCAAGCAGTTCACTTCCTGGATTCTGGGAGGTCGCAAGTTTCTTAACTTTTATAAAACTAGAATTTTATGACAATTATACAATCCCCCCCTAAGGAGGGTGTTGACAAACACATGGATCAACTTAGAAAATATTAATTTTCACTAAGAAAAGAGCTTCATAAAAGACAGTAGTATAGCAGCTAATTCAAGAAAACCTTTTGGGTCTAAAATGTCACCAAGAATCTAGATCATTCTGGTGGAGGTAGATTAAGCTGAAGAGTTAAAAACCATCCAGAAACTACTAGGTTTCATGGGAAATGCTCCCTCTTGGGAGCCATCCAGGGGTACCACACCCCCTAGGAAAACCTTCCCAGGTCCTCTGGTATGAGACCGTAACAGCTATAAAAGGCATGTCTTTATATGTCTCATCCATTACATTTTTATAAATGCGGAGGTGGGGAATAGTGCTATCACACTTCACTTCAGCTACTAAATGAACCCTTACCTATTGTTATAAACAACTCAAAGATACTTTTATAATGGTATCTTCTCCGGTTCAGTCATATGGAGAGGTACAAATAAAGACAACAGCACATAAAGCTAATTGTCAAAACACAGTAACTTAAAGTGACATAGTGTAACAGAATAGATTAGATTAGAACCAATATGTGAAATTAACAAACAAGCAATCAGAAAATACAATATCTGTGACAGGATCCAGGCACTGAATTCAAGAGTTCTTTTTTCCAATTCTGGTACAGAGACTTCCATAAAACAATGGGGTCTGAAAAGGCATAAAATCCACCTCCAGACTCTTTTAAGATTCCTTCCCCTCCTCAGTATCATCATCCATCTAGGTTCCTTTTGATCACACCTCTGGGATCTCCCATAGTTAGGGAGAATTCTGCACTGAACATAGTGTGGAGGAATCCCATATTGGATATATTGTAGAGACTGAGCAGGTCAGAATGGCAAGGGGATGTAGAGAGATGAATTTTCCTCGCAAGGACACTCAGGAAAGGTAGGAAGAAAAGACATCCTAAAACAGGGAGCTGTTTGAGATAGGTAAAACACCACTCTTTCATAGGGTGAGCCATGCTACTTTCTGTTTGGAAGAGTAACCTTCCTTCCCCTCCCCTCAGGGGTAAAAACTGCCAGGGAGCAGTTTGCTTCCCCTGCCACATGTACAGGAAGTTAAGAGGGTAGAAGCTCTCTGGTAAAAACCCTTTAGGAGACTAATTACTGCCTAAGGGATACACATCTGGGCTTCCACAGCAAGCATGGAGCACTCAGCTGTTGGCAATGTAAGGGAAAGAAGAGTTTATACTTTTCCAGCTTGTTTGGAGAATGGCTCCAAGGACTAGCAGCTTGTCAGCAGCAGGAGCAGCAGCAGCAGCAGCAGTCAGGAACAGGCAGCTCTGCACTGCAGGGAAAACTCCAAAGAGTTCCCGAGGGATGGGGGATAGGAGAAGTATGGTTTCTTTTCAAACTAATCTACTCAGAGAGAATTAAGGGTTCTGAACCCCACTTCTGGTGGGGTTTAAATGTAGGATTTAATTTATGTCCAATGCTTCAAGTGTGATTTTTATAAAGTTTATTATCTGACAAAAAAGAACCATGTGTCTAAGTTTTTCCTACTTGCTCAAAAATCTCCGCTCCACCAAAGCCGAGACAGGAAGGAAAGAGGTTGAGAGATGAACTATACCCAATTTATATCCTGTCTATGTCAGTTTTTATAATGACAGGAAGTGAGTAGGGTACTGGGAATTATAGTTTTGCTGGGGCTTATAGTTTTTAGGGTAGCAGATTCTAATTACACATACCTCAGAGTTGTTTTATTTTGGATTTCTTTAATCAGGAGTGATTTGGAATATTTTTAATATGATTATTGATAGCTTTGATTTCTTCATCTGAAAATTGCTTATTCATATCCTTTGACTATTTGTCAATTAGAGAATAATTTATATTCTTACAAATTTGACTCAGTTCTCTATATTGAGAAATTGGACCTTTTTCAGAGAGATTTGCTATAAAATACTTTTTCCTTCTAATCTTGGTTGCATTGGTTTTGTTTGTACAAGAACTGTTTAATTTAATCAAAATCATTCATTTTACATCTTATAATGTTCCCTATCTTGTTTGGTCATAAATTTTTCACTTCATAAATCTTCTGGGTAAACTGTTCTATGTTCCCCTAATATACTTATAACACCATTCTTTATGTCTAAATCATGTACCCATTTTGACCTCTTGATATAAGGTGTGATATATATAGATGTGTGTGTGTATATATATATATAGGATTTAATTTATGTCCAATACTTCAAGTATGATTTTTATAAAGTTTATTATCTGACAAAAAAGAACCATGTGTCTAAGTTTTTCCTACTTGCTATTATATATATATATGTACACCTAGTTTTCCCCGTACTGTTTTCTAGTTTTCCCAGCAGTTTTTGTCAAATAGTGAGTTCTTGTCCCCAAAGCTGGGATCTTTGTGTTTAACAAACACTAAGATTGCTAAGGTCATCTGGCCCTCTATATTGTGTATCTGATCTATTCCATTGATCTTCCTTCCATTTCTTAGCCTGGATCAGATTGTTCTGGTGATTATTGTTTTATAACACAATTTGAGATCTGGTATTGCTATGTCACTTTCCTTTGCATATTTTTTCATTAGTTGCCTTGATATTCTTGACCTTTTGTTCTTCCAGATGGCTTTTACTATTATTTTTGCAAGTTCTAGAAAATAATTTTTTAGCAATTTGCTTGATATGGTGCTGAATAAGTAAATTTAGGTAGAATTGTCATTTTTATTATATTAGCTCAGCCTACACATTCCAGTTATTTAGATATGACTTTAGGGGGCAGCTGGGCAGCTCAGTGGACTGAAATCCAGGTCTAGAGATGGGAGGTCCTGGGTGCAAATGTGTCTTTGTCCTCAGATACTTCCTAGCTTTGTGACCCTGGACAAGTCACTTAACCTCCATTGCCTAGCCTCTTCTTTTGGCAGAGGCAAAGGACCATGGGTATAGAATATTGCATAAATTGTCAGACATGGCAAATATGTTGACTGGTGTTGTTGAACTGCCTCCCCCTCTTTTTAACCATTTGTTGCAAAGAATGGCTTGATGGGAAGAGGACAGAGGAGAAACAGATTCAGAGATGAAGGCATTATGTGAAAACAAAGGATCTTCATAAAAATTAGATTTTTAAAATCAGGATTTGATGTGGAAACTGACTGTGAAGCTGTGGCAAGAAGAAGAATTGTCAACATAGCAACTGTTGCTATATTAACTGTGCTTTCTTTGACTCCTCTTGTGAATACGCCAGCAGAAGAGCTGATGTCCACTCCGCTGCTACAGGCGACTGAAACCCTGACTCCTACAGCTGTTGCCAACACTGCTGTCATCGCAGGTAAGGGAGCCCCTGGGACCGAGAGCTCTTTCTTAGCTCAAAACAAAACAAATGAAAACTGATAGGTTTTAGTGACAGAGAGCCAGGGGCTGTCAAGAAAGTGGCTTCTAAAGCCACAGAGGTGGGATAGCCAATGGGACCCTCTGGTCTTTTCCTCAACCATACCGTGGTTATTGAACAGTGACTGGTAGGTTTCTGTATATGGGTCATCATTATGCAACTTCATCCTCCCACACGTAAGTTCAGTACTTTGAGGATCTCTTCCTGATAATGATCCCCTCAAAAATTGGCCATTTTGGTCCTCAAAAATGCAATACTGTCCACAGCTATAGAAAGGCTATTCAGGGAGCCTTTCCATTTTGGTAGATCCTATTTGCCCTAAAGTTTGGGCTTCACTGGCATCACTTTCTTTTTTGGGGGGGGGGGAGGCTACTTCATTAGTTAATCTAGAATATTGTTCTATGATTACAAGATTCATGTTCTTTTCCTGCCCTCCTCCCAACCCCCTCCCGTAGCTAATGTGAAATTCCACTGGATTTTACATGTGTCAATAGGTCAATACCTATTTCCATATTATTGATATTCGACATCACTTTCAAGATCCCATTATCATTGAGCAGCTGGGTTGCTTAGGGGATAGAGCACCAAGCTTGGAGTCAGGAGGTCCTGGGTTCAAATCTGGACTCAGACACTTCCCAGCTGTGTGACCCTGGGCAAGTCACTTGACCCCCATGGCCTGGCCCTTACCACAGTATTGATTCCAAGATGGAAGGTGAGGGGTTAAAAAATATATATGTAATAAAAATAATAACCAATAACATTATGTGATAAACATCATATAAAATGTTATCATTACTAGTCAGACCAACTGGATTCACATCATGGCTCTGACACTGTCTACCTGTGTGACCCTGAGGAAGTCATTTAACCCCAATTACCTAGCTTTTGCTCTTCTGTCTTTGAGTTGTTACTAAGACAGAAAATTATGATTTTTAAAAAATCCATTATTATATCCATGCCACTATATACTCAAGAATTACCACATAAAAACCTATCTGTTCAAAGATATTTATAGAAATATTATTGCGGAGGGGGCTGAGAATGGGAGCCACAAGCAACCTGACTATGAAGGACTAGCAGAGCAGTTACAGAAAGTGTGCTATATTCATGGAATATTCGAATTAAAGTTAGTAAGTGTGAGAAATTGAAAGAAATATCTAAATAACGGACATTCAAAAACCAGGAAAGGGCATGTGCTCATGGATGCAATTGAATTGGGTGCAAATGAGGCTGATAGAGATTTATGGGTTATGATAGTTGACTACCCTGAAGCTCATGTTTAAATGTAATAGCTGCAAAGCAATTGGAATTGTTATCCTTACATTTGTAATAAGCCACTTAAACTTGTGGAGGAGGCAGGAAATTAAAGTGATAGGCTTGGCGGGAGCCGGGTAGACCTATTAGCCCCCAGTCCCATCCTAGGAGTGGGCGGGTTGTTGGTTTGACAAGTCAGAATGAGGAGCAGATTGGGAGCAGGTGGAAGGACGGATAGGCGGCTCAACAAAACTTCCCCAGATGAACCATACTTCCTGTTGAGATAAATGACTTCCTGTTTCCCTCCTTCCTGTTCTATCAGTCATCAGCACTGGCTGGGACTGGCTTTTTAACTCATTAGAGGTGGGGAGTGGGTGGTTGGGGGAATCCTTGCCTCCTGAGCAGAGGGATTAAGGCAACAGCCAGCAGTTTTCATGGAAACCAGTCAGGGAACATGCCGGAAATCGAGCCGTTCTTTGTCAGGGACACGGCGATGTTTGCTTAGAATGATGCTGGCTTGCACTGGGAGGGGAGGGCACAGGAGGAGGAGGAATGATTTATAGAAGAAGAAAGGTGGGAGACTGAAGCAAAATTTCAGGGAAAGGAGGAAAGATGGTGGGAACCAAAGCCGAACGGTTAACTAGATTGGGTAACTAGCCCTTCCACAATCCCATGTCTCCCCTCTTCTTCCCAAGGTGTGATCACAGTGGTTTTCTTCACTCTGCTCTCAGTCCTGGTTGTAATCATCATTTACCTGTACAAGAACAAAGGCAGCTATATCACCTACGAGCCGCCCGAAGGAGAAGCCAGTGCCACTCTGCAAATGGAGAGTGATTCAGTCCAAGGGAAGAAGGAGGAATATTTCATCTGATGACTGCCCCCAAACGCCTCTGGCCTCTCGATGCCAGGCTTGGGAACAGAGGGATTAATTTATTAGGTGAAAAATGTGTCAAAAGCCAGAGATGGGTGTTGATAATCTGAGCTCTCTCCGGGTCAGGATCCAGGAATATTCCTGGTCTGGGTGCCAGGAGCAGAGACCTGGGGGACCAGGGAAGTACAGAAAGCAGATTCTGATGCCGTTAGCTAAGCTTGTCATGGCTCCCAGTGTCATAGACCAAATGGCCTGTATACTTAAACAAGGTAGGATGAACTAACAGGTGGGCATTTACCCAGGACTTCTGCACTCTTGCTTGGTGGGCAAACAGTGATGGGAGTTGCCCAGTCCTACCCCATATTCTGCCTCCTGGCTGCCTATAACTCATGAAGAGCCCTCATGAGGGGCCCCCAAAACTCATCTGGTGCCCTGATAACTAGTGCAGTCAGCTTGGGGAGAGGAAGGGTGGGGTGATGGGGGTAAAAATTGAACACATCCGCTGAGCTCACCTGGGCTGTACCCTTTCCTGGAGCCCTCTGCTTCCTAGTCCACTCTGATTCCCAATCCAATCTTGTATTAGTGATATCTTTTTTATCAGAATTAAAACTTTTTATTACAAGAGATTTTGATTTCATTTGTAGGAGGCAGAGAATAATCGTTGGCACTAAATTATTCACATTTGGGACTTATCTGGACAGTAGGAGTATGAAGCACATCACAGATAATCCAGTCTGTGTATGTTTATTTAGTTCTTCATTATATCCATGTAATACTGTACCATATAATTCAATGACACAAAAAAGAATGAGATAAAGCTGATATATGATAGCAGAGGAAGCCACTGAAGGGTTTTGAGGCCAGGAGTGACAATCAGATATGCAGTTTAGGAAGAATCTCTTTGTTGACTATTTATGGAGGATGAATAAGTAGAAAAGAGGAAGCCAGGTGGCTCAGGGGATAGAGCGCCAGGCCCAGAGACTGGGGGTCCTGGGTTCAAATATGACCTCAGACACTTCCTAGGTGTGTGGCCCTGAGTAAGTCACTTAATCCTCATTGCCTGCCTTGGAACTGATGCTTCATATTGATTCTAAGACTGACAGTAAGGAAAGAGAGAAAGAAAGGGGGTGGGGGGAGGGATGAGATGGAGAAGGAGGGATAGGAGAGAGGGAGGAGAGAGGGATGAGAGGGAGACAGAGAGAGAGAACTCGCATTTCTGCCTGAAATGGCTTCTTGAACGTTTATTAATCACCTATTATGTGCCTGGCACTGGGTTAATGGGTGGACATGAAAAAATTGCAGAAAGTTGGGCAATTTGGCCAAATTTCTAAACAAGAATCAGAAGGCATTTTTCTTATTAAATGTCTGATATGTTCTTAATTTGCCTAGAGGGAAAAAAAAATGGCTTCTTGGCCAAAGGTAGGTGAACTAGCTCCCATGTGCCTACTCCAACAAAAAACTAAGATGATTGAAATTCTTAGGAGATATTTCTTCATTTTTAGGTAATTTATTGACCAGTTAGCACCTCTAAATCTGGTCTGTTGACTCTTTCCATAATCCAAAAAGAGAAAAAGGCCCCCACAACTCTTATGCGGGTAGTATATATTAACTGATTGCTTGATTTTATAGCTGAGGAAAGTCCCTCCCTTGGACATCCCAATACATCTCTGATTGGTCAAGAGCTACAGAGGAAATGGATTTAGAGACCTCAAGTCTCTTGTTACTTCATCACTAGAGGGGTGTGTCCATGCTGGGCCCCTGAAGATGCCAGCACAATCTGGGGGGGAGGAGGGGAGCACTATGGTTTGAGTGCAGCTTGGCTGTCCTGCCCACTCTTAATCAGAATTCACCAGGGCTGGTCAGCTCTGCTTTTAGTCCTTTAACCTTAAAAGACAAGAGATCCTATTTTGATAGTTTGGAGGAGAAACTGGGTGTTTCATCCTGACCTTCCTTGAGTGGACTAAAAGGAAAAAGTAGTTCTCAGTTCTAGATTAGTTTTTCGCAAAACTAAAGCGAGTCAGAGATCAAATAATAATCAAGAAATCCAATCAGAAACCACAGTAAGTTATTTCATCAAGTAAGAACTGTACAAAACTTCAGGAGCCCATGGGCAATAGAAAAGGAAGACCACCAGAAATGCCGGGGCTTGCATGGGTCACCAAGATGAAAACCTCCCAGCGGGACACAAAAGACTGACCAGGAACATCTGCAAAAGACAGAAAACCAGCCTCCAGATGCTCAGAAACCCAGAGTGGACTTTGAGAGCAACTCGGAGCAGCAGCATCTGATCCAGGCAAGAAAATATGCAGCCCGGGCCACCCCAGACCTCGGGGCTGTCCTGAAATGTCCAAGCAAGACCTGAAAAGCCATTGCTTCGAATCTCAGTGATCAGGCGAGAGAGAGTAAAATCTAACAGCATTCTTAGTTTAGTCACTGCCCCACACGGGGAGGTAGAAGTCCAAACTGGAATCCTGGTGCCCCGGGTCAAACCCTGAAGGGATGATCACACTCTGCCCAAAAGCACAGGAAGGGGCAAGCCTGGCCCTAGCCCAAAGCCACAAATTGTGACTAAAGCTGGATATCTAAGTGAACGGAAGCCACCAATCACTATACAGGATTGTTTGATCCAGAAATACCCCAAAATCCAAACTAGGAAAGTAACTAAGCAACTGTTAAGTAGAAGCTCAAAGGGAAAAACTGATTTTAGGAAGGAAGGAAGGAAGGAAGGAAGGAAGGAAGGAAGGAAGGAAGGAAGGAAGGAAGGAAGGAAAGGAGGGGAAAAATTAGAAAAAAAAATAGCTTGAAATAGGAAGCAAGAAAGCTTCCCCAGTAAGACTTCCTTAAAATTAAAACAGATCAAATTGAAATCAATGCTTTTATGAAGAAAAAAAGTATAAAATAAAGAAATGGGGGGGGGGAGAATAGAGGGTATCATAGAACTGACCTGGAAAATAGGATAAAGGATAAGTATATATATATAAAAGCCAGAATGTTTTATTTCAAGAAATCATAAGTGAAAACTGCTAGAAGGCCAAAATAGAAAGAATCCACTATTTACTTCCTGAAATAACCCCCAAAAGAAAAAAAAATTCCCATAATCCCAAGCTTCTACTTCAGAAAGAGGAGGCAAGGAGACAGGTTTGTAGGTTATTACAATAGTCCAAGGAAGAAGCAATGAGTGCCTGACCTAGGGTGGTGGCTGGATGAGAGAGAAGACAAATGTGGCAAAAAGGGTCAACAGTAGACATATAGGTTGAAGAAGAAAGCGGAGTTTTAAAAATTTTTATTTTTTATTGTATTTTTATTTTCAGCTTTAAATTATCTTCTTCTCCCCTACCCACTGAGAAGGCAAGAAAACAATACCCACCACACATATGGAGTCATGCAAAACATTTCCACATTAATCATGTGGAAAAAAAAGCAAGAAAATATTTAAAAGTGGAAAAAATGTGCTTCATTCAATCCATACTCAGAGTTCATCAGTTCTCACTCTGAAGGTGGATAGTATTTTTCATCATGAGTCCTTTGGAATAGTCATGGATCAATGTATTGATTAGAGTAGCTAAGTCTTTCACAGTTGATTAGCATTACAATATTGCTGTTGCCAGGTACAATGTTCTCCCATTTTTGTTTACTTCATTTTGCATCAGTTTATATAAGTCTTCTCAAATTCTTCTCAAACCATCCCCTTCATCATTTCCACTAGAACAACAGATTCCATCACAATAATATACAACTTATTCAACCATTCCCCAGTTGATGGACATCCCCTCATTTCCAATTCTTTGCAGAAAAACTGCTGTAAATGTTTTTGTACATACAAGTTCCTTTTCTCTTGGATCTCTTATGAGGAACAGACTTAGTAGCAGTACTTCTGGGTCAAAGAGTAACACTCAGTTTTATAGCCCTTTAGGCATAGTCCCAAATTGTTCTTCAGAATATTTAAATCAGTTCACAACTCTTCCATCAGTGCCCCTATTTTTCCACATCCCCTCCAGCATTTATCATTTTCCTTTTCTGTCATTTTAGCCAATCTGATAGGTGAGAGGTGGTACCTCAGAGTTTTTTTCATTTATATTTTTCATTATTGGCAATTTAAAACATTTTTCATATGACCATTAATAACCGATTTATTCTAAAAAAACTACCTTCATATCCTTTGGCCATCTGTCAGTTGGGGAATATTTGAAGAAAGAGACCTTTATCGGGGAAACTTGCTCTAAAAATTTCCCCCCCCCCCAGTTTTCTGGCTTTCTTCTCATTTTGGCTGCCTTAGCTTCGTGTAAAACCTTTAAAATTCAATATAATAAAAATTATCTGTTTTACCTCCCATGATCATCTCTTGTTTAATTCTTTTAATAGATATAACAATTTTTTTCCTTCTAATTTGCTTACATCTCCTTTTATATCTAAATCTTTTACTCATTTTGACCTCATCTTGGTGTATAGTATGAAGTGTTAGTCTACCCTTAGTTTCTGTTATACTGATTTCCAGTTTTCCAGGTGATGTTAGTTGAAAAGTGAGTTCTGGCCTAAATAGCTGGGATCTTTGGATTTATCAAACTCTAGGTTACTGAGGTCATTCTGTATATTGTGTACCCTATGTATTCCACTGGCTAACCGCTGTTTGTTCTCCATTACCAAATTGTTTTGATGAGTATAGCTTTGTAGTATAGTTTGAGATCTGGTACTGTTAAGACAGTCTTCCTTCACCCTTTTTTCATTGATTTCTTTGATTTTTTTTCTAGCTCTATAAAATAATTATTTGGGAGTTTGATTGGTATGACATTGCATAAAGTAAATTTAGGTGTTATTGTCATTTTTATTGTCCACCCACAAGCAATTAATATTCCTCTAATTATTTAGATCTGTTTTTATTTGTATTGTGTTTTGCAATTAAGTTCTTATAGTTCCTTTGTGTGTCTTAGCAGGTAAACTCCCAAGTATTTTATACTCTGTAATTTCTTTATATATTTATTTATTTTCCTGTAATTATTTTAAATAGAATTTCTCTATTTTTTTTCCTGCTGGGTTTTATTGGTAATATATAGAAATGCTGATGATTTCTGTGGGTTTATTTATTATTTCTACAATTTTGCTGAAGTTAATTGTTTTGACTAGTTTTTTTTAGATGATTCTCTATGGTTTTCTACTGAAAAAAAAATGAAATTGTATTTACTGCTTTCATATCATTGATTATAAACCAATTCATCTCATATAATCCTTTATGTAGTATCGGTACTTCAGTTAGGTTAGTCTCAGTTGTTAATTAACTGTGATAGATAAAAAGTTAGCTTAAGAGCTCCTATTATCATTCTTGGAATGTTCAGTACATAATTTGACTGAATCTTGATTCTGGATAAAGATAACAGAAACAATCTGAAGGAATTTGTTACTGGTATTTGCTTTTAAAGAATGACCTAGAGAGATGCCTCTGTTTTCTTTTCTCTTCCAAGAGTCATTGCCTGAGACTCTTAGTAAGAATATCAGTAAAAAGCTTGGAACTTGATCTAGAATTTATCAACTATTAGCTAACCTACTTTGAACATTTGGTTTTGTTAATCAGTCATCTGTAGTAACTGTCAAAATCCTATAAAAACAACTGTGAACATCCAAAAGATGTCTTCCTCACAGATAGGGTGTGATGAGACCTGATTCGATTTCACTCACAAGTTAAAGTTGGATCTTCAAATCAGAACGATGGCCCAGAGATTTCTCTATACCATCCTATCATCTGCAAAAGTGAGTTTTGTTTTCCTTTTTGCCTATTTTATTTTTCTTGTCTTAGGATACTAAATAACGATTTGATATGGTATCCTTGCTTCATCCCTGATCTGAAGAATTGAAAAGAAGCCTGAGTGACTGGAGAGTTGCAGGAAATTTTAGAAGAATGGATTTTTGGGGAAAATATAATTAGTTCTGTGTTCTGACTGAATATGCCTACTAATCCTATTGAATTTGCTAATCCTATCCAAGTGGGGAAGCAACTCTTACTCACTGTCACTGTCCTGAGAGCAGAGATTATCCTCTGAGAGTATCTGCCAAAATCATAAAGGGATCTCAGTGGCAGAGTGAGAATGCTCAGCAGAAGGGGAGGAGAGGTGGAATTTTTCACAATTGCACCTCCATGGATGTCCCCTTTGCAATTAGATTTTAATTGACAGGAGAAGCTACAAGCTCAGAAAAGGAGATGTTGGGAGCTTAAAAAAGAGGGAAAAGGGGAGGTATAATTGGATTGTAAAAATCCATGTGATTAAGAAAGTGGAGTGCTATCCATCTTCCACCCTCTGAGTAGTATCAGGCTGTGTTCCCTAGTCCCCAGGAGTTCTGGTCCTCATTTTGGAGACCACTATTGGAAAGGGATAGAGAATAGTCCAAGTTGGCTGGAGCTGGGGCTCAACTTTTGTGTTGTCAACACCTTTGGCAGTCTGGTGAAGCCTACAGACCCATTCTTTGAATGTTTTTATAATTAAAGGAAATGCTAAATTTGAAGTTAGTGAAAATAAAAATGCAATTTCCCCTGCATCTGAATTCAAGAACCTTTGGCAAGACCAGAAAGTTAGGGTTGTGCCAGATTGCAGAGCCTTCTGGATGTATGGATGGATAAATGAATGAATGAAAGTTTTTATAAAGTGCTTTTCATGTGTTAATCACTGTAAAGACAATCCTTGCCTTCAAGGATCTTAAATTCTTTTTTTTTTAACCTTTACCTTCTTAGAATGGAAACTAGGTATCAGTTCCAAGGCAGAAGAGCAGTAGAAAGGGGGAGCTACCTAGCTGCTCCCAAAGGATTTTTAAGGAAAGGAGTACTACAAAGGCCAGATCTATAGGGAGGTGAAGAACATGAGATAAGTAAGGTGGGAGAGGGGGAGGAATGGAAATGTTAGCAGGACCCTCCAATTAAGTGGTTATGAGGTGGTGGGAGCAGCTAGGTGGCTCAGTGGATTGAGAGCTAGGTCTTGGGTTCAAATTTGGCCTCAGACAAGTGTCTACCTGTATGACCCTGGGCAAGTCACTTACCCCCAACTGTCTAGCCCTTGGAATGATACTTAGTGGTGATTCTAAGACAGATGGTAAGGGTTATTTAAAAAATAAAAAAGAAGCAGTAGCAGCTAGGGCAGTCCAGGCAGGTTGATAAGATAACCAAGAGTTGACAGGTTTTTATTAACTGCTTGGGTTGATAATACAGAGTGAAACGTTTAAAATGTCCAACTGTTTCCAACATCAGAGATAGCATAAATGATGACACTACTGACAGAAATAAGGAAATCAGAAGACAGAAGGGATTTAAAGGAGAAGATGAGCTTGGCATTGGACATATTACACTGGAGAGGCATGCTAGGGAGAGAAGTTTGTGAACAGGCCTGGGGCTGAGAGCTGTCAGGACTAGAGATCTGGAGAATTACCTGCAGAGGCAACAGTGGGTGCTGGGGAAGTGAAACATGGAGAAATGCAGGGAGAGGGAGTATAAAAAGAGGCAGAACTTTGGGGCATATCCTTATAGGATCCCGAGGATGGGGAGATAGGAAAACCAGGAAAATAGTTCTCACTGAAGACAAGGCTGAAGAAGGGATTTAACAACCATCAGATACTGAGATGTCAAGAATGCAAGCTGGGGGGAAAAAAGATACTGAAGTTTTTTTGTTGGGTTCAGGATCCCTAGAGATCTAGAAATTGCTCAGCTTGATTCTGCTTTTGCTCTAGTTAAAATAAAATCCTCGAGTACACAGCCTGAAAATTCCTGGGGGCAGGGAAGGGAAGGGAAGGGAAGGAAAGGTAGGGCAGGAGAGGCAAACACTGGCTGTACCACCCTCTTGGCTCTGGCAGCTTCTCAGGTTGTTCTAACTCTCCTCAGCCCAGCCACCCTGGGCCTCAGGACTCATTTACTGAATGGGCTCTGTATCCGCAGTAGGGTATGGCCCCTGTGTTGCCAGTGAAAAGTCTGGATGTTTCGCACAACCTCATTTTTTCCCTTACTGGGTCGTCTTTATGATATAACTGGGTAAAACTGCCTATAAAACCTTGCTGTGTTACAGAAATTCTTAAATCTTTGTGTGCTAGTGAAGCCTATGTCCCCCTTCCAGAATAATTTGTTTAAATACATAAAAAGACATTAATTGTACTGAAAATATAAAAAGAAAAAAGTTTTAGGTTCATGGAACCCCAGGTTGAAAATCCCTTTTTTATTGCCTCCAGATTCTGGTCTGAAATCACAAAAGATGCCAGTCCTGGGAATTTAGCAATTGTTGGTATTGTAGCAATTAAAGCCCTCATAAAGCTAGACAAGAAAATTCGGAAGACATCTAGAAATGAGCTGGGTGAGAAATACTTGGAGTTAAGGTGTAATGCAACTTCATCACTTTATTCAAATCTTCAAAATAGTCTTTATTCTACATTTTTAGTATAAAAAATCCACAAGTTAAGTGCACCACAGTGAAGAGAGAGACATACAACGCTGAACTTCCATAACAGTCAATGGTACAGTCAAACACCATATATACAGAATACAGTCAAATTTAGATGAACTGAAATTATAAGATAAAATATATTCATCAAATCCAATTCCAGAAAACACAAATTAAAAGACTGAGGATCCCTGAATCTTTTCAACCCTAACAAGACTTCGACTGCACTCGAATCATCTTCGAGTGACCATTCACAACACAATCCCACTAGCCCAGCCCATGAGTGGCGAGTTAATGGCCGTGGTCAGCTAGCTGCCTCAGACACTTAAACAGATGGCAACCCATTTCCATTCTCAAAACTCCCCTTACTTGAAGACATCCATCTGACTGTTGAAAGAGATCCCTCCTCTTGCCTCTCTGATTTAAACCTACAGTTGACCAAAGCGCAGTTAGCGTTGACACTGGGTGCTCAGATCGTTCTGGTGCTGGCACCAAAGCATACCTGGATGAGGCTTTTGTGTGCAGAGGCATCCATGAGAAGAGTACAAAAGGAATGGACCATTCTCAGCCTTTGCTGAGGGGAAAGAACGGGGCTCTATACTGTGTACACAGGTGGTTTCAGAGGATCCTTTGGAAAAAAAGGTCAAAAGATAAGGAGAGCCAAGGTCTCCTCTCACATAAGAAGTAGGGAGGGAGGGAGAGGTGCAGGGAGAGAGAGAGAAAGAAGTCTGACTGGCTTTCTGTCCTGCACCATTGATTCAATGGAGATTGGCGAGGGAAGTCGGGCAAGGGACAGAGGATGTGAAGGAAAAAGGTAGACATCTATGCATTTCATTTATAACAAGTAATAGAAATCAAAGACTTTAAGGAGATTTAAGACCAATCAGAATAATTTGGCAACTTCAATTCTTCAGAAGATTAAAGTTCCCTCCAAACCTAATTTGATGGTTTATTACTAAAAGCAAAGACCAGTATGGTGCAGTATTACTCCAAAGGAATTAAAGGAACATCTTCAGGGAAGATTTGCCCACATTCATTTTATGAATGATTACCCCCCTCCCCCCACCTTGAAATGTTTTAGGGAGGTACTGCTACCATTACATGGTTTGTTATTAAGTTTGAAAAGTGCCTGAAGGTTTGGGCACCAGAAAGACACCCCAACAACATGTGTCTAAACTTTGACTTCAGGTTAATATGACTAAAGCAGTTACATTGTGAGAAGTGCTGACGGTGTGTGATGTCTTTCCTGGCATGGGGGTGGCTTTGGTTCTTCACCAGATGGTATAGCCACCATCCGAACCACCCACGAAGAAGTTCCCCTTCCGCTGAGTTACTAGCACGTTGGCCCCTTGCATAACAGCAAGCTGAGCAGCATTGGGGGGGCAACCAGGGGGTGGAGGCTGGAAGTAAAGAATAAGGTTGAATGGGCACAGAAAAATTGGTGCAGGGAAAATGGGGCCCCAGGGAAAGGCCTATCACAAAGAATTTGACAACCACAAGAATCATGGAGCTGGCCAACGTATTACTTACTGACACCGTTTGGGTTTCTTTCCTGACTACCTAAAGACAGCAAAAAAGAACAATGGGAAAGGGATCCTCATTCTCCGTCAAAACATGTCTAGCCCCAGGGAGAGACACAGGGGCCATTCTGCCTTGTGTAGAGTTCAGTCCCGTACTGGGTTCTCTCCAATCTCAGAAGGCTCCAAGGGCCAATTTCTAAATCCTCCTTCGATGCTGCCCTTGCTCCAAGGTGAGCCTGCTCCAGCAAGTTAACTGAACATCATGCCAGTGCTCTTTGAAATACTTTTCACTTTTACAAATAATAGGGAATAATACCCAGAACAAAATCTCTTGGGAGGCTCCACCTCAGGGACCAGAATCCTACTGCAAAAGAGGATATCTCATATGTAGGTATATCCCACCCAATACTATTACCCAGCTCCAAGAAAAAAGAAGTTAATGATCATTAAATATTCCATTTGCAGGGGCAGCCGAGTGGCTCAGTGGATTGAGAACCAGGCCCAGAGACAAGAGGTCCTAGATTCAAATCTGGCCTCGGACACTTCCTAGCTATGTGCCCCTGGGCAAGTCACTTGACCCCCATTGCCTTAGCCCTTACTACTCTTCTGTCTTGGAACCAATACAGAGCATTGATTCCAAGATGGAAGGTGAGGGTTTAAAAAAAATCCAATTTTCATTTAAGAAAATAATATACCACAGTTTTGTGATGTTACAGTGGTAATTATTTATTGATGTTTACAATAAGAATGTAAATTGTAAAACAACACTGGTCAGAGCAGTGTTATTTGGAATATGATGGCAATATAACTTTGGCATGAGAAGCTAATTCAATGTGGGTATCTCCACTAAAACATACATGGGGAGCAGACACAGCCCTGGAACTGATCCTCAGAGACCACAGATGCCTCTCAGGTGAGCACAAAGGTGCTGACATGACCACTGTTGTCACTGTTAGTGGATAGTTACTTGGGAAAAGGTTGGCCAGCTCCAAATTTCCCTTCTTAAGGGTTTCATGGGAAACAAATCCCTAGATAATCTGGAAACAATTTAACTAAAAATGCCCAACTCCTGGAAACAACTTGAAGACAAAATGTATTCCACTTATTTTGCATCCTTCATTATGACTGTGCAGAACTGTCAATATCGTAGATAGTAAGATAAGTGGCTACTGAGTAAATACAAATTTTTGTCAAACCAGTTCACAAAATGGTCAAATTCAAATTGTTCTTCCTTTCACTCTTGGATGAGCTGGGAAATAGCCCCAAACCTGGCAATCAGATGGACAGGGCAAAGGGGTAAGAGACTATTAGCAACATTAATTACGAGACTATTGCTGCCAGAGGTTCTCTTTCCACTTCCCACCCTTGCTACCTGCTGACAGTTGGGTGTGCACTGCACAATCACTGCCTGGGGGTGTTGGAGGCATCCTAGCAGCAGGATCCCAGATTTAAACCTGGGACTTAAAGTCTAGCCCCTTCATTTTACAGATGAGAAACCTGAGACCTAGAGAAGTTAAACAACTTGTAATACTGAATGTGAATGAGAAGTCAGAGGTTTGAGCAACTCAAGATGGATGCTTAGGGCCAAACATGCAGCAGCCCCAGGGAAGACTGGTCATACTCACAGGAATGTTACCAGCAGTAGCCCCAGCTCCAAACCTGGCACCAGGATCATAGGCTCCATCCACCAGCACTGTTGAACCAGGGGGGTATACATGGCCAAGTGGATAATAAGCCAGTGGGACTGCAGAGCCGACAGGCCCAACAGCCACCGACTGACCCATGGGAAGAAACAAAGAAGCACCAGGATATGCAGCTGACATAGTGGGAACTGTTGCAGTGCCCGGGTGCACAAAGTTTGGACGATAGAGCTAGAAAGGGAGAGAAGGAAAAAAAAAGTTTATTGCATGAGGTTTTTAATTTGTATTTTTCTAATCAGTGTGTAATTCTCTAGTAGAGATACATTTCTGAACCCAGAAATCCTCAGCCTCTTTCTCCCTTCTACTGAGCCTATTCTCAAGTCCTTCTCACCACCTAAAGAGAGAAAACCTTATCTTCATTGTTGTCATACCTCCCCCATCCCTGCCAGAGGGTTTTAATTCCTATACTCTCAGGCCAAAAGAAATTACTTATTCATCCATGCTTTTGTTTCTCCTATTTGTGTGAAGGAATAAGTTCACACATAGTGTGTCAGAGCTGGCAGGAGATTGACAGTGGGCTGGTCCCCTCTATGAAGACAGGGTAATAGAAGCACATGTCTGTGGCTTGAACACCTGAGGACCTTGACCTCTTACCTCCGAATAGGCTGGAGGAGCATCCGTGTATGGCGGAACCTGAGGGAGGTGCATGGTTTGAGGGTACACTGGGTTCCCAGGAGGCTGCACAGGATATGTGGGCTGTGTTGGATATTGCCCTAGAAGATACAAAAAAGCACATGTGATGCACCATGCATGACCAGAGACAGAAACTGCTCAAAGACTCATCCAGCTGGGCAAACCCTGCAAAAGAACAAACAGTTACAAGACAGCCAGTAAAGGGGTGAGTGAAGAAATGATCACCTTGAAGCTCCAGAGTAGGGACTCTATAGGAGGAGTTGGGGAGTGTGCCCAGTCAGGCCCAAGGAAAGTACTAGATGAACAGGAACTCCTGTGATTATTCTTGGCTTCTTCTGAAGCTGAGATACTTCACAATACCCAGGAGGGCAGGGGATAGAATGGTCTCATATCTATTAGTTGCCAGGAATCCCAAGCTCCCGGGTTGGCCTTATCATCATCCTAATCTCTCTTGAGGTCTATAGAATTGGAGGGGCTTCTTGCTTTTATTTTGGGTTGGATCCAAAGGCTTAGAGGGAAGAGCAATTTAGTAGATGCAGAGGCCACTAGATCATATAGATTTAGAGGTGGAAGCAATCCAAACACTGAATTTTATAGATGAAGAAACTGAGCCCCAAGAAACCTAAATGACACGTCCAAGGTCACACAGCTAGTAAGTAACATAGTCAGGATTTGAATATGGATTCTCTGACTCTAGCATACCTTCCACTGCCCCTCACAGTCTCTCTACCACCATATGAAAGGGTTAGGTTAGATCACAGGGCCTTGACATGGAATAAACCTTAAACATCTAGGATCATCTAAGTCAACTCCCTTATCTAGAGTAAGGAGCCAGAAAGATCTAAGTTACACTTCTACCTCGGGTAATCCTGGGGATGCTTTTAACAGCAGTCATATCAGAGTTGTTGTGAGGGGCAAATAATAAATAATAACTGCAAAGCTTTTTAAAGATATCTTATCTGAACCTGGAGGTAGGTAGGTATTACTTTTGTATATTAGCCCAAAATATTGTATAATAGCCCAAAATAAGGGGCCACATTCCTCTTAATTTTGTAAAAAGGATGAGAGTCTAGATCTGCTAAGAATGTAATCTCTAGCTATGTGCCCCTGAGCAAGTCACTTAACCCCCATTGCCTAGCTCTTACCACTATTCTACCTCGGAACAGAACACAGTATTGATTCTAAGATGGAAAGGAAGGGTTTTTAAAAAATAAAATCTACAAATAGTTAAGCACTATATTTTAAAGGGAACCCCCCCAAACCACTTTTTTTTTCCATTCTATTTTACAGGTGAGTAAACTAAGGCCCAGGTAAAAATGCCTTGTCCCATAGATAATAAGTGAACAATATAAATCCTTACAGCGCCGTACAGATGCTGGTTATGATGACTATTACTGGCTGTTATTACGGACTCATGGATTAGAGGACACCGTGGCCTCGATAAGTTCAGCAACTTGGCCAAGGTCACACCGCAGGCTAGGAAGGAGCCGGCTCGGCTCCTGAACCTAAAGCCAAGGCTCACCGCAGGGCCCGGAAGAAGGGCTCCTACACAATAGAACAATTCAGGGCGACCCCGGGAGGGGGCTCAGGCGAGGTGCTGGTCTAGATTAACGGGGACACACACAGTTATCGGTTAGGGCGGAGGGGCAAAGTGTGGATAGAAGCTCGAGCTCCCAACCCCCACACACTCCCCCAAGGGCCCGACCCTCCCCCACCCCTTCCCGCACCCCCAGGCCGGAGGAGGGGCGGGGGGCGCCCGTAACTAGGCAGCGCGCAGCCCCACCTCCTCCCGCTCCTCATTGGCCCAGCTCCGTCGGAGTTCTCGCTCCCTATTGGACGCGCGGCCTGCCCATCTCGCCCAGGCCCCCCTGCAGCTCAGAACTGCGCCACAGGCTTTAAGGGAGAAAGCTCCGGGAGGGGGCGAGCGACCAAGCCTCGGGGCCTCGACGGGGGGGCGGGCGCGACGCGACGCGGACCCCGGGCCGGATCCCTCGGAGTGGAGGGCGGACGGACCCGGTGTGAGCTCGCGACTCCCCGGGGTCCCCTGTCCAGCCTATTCCCGACTCCGCCCTGCCAGCTTCGCCCCCCACTCGCTCTTGCCTTTGCTGTTCATGGCGGCGGTGGGTCCGGTTCGGCTCGGGGCTGCGGACGGTGTTTTTTTTTCGTCCTCTTCCTGTTCCAAGTCACTTCCGTGTCATGTGACCTTGCGTCACGGGACGTCCTCGTGCCCCGCCCCCGGAAGCCCCGCCCTCGGGCGGTGCCTTCAGGGTCCCCTCCCCCATCCGCGCTAACCCTGCACCCCCAGCCTCTCGAGACTTCGCTTTCACTAGCTTTTGGACTGCGGACCACTCGCTAGTGAATGGGTTGAGCACCCCTTCACGCCCCCTTTTACTCTTTCCCCAGGAAGCCTTCCCGGATTAGCTCATCCCGTGTTGGAATCCCGTCGGGAAATTTTAGGCAATCCAGCTTCTTCATTTCCTAAATAAAAGCCCTTCCTGAAAAGGAACAAGAGGCCCGTGACCCTTAAAGGTCCCAGAGTAGCTGCCCTCTGCAGCTCCCCCTCAGCGCAGTTCCACCTAGACACCCTGTCTCTTGACGGGCCTCGGGGCGCGCCCAAGTCCCCACTCCCTCACAGTTGGCTTACGTCTGTCCTTAAACCCTTCCCTTTTTTTGAGTTAACACTGAGTCCAGGTTATAAAGCAGAGAGAGGCAAGGGCTGGACAATGGGAATTAAGTGACTTGCCCAGGATCACACAGACAGGAAGTATTTGAGGTGATATTTGAACCCAGGACTTACTATTTTTTGTCTTCAGACAAAAAATGGAAGTTTTGTGCCTTGAACATCCGAAGAATTTCATTAAATGTTGGCTGTGACTACGAGATGAGTCATGACACTAAGCCCCATTGTATTCTGGGAAAGATTACTGGCAAAAAGGATGAAGCATAATTTAGAATATATGACTATTAATTGGCCTCGATGCTCTAAGGGTAATATAATTTAGAACCATGGGACAAGAGTGTAAGGTCCTACCTCCCCCCCCCCCCAAAAAAAGCAATGAAACTTGTTTGCTCTAGAAGACAAAGGTTTGAACCTTTGACTTAACTTAACTTAACTTGCTGGTCATTTAAGGAACAAAAGCTTGGGATCCTGTTGTTGGGCTCCTCACTGCCTTGAGACAAGACTGAAGTGAGGTAAACTAAGTCAAGGATCACAAAACCTGTTTGTCTCTGGGGAAAGCAGAAATCAGAAATGAGCTTTCCTGTGAAGGTAAGTCTGCTCAGAACCAAAACAACATACAGTCATTATCCCTGAGAAAGTAACCCCCTTTCTAACAGAGAAGCCAGGCTAGGATAAGATATACAATGCTAATGACAAATCTGGCTTCCAGACAATAAGGCTTGCTTGCTTCATCAAGGTTAGGTCGAATTAATGAACCTTGCATGTATCTTGTATCTTGCACCCTATAAAAACTGCATTGTAACTTCAGTGCATTGCAGCTTTCACTAGGAAAGCCTGTGCTGGCCAGTAGGTACCTTTGTTAATCAATAGATTAATAAATAAATATTGGTTCCGTTAATTTGAAGTCTGGGTGTCTGGACTTGCTTTATGAGGTACATCACTTCAATACCTTCCTGAATTGAGAGACACTGAAAACTGGGAGGATTTGGGTCCAACTGAACCAAGGCTGTATCTTTGAGATGTATATCCTTTCTGTGCAATTCTTGACTAAATGTCTTTTGTTCATTGTTATAAAGTCTACAAGTATTTCACCCTGTTCCAGTACTGAGTCTGAACAGCAAGGCCACACAGGCCACGGACCATCTGGCCTGCTTGTCCATCAGCCAAGCTCCCATATTCATGTGTTTACATAGACTGTACGCCATGCCTGAAAAGCATTCCCTTCTCTCCTCTGCTTCTTCAAATCCTTAGTTTCCTTAAAAGCTCAGTCCAGCTCCATGTTCTATCAATTTTTTTTCATATTCCCCCAGTTGTTAATATTCTATCCCTCTTTGAATTATTTTGTATCTATTAGTGTTTATGCCATATCCTTCTCAAAGGAGATATCTACCTCTCTATATCTATCTATCTATCTATCTATCTATCTATCTATCTATCTATCTATTTATCCATCCATCTATCCATCCATCTATCTATCCATCCATTCATCCATCCATCCATCCATCCATCCATTCCAAGAAAACATGAGAAGACTCATCTGACATAGGTTAAAGTGAACAGAAAAAGAAGAATAACAAATAATAAATACCATAACAATTTCAAAAGACTTAAGAACACATCATTAAAATGACAAACCATGATTTTGAATGACTCATGATGAACAATGCTTCCACCTCCTGACAGGACAATAGGTCCAGGCATAGATTGAGGCAAGTTTTTTGCACATGGGTGATGTGGGCATTTGTTTTGCTTGATTATGCATATGTGTTACAAAGATTTAGTTTTCTTTCCTTTTTAATGGGAAAAGGAGTCCGTCAGTCAACATTTATTTATTGTCTACCATGTGGTAGGCACTGTGCTAAATGCTAAAGATCCAAAGAAAGGAAGAAGAGAGTCCCTGCCTTCAAGGAGCAAATAATGAATGAGGCGAGAGGAGGAAAAGATTTTCATTAATTAAAAATAAAATAAGCAACATCATTCATACTGTGAAGGGTTAAATTTTGGGGGCAGGAGTTTGATCAAAAACCAGTGTGCAATTTAGTAAATGCAAAACACTTAGTTTATTATTAGGAAATATGGATAGGAAATAGGAAGGAGGAAAGTGAAAGTGACCTTATAACAGTTTGTAACTATATCCCAGATACCAATCCTAACTAAATTTTTCTAGAAAACCCTACATCTGTCTGCCTCAGAGGGCAGTATCTTCTGTTAGGCCAAAGCCCTAGCCTATTCTTCTCTATTCTGACTATCTAATATATCCATTATCTAACTACCTATCAACCCAAGTTATTAATGATCAATAAGACTGATAAGGCCTTAAATTCCTTTTCTCTATCTCTCTAACGAGAGAGAGAGAGAGAGAGAGAGAGAGAAAGGAAGAGAGAGAGAGAGAGAGAGAGAAAGGAAGAGAGAGAGAGAGAGAGAGAAAGGAAGAGAGAAAGAGAGAGAGTCATACATTCCTCTCCCCAGAAGACCCAGAGACAAAAGCCCTTTGCAACTGTCTCCAACTGACTAACTCCTCTCAGCCACACCCTTCTATCACTAACTGGCACAGCAGGAGTCTTCTACTGAAAAAAACTCATTATTCTTTTTCCTCTTAAATATAAAAAAGGAGAAATTGATAAAAAAAAAAACCCTCTCTTAACAATACAAATAATTCAACATACTTTCTATAGACTGAGTATCATTTTATAAGAAAAAAAAATATCTGTTGTTTATTTGGTGAATCATCCAGAGAAACAACATACATAGTAATATATACCCAAAAAATAGAGGCCATTTTGTGTGGTGTAGTGGAGAGAGTTCTGAGTTGGGAGTCAGGAAGACCTAAGTTTTTTGTTGTTTTCTTTTGCTTTTTGCAACCTCTAATAGTTTTGCTTCTCACCAGCTAATATTCTCCTTTTCTTTCCCTATCTGTCAAAGACTTTTTTCAAGGCCAAATTCATTCTACAACTTCCTTCATATGAAGCCTTTCTTCTCTAATCACTTCAGTCCCTGGTAATCTCTAAAGTTCTATAGAGAAAGAGGATAAAAATAGGTTGAAAAGTAGCTAGCTAGTAGTATTGCTTGACTGGAATATAGCTAGTCTGAAGCAAAATGGCATGAAATAAGGAAGGAATAGTAGTTTGAAACAAGATTATAGGTTGACCTTAAATGCCAAGCTAAGGAGTTGGCATCTTATAAGCAAGAAGAAATCGCCAGAGGACTTTGAGCAGAGAAATGACATCATCAGCTCTAGGTCTTAAGAAGATTTTTTTGGTAACTGTGTGAGGACTGATTAGAAAAATGAAGCCTAGGAACCAGGAAACCATTAGATCACTACTATTCCTTTTCCATGTAGGAAGGGGAAGATGAGGGCCTGAACCAGGGTGATAACAAAGAGAAGTAAGGACAGATGTCAGAGTTATTATGACAATACAATCAACAGGATCTTCCATTGTCTAGATGGAGTAGGGGTCAGGAAGTAGGAAGAGTCAAAGACAATTAGGAAGTTTCACACTTGAATCACTGGGAGAAAAGCAGTGCCATAAATAAGAAATGAGAGAGTGAGAAACAGGTAGATTTATGGGAGAAGATAAGATATTGAGTGTTAGATGTTTTAAGTTGGAAAAGTCAACAGGACAACCAGATGGAAATATATAGCAGGTAGCTGGAAATGCAGTTCTGGAGTTTATAGATCATCTCACTGAACTTTGGAGAGAAACTAGGAAACTGTCCAAAATTTTTTGTTGGTCAGTCAATAAACATTTAAGTTCCTACTATGTGCTTGGCAGAGTTCTAAGCACTCAGGATAGAAAAGAAAGGTAAATATAGTCCCTGATCTCGAAGAGCTTAAATATAATGGGGGGACACAACATATAAACAACTATGTTCAAACAATATACATAAGATAAATTAGAGATAATCAACAGAGGAAAAGCAATAGAATTAAGGAGGATCTGGAAATACTTTACAGAAGAGGGGGGCGGTTAGAACTGGGATTTAAAGGAAGCGAAGGAAACTGGGAGATGGCAATGAGGAGGGGGAGCATTCTAACTATAATCCTGTTCAAAAAAATCAGTCGAAGTGCCTGAAATCAGGAAGTGGAGTATATCTTATTTAAGGAATAACGAAGTGATCAGTGTCACTGGACTACAGTGGGGTAGGGTCAGTGCATGGTGTAAGAATCCTGGAAAGATAGGGAAGGCATTTTATGAAAAATTTTTAAAGTCAAACCAAGGGTTTTATATTTGCTCTTAGAGATACTAGGGAGCTACTGAAGTTTATTAAGTGCTGAAATGGTTGGACCTGTGCTTTAGAAGATAAATTTGACAACTGAAAGGAGGACTTATTAGAGTAGGGCAAAAATTGTAGCAGAGAGACTAAGCAGCAGGCTACTGCAGTAGTCTAGCTGTAAGATAATTGAGAGCATGTACCAACTAGGTTAGGAAAAAAATACTCTCAAATATGTCAGTTGGAGAAAGTTTCTAAGGAAGGTAGAGCCAAGATGGCAGAATAGAAAAACACTCAGTCAAACTCCCAAATTCCCATGTAAACAACTCTAAAATAACATCAATAATCCCCAAATTCTCCAATCTATAAAGTCTCTGAGGCAGAACTCCCAACTAATAACTCTTTATTAAAGGAAACAATCCCCTTCAAAAAATTGGATCCCATACCTTCCTCACTGTCTGTTCTCACTTAGAAGACAGAGAGGAACACTAGCACTACCAGCTATAAGAGATGGGGATATGGTCATGGTCCCAAGGTCAGAAGGAGTGCTAGTGCTAGTAGCTACAGGGAACATCTCCTGAATAAAGATCAGAGCATAGACCAGGCAATCAGTGACCACACTGCTTCTTTGATCATATTATCTTGAATGCACTGAAGATTTATAGGCACCCCCTCCCCCCAAGAGAACTCTGAAACCAGCAAGAAGGGCCTGAATCTTGGAACAGTGTCCCCTCCACCTTGGGAGAGAGCCTAACTTTAACATAAAGTTAAGGGTCAAAAAATTATGAAATGAAATATGAAAATGAGCAAACAACAACAAAAAGAACCTGACCATAACAAGTTACAATGGTGACAAGGAAAATCAAGACACAAACCCAGAAAACAACAACTATGTAAAAGCAGCTACAAGCAAAGCTTCAAAAGAAAAATATAAATTGGATACAAGCTCAATAAGAGTTCCTAGAAGAGCTCAAAAAGGATTTGAAAAATCAAGTGAGAGAATTAGAGGAAAAATTGGGGAAAGAAATAAGAGCAAGGGGGCAGCTAAGTGAATAGAGAGCCATGCCTAGAGTTGGGAGGTCCTGGGTTCAAATCTGTAATGGTTATTTATGAAATAGACACTGATGCTTCTTTTTTTATGATTGTTTATTTATTTAAAGAAATACTTTATAGCTCATGCTTGCAGATAAGGAAATTTTACTGTAGACAGTACCAACAGTAGCAGCCACGTAGACACTGATGCTTCTTAGAGGATGGTATTTGATGGTCCAAAGGAGCTAGTTGAGGAGGAGCTGAGGTGTTGAATGATAGAAGCCTAGATGAAGTGGCTCATACTCTCACTCTCTTTCTGGCTGTGCTATCAAGGGGTGCTACTCAAGAAATTGGGGTTCCCCTGTTATGAGAGGGTGATGGTAAGATGAAGGAAAGTTTCCCCTATCAGGTGATAAAAGGGGCACCCCAAATTCCCTTACACAAGAAAGCCAGAAGGATAAACCTCCCCGAGTCTTCTAACTCAGCAATGGAGGGATCTTGATCTGCACTTGATTATGACTGATCTGTAGCCTTAACGAGTTGCTTTTCCCCTAGCTCCTTGAATAAGCCACTCAAAAATTTTTTATTTCAAGTAAAATGGACAATGAATATAAGGAAAGATGGGGAGCTGGGTTGAGGAAATCAGGGTCCCTGATTTCTAACTCAAGAGATCCCAGGTTCTGGCAGCTGTAAAGCTAAATCCAGAATTTCACCTCCCCTTCCCTCTATCTCTCACTCCTAATTTGGTACGTATAGGGCCAAGGAATAAATAGGGCAGGTGCAATAGGCTAAATAGGTCTGACCCTCACTGGCCGAGAGATTTGACTCTTTAGTTAGATGTTGTCCAAAGTACTATGATGGTGAAATACTCTTCAGGAGAAATCCTGGAGTTGGACACTTGGAAATCTTTGGTCAGGCTCTTGGCAAATCTCTGGTAAGATGAGACGCTTCTGCCCACCTTTTGATCACCACACCAAGAGCTTCGAGTTCCTCTCAGAACTCCCCCAGGTTAACCTTCTTCTCCCATGATCCTCTGTTACCAACAGTCTCTGTCTGTCAATCACCTCTTCTTTCAATGTTCCATCTTTTCCTTTGCAACCTGCCCTTACAAAATCTAGCCTCAGACACTTCCTATGTACTAAATAATAATAATAGACTCTATTGATCAGTAATTGATAACTAACAGATCAGGCAGTTATCTTCTTTCTTCAGTCTTTCCCTCCTCCCTCTATACCTCCCTTCCTTCCTCTTCTTCCCTTCAGCCTCCCTCCCTCTTCCTTCTTCTTTCTAAATCAACTCGGTAAGTTTATGATGTTTCAAATGAAACAGTCTTTCTCTTCTTTATCTTAAGTAAGGGGTTTATTTGGAGAAGACAGGAAAGGATAAAGAATGGAGGTAAGAGGGTGGGGGATTTCCCTAATACTACAGTGAGTCTTAGATTGGAGGATATCAGAATATAGTTCAATTGAGAGAAATGGTTGATAGGTCTGGAAGTTCAGTCACTATTATCAACAGAGAAAGTCAAAGAAATATCTGGACTTTTTGTCCTTTTTTACTGCCTTCCAAGTCACCAGGCCACCTCCAGCTTGAGTCTCCAAGGTCCAAGAGAAAAAAACTCCTTCTTTTTCCCTCTTTCAAGGCAACAAGGGACCACCAAGCAGTTGGTCTGGCTCTAACTGTTTCTCCCAGTAACATTCCAAATAGAACACTTTCATTTGACTGACAGCTGCTACAAACTCAGCTGCTACAAAATCCTTTTCAATTTCTCTCTTCCACACCTAGCTGTATGACCCTGGGCAAGTCACTTAAACTCCATTGCCTAGCCTTTACTACTCTACTGCCTTGGAACCAACAATGATATTGATTCCAAAACAAAAAGTAAGGTTTTTTTTTTAAAGAAAAGCAATGAGAGAGATGCAAACAAATTATGAAAAGAAAGTCAACCGCTTGGTAAAAGAGGCACACACACACAAATACAGAAGAAAATGACATCATCAAAAAACAGAATTGACCAAATGGTTAAAGAAGCACAAAAATTCACTAAAAAGAAGAATGAATGTCTTAAGAAGTAAAATTGACCAAATGGAAAAAGAGGCACTAAAGCTCACTAAAGAAAATAATTTCTTAAAAATTAGAGTTGGGTACTCACTTCAATAGCACATATACTAAAAATTATAGTTGGGCAAAAGTAATCTACCCAGTAAAATTGAGTTTAATCCTTCATGGGGGGAAAGGGTTATTTACTGAAGTAGAAGATTTCCAAGTACACCTCATGAAAAGACCAATGCTGAATAGAAAATCTGACTCTCAAAAATACAAGACACAAAAGAAGAATAAAAAAGAGAAATCATAAGAATAAGGTTAAAATGTTTACATGCTTATATGGGAAGATAACTATAATGCCTAAGAACTTTATCATTATTTGGACAGTTGGATGTAGTTTATATACAAATATGGCATGGATATGAGCTGACTATGATGGGAAATTTTTTTTTTTAATTAATGGGTGAAAAATTAGGATGACACTGTGAGAAAGGGAAAGGGAGAGGAAGAATGGGAGATTAGCAGCCAGTGCTTCAACCTGTCAGAACCCTCTCATTTGCCTGAGTTGTTATGTTTCCCAGATCTAGACCTAGTAGCTTCAGGCCCAAAAGTGCTTGGCATAACAACAGCCTTTGCATATGTATACTCAAGGTGAACTCTGCTGCTCTCCATCTGTTACTATCAAAACCATGGACCAGAATTAGGACTCAACTCAGACTAACCATGTCAGCTCTGACTATGGCTGTGTGATGAATAGACTTTCAATAACTAAACAAACTTGATTGTCAGCTTCTTTGATGTTGGAAAAATCCTGAGAAAAGACTCTTTAATGCTAAACTTTACCACTGTTACAGGTATACCTTCTTTGTCTTGTCACAACTATATGTATAAGCATTTGGGGTTAGACTTTGTTAAGAGTCTTTCCCCATCATGACATGACTTGTCCTTACCCTTTGGCGGAAGAAAACGTCAAAGTACCTGATGGGTACTTCAGGTTATTCTCATGTCTCATTTGAGTTGGTGGTCTACAAACCTTAATCTGATTGAAATTGACTCAGAGAGGGAATAACAAACACACTCAGTTGGCTATGAAAGTCTATATTACCATACAGGGAAGAAGGAGGGAAAGATGATAAGAGAAGGGAGGGGAGCTGATAGAAAGGAGGGCAGATTAAGAGAGGTAATGGTCAAAAGCAAAATAGGCTTTTGAGGAGGCAGAGAAAAAAAAGAAAAAGGAGGTGATAAATGGGAATAATGGGCTGGAGAGAAATATACAGTTAATAATCATAATTCAAAAATGTAAATGAGATGAACTCATCATAAAATGGAACCAAATAGCAAAATGGATTAAAAACTAGAAGCCAACAACATGTTGTTTATAAGAAACACCTATGACATATAACAAACAGTAGTGGAAACTTATGATAATCTTTTATTTGACAAAATTATAGATCCAAGTTTTGGGGATAAAAACTCACTATTTGCTGAAAACTACTGGAACAATTGGAAAGTAGTTTCATAAAAACTATGTTCAGACCAATATCATATACCTTTCTCTAAGATAAAATCAAAATGGATGCATGACCTTAGCATAAAAGGAGGTACTATAAGCCAATTAGAACAGGGTACATTACTTATCAAATAAGATAAGGTAAGAGAGGATAAGAGAGGAATTTATGAGTAAACAAGAGCTGGAGAGCATTGTGAGACACAAAATTAATAATGTTGATTATGTTAAATTTAAAAGGATTTGTACAAATAAAAACAGTCTAGCCAACATTAGAAGGAAAACAGACAACTGGGGGGGGGTGTTATAGATTCTTTCTTGGATATAATTCTCATATCTAAAATATATAGAGAGGGGGCAGCTGGGTAGCTCAGTGGATTGAGAGCCAGGCCTAGAGATGTGAGGTCCTGGGTTCAAATCTGGCCTCAGACATTTCCCAGCTATGTGACCCTGGGCAAGTCACTTGACCCTCATTGCCTAGCCCTTACCACTCTTCTGCCTTGGAACCAATACATAGTATTGATTCCAAGATGGAAGGTAAGGGTTTAAAAAAAAATAGAGAGAGAATTTTATCAAATGTATAAGAATAAAAGTCATCCTCCAATTGATAAATGGACAAAAGATATGAACAGATAGTGTTTGGATCAAGAAATCAAAGCCATATAAAGGCATGTGAAAAAATTCTCTGTCACTACTGATTATAGAAATGCAAATCAAAATAGATCTGAGATATCATCTCATACCTATCACATTGGCTAAAATGATAAAAGGATGTGAAAAAATGAGGACACTAATATACTGTTGGTAGAACTAGAAATTGAGGGCTGTCCATTAGTTGGGAATTGGCTGAACATCATATATGATTGTGATGGAATACTACTGCATTATAAGAAATGATGAGCAGGTTAATAAAAAAAAAACTTGGAAAGACCTACATGATAAAGAGTGAAATGAGTAGAACCAAAAGAACATTATAGACAGCTCAGGAAATAATGTTTGAAGAATAACTTGGGGCTGTCCACCTCCAGAGAATGAACTGAAAAATAGAAACATGAAAGACACACACAAAAGAAACACACTTGAAACAAAGAGACAGAGTAAAAATAAGGAGCTGGAACAAAATCTATTATGCTTTAGCTGAGGTAAAATAAGAAAAAGGAAGAAAAAGCAGGGATAACAATCATGATCACTGATAAAGCAAAAGCAAAAATGGACCTAATTAAGAGAGGTAAGCAAGTGTAACCTCCTGTAGTTACATATTAATATTTTTGTGGGTGGACACCTGAGAAGGAGATTGGAAACTGAGGGAAAATGGATAGAGGAAAGAAAGAGAGATTGAGAAAGAGAGAGAGAAAGAGAGAAAGAGAGAAAGAGAGAGAGAGAGAGAGAGAGAGAGAGAGAGAGAGAGAGAGAGAGAGAGAGAGAGAGAGAGAAAGGAATAAAGACTCAGAGACAAGGAGTTAAAAAATAGAGGCTACATCTCGCATGCCCCTCTGATGGAATTGAGAGAGGGCTCTACACATGCCCTCAAACTTTTACTGGAGAGTTTAGGAATGTGGAGTGGGAGGTGGCTAATGAACATGTGACATGGAATAGGCTTTAACATTGGCTCAATTGACAATCATGTATCCAAAGAGGAGGAGGGTAATCAAACATGTGACTTGGTATGGAATGTGGTCTAACAAAGTGGGAGCTAGGACCCTGTGGCAAATATTGTCCTACTCAGGAATTCTATTGTCCCTTGGACTGAAGATTTGGAAATTGTTACAAGGAAATCACTTTAAAAGACGGATATATATTAATTTAAGGTCGCCAAGGAATCAGCTATGTAATTCCTAAATGAAAAACTCAAGTCAGCCGTCAGCCTTTTTTGGAGTTTAATTACAATAGGAGCAAGAAAGGAATTAGAGATATATATAGAGAGAGAGAAAAGGGGAGAGAAGGGAATAGGGCTTAAATACCCCTTCTGTTTAGGCTGGGCCAAAAGGCCCAAGCCCTTAGATAGCTGGGGCAAAGAAAAGAGATCAGTCCCTATTACTCACGTGTCCAAAATGGAGAAACAGTCTCAGAGGCCCCCACCTTCAGCTTCCTTCAGAGCAAGCTTCCTCAGAGCCCAGGAACCACCCCGACCAAAAACTCCATCCTCCCTCTCTCCAGACCCTCCTATCTTTAAGGACACCATCCAAGTTGCCTCCCCTCAGTCCTCACATCTACCAATCACTCTTCATCAATTTCCCTGTCAATGGAGGCTCTCGCTTAACCCAGGACCGCCCAGAGGTTTCTGGCTTTTGCACATGTCTGTTGAAGGTCATATTTTCAAATGATTAAATCTATACTCCTTTGCTACAGCCCTTTCTAAATCCTGTTAACTTGAGTATGGTAGAGATTGGAATAATTAAATTTTGATCTAGGCTGCAGCCCTTACTCAATCCTATTAGGACTGAATAGGGTGGAGATTTATTCCAAGTATCTCCATTGTATCAATTCTAAAATCAATCAAGACTCAAAGAAATTCCTGTTCTATGCTTAAGCATAGGTCAAAGTCCTTTCCATTGTTCAGCAAAGGGTTTCTGTCCTAAAGTAATCTTAAGAAGGGAAGAGAAGGAACCTCCCATGCCAATGGAGTTCCCATTCCAATAGACTATCAGTAAGAAATTTTCCAAGTATGAAATATCCCAATGGTGAAATTTCCAACATTTATAAGTCTAAGGAAATTTGAGGTTTACAAAATACAATAATCAATAAGTAACATGACCAGGAATCTGGTATATGAATACATAAGATACAATATCAATACACCAATCATACCTCCAAGATGCTAATATACCTGGTAAGCTTTAGCAAGGAAACTACATTTTGCTAAAAATACCATGGATGGTAGAGTAATACTAATACTAAACACATACGTGCCAAATTGAATAGCATCCAAATCTTAAAAGAAAAGTTAAATGAAAACATCTCTAGAACCTATTTCCTTCTCATATGAGGAAGGGTATCATGTTGCTTGGTATCCATTATTATCTAGGAATAGACTCATGAACTATAGTTTTAGGATGTTCTCATACTCTTCTCATACTTTATTTTTATCACCAGGAAGTTTTAAACTTTCTCATTATCTCCTGATCTACAGCAAGGTGTTGAATAATTAGATCTCAAACAGCTCCATTAACAATTACTTTTGTGAAGGATGGTGGAATAACCACTGTTTTAGACAGTGTACATGACACGATTATCACTTCATCATGCCTGTACATCTTAGACCTCACTTTACATTATCCCAAAGTGCCCGTGGCGTGGTATATATCTATTATAATATCATAAGGAGATTTGGAGAAATGGCCAGGAATTGCTTGTGTAGGAATCAGTCACAAGTACTGAAGACTCAGAAAAGGAAGCTTTTGCCTCTAAAGTTCTTGGCATTGTCAAGTGGTCCAGCATTAGGAGCAGATGTGATTTTATGGATTTATTTATGATTTTATATTTAATATTGTGAAAATTACAATGAAGATGTCATATAGTACCATCTGCTTTGCAGCTGTTCCCTATAGACTGTGGGGCCTTTCTAGTTGACTTGTAGAAGAAGTCTCCTCTGTGTGTTGTTTCTTCCCATTAGAATGTTAAGTTCCTTGAAAGCAGGAACTGCCTCGCTTTTCTTTTTGTATCTCCAACACTTAACATGGTGCTTTGTGCATAGCAAGGACTTAATAAATGCTCCTTCCTTCCTTCCTCTTGATAAGGGTCAATTCCTGCAACTGGGCATCAATTCTCTAGTAACTGAATAGTAGCTATTTAGCCCAATACTCGAATATGAAATATACCATCATAATTGAACAATTTGCAAGAAGCACAAAAAAAGTAACATTTAGATGACATTTTAATCTGTGTCAACTTGTATCAACTGATCACAGAAAAAGAAAAGGGCAAACATAAATGCAGGAATCCTTCGTTTGATCCTGGGCTCAAAATAGTCTTCCTTAAATAAAAACAAATAAATTGCAGAAGTGTCCTCACATGTAACACTTTAAAAAAATCTACACATTATAGTCTAATATTGTAGAGCTGGGCGTAATATCTTTTCAGTTCCACAGCTCTGATCCCTTGTCACAATGTCTCTATAAAAGAGCATGCCAAATGACACATGAAGTTATAGCAAAACAATTTAAAGAAACAATATCAAGGAAAATAACAAGAGAAAACCCATAAGGAGAAACTACACTTTCCCACAGACCCTAATATCCATTTGAGTACTACCTGAACAAATCATCATATGCTAGTTGGAAATCTCTGAGTTCTGTCTCCCAGCAACCAGCAGTGTTTATTAATGCTCCATTTTTTCTCTGACTCCATTCCAAAGCTGCCACTTGTTGCTTATTTCCCAACAAAGATGATGACAGCCTTCTTCTCCCCAGAGATGGTTAATATCTGGTGGAACTTTATCATGCCTGTACATCTCAGACCTTACTTTACACTCTCCCAAAGTGGCCATGATATGGTATATAGCTATTATAAGATAATTATATTATAGATGTATTATAATATATCTATTATCTATTAAAAGAATGTTATCACTTTTGTGGGGAGGATGGGGGGGAAGTAGAGCAGAGACTATCCATTCCCTAGCTGTTTCATCTCCTTTGTTAGTCAAGATCAAAGCTACATTCAACAGCACAGGAAAAAAAAAACCATCTCTGTTAAAATTCATTTCCCAACAGCAAATTCAGCAGGAATTTTCTTATGTCCAATTGTAGTATTAATGAAACACAGCATTTTCATCAAAACCATCCTGTGAGATAGGTAGTGAAACTATTATCTCCATCTATGGGGTGATGAAACTCAGATCTAGAGAGAGATTAAACAATGTGTCTAGAGTCAAACAGCTGCTTGAAGCCAAATAGAGTTTTTTAATTAAAAGTTTTTTTTTTTATTTTAAAATTTTTTGCATGGTTACATGATTCACATTGTCTCTCTCCCCTTTTCACTCCCCCTCCGGTAGTTGAAAAGCAATTCCACTGGGTTACACATATTTTATCACTCAAAACCTATTTCCATGTTATTCATTTTTGTAATAGAGTAATCTTTGAAAACCAAAACCCCCAAACATATACCCATATAAATAAGTGATAAATCACATGTTTTCTTCAGGATTTCTATTCCCACAGTTTTTTCTCTTGATGTGGATAGGATTCTTTCTCATAAGTCCTTTGAGATTGTCCTGGATCGCTTTTAGTAGTGAAGTCAGTTTCATTTGATCATCCCACAATGTTTCAGTTACTGTATATAATATTCTCTTGGTTCTGCTTAGTTCACTCTGCATCAGTTAATGTAAGTCTTTTTGTTCTTATAGAAATCCATTGATTTATCATTCCTTAGAGCACAAGAGTATTCCATCACCACCATATGCCACAATTTGTTCAGCCTCGAATAGAATTTTGATTTCAAAACCAATATTCTTTGGTACACATTTATATAGCACTGTATAGATTCAGTGGATAGATATTCCTGTTTGCATATGATTTTATACTGATCGATTCAAGATGAAGAAGATTAAACTCATCTCCAAATACATGGCTATTCAAGTCAACAAAATCATTTTACTGAATTTTCATAGGTTTTTTTTACTTGTCTTTGTGTTTGCAAAGCTGTGCCCCAGGACTCAAAGATAAATTTTTAAAGGGAGAAAAAGAAAATCCAGCTGCTTTGTTAGAGGGAAAGTTGGAGCAAAGCTGCCAAAAGAGGTAAGGGAATTAAGGATGAGTGAAAATTATCCCCCTTACCTTCAGGTGAGAAACAAAACTATCTTGGGTGAAAATTTTCTCCAAATAGGCTCCTGCAACACATAAAGCATTCTAAGTAAAAATAGAAACACAGTTTTCTAAAGGGTTTTCTATAACACAAAGGGCATCTGAAGTTTCTGCAATAGAATCCTACATTATAGAGAGCATGCCAAATGGAAATCAGAACATACCTCTCACTAGGACAAGCAGGCTTAAATTCAGAAAAGTCTTCAAAAGGTATGAGGCTTCCTAAAAGGAATTCTGTTTTATTTAGGGTTCCCAGACTATAAGGTAAACTTTAGCCTATGGATCCATAATTCATGAGTATCTCAAATAGGCTATCTATAATCATGCCACATTACAGAATATAGTCTAAACCTACTAAAAAATAAATTTAAAAAAAAGAATCCCAACAATGAATATAAAAAAACTTTCAGTATGCTCTAAGCACCAGCATTCTGGGAGTGTAACATCCACAGTGCTTATAACACCTTCCATAATTGCAATGGACACAATAATATAATATGTCCATCAGTACAAAAGTATTCAAGCATCTCTTATAATCAGAGACATGCAAATCAAAACAACTCTGAGGTATCACCTGACCCCTAGCAGATTGGCTAACATAACAGCAAAGGAAAGTAATGAATGCTGGAGGGGATGTGGCAAAGTTGGGACATTAATGCATTGCTGGTGGAGTTGTGAATTGATCCAACCATTCTGGAGGGCAATTTGGAACTATGCCTAAAGAGTGCTAAAAAGACTGTCTGCCCTTTGATCCAGCCATAGCACTTCTGAGTTTGTACCCAAAGAGATCATAAGGAAAAAGACTTGTACAAGAATATTCTTAGCTGCGCTCTTTGTGGTGGCATAAAATTGGAAAATGAGGGGATGCCCTTCAATTGGAGAATGGCTGAACAAATTGTGGTATGTGTTGGTGATGGAATACTATTGTGCTCAAAGGAATAATAAAGTGGAGGAATTCCATGGAGACTGAAACAACCTCCAGGAAGTGATGCAGAGTGAAAGGAGCAGAACCAGGAGAACATTATACACAGAGACAGATACATTGTAGCACGATCAAATGTAATGGACTTCTCTACTAGCAGCAATGCAATGATCCAATACAATTCTGAGGGACTTATGAGAAAGAACAATATTCACATCCAGAGAAAGAACTGTGGGAGCGGAAACACAGAAGAAAAACACCTGCTTGATCAGATGGGTCAATGGGGATATGATTGGGGATGTAGACTCTAAATGATCACCCGAGTGCAAATATCAGTAATATGGAAATAGATCTTGATCAATGACATATGTAAAACACAGTGGAATTGCTTGTTGGAGGGAGGTGGAAGGAGGGGAGGGAAAGAACATGGATACTGTAACCATGGAAACATATTCCAAATTAACTAATTAAATTAAAATTTTTTTAAAAGTATTCAACCATGCAAAATATATCTCAAAAAAAAAAAGTCAAACTGGTCCAATTGTAAAGAAGGCATATCAGAAAACTGACTTTCTAGTCTAAAAACAAAACAACAAAATTACTAATTTTTCTCTATTGGGACGGTACAAATGTAAAGGATATGAATAATACTTAATTATATATAATTTATTAATATTATTTGAACATGGGTTTTTTTGTGTGGCTAGAAATTGTCTAATCCCAAAGCTTACTATAGAAGCCAGGTGGACCTAAGAGACCACTGGGGAAGGCCACTATGGCTGTAAGCATGCTTAGGTCCTACTCAGTGCTTATTTTGTGTCCCTCTGGTCTTATTTTGCATTTACCCAAAGCTTGAGTTTTGGGTTGTTAAGGGACTAGAACACTGGGCCTGTAGTCAAGCTGTATGACCCTGGGCAAGTCACTTAACCCTGTTTTCCTTAGTTTCTTCATCTGTAAAAGGAACTGGAGAAGAAAATGGCATACTATTCCAGTATCTTTACCAAGAAAGGTCCAAATGGAGTCTCGAAGTATTGAATATGACTAAAATGAATAAATAACAACAAAGCTTACATTTTAGGTTCCACCTGAAGTTTGGGTTCCCAAAATTAGGTTGTTTTACCTGCAGAAATATGGCTCAAATTGCCCTTCTCTAGAGACTACCTGCTGCCTATATGAGTCCAATCAGACAAATGTCCTTATGCCATGTCAAAATCACACCTGATGTAAACTTTGCTGAGACTCAAGAGGGAATCACACTTTCTTCTGACTTTCTTTTTTTCCCCCATTTGAATTAATTTATTTAGTCAATTTAGAACATTATTCCTTGGTTACAATAATCACATTATTTCCCTTCCCCCCCTTCACCCTCCTGACTTTTTGCTTTACTAATTGACCAAATAATTTCCTTTCTAAACCTATTTCAAATGTTGGGTTCCTTCTCACAATTAACGAGGGCACCCAAATATGTCCTTGACAAAGGCTCAATGCGTTAATATTTCCTTCGGGCTACACTTCCCAATTCATATTTCTTATCGGAGTCTCCCAGGGGATGAGCATCCCAAGTTCAAGTTACTCAGGACATCCACATAATACTCAAACTCTTGCTCACACGGCTCCCTTGAAGAGTCGGCATTTACAAAGGTATTTACTCCTATGGCATCATACAAGGAACTATGAAAGAGTTCCTCTATAAACCTAGAGAATACACATGAAAGAATAGCAGTCAGGGGGAAAAGTGGGCAAACTCACCAATGATGCTAGTAGAGAAGCACCTAGGAAACACATATGGACAAGGACGTAGAGCTCTGATGCCACAGGGCTCCCTGCCTTCTTTTTGGTTTGTGTTATATTCATAGTGCTTCCCCTGGACACAGCATCTTCGCTGGTCCTCTCTCCCTGGGCTCACTGGGCTGGAGTGTATGGGCCAAGGTGTCTCCTATCTAGTAAATAGCTCTTGTAGCTATACTGCAAGATAAAGTGACTTTTGAGGGGCAGTTTGGTGGCTCAGTGGATAGAGAGCCAGACCTGGAGGCAGGAGGTCCTGGGTTCAAATATGGCCTCAGACATTTCCTAGCTGTGTGGTCCTGAACAAGTCACTTAATCCCAATTGCTTAGCCCTTATTGCTCTTCTGCTTTGGAACTGATACTTTGTATTGATTCTAAGACAAAAGGTAAAAATTGAAAGGAAAAAGATGCTATAGCTCTTGGGGGACAGGGAAAGGAAATCTCCTTGAGAGTCAAGGAATAATTCCCTCTCAAATGTAGAAGTCTAGGACAACTAGGAGGCTCAGTGGAGAGGGTCAGGTCTGGAGTTAGGAGGGTCTGACTTTTTCCTACCTGTGTGAACCTGGACAAATCCCTTAACCCCATTTGCCAGACTTTGCCCTTCTGTCTTAAGAGCTGTTAAGACAGAAAGTAAGAGTTATTTTAAAAAAAAAGAAAGAAAAGAAAGGAAAAGGAAAGAGAAGAGATGAGATGAGAAGAAAAGAAAAGAAAAGAAAAGAAAAGAAAAGAAAAGAAAAGAAAAGAAAAGAAAAGAAAAGAAAAGAAAAGAAAAGAAAAGAAAAGAAAAGAAAAGAAAAGAAAAGAAAAGAAAAGAAGGAAAGGAAAGGAAAGGAAAGGAAAGGAAAGGAAAGGAAAGGAAAGGAAAAAGGAAAGGAAAGGAAAGGAAAGGAAAGGAAAGGAAAGGAAAGGAAAGGAAAGGAAAGGAAAGGAAAGGAAAGGAAAGGAAAGGAAAGGAAAGGAAAGGAAAGGAAAGGAAAGGAAAGGAAAGGAAAAATAGAAGTCTTTTTTCCCTAATGTTCCCTTACCTTTCAGGTAAATTCTCATTCACCATAGTCATTAGAGGGACTGTTTCACTTCCTCTGACATTAAAAACAAACAAATACACAATCTTCTCAATTGCCTGATCTCACTCCCTAGAAAGTTGTCTCCTGCTTGAACTGACTCCTGTGAGGGACCACCCTTTCTAATGGACTCTCGTGGTACGATTAGCTGCTCTCCGAATTCATCAAGTTTATTGTAATGAAGTACAAAACATTCTTACACTTTAAGACCATAACATCTTGTTTTTATTACCTGTTCCTCTACACTCTGTAATTTGAACTGGACTGATGATCAGGAATGTTCTCATCCAGGCCTAATTCAGGCCAGTCTGGTGGTTCAAGCTCAGAATTAAAACAAAATGAAACAGAGAGAGTCAACACTTAATACAAACATTCATTTATCAATAACACAGAAAGGTCGCTCAGGAAAGATACAGCACTGGTTCAAATGCATTAAAAAAAAATGCCATGGATTTGGGGTAGAGGAGTTGGGTCAGAAGAAAGTGCTGACATTTTCTGTGTGACCCTGGGCAAGTCATTTAACCCCAGTTGTCTACCCCTTACTACTCTTCTAGCTTGGAACTAATATTTAGTATTGATCTAAGATGGAAGGTAAAGATGTTGACTGTTGTTATTTTTTTCTGTTAATACTGAATCATGTGACAATGAGATATCCATTTAGTCTAAGGGGCACCACACTCAAGGACTGATATTTTTATGCTCTGGTTGACCGGGAAACTGAATCAATAGCTCTAGCCCTAGTTCCCTGGCCAATCAAATGTGAGGGATACCTTCCAAGTTTTGCAGGAAAATTACTCTAGCCTTGGTATCAAGGACCCTAGTTCATGTTGCTACCACACCCATTGGCAAGAAGGTCCTACGGTCTTCTAGAGGACCTTCAGCCATTTAAATCTTGAGACAATTATTGAACACACTTATTCTTGGGATTCTGGGATCCTGATATAGGCAATAGTGGAGGAGGAGGAGCTTAGCATATGTAAACAAAAACAAAAACTGAAAGACATAGTGGTGGGAAGGATGAAATATGATAATCTCAGGAAGGCACCCATTATTGAATATGGAAGAGAAGATAAAATAGAAACCTCAGGCTCCATTTCTGCCCTTTGGAAGAACTAGCTCCTCCATATTATCATGGGTTATATTTGGAACAATTCATAATGGTTTCCTTTGTGATGAGTAAGAGCAATAGTAGGAATGTCAGGGCTACAGTATAAATGATTGAACCTTGCCCCAATCTTCATGGGTAGCCAAGAAGTCATTATCCTGTTACATATAAGTTGTCCAAGGATTGAATCTATACTAAGGCCCACTCCGTACTGCTACCTATTCAATGTTGGGAATGATACTAAATTTCTTTTGGATTTAGAGTCCTCTACAAAAGAATTTCTCCCTTTTTCGACAAGGACTCTCTCTCACCTCTTTCCAGGGATGTAGGATTACCATAAAAGTCAGTTAAGGGTTTTTCTGTCTTTCAGGTAAATTCATATCCACCATAGTTATACAAAGACAGTTTCACTTCCCCTATGACATTTTAAAAAACAAAGAAACAAACAAACAGAAGCATCTACTAGTTATTCCACCCCATGGCCTTCTAATCTTTTTTCTGAGGAGTTGTCTCCAGTAGGTATTTGGAACCCCATAAGGATTTAGAGACCCTGAGACCTGGGACTCTGAGCAGAATATGAAATAACAAAGAACTTAAAAGGGTCAGCATGGACTGTGTCTAAAAGTGGTCCATCCTTTTTAGGTAAGACTTTTCTGGAGGCCAGAGCCAAGAACCTGCTGGACCAGAGAACTCTCCCTCTTCCTAAGGTGGCATGAGTATAGCTTCTGGCAGGTGGTAAACATAGCCCTATGTAATAAATGAAAATAAAATTATTAAATGTAATATTAATAAAATATTGTGGTTGCTGTTACAAAATTTACTCTGAAGTCAGTAGTCCATTAGTAGCTTGTAACAATATAATTTTAATAAAAATGGAGATATATGAAAAAAGGAAATGAAGGAAGGGGACAGAAAATCTCACCTATCTAGAAAAATACTTAAGCCAAAATTCCAAACCTGCTAAGCTGCTTAGTCTGCAAAGCCCTCAAGCACCAACCGAGAGAGAAAGAAAGAGAGAGAGAGAGCTCTGCCCCACACTTTTTATCCTCTGTGCCTCTATATCCCACAATGTATGCACACATAATATGAGGTACAGGATAGGACAAACTTAGGGAGTGACTTCTATCATTGCAATCCCCCCTGTGATTCTATAAGGAGACGAGCATGTTGAAATCTCCCAGATCTACATGCCTAGTCTAGCCAATGAATCATTACAAATAACCAGCTTATATCTCTTACAAAAGGTGCATACAATATAGCACTATCTAATGGGAAATTACAACAACTGGAGATATGAGAAAAATAAAATAGAAAGAACAAAACCAATGATTGGTAGGTGCATTGACAAAAGGCCAGTTATTCAGTGTCTATAGAAGGTACTAATTTTATATGTGAGGAATGAATCCAAGAGTCCTTTTCTCCAATTTTAATAGCTTTTGGAGTAGTTAATAGGATTTGGAATGGACCTTCCCAAGCAGGCTGAGTTCCTCCAGTGCTTGAGAAGTTCTTTATATACACTTTATCTCTTGGGTATAGGTTCTCCTTATACTGCTGATGAAGACCTTTTGGGTCTAGAATGTCACCAAAGACCTAAATTACCATCCTGGTGGAAGAGTAGAGTAAGCTAAAGAGTTACAAATATAAAACCATTCAAGGGTCACCAAACCTTATGTAAAATCCTCCCTCATCTGGAAGTCATCCAGGGGTCATCAAGCCCCATGGGAAATCCTTCCCACCTCTGGAAACCATTCAGGGGTCACCAAGGCCCATGAGAAATCCTCCTACCTCTGGGATGAGATTGTAAAAGCCATAAAAGGCATGTATTTATATATCCCATCCATTGCAAATATGGAGGTGGGGAATATACTAGTGCTATTACACTTCACCTTGTCACCCATATACTTACTAATACTCAAGTCAAAGGTAGGTGAATGATCGGTAAGAGATAGTGGCACTCCTAGATATCTGAAAATCACTTCTGAGGACCTGTTAAGATCAATTTAGATTTTTGACTCATTAAATTTTTCAAAGGTCACTATTGTAGGTTTTAACCCATATAAGATTTCTTCAGTAATGGGGGAAGGGAACAAACTGAAATAGTTAACATTAATAAGGCAATGGAGTCTGTTAAATTTTAAAATTTACCTCCAGACTCTTTGATATTTCTTCCCCTCCTGATTACCATCATTCACCCAGATTCCTTTGGTTACATCTATGAGGTCCCCCATGCTGAGGGGAATTTCCAATGTGGACGAGTCCTATTTTGGGTATTTTGGGGTGAGTTATCATTTGCCTCATTCAAATTATTATTTATTTTTATTTTTATTTGTTTTTTTTATTTTTTAAAATAAACCCTTACCTTCTATCTTGGAATCAATACTGTGCATTGGTTCCTAAGGCAGAAGAGTGGTAAGGACTAGGCAATGGGGGTCAAGTGACTTGCCCAGGGTCACAAATCTGGGAAGTGTCTGAGGCCAGATTTGAACCCAGGACCTCCCATCTCTAGGTCTCAATCTCAGTCCACTGAGTTACCCAGCTGCCCCCTTGAATTATTATTTCTAAATGTGTTTCTATTATTGTTATTATTTCTATAATAATTATTATTATTTCTATTTGCTTGATTCTAATTTCTACAGTTCATCATTAAGTGACCCCTTTTGTGGATTCCTACAAAGGGACTATGGCCACTCCTTGATTTGCATTTCCTTTTAAAATGTTTTCTGTTAGTACTTTTATTTCCTTCCTTGATGTCTCCATTAAATTACTATTGTCTTCATCTCTCTTTTCATGGTCATTAAAGACATAAACTACTACTCTTCTCGATTCCTCAAGAACCATATTAGACCAGTTTGGGCAGTAACTCTTAAAATAATCTTTGACCACTTTACAACAATTTTTTACAAACTGTCTTCTTAATTGTCTGACATTCCTTTTTCTGAAAAGATGCAGGTCTATATATCTACCTCCCAGCTCAATAAGTCTATCCATAAACTGGGAAGAATTTTCATAATATATTTGCTTTAAATTTTCTAATTTTGTCCATATACAAGGCCCATTAGAACAAGCTCTCCTTGCTTTTAGCAATGCCTCTAGTCTGGCATAGTTTCAAGTTATATTCCTCTTTATCCAAATTCCATTTTGGGTCTTCCTGTTACCAATCAATTGCTCTCCTTCCTGATTAAAAAGAGAAACAATTTTATTTTTTTCTCTTTCTGTTAAAAAGGCTTGGAGAAAAATTTCCATATCAATAAATGAGGGATCATAATTGCAGTAAATACTTTCTAGCCTTTTTATGATCACAATGGGCTTATCTTCAAAGGATGGAGTATTTTCCTTGACTCTCTCAATATTTTGTGGAGTGAAAGGAACATGGGGTCTAATGGTGACTAAATTTCCACTCTTATTGTAAGTGGGTACTTCCCTTAAGGGGAATAGTAATTTAACTGAATTATGTTCAATTTCTGTTTCTCGTTGTTGTTGTTGTTGTTGTTTGAGTTGCAATAGAGTAGGTGAGGGGTCAGGATGAAGTGGAAGGGGCAGAGGGAGAGATGGTTTGGGTAGCTATGGTTTGGGTAGAGCAAGGGATGAATTGGACATGCAAGGCATAGATTGAGAAGGTTTAGATGGTGAGGCAATGCAGGGAGATGAATCTTCCTTCTGAATCTTGAGATTACTCAATCTTTTCTCAAGGTTTTCTATCTGAGACTTGAGATCAATCAAGCTAATATTTTGTTGTTTTTCCTTGAGGAGAAATAGATAAACTGCAAGGTATCCAATTAGAATAAGAACACCCAGGAATAGCACTAAACAAAGTCATTCTGAAACTGTGAACTGTGTAAGCTTGGTAATGTTCTCTAAGAACAGGAGCTATTTCAGATAGTCAGGAAACTGTTCTCTCAGAGTGTGGGATATACTTTTCAGCAACCATACTCAGTTGCCTATTTATTTGTAAATCTAATTATTAAATTGTTTGCAATTCTACTTCCTGTCTGTGCCTGGCCTTTGAATGGAGGGTGGGTAAAAAGTCTTAGCCTGAGACAAAATTTAGGAGGGACAACAAGAAAAAAGCAAAAGCTTTCTATTTTAGGCAAAAGAAAAAACACACTTTTTTGTAGGCAAAAAAAAACAAAAAACAAAAAAACAAAACACTAGAGGTACTGTCCTAGTTCAGCCAAGAGGTTTGTAAGAGTTTACTTCCTTCCCCTCCCCCCTTAGGGGCATAAATGCCAGTGGGCCATGTGTTTCCTACAACACATGGACCAGGAGTCTGTGTAGTAGGGCAAAAAGATTTTGGTTATAGAGTACAGGCTGCAGGCTGTTGAGATTTTGCCCTTAGTAAGGTCTGAAAACTTCTCAAGATAAAGGGAACAGTTTAAGAGCAAACTTCTAGGAGTAAGATAAAGCTAAACTGTGTCAACTTAGCCCAACAATTAACTCTTTTCAATAACAACAACAACAACCAACCAACCACTGAGCTGAATCTACCAGCTTCCTCCAATACTCCAGGACTCTGGACTGCAAGATAGTACCTGTGGGGGTGGGCTAGTTTTCCCAAAAGCAAGTAGTAAGGAGGGTGAAAGTGTGCCCCCAGGTAAAAACTTTGAGGAGGTTAAGTACTGCTTAAAAAAAAAAAACAACACCTAGTTTGGGAAGCCACAGCAAGCCAATGGCTATTTAGTTGTTTATGATTTAAGAGAAAAGGAAATTTAAATATCACCCTCCATCCAGGTGCTTCCAAATAGCTCTCAAGAAAGCAGGAGTCAGACTCAGAGGGCATGGGGTGGAGGGCAGGGATGTGTGTGTGGGAACACAGTTCCTGATGGTTTTCCTTTACTAAACCTGAGGCAATGAGGAAGCCTGCTGCCCTTGTGCAGCTTTCCTTAGGCTATTTACTTTGCCATTGCTTCAGGGCTTCTAAAGCTTTTTAGAATCAAACCAATGGCTGTTGCCTTATGTAAAGGGTTAAATTTAGAAAAACTCTTTTAACAGTATCTCCCCTGAGAGTAGAAACACAGAAGGAAAGCAACTGCTTGAATACATGGGTTGAGGGGATATGGCTAGGGATGTAGACTATAAATGAACATCCTAACGCAAACACCAACAACATGGAAATAGGTTCTGATCAAGAACACATATAATACTCAATGAAATTACATGTCCGCTGTGGGAAGGATGGGGAGAGGGGAGGAAGGGAAATAATGTGATTTTTTGTAACCAAGGAATAATGTTCTAATTTGACTAAATAAATTAATTAAAAAAAATAAAGTTACGTAACCTCTCTTAAAAAAAAACCAACAAAACAATATCCCCCAAGATCCATTGGGAGCCCAGGATCTTACAAACAAAAGTAGTCTAAACTCTATATTAGAAACAGGGAGAAGTAAAGAGAAAGGGAAGAAAAAGCAAAACAAATCTTGTAACATGTACATCTCAACTTATATACAATTACAAATATTTACAGTTAAAAATAACACAATTCTGTCTATACCCTACAGAAATAAGAACCTAAAGATATTAATTCAAATTCACCTTACAAAAAAATACAAGAACATTATATACATATAATATCCCCTCTGAGGTGGGTGTTGATCAACACTTATAACACTTTCTATTTCGCTATAAAAGTATATTAATAATAATTATAGAAATCCTATAACATAACAAATTATACATTTATCTATTGGGTATAAGTCATTCTATTTCAAAATTAAACCTTTATGAATAAGAAAATCAAACCTTTTATTGAAAAGGAAAATGTCATTGAAAAATAGTGTCCAGTTGTCTCTCTTGATGCATGTAGTTAATAATTTTCAATGGCAGATACTCTTTTCACAAGCAAACAATGAATCCATGATGTCTTTTATCCTATATTGATTTCTGTAGGGGTTGTTAAAAGTACTTGGAATGGACCTTCCCAGGCTGGCTGAGTTGCTGGAAGTTCTTTATATAAACTATATCTTTGGAATTTAAATCATATAGAGAAAAGTCCAGCTTGGTCCAGCTTGCACCACAGCTCCAGATTCATGAAGTTCTTTTGTCTTGATTTGCAGATCTCTTATATATGTGACAATAGTAGTATCTCCTCCTAATGTAATGATTAAAATTTATGGAATATGGGGAGACTGAGGTATGAGATAGAAATTAGTTCTCTCTGCAAGGAGTATTATATTTTTTAGAGGTTTATTAAAGGTTAAAGATTAAAGAAAATACAGGATAAGAAACACGTGTCTAGGCCATAGGGAGGTCTAGACACACAACCTCACCTACATTATGGAAAGCACCATGTCTGCCCCAAAACGGAAGTCCGAGCCAGCCAAGAGAGACAAGAGAGAGCCTCAAAAGCCTTTGAATCAGCTTAAATACCTTCTCAATCTTGGCCCAGGTGAGATTACAAGGCATTCTGGGGAAGTGGAGCAAAGGCTCATGGGGATTGTAGTCCTGTATTCGAGTCTATTTTTTACACTAATAACGACGAATATACAGGATTAAATGGTTTTGTATGTATTGGTGGATGACCAAACAGCACCTCAAATGGTGAAATGTGTAGTTCTCCCCTTGGCCTACTTCAAAGGTAGAATAATGCTAACAGTAAAGCATCAGGTCATTTAAAATGAGTCTCAGTACATAATTTGCCAATCATGGTCTTTAATTCCCTGTTCATTCTCTCCATTTGCCCTGAGCTGTGGGTGGTATGGCATATGAAATTTTGGTGTAATACCTAGTCATGGATATATTTGTCAAGGTAACCAATCTATCTGAACATTGTTTATTTGAATTAAGTATTGCCTCTCTAGCTTGACATAATCTCATGTACTCTGTTTCCTCGTTAAAATTCCACTGAGGGTCCTGAAGAGGTCAAGTCTCATTAGTAAGCCCGATAACCTTATACTTTTCCCTTTTCATTAATAATTCATCTAATAAATGTTCAAAATCCATACAGGTTGGATCAGATTGATGGCATATAGTTTCTAGCTTTTTTATCACAGTTATGGGCTCCTCCTCAAAAGAAGGAGTGCTGCACTTAAATCTCTTAATATCTTGAGGGATAAGTGGTTTTTGATGCTTTATATTCACTAGTTGTCTTTTAGGGTTAAAGGGGAGTTATTATTATTTGTCTTAAGGGGAGTAGGCTTGGGCTTGCATCTTCTTTCTTTTGGGGTTTGGGTTTAGTTACCTTAGTGGAAGAATTAGAAATAGTAGGAAAGGCAGTTTGGGTCAGGCAAGAGATCATTTAATTTTGGTGCGTAATAGTTTTTGCCATCTGAGATATACTATTTTCGAGGTGAGAACTTTAGAGATAGTTTCACTTTGTTGGCCAATGGTTTTGGTCAATTGAGAGATGCAATCTTCCAAATATGCAACTCTAGTTTCCATAAATCTCTCTTTTAACTGTTTCCTTAGTGATAAACTAAATACTTGATACAGCTGATATCCTTTGAAATAATCCAGACAGTACAAATACTCCAAAAACTGGTAATATCCAGAGACAATTCAAAACAGTGAGATGTAACACCTCATTAAAGTTTCCTGGTAGTGAGAGTTGTTTTAGATAGAATGAAACCTCCTCCTTCACTACTTGAACCATGATATCTAGTGCCATGGTTGCACTTCTATCCTTTTGCTTAGTATTAAAAAGGAATAGAAGATCAGCAGATTAGTCAGACTCCTAGTTGGCTTACCAGGCTGTGAAGGGTTAAATTTTGGGTATTTTGTGGGAGGAGAACAGTTTGGTAAAACACAAAACACTTATTTTTTTTTTAAACATTATTTTATTTGGTCATTTCCAAACATTATTCATTGGAAACAAAGATCATTTTCTTTTCCTCCTCCCTCCCCCCCACCACTTCTCCCATAGCCAACATGTGATTCCACTAGGTATCACATGTGTCCTTGATTCGAACTCATTTCCATGTTGTTGGTATTTGCATTAGAGTGTTCATTTAGAGTCTCTCCTCAGTCATATCCTCTCAAACCCTGTAGTCAAGCAGTTGCTTTTCATCGGTGTTTTTACTCCCACAGTTTATCCTCTGCTTGTGGATAGTGTTTTTTAGATCCCTGCAGATTGTTCAGGGACATTGCATTGACACTAATGGAGAAGTCCATTTCATTTGATTGTACCACAGTGTATCAGTCTCTGTGTACAATGTTCTCCTGGTTCTGCTCCTTTCGCTCTGCATCACTTCCTGGAGGTTGTTCCAGTCCCCATGGAATTCCTCCACTTTATTATTCCTTTTAGCACAATAGTATTCCATTACCAACATATACCACAATTTGTTCAGCCATTCCCCAATTGAAGGGCATTCCCTCATTTTCCAATTTTTGGCCACCACAAAGAGCACAGCTAAGAATATTCTTGTACAAGTCTTTTTCCTTATGATCTCTTTGGGGTACAGACCCATCAGTGCTATGGCTGGATCAAAGGGCAGACTGTCTTTTATCACCCTTTGGGCATAGTTCCAAATTGTCCTCTAGAATGGTTGGATCAATCCACAACTCCACCAGCAATGCATTAATGTCCCAACTTTGCCTCATCCCCTCCAACATTCATTACTTTCCATAGCTGTCATGTTAGCCAATCTGCTAGGTGTGAGGTGATACCTCAGAGTTGTTTTTATTTGCATCTCTCTGATTATAAGAGATGTAGAACACTTTTTCATGTGCTTATTAATAGTTTTTATTTCTTTGGCTGAAAACTGCCTGTTCATGTCCCTTGCCCATTTATCAATTGGAGAATGGCTTGATTTTTTGTACAATTGATTTAGCTCTTTGTAAATTTGAGTAATTAAACCTTTGTCAGAGTTTTTTATGAAGATTGTTTCCCAATTTGTTGCTTCTCTTCTGATTTTAGTTACATTGGTTTTGTTTGTACAAAAAACTTTTTAATTTTCTGTAGTCAAAATTATTTATTTTACATTTTGTGACTCTTTCTAAGTCTTGCTTGGTTTTAAAATCGTTCCCTTCCCAAAGGTCTGACATGTATATTAGTCTTTGTTCACCTAATTTACTTATAGTTTGTGACAAGGAAATCACTTTTAAAAGACTGATATATATTAATTTAAGGTCGCCAAGGAATTCAGCTATGTAATTCCTAAATGAAAACTCAAGTCAGCCGTCAACCTTTTATAGAGTTTAATTACAGACAGGAGGAAGAAAGGAATTAGAGATAGAGAGAGAGAGGGAGAGAGAAAGGGGAGAGAAGGGAATAGGGCTTAAATACCCCTTCTGTTTAGGCTGGGCCAAAAGGCCCAAGCCCTTAGATAGCTGGGGCAAAGAAAAGAGATCAGTCCCTATTACTCATGTGACCAAAATGGAGAAACAGTGTCAGAGGCCCCCACCTTCAGCCTCCTTCAGAGCAAGCTTTTCAGAGCACCTCTCCAACCACTCAGAGCCAAAACTCTCCAACCACCCTCCAGTCCTCAGACCCCTCTCTCTTTAAGGAAACCATCCAAGTTCCCTCCCCTCACTTCTCACATCTACCAATCACTGTCCATCATTTTCCCTGTGCCAATGGTGGCTCCAGCCTAACCCAGGACCACCCAGAGGTCTGGGCTTTGCACATGTCTGTTGGAGGTCATATTCTCAAATAATTAAATTTTGATCTATGCTGCAGCCCTTCCTAATTCCTGTTAGGACTGAGTGGGGTGGAAATTGTATTTTCCAAGACCTGATTCTGTCATTCCAAGTATCTCTATTGTATCAATTCTAAAATCAATCATGACTCAAAGAAATTCCTGTTCTGTGCTTAAGCATAGGTCAAAGCCCTTTCCATTGTTCAGCAAAAGGTTTCTGTCCTAAAGTAATCTTAAGAAGGGAGGAGAAGGAACCTCCCATACCAATGGGGTTCACATTCCAATACACTATCAGTAAGAAATTTTCCAAGTATGAAATTTCCCAATGGTGAAATTTCCAACATTTATAAGTCTAAGAAATTTTAAGGTTTACAAGTTTCCTTCTTTATGTTCAAGTCATTCACCCATTCTGAATTTATCTTGGTGTAGGGTGTGAGGTGTTGATCCAAACCTAATCTCTCCCACACTGTCTTCAAATTTTCCAAGCAGTTTTTATCAAATAATGGATTTTTGTCCCAAAATCTGGGGTCTTTGGGTTTGTCATAAACTGTCTTGCTGAGATTATTTATGCCAAGTCTATTCCACTGATCCCCCTTTCTGTCTCTTAGCCAGTACCAAATGGTTTTGATAACCACTACTTTATAGCATAGTTTGAGATCTGGGACTGTAAGGCCACCTTCCTTTGTATTTTTTTTTCATTATTTCCCTGGATATCCTTGATCTTTTGTTCTTCCAGATGAACTTAGCTATGGTTTTTCCTAATTCAGTAAAGAAGTTTTTTGGAGGTTCAATGAGTATGGCACTAAATAAGTAAATTAATTTGGGTAGGATTGTCATTTTTATTATGTTAGCTTGTCCCATCCATGAGTAATCAATGTTTTTCCAATTGTTTAGATCTAGTTTTAACTGTGTGGAAAGTGTTTTGTAGTTGTGCTCATATAGTTCCTGTGTTTGTCTCAGCAGATATTCCTAAGTATTTTATATTGTCTAGGGTGATTTTAAATGGTATTTCTCTTTCTAATTGTTGCTGCTGAAATGGGTCACTTAGTTTATTTTGAGGAGAAGTTTGTATAGGAAATAGGAAGGAGGAAAGTGAGAATATTACCCTACTATCTTATAACTGTACCTAAAATCCCAATTCTAACTAAAATTTCTAAGACAACCCTAATCAAACTGCCTTCAAAGGCAAGTACTTCTGCCTGGGCCAGACCTGGCCTATCTTAACTACACTGTCTACCTAAGATTTTATTCACTATCTATCTACCTACCTAAGCTAATCAATAAGCATTAATCAAACTTAAACCTCCTTAAATTCGTTTTCTTTACATCAGCTGTCAGTTAGAAACTCCAACTGCCATCTGACTGAGACAAAGACAGATGGAGCTCCTTCATTCTAGGAAACTCCAGAGGCAAAAGCCCACTTAAAAATACTCTTTTCTTTATAGAGCTCCTTTGTCTCCTAGGAAATGGAAACTTCAGAGCTCTTAAACAGCAGCCTGTCAGTTAAGAGACTCTTACTGAGAAATCTTTTGGCTCCCTTGCCTCTTAAAGAGACAGTGGGAGAGATTAATAAAAACTCTTCTAACACTTGAGGCTAATTTGTCCTTTTGTCTATTTCAAAAACTGCTCTTATCCACTAAGTGTGGAATAAAAACTCTAAACTCCAGAATTAGCTACCAACAAATTAACTTAAGGAGAGTAAAAAATGAATAAAATTGGAGAAGATTGAGGGTAGTTATTAAACCTTTGTGGTGTGCCAAATATAATAAATGCAAAATAAAATTTAAAAATGTAATATTAATAAAATATTATGGTTGCCGTTATAGAATTTATGTCAGGAGTACATTAGTAGGTCTTAACAATGTAATTTTAATAAAAATAGAGATATTTGAAAAAAGGAAATGAAAGAAGGGGACAGAAAAATCTCACCTATCTATAAAAATATCTAAGCCAAAACCCCAAGCTCTAAGATGCTTAGCCCACAAAGCCCTTGCCAACCTCAAGAGAGAGCTCTGCCCCATACTTTTTATACTCTATGTCCTGCAATGTATCCATGCAAAATATGGGGTATGGGGTAGGAAAAACTTGGGGAGTGACTTTTATCATCACACCTAACAATTAGGGGCAGGATGATGGTGAAGCTGTTGCTTTAAGAGCCCATTTCAGCATTCATCAATGCCATTTCACTGAGGATGACTGAGAGGTTGAAAAAAAGTAGATATGAAGATAGTGGGTCCAACCTTGGGCCTTCTGCACAATAAAATGGGGACCTTAATCAGAAGAAATGGTGCAGGGAGAACTGAAAGGAAGAACAATGTGTTCTGTGAATATTTTAATGGTCAGGGCTATGGTGGTAGACTTGAGTGGCATCATAATATTATAGTGCAAATAAATGTCAGCGTCAGGGAGTGCAGACCTCTTGCCCTGAGATGGGAAAAGGAGTAATCAATTTGCCAGTCATAGGCAGGTGGGGAACCACATGGAATCATGCTGTATTGATCTTGGGAGGGCACTCTGATTGGCGTGAGGACCCCCCCATCATGAAGCAGCTAGGTCACACAGGAATAGACTTCTGGGCCCAGTCAGAAAAAGTTGAGTTCAAATCCAGCATCATATACTTACTAGATGTGGCCAAGTGACTTCACTTTTGTCTGCCCTGGTTTCCTCAACTGTAAAATGAGGATATTAACAATAGCACCAACCTCCCAGGGTTGTGAAGATCAAATGAGGTAATATTTATAAAATGCTTAGCACAATGCCTGTCACTTTGCAGTTGCTTAATAAATACTTCTTTCTTTCCTTTCTTGTCTTTTGTTACATCCACCACAACATGGCATCCCAGTCGCCATGTTTAAATTTTTCACAGACCCATTTCCCAACTTCAGCTGTTCTTTTAAAGATGCCAGTCTGGTTGTTCATTTCAGGAGATAATGTCCTATGTCTCTGAGAGGTACTAACATGCCATCCAAACAACTATAAGTGAGGGGAGGGCATTGGCAGCACTTCTCCACTGATTGCCATCTCAAAGAAGAGAGCCCTTGATTGTCCAGTTGTGTTGGCTCCACCAAACACATAGCCACCAACCTGGAGACAATGTAGATGAGAATCTTATCCACCCAGTTTCTCAAGGCTCTTTTACAGTCCTGCCATAATGCTCACAGCACGACACAGTGGGCAAACTTTCCAGGGCCACCAGGTAATCTCCCATAACAAGGTTAATGGTTCCTGAAGCCTAGATGTGTGTGTTTCTCACAGGAAGCAGAGTCATCAATGAAAAAGAAAAATTATATGCCCTAGGAGCCAGGCAAATCCTCCTAGATGGGACTCCCTGGATTAGGGAAGGAAGCTGAATGTTAGGGCTGGAACTGGCAGCTTCATTCAGCCTCTTTTAGAGTTACTATTGGTAAGGGCACTAATATAATATGGATTTGGAGGAATTTAATCTTAAATGTACCATTTTCATTTAGCAGAAAAGGCCTCTTGTTTCACCCAACTCATGATAGGTAACTATGTATGAAAATTGATACTATGATGCTTTGTCATACTCTCAGTCACTAGTAAGACCTATTAAAAGGCAAGCAATGGGGCAGTGAGGTGGTTCAGTGGATTGAGAGCCAGGCCTAGAGATGGGAGGTCCTAGGTTCAAATCTTGCCTCAGATACTTCCAGCTGTGTGACCCTGGGCAAGTCACTTGACCCTTATTGCTTAGCCCTTACCACTCTTCTGCCTTAGAACCAATACACAATATTGATTCTAAGAGAGAAGGTAAAGGTTTAAAAAAAAATTAAAGGTAATGAGCAATGTTGTGGAGTAATCATGTGTGATGGACTTAACTGCTCTTAGTAATACAATGAACCAGGAAAATTCTGAGGCACTTAGGACAAAGAATGCTCTCCACCTCCAGAGAAAGAACTGTTGGAGTTGCAGATGCAGATGCATGTGTTTTTTCACTTTTTCACTTTAATTTAATTAGGTTTTGGATTTCTATGTTTATTTTCTTACAAAAATGATCAATATGGAAAAATGTGTTGTGTGATAATACATGTATAACCCAGATCAAATTGCTTGTCAGCTCTGGGAGTGGGGAGGAAAGGGAGGAAGGTAGACAATTTGGATCATATAACTATGGAAAACTTATGTGGAAATTTGTTATTACATGTAAGTGGTAAAATAAAATATTTTTATAAGTAAAAAAAGAAATCCTAAAAAAAAAAAGGTGTGGAAGCCATCCTTAAGACTTGACTGACTCAGGAAACGAATGGATCTGGCTATTGACTTTGCTTTCTGGTCCCTTGATTACAAAACTATAATGAAGAATTCCATGTGTGGGCTGATGCTTGGCTGTCAGACCACAAATGGCACCTCAGAGGCAAGAAAGCTTAGATAAAGCTGAATAGCCATCTCTCCCAATGGCTAAGTGAATCTCCTTTTATTTACTTGAATACACCCAGGCACTTAGTATCATGGAAAACAGCTCTTGCCAAGTCCTATAGATGTTACCCTCCTACCATCTTTTGTATGTGTTCCCATCTCTTTCCTGACACTGCTACCACCCTCATCACTTCATACCTCAATTATCATAATAGCCTGTTGGTTAATCTCCTTACCTCAAATGTCTCCATACTCTAATCCATGTTTCAACCAATTATCAAATTAATCTTCCTAAAATGAAGATCTGACCATATTACCTCTCTTGTTCAATCAACTACAGTGACACCCTATCATTTCCAGGATCCATTGCAAAGTCCTCTATTTGATTTTCAAAGTCCTGGCTCCTTTCTACCTTTTTAGGCTTCTTATCTTTATTTCTCTCTACTTATTTCCCTATGATCCAATGACATTGGTCTCCTTGCTATTCCTACCATGAAATACTCTCTTGACTGTATATAATTTTACTGGCTATCTATCCTCCATGCCTGGAATTCTCTCTCTCTCTTTCTCTTCATCTCTACTTCTTGACTTCCTTGGCTTCCTTCAAATATCTTGGTCCCACTTGCAGCAAGAAACCATTCCCAGTAGACACTGCCTCCTGTTGTCCCCTCCTTTAGTGATACTTTGCCTCTGAGAGTCCTTCCCACTTATCTTAATTGTACATAGTTGTTTAAGAGAGGACATGAATGAGATTTGCACAGTCATAGACTGATTGGAAGGAATACCTGCCTCTGTGAGATCATAGATCCTTGGATCTATCAAAGTCTTATAGCTTCCAGTCACCCTGGAAGTTATTAGTACATTATAACTCCCATTTTACAGATGAAGAAATTCAAGTTCAGACTCTTAGACCATTATGCTAGAAAGGCTAGAGGCCATTTAGTTCAACATTTTCATTATACAAATGAGAAAACAAATGAAGTTCCTTAAGAACCAAGTTGGCAAACCTATGGCATGTGTGCCTGAGGGGGCTGAGGACATTTCTCTCATCACCTGCCTCTCTGCCCAGTAGCCCCATGGAAGTGCTTCCTCCCTCCCTGGTCTGGAGTGTAGCAGTGGAATCTAGAAACTCCAAACTTGTAGCCTAGTAAAATCTGATGAACCTCAAGTTTTAGGATTAGCTTGTAAATTGGAGACCCCAAGCTTGTATTTATTTCCTGTTCCTGTGAGAATCCACTCTGAAAGGAATCTCAGACTAGCAGTTTCAAACTGAATAATGGACCCTAAGGTAAATTACAATCCCAGTTAGGTGGGGCTAAGCAAATGCTAAGTACTCTTTTTGTCTTAAGTGGTCTCCTCCATTGTATCAGAAACCCATTCCCAAGAAGACCCACACCTGAGCAGGGACCATCCTTTTAGTATCCATCTTAAATAGCCTTTTCCTTTACACCCTAGCCTTTAGCTATGATTCCTTTCCCAAGCTTGATTGTATCCTGTCAGTATAGTTTAAACACTCTCATTTCCATTTGGCTATGGTAATGTCAATCAATCATCTTTTCCAGCCTCTAGAAACCTAACCCTAACCCCAAATTGTATATAGATCCCCCAAATTCTTTTATTCCACAGAGTTGTCAAGTCTCACGCAGTTGGCTCTCCCAGGGATCAGTGACCAGAGCAACCAAGTCTTGGGACTCTGTGTGGGTTTGAAGCTCACAACTCTGGGTGGAGGCTTTGAGGAAAGCACTGAACCCCTTTCCTTAATTAAAGTAGGCTTTTTCTGACTATTTAATAGTTCTGTGTTTGTTCCCAGTAACAGGGGCAAAGGCGGCGGGGTGCTCACATGAGGCATGAGGGTTGCAGTCTAGACACTTGGTCTCTAAAAGGTTTGCCATCACTGCCCTAGAAGGTGAAGTGGCTTGCCTAAGGTCATAAAGCTAGTAAACCGCAGAAACAGGAAGTCTTCTGGTTGTAAATCCAGCACTCTTTCTATTACCCCACTCAGATGGTGATAGAACTGAAGCATGAACTCAGGTCTTTCAACCCCAAGTTCAGTGTTCTTCTCACTATACCAAACGAGGGGATCAGGAGGGTGAATAGGAGGGGAACTTTTGCTTTCCTGGCTTAATTGAAAGCATTTTGAAATGCTGCAAGTCTATGGACTAGAATGGCTAAATGCCAGGGACAAAGCAGGGTTAAATTCCTGGCAACCTCCATAACACACACCAGTTCTTAGTGGGGTTAACTGAATGAAGGTCGATATTTGTAGCAGGGAAAAGAAATACTTCTCCCACTCTCCTAGGAACATTTTATAGCTAAAACCAGCTGGGGTCACCAAACCAAGTTGAATTATTCTACCTTTTCCCCTTCTCTCTAAGTTTCCCTCCTTCAATCCATTCATTCTTTTATTTGAAAGGAATGGTATTTCCTTTTTCACATTGTTGGGTTGGGGGTGGGGTAGGGGGGACTGATGGAAACATCCAGGCATGGAAGGAGAAAGGAGGAGGAGAAAAGACAAAGGCCCACCTTTTTTTATAGCATTTCAATCAACAACCTCATTTTCTTCCAGCAGCTACAGTGAACATCTAATGAATAATGGATGATGTCCTGATGAATATGCACACAGCCAATTATGCCTGGAGGGATTTGGTAAATAATTTATGAGCATAAAATGTTCCTCACCTTCTACTGAAGAGAAACTGTATACCTATTAGATATGCACATATATGTGAATATGGATACACACAGATATGCAAACCTACCAAAAACATATTTACTTTCTAGCTGACAGAATAATATGTTGAGATCTGGTGATGGCTGGAAGATCCAATATTACATTGTTAGAAAAATTAAATTAAATAGGATAAAATATATGCATGCCGGAGTGATAGAGGCTAGCATTGGCTATCTGTAAGAGAGAGACTATTCTGGTCTGGTCCCATACATGTTTTCTCAGTCTTTGGTTTCTGACTTCTGTTGTGGGGTTGATCCTATGGAACATGAAATCTGGGGTTTTGGAGAAGAGACCTTAGCCTCTTGCCAGGATAAATGTTCTTTATTTGGCTAAGAAGATGCAGCTATTCCTAATTGGTGTCTATGCATCCTCCATCTGCTATAGTGTCTAGCAGCAGAGCTGGAGACATATGATCCAGCTATTCTAGGATGTATCAGTTCTAGAGAGTCTGAAACTTGGTTGAGGGGACAAAAACATTCACTCTAGACATATACAGATACAGAAAGGTAGTCCAGGGAGGAAGCAACTATAAGGAATGGGATCACTGGAAGCAGATATAGGAGCTAGGCATGGAGTCAAGAGAGAGCTAGTCCATGGCAATCAAGAACTTAGCTATGGAGAGGAGAAGATCTTTGGAACACAGCTGAACAACCCAATCAGAGAAATACATTGTGCCTAAAGAAAGTTGTATATAGGCCTAGTAAAGAGAAAGTATTTCCAGGCCAAGCAAGACCAGGAGTTTCTCTGAGTACTATGTATTGTTAAGATGGGATTAACTCTCCTCTATTTATTCTTTAGATTTTAGCCACCAGGAATGTATACACCCCCACTTAATCCTTATGTGTCAGGGGGAGGTGTATAATTGAAAATTTGTTATCCTAAAAAAGAACTACATTTCCCAGGAGCCCACTGACTTCCTGATTAATGGTTTTTATTTTGTATCCCTTCGTGGTTGCCATCAATGTAAAAATTAAAATTAAGGTGCAATAGTAAAAATATTAGATTTTAAGAGATTTATTAATGATCAATAGAAATAAAGGAACAAAAAGGATACAAAATAAAACCACGTGCCCATGGCTAATCGGCCTATTAAACCTTCCCCCCCCCCCATACTTACCACCACCATGCTTAGGAATGGAAGGAAAGAGAGGCCAGGACTCTCCACATCACTGCCTAATATCCCCTGTCTACAGGAAGTATGTAACAACAGGAAGTCAATGGGCTCCCAGAAAATGTAATTTTTTTTTAGGGTAACAGATTTTCAATTATACAGAGGTCTTTGATTCACATGTGCTAGCAAGTGACAAATCAAGAACAACTGACTGCCTCCTGGGCAGTCTGAAGCAAAATTAAAGCTGCCATTAGTCCACATAAAAGTGGGCCAAAGGCACAGGAAGTAACACAAAGACCTGTCTTTAAATATGGTTATAACTTCCTGTGAGGAGGTTCTTCCCCTTTGAACTTGGCCTTGAAGGAGCTCTGGCTTGAGACCTCAGACTGCTTCCCTTTGGACTGACATGTGTGTGAGTGTAAAAGGATGACTCCCTTTCCTTGGCTTTTCTGGAGACACTAGCTAGTCTCCAGAGAGGCCCCTCGTCTTGGAGGAGGCCTCGTGGCTAGAAGCCTTGTTTAATTAACCTCTGTATCCCCCTTTGCTGGGGCCTCTGAAGCCCTGCCTGGTTCGGATCAAGCCAGAGTAGTTCTCTCTCTCTCTCTCTCTCTTTCTCTCTCTTTCCTTACTTTCACTCTCTCTATTTGTAAATAAACTACCATAAAAGCCATTCTGACTTGAGTAATTCATTTGGAATTAAGTAATTAATTCCTGGTGACTATACTCTTAAATATTCAGTCCAATCATAATTTTACCCCTTATACTATCTGTGGGAAAGTGTGCCCTAGACTTGTGGGAAGAATGTTTGCTAGCTATTTTTATTATATTATCTTAGAAAATGTCTTTGCTAAGAGCCGACTGTGTCATCCAGCTGACTGTTAATTGAAAGCACACTGGTAGAGCTCATAAGTTATAGTTTTAGAAGTGGATACTCCTTGAACCCCAAGAGGGCAGGCTCTCTCTGGGGGCCCATCCTTCAAGTTTGAGTACAAGTTGGGGAACTACAGAAGGGATGCTCCATAAGCATAAAGTTCAATAAAATGAAGGCACTAAAATATTTGCCACTGTACATTGTCAGACAACAGCTATACCAAGAGAAAAATATTTATTTCCATGTCACTGACCAATGGTTGATTTTTAAAGAAGGTCCCTGTGACTGTTTTCTCTCCCAACTCGAGGCAGAGTCATAACTAGGAATGTTTGGGGGGATAAAAATAGTTGAAGAAAGAAATCATGAGAGAGCAGTCAGCCTAGGGTCAGTCTAACCCGCATCTGTGCATTGGTTGGGGGACAATATGAGCCATGATAAGAGAACCCCAGGAAAGGGAATAGTGGCCAGGAATGGCTATCCAGGTGGACAGTGGAAAACAATGAAGATGATGGTCCCTTTGGAGGGGAAACACCTCCCTCAAGAGATCAAACCTCATTGGATATTGAAGCTCTTGGGAAAACTCAGTTTGTTCCATGCTAGTTATATCTCTTCCCAGAGACTCTGTTCCAATCTCTCAAAGCAATTCCAATCAATTAATCAATCAACAAGCATATACACCTTAGACATTTTGCTAGGCACTGAGGATGCAAAAACAGAAATGAAATAATCATGATCCTCAAGGAATTTGCATTCTAGCCAATCATATTCATTTATGTTTTTTTCTATCAGTCGCATCTGAATCTTCCTGACCCCATTGACCATAGAATGTCAATATAGTCCATGGGGTTTTCTTGGCAAAGATAATGGAATGGTTTGCCATTTCCTTCTTTAATAGAAAAAGGAACATTGAGGTTAAGTGACTTGCCCAGGGTCACATAGCTGATGTCTGAGGTCACATTCAAACTTACAGCTTTCTGGAGCAGAACTAGGAGAACATTGTACATAGAGACTGATACACTGTGGTACAGTTGAATGTCATGGACTTCTCTACTAGCAGCAATGCTAGTAGTAGATCAAGGACAATTCTAAGAGACTTATGAGAAAGAACACTATCTACATTCAGAGGAAGAACTGTGGGACTAGAAACACAGAAGAAAAACAACTGCTTGATCATATAGGTCGATGGAGATATGATTGGGGATGTAGCCTCTAAATGATCACCCTTATCAATAATATGGAAATAGATCTTGATCAATGACACATGTAAAACCAGTGTTGCGTGTTGGCTACGGGAGGAGATCTGGGGAAGGGAGGGAAAGAACATCAATCTTGTAGCCATGGAAAAATATTATTAATTAATTAATTAAATAAAAATTTCCCCCAAAATCAAACTTATAGCTTTCTGACTCCAGGTCCAGTACTCTGTCCACTGAGTCATATCCACAATAGATTTGTTCAAATCTCCCAAAAGGGATTAAACACTTGGAGGTGATTGCTCAGGAAAATCTTATTCTATGGATCTCCAATCTATAAGCATCTCACAATAAGGCAAGTAATCTCAGTCTGTGCCAATGTTTAAAAAAAGAAAAGGAACATTTTTGAGCTATGTGTAATTAGATAATTGTGTGATCATTAACAAATGAGTATATAGAGTATAACAATTATTAGTAATATAGGCATTCAAAAAAGCATAAGTTATTTTAACTGGAAGAAAATAAGCATTTATTGAGCTCCATCTGTGTCCCAGGCACTATTGTAAGCACTTTATAAATAGTATCTCATTTGATCTTCACAACAACTCGAGGTAGGTACTATTACTATTCCCATTTACAGTTGAGGAAACTGAAGTAGATAGAAATTAAATGACTTCACCAGGGTGACACAGCTAATAAGTGTCTAAGGTGAGATTTTAATTCAGGTTTTCCTGACTCTAGTCCCAGTGCTCTATCTACTGCACTATCCAGCTACCTCCTTGTAAAGAAAACACACCAGACATACTGACCTCTTGCAATCTAAAACAAAAGGAAAAAATGTTCATTTTGCTCAAGTATCCTTGAAATTTGGGTATTCAATAATAAGATTCCTGAGTGGAGAATCTCTCCAGTGGGTTCCCACAAATACAAAGGACTCATGATTTACCAGACTAATACTTCACATAAAAACACTCCATCCAAGCCAACTCCCACCAGTACTAAGTAGTTCAGTCCCCAAAGGATGGCCCCCACTAGGATTCTGTCTTTAAGTAATCATGAGGGTTTTCTAATACAGTACTTAGACCATTCCGAAGTGTTAGTCCAATGTTCTCTCCAATGTCAATTAGCCAGTTGGCCATCAATTAGCTTTTATAAAATGGACTTTACTGATAAAGTGTCATGCAACACAAGGTCCCAGGACTCAGACTCAAAATATCAGGCTCTTTAGGTATATATAGAAAGAACACGTAAAGGCAAGATTTACTCCTGGCCCTGGCGGAACTTTTCTGTCCCTTCAAGGATCCCCCAGTTAGGTTCAGAGAATAGTGTTAGTGATAGATGAATCCCTCTCTTGCTCAACAGGGCTGGCTCCTTTCACAATGTAGTGCCTCCGTCAATATGCCTCATCCACTGCTGGGATGGTCAAAGAGATCATCTAATTATTGCTCCTACCAGTTTCAGGAATCTCTAGTTGCTGAGGAGAATTCTAATGGCTCTTTCAACCTCTCAAAACCCAGAGATGGTAAAGTGCTAACCCAGGGTGAAGGCGTTGAGAGTGAAAAGAAGGGGATGGGATGGATGGAAGGGATGCCCAGAGAAATATCAAGATTTGGTCAATTCTCTCTCCAGATACTCATTCTTGAATGATATATCATTCACCCAAGATTGGAATAGAGTATATACAAATGAGATGAAAGAAGCAGGAGTCCTTCCCTCAAGGAAACATGGCAGCCATGTAGGGAAATAAAGGGAAATTACCCAGTGACTCATGGTAATATTCTTTTCTGAAAAGACACTGGGGAAGAGAGTAGAAAAAGGGGGCAATGGAGGGGTATGTGAACTCATTTCGAACTCCTCAGCAAACCAGAAAAGCCTCTTAATGCCATATAGCACTACCAGGGCAGTCGCTCATGGCCAGAAATCACCTTACCAAGCTGCTTCTTGTTGGGCTGGAACCGGGTACATGCTTCAAATAATCTACCAGAAAGACCAAATCAGAACAAGGTCTAAGAACTGAACCCTCATTCCCATTATCGATACGATGTAATTTTGGGGTGGAGTCAGAGTTGAGAAATAAGAACATTATAGGTATGAGGTCCCACCAATGCAAAAGCACAAAGTCAAGAAATGGATGAAGAACTGTAAAAAAAAAAAAGATTTGGTCAGATCATAGAGCACAAGGAAGGTCATGTGTAATAAGACTGAAAAGATAAGTCGAGGTCAGAGGAGCTTATGTTTGATCCTAGAAATAATAGGGAATCTAGAATCAATAAAGGGATTTAATGAGTGAAGGAATGACAAGGTTAGAACAGATCAAGCTCCAGAAAAATCATATTGGCACCTGGGCAGAGGATGGGGAGAGGCTTGAGACAAGAGGGCAACTGTAATAGCACAGGTGAAGGTAATGAGGGTCAAAACTAAACTGGAGGCTGTGTGAGTGGAGAGAAAGGGACATGTTGTGCATATAGAAGTGACAAGTTCTGGATAGCTGTGAGTGAGAATGAGGAGTTGGTGATAACACTGAGGGTGTCAGCATGGCTGATTGGGGTGATAGTTGTGCTCTTATTGGGATGCCCAATGGCTTTTCTGCTGCATGTGATCTTGCCCTTCTCCATGAGCTATGTTGGGTTTGTCTTTAGTACTGGAATAGAGCACTAGGGCTACATTTCAGGAGCTTTTTTCAATGAAGGGAGCAACATATTGAGGGAGATTTGATTAATGAATTCACTGCTTCTACTGGACAAAAAAAAAGCAAGCAATTTTAAATTGTTGACTGTTTTCATGTTGACTTGAGAGAAAAGTCTAGCCTATGAGACCAAGAGATCTTTGAAATCAGGGACTTATATTCATAGAAATTTAATGGTAGAAATTACTTTAAAATCTCTTTTGGTTGATCTCCTTATCTTGAAGCTGAGGAAACTAAGGCCTGGGGAGAGATGAATTTGTTGTAGAGGAAAGTCCAACCTGGTTCGGGTAGACTGACTCACTTAAGGAATTACAGGCTTACAGCAGATCTGAAAACAGAAAAATTTGTTAGGAAGAGGATAATATAGCTGGGAGGCAAGATGGAAATTGCCTCCTATAAAAATTAAATTAGTTTCTAGTAATACAAGTATTATGTTTTATGAGGTTTATTAAAGATTATTAGAAATCAAGGATACAAAATAATAAACCTCATGCCTAGGGCTGATTAGCCCATTCACAGCCTACTTACTACATGTTGCAATGTCCGAGTAGAAGAAGAGAGCTCTTGGGAGGCAGAGAGCCCGTTAAATACCAATTGTGATCTCGCCCAGGTGGAGACTCAGGTGAGATTATAGGGCATTCTGGGAAGTACCAAGGTCTTCTGGGGATTGAAGTCTAGGGTTCAAATCTCCATTTTTACACTCCTCAAAAGGGGAAAGAGAGGAGTTTATATATATATATTTACAGACAAAGAAGGCTGTGTGACAAGCAAGGAGTTTACAGAAAAGTGGGGAGGGGAGTTCTGAGATTTGACTGATGATCTGTCAGTAAGGAATATATGAGGAGTCCCAATGTCTGAGGTATGAGTTATCACATGTTCCTGTAAGGAGCCCTCATGTCTGGGGGTTGGATGCATCCATGAGAGGGAACTCAAATCACTTCCATCCAATGTATGGAATATATCATAAATGTATGGGGCATGTATGCCAACTGTGTTCCTTTCAGACCCCAGAATTTACACAACTGTCCCTTGAAAGCATCACTGCATTCCTGAGGTCAGAAGCCAAGCTGCCCCTTAGAACTCAGAGTCTCTAGTTTTTCTTAGAAGTTCTGCTTCTCACAACAAATTGACTTACCCAAGGTGGCACAATACTAAGTGAAAGATCTGGGTCTACCAGGTATCCTGACCCTCTAGCCCATACTTTTCCCTCTTTGTCATATCCCTTTGTATTCTACCTAGTACAATTATACATGCCTTGCATACCTACTAGAGGATTAATAACAAATAATATTTGACTTTGACAGTGGTCATCCTCGAGGATCTTGGAATCTTGTTGAAGAAATATATGTAAATTAAATGAATAGCATGTATTTTCAGGATGGATAAAACACAGGAAGAACATTTTTAAAGAATGAGTGAAAGTTTACTGAATCACTTTTCACTTCTTGAACGTGCTACTTTTTTTCAGACACCGTCATGGTATCGATTTCTTTTGAGTAACTATATTATTTGTTACAAAGAGGAATTCTGTTGAGGTTGGGGGAATGTGTGAGAAGGATTAAGAAAAGAATATCAACAAAATATTTTTTTAAAAAACAAATTTCATAAGAAAAGGGAGAAATTAAGTAGCTACCAGAATGGTAATCAATATCAAGGTGGAATTTTTAGTTTGTTTTGTGTGTGTGTGTGATTTCTTATTCCACAATGGCTCTTTCCTATTTAACAAAATAATGAATCTGAATAAAATGTTCCTAGATTTCATTATATTGCCAGGGTTATTCTTTGGCATCACATCATTGATTTGCTACCGATAAATTTCCCACGTGTATTCCATTCATAGGATTTCTCTTTAGTATGAATTCTCTGATGTTGAACATGGTGTCTGGCTGAAAGTCTTTCCTATGTTCGCTGTATGCACAGGACTTCCCTTTACTAGGAATTTTCTGATGCTGAAAGAGATGAGCAGTCAGAAAGGCTTGATCAAAAAAAGATACATTTGTCACACTCATTGCATTCATGGGGGATTTCTCTTTTGTGAATAATCTGATGTCTCCTAAGGATCAGGTTCTAGCTGAAGTCTTCATTACATTCAAAGGGCTTCTTTACAGCATGAGTTCTCTGATGCCCAGTAAGGGTTAAGTGGTGTAAATGCCAGAATATAAGGGGTTAATATAAAAGGTTGAACTAGATTACCTAAGAATAGGGTCGCCAGGAATTTAATCAATTTCAAGATGAATTTTTTTAGCAATTTATTTATAAAATATGGAAAGAGTGAAAGTAAGAAAATCAGAGAGAGGATAGGGTAAGATATTTAACCTACACACTAAGTGTTTTGCTCCGACCCCTGGCTCAATACAGGCAGGGCTAATTAATTAGTACTTAGCCAGAGGGGCCTCAGCCTTGAGCAGAAGATGCAGGAAGCCTCTCCTAAGACTAATCCCTTCAGAAAATCCAGGAAAGGAGTCTGCCTTTTTCACTTACCCCCACAGTAATTCTAAGGGAAAAATCCTAGAGCAGTCTGAGGTCTCAAGCTGGAACTCCTTCAAGATCAAGTTCAAGGTGAAAGACGTCTTTACAGGAAGTTCCTGACATTTTTAAAGACATTCCTTTTCATCACTTCCTGTGACTTCCTTCATTTTATGTGGACCAATTATAGCTAAAGCTTTGTCGATTCTGATTTGTCACCCACTATTGCACACATGGGTCACAGACCTCCCCCACTCAAGTGTAAGTGGGGTATATACGTTTCTGGTGATTAAATCTAAAAATGGGCAGGGGAGAATTTATCCCATCTTCACAGAGGTCAAAAAAAAAAAAGGCTCTTCAATTTTCATGATATTCAGGGTTGTTGTTGTTTTAGTTGGACTTTTTTTTTTAATCCTTACTCTATCTTATAATCAATACTAAGTATCTGTTCCAAGGTAGAAGAGCAGTTAAGGACTAGGCAATGGGGGTTAAGTGAATTGCCCTGGGTCACACAACTAAGAAGTATTTGAGGTCAGATTTGAATCCAGGACTCCCTGACTTGAGGTCTGGCTATCTATCCATTGTGCTACCTAGAAGCCCCTTTTTATCATCTTAATAAAAATGTAAACCTTATGGTCTAACCCTAATTTTACAATTGAGGAAAATGAGGCTCAGAGAAATTATAATGACATCTGTGTTCACACAGGATGTAGGATTGGAGCATCAGTTCTCTAAAACCAGAGTCAAAATTCTTTCAACTATTATTTAATTAATAATTAAATTAGCAGCATTTATATAGCTCTAAGTGCCAGGCACTAGGTTAAGGGCTTTATAAATATTATCTTATTTTATTCCTACGGCATTATCCTTGTCTGAGAGATAAATACTATTATTTCCCCCAATAACAGTTGAGGAAACTTGGGCAGATAGAGGTTAAGTGATTTGGCCAGGCCAGGATGACATAGCTAGTAAGTGCCTAAGACTGAATTTGAACTGGGGTCTTCCTGACTCCAGATAGCTTTCTGTCTACCATATCACCTAGCTCCCTATTTTCTTACATCAGTATCCTCTATCAGAATGCAAATTTCTTGAAGGCAAGGTCTATTTTCATTTTTATTTTTATATTCCCAGGGCCAAGTATAGTGCCTTACACTTAGTAAGTGCTTAATAAATTGCTTACCAAATTGAATTAAATTGGACAAGCACAGAATTTGGCAGGACAGCTAGGTAGCTCAGTGGATAGAGAGGTAGATCTTGAGAAAGGGAGATCCTAGGTTCAAGTCTGGCCTAAGATGCTTCTTACCTTTTGTAATCCTTGATAAATCACTTACCCCTGTTTACCTAGCCTTTACTATTCTTCTGTTTTGGAATCAATATTTAGTATAGGTTCTAAGACAGAAGGTATGGATTAAAAAAAAACTTGGACATTCAGTGGGACAGAATAAAAAGAGAAAATTATATCTGTATTATGCTGATAAATGTTTAACTGTAGAATCTCCAGAAGGAATAAAAAAGGTACAACATACATTAAATTTAATCTGCATTATTAACATTGTCTCCATCACATTCTTAAAACTGGACCATCAAGAAAAAAATAAATGCAGTACTAATTTGTAGTTCAATTCTTTCCAAGTAGTAAATGCTCACACTGAAATTTTATCAATCAGCTCTCAGGAGCCAGTAAAATTTGATTCTAGCCCAAATGGGGAAATTGCATCAGGGCCAGAAGAATTGTCCCTTTCCTCCACTGAGTCCAAGAAAGCTTTCTGAAAGATTTCAAGACTAGCTGAAATGCTGTAAGATGAAGAACTTGGTAACCTGGGTCAGGGGTCTCCAAAGTGAGGGCTACAGCGTAATGTAAGGGGTTTATGATTAACCAGGCAGAAGGTATTGACGTATATTAAAACTTCCTTTTTAATTGATCTAAAATAATAAGAAATATAATGCCTAAATCAGGAGTACAGGAGACCCGAGGCTTCCAAGCATTTTTGCTACAGGTGTTAATTGATTGTTATTGTCAGAACAAAGAGACTAGGATAGTAGGTCTCTCTTCAGGAGTGTAGCCTCAGAGAACTGTTTGGAATTTGACAAGGTTAATGTTTAACATAACTCAGAGTTACAGAAACTGATCATTAGAAATATCACGAGTCAGCTTTTTGAGCATCCCTAAAATATTATCTAGATTAGTATATGTCTGGACTCCTCCAATTGTCTTGGCAAAGACACTGAAGTAGTTTGCTATTTCCTTCTCCAGCTCATTTTACAGATGAAGAAACTGAGGCAAACTGGTCTAAGTGAGCCTCCCCAGATCATGCAGCTAGTAAGTGTCTGAGACCAGGATTAATCTTCCAGAGTCTAAGCCTCGTCTTCTATACACTTCACCACCTACCTCCTGATCAGTCTTGATGCCTCTAGTCTTTCCTACTCCATTCAGCTACTAAAGTGACTTTCCTAAAGCACAGGTCTTAGCATGTCACCCTTTACTATTGAATAAACTTTTGTGACTCCCTTTAGAATTGCCTTTAGAATCAAATATGAACTCCTCTGTTTGGCTCTGAAAGTTCTTCATGATCACATCCCAATCTATCCTTGCTCTCCTTCCTGTATCTTCTTGCCGTTCCTTATATTGATAGGCACAACTAAAATGCCCAAACCCAGAAAGAAATTGGAGTGTGAGTGTCCATTAGGCAGAGCCACAAGAAGAGGAATGAATTTATATTGAATTTTCATCAAGATGTTTGTTGTACACATAGAGAAAAATGGCTTCTGATTAAAAGCTCTTGTGTTATTTTCTGTTATGATTTATCTTATTATTGTCTTAGGTATTTTTCCACTAAAATCTTCTTTAAAGGATATGCAACTGGGTCAAGCAGTTGAAATTTGATCATTTACCAGTCTGCTCAGTCCTTTAGAAAATTAGCATTCTACATCTCTTATAATCAGAGAGATGCAAATCAAAACAACTCTGAGGTATCACCTCACACCTGGATTGGCTAACATGACAGCAATAGAAAGTAATGAATGCTGGAGGGGATGTGGCAAAGTAGGGACACTAATACACTGCTGGTGGAGTTGTGAATTGATCCAACCACTCTGGAAGGCAATTTGGAACTATGCCCAAAGGGCGATAAAAGACTGTCTGCCTTTTGATCCAGCCAAACCACTCCTGGGTTTGTACCCCAAAGAGATAATAAGGAAAAAGACTTGTTCAAGAATATTCATAGCTGCACTCTTTCTGGTGGCAAAACATTGGAAAATGAGGGGATGCCCATCAATTGGGGAATGGCTGCACAAATGGTGGCATCTGTTGGTGATGGAATACTATTATGCTCAAAGGAATAATGAATTGGAGGGATTAGTACAATTGAATGTAATCCACATTCAGAGGAAGAACTGTGGGAATAGAAATACAGAAGAAAAACAACTGCTTGATCACATGGGTCAATGGGGATATGATTGGGGATGTAGACTCTAAATGATCATGCAAATATCAATAATAGGGAAATAGGTCTTGATCATGACACATGTAAAACTCAGTGGAATTGCATATGGAATGGGGTAGGGAGAGGAGAAGGAAAGAAGATGAATCTTGTAACCATGGAAAAATATTCTAAATTAATTAAATAAAATTTAAAAAAGAAAAAATTAACAGGGATCTTTTTTAAATAGAGAAGTCTATTCAATCACTAAATATATTTTAATGAATTTTATGTGACTCAACAGAGTTTATTACTTTCCAAAACTATGAATTAATAAATTATTATTACAATTTAATGAGATAAAAATGGTTTCATATCATTAATAAAAATATATATTTTAAAATGTCATTTTTCATCTTTTTAGATTTTTTGTGGGTATGTTTTATAATTTATATATTAGCCTTACTGTACTATATATAGAGGATCCCAAAAGTCATGGTACACTTTTAATTTATAAATAAATAAATATTTAATAAATGTATATTGAAATGGAAAGCTCAAAAATGTTTTATTGATAGAGAATAGAACAAAAAGTTTGATGAACACTAAGCCAATTTATGCATGGAGGACACAGTGTGTTTTTTATACTCAAAATTTATGATATCCATGTGCAAATACAAAAAGAATGAAACTTCCCTTCTTTCTAGTCTATGAATCACCTTGAGGGCAAGGATTGTCTTTTACTTTCTTTGTATTCCCAGAGCTTTAGCACAGTGTCTGGTACACAGAAGGTGATTAATAAATGTTTGTAGATTACTGATTTAAATTATTTTGGTAATATCCTTATCTTCTTGACTACCGATTTTTAAAGTGCATACTAATCCAGTCCTTCTATGTGTTTGTGTCTCCTTCTGAACTCTTCTCTACAGAGGCAGTGTCACTGGCCTTTATCTATATGTGTATTCAGGATTTATACCTATAGTCCATCAATACTATAGTCTGGCATCAATATTTATTGAACAGTGACAACATATGCCATCTTATGGTAGCCCATTAGGGGGAGGGAGCCAGCCTTAGTCATCTTAGAATTCCTTCCCCCCAGTACAGAGCCTATTCAGCATTGATGTGACCTGTGGTCCAGGTGTGGAAACTGGAGGTGGGAGGGTTGTGGAATTTTGGCTGCACAACAGCAATGAGACTTGGCACCTGGGTCAGAGTTAGGTTTGTTAGTCTATGAGGAGTTCTGGGACTCCTGCCTGTTATGGGCAGGAAGGATGCCCTGTGGGGTTCGGGAAGGTTACCTTTTGCAAGCATGGAATGACTCCAAAACTTAGCTTAAAAACAAAAAAGAGATTTATTAATTTAGGAAGTAATGTTGAGAGTGGCCAGGAGGATAGCAAGGTGGAACAGCAAGATGGGGAGCAGTTCCTTGGGAGGACAGCATGAAAGGAAAGGCTGTTCCCTCCATGGGGACAGCATGGGTGGAGAGGCTGACCCCCAGAAGACATCAGTTCTGGGGTTTATATACTCTTTTTTAGATGCTAGGTCCTGGTGTGGACCTGACCAGAGTGAGTGTTAGTCCCTCAGGCAGTTGGTGGGGTGGGGTGGTCATCTGACTGGGGTCTGCCTGGAGGCATAAAGATTCATTTCTTTGTCCACCTTAAATCGGGTAAACATCTCAGGACCCTGGGTGGGGTCATTGGGTGTTTCTAGGTTAAGAGTCACAAGGATGCAAGGGCAAAGGAGTTTTCCCTGATAATAGTTGGCCTGGGTTTCTGGGGGTACAGTGCCCATGTCACTGCCCAGGCTGATAATGGGCAAGGGTGGCATTGAGGGATTGTTAGTGAAAGACGTCTTTAATTATGTTGGAGACAAGATCAAGATTGGCTCTGTAGAGGAGGGAGAGAAGCCTCCATCTTCCCATCCTTCTATTGGCCAAGAGCCTGCAGGGAGATTTGGGGATGACTGGACCAAATGACTTTCAAAATCTCTGAGATTTCTGAGGGTAATTAGATATTGTTGAGGAATTGAACCCTGATGAACTGCTGTGATCCTGTACTCAAACCTTTCCTCTTACCTCATAATCATAGAATTTAAGAGGTGGAAGGAACTTCAGGATTATCTGGGCCAACCCAAAGAGAAAGGAATTCCCACTATTGCATACCATCAATGCTCGCTTATACTAACTTCCTTTTCAGCTTTAGGGGCTACATCACTCAATCACTGGGTTTATAGCCATCATCTCCCATCAACCTCTTTCTTCCTCCTCTTCCTATTTTCCCCAGTTGGACAATTTCTTTCCCTTGGCTACAAATTTGTCCTTTCTCCTTTCCCACCCAAGAATAAAAGCAAAAAAGGCGTGGGAAAATAATAATAAATCAAAACAAAAAGCAGGCAGCATGAAGACAACCCACTTCCAGAGCCAGTCTTCTTTCTCTCAGTCCCCATTTTTAACATGGTCTTCCTCCTTCTTTCTTTCTTTCTTTCTTCTTTCTTTCTTTCTTTCTTTCCTTTCTTTCTTTCTTTCTTTCTTTTCTTTCTCTTCTTTCTTTCTTTCTTTCTTTCTTTCTTTCTTCTTTCTTTCTTTCTTTCTTTCTTTCTTTCTTTCTTTCTTTCTTTCTTTCTTTCTTTCTTTCTTCTTCTTTCTTTCTTTCTTTCTTTCTTTCTTTCTTTCTTTCTTTCTTTCTTTCTTTCTTTCTTCTTTCTTTCTTTCTTTCTTTCTTTCTTTCTTTCTTTCTTTCTTTCTTTCTTTCTTTCTTTCTTTCTTTCTTTCTTTCTTTCTTTCTTTCTTTCTTTTTTCTTTCTTTCTTTCTTTCCTTTCTTCTTCTTTCTTTCTTTCTTTCTTTCTTTCTTTCTTTCCTTCCTTCCTTCCTTCCTCCCTCCCTCTCTCCCTCCCTCCATCCCTCACTCTCCCTCTCTCTCTCTCCCTCTCTCTCCCTCTCTCCCTCTCTCCCTCTCTCTCTCTCTCTCCTCTCTCTCTCTCTCTCTCTCTCTCTCTCTCTCTCTCATATGTTTGGCTTCAATTTCACGTATTTATGGTGCCGCTAATGCAGTCGGGCCACTTGGGGATTATTTGTGAACTAGGACAATGTGGGCCAAAGCCAAGGTTTAGAAGAGTGGTCTGCATGAAAAGCAAGCTTCAGCCCAGAGCTCCGACAGAACAGCTGTTCAAACCGAGGCAAGGGGCGAACATTTCAGTGCCTACTGCTGCCCCTCTCTCGGCTCCCCAAGGTATTGCACCAGAGCCTGCAACTTCAATCCCGCAGCCCAAATAAATAGCTCGGGGCTAAGGAGGGCAGCTTTGAGTGGCTCAGCACCTTTATTCTTTTTTAATAACAGAGGTGCATTTAGGAACGGAATGTTAAAAAGTCCTTTGTTGTACTCCTTCCCTTCCCTTCCCTTCTCCTCCCCGGGCGGCCTTTTCTCCTCCTCTAACGGTGCTGCGGGGCCGGTGCCCATCCCGAAGCTTCGGGGTAGGGGCAGGAGCAGAGAAAAACTGGGCAGCTGCTGAGTCAGGCGTGATATTCTCCCTGCTGTCCCTTCCTCGCCTGCCTGAAGAGGGAGGGAAGGAAGAAGGGAGTTGACCTTGAATCTCATTGGGCACGGAAGTTGGCCAAGATTTTCAGGGGACCCAGGGCTGGGGGGAAGAGCGAGGTCGCAGCCTTTATTGTACCCCCTCTTTCCCCCACCCAATGACAGCGTCCCTTCTCTAGAGCTGGCCGACCGTGACGAAATAGAAAGCGTACTTGGAGCAAACGCTGGGGCTTGCAGATGAAGCCGCTCCACTTAGAACTCCGCAGAAGATGCTCTCACTTTGAAAGCCTTGGGGTCAGATCCCAGGCTTTTCCTGCTCCCCCCGCACCTCCTGCACCCCAATCTCAACAGACCTTCCCCCCTCCCAGGACCCAACCCATCCCGCCGCCCCCTGGCGTCCAGCTGGGGCAGTACAGCATGCGGCAAAGCTCTTTGCATAAATTATGTTCATGACGCAGCAGCTAAAAAAATTCCCAAGTAGCAGGAGGGAAAGGGGGGGGGGGCGGGGGGGAAGGGGAGAGAGAAAGGTTTAAAAAAAAAGAAAAGAAAAATATCTATCCGACTGCCCCCCTTCTTTCCCTCCCTGCTCCCCAGCGGCGCCCCCAGCCCCTGACAGCCCTCAGAGTTCCCCCACTTCCACTAGTGCTCCCACTCCCACCCAGCGCGGCCCGGGGGGCTAAGGGGCGCGCGGGCTGCGGGTCCGGGCCGGCTCAGCGGCCGAGCCGAGCCCAGGCGAGCCCGGCCGCGCTGGCTCCTTTGTCTGCGGGCTGCTGGCGGCCCCGGCCCCCGGGCCCCCGGGCCCCCAGGCCCGGGCTGTGAGATGAATCCCTAATCGGGGGCTGCTGAGCATCAGGGGCGAGGCGGCAGCTGCTCGGGCTCCGGTGAGTAGCGGGGTCCGAGGCGGGGAGGGGTTTGCAGAGGGGGGGAGGGGGGCTGGGCAGGGGAGGTTTCGGGTTTGGTTAATATGCAATGCCCGTAATTAGCATAATTTATATATTTATGATAAAGAGAAGAGAGAGACAGAGCAAGAGAAAAAGGCTAGGGCCGGGGCGGCGAGGAGCTCAGGGACCAAGCGCGGCGGGAGCAGGAACAGCGCACTGCTCCCCGCCGATTTGGGGGGCTCTGAGCCCGGGGGGCCGCGCCTGCTGCAGCCCACTGTCCACCCCGGGCAGGCGCGAGTGGCGGAGCGCCCCGCCGAGGGATCTGGGCTGGGGTCCCCCACCTTCCCCGCCCCCCCAACCCAGCTGAGGTAGAAACAGCAATGAATTCTCGCGCCCCCCACCTTGTGAGGACAACTCGTGAGCCAACGAGAAACCTGGACGCCTGGGTTCCTAGAGGGCTAGAGTCAATCTCCCCCCCACCCGACCCCCGTGGGATGAGCCTCAGTTTCCCTTCTGGCTCCGTGGGATGGGCAGATAGAAAACGCAAAGCCCGAGGGAAGGTTGGGGTAGGGTAGGGACCTTGGGAGTACCTGGAAGGGTGGGGAGTGGGAGTATCACCGGAGCTGAATAGGGCATGAGTGTTTCATAAATATTTAATCACGATAATGATTATTAATAAATAATCGTAATAATCAGGTTGCTGTACCCCACCACCGCAGAGAATGGAGTCCCTAGGGAGCCGTCTCCCTCGGCCCCCTCCCCACAGCAACAAACAGGATTTAACACAAAGTGGCGCACCCCAGCTGCAGCTGCGGCAGGCTTTGAGTCCGGACTGGGTCAGGGGTCTTACCTGGGAAGCAGAAAACAAAGACACCTTAATGGAGGGAATTAGCCCTGGCTGCTGTTCCAAAAATGTATTGCCACCCTTAAACATGTCAGGAGGGTCGGAAAAAATAAATTAAAGCTTTCTGCCTTTCTAGAACTAGTCTGTCTTAGCAAGGCTTTGTTCAAGTAAACTGGAAAGGTCAAGGGACCAACAATGCCAGAAATTCTAGTTTGAAGGAAATCCGGAGCCAAGCCTGATTTCTTTCAGACTCGGGTCTTATATTCTTATTCTTCCTGCTTTGATATTCAATAAATTCCCTGCCTCTTGTCTGTGTAACATTGACCAATACAGCAAAGTACCTCCGAGAGATGCTTGGATTTCTCACCCCAGACCCTTATCATTCAAACTTTACTTGCCAAACCCCTATGCAGCCTGGGGCTGTTGACCATGCACTGGAGGGTCGAGGTTGAAGAGGTGACGGGAATGGTTTGCCAGCGAGTGAAGCAAGCACTGGGCACAGACCGAAAAGTTATATGCAGTTTAGGAACCTGCCAAGGAGAAGACAGAAGCCGCCAAGAACGGTTTTATGGGATTAAGACAGTAGGGTTAGTGTGGACACTGACTACAGTTTAGATGGACTATCTTGGGAACTAGGTGAGTGAGTGGTGCCTTCAAGGTTTTATGAACTTGGGCAATTTTTTTTAGCTCATCACTCATTCCCTTGAAAACATTTTCAAGTGAAAGGGACCCTGAAGAGAAGGACAGAATACCAAACACAGAAAGAAAAGCTTAGAGTTCAAAGTAGCTTCCAGGAATATAATCCTGAATAAGATCAAAGCATCCAGATGCATAGTCAGGAATCTAATGCTTCTGTAGACTTCTCTTCTCTCTTCTGACAAGGCTCAGCGTGGAACAGAGCAGGGATGAGGAGAAACAGGAACAAATATATATGCCTTTTTATTAGAGCTCGGTCAGTGCTGTTTGCCCAGCATTTCGGATGGTGAACGTCAGGAAAGGTGGATGTCAGTTTCCTGTTTGACCTACCATTCCTTCACTAGATCTTCTCTACTGAAATTCCTCATACTATTGTCAATTCTTCTTTCCTGTAAACTCTGCCTGGTCCTTCCAGTTCATTTCTGTGGCTCAGGGTAAACTTGAGGCTCTTAGAAATAACCACAAACTTGAAACTTTCCGGTTTTCTTTCTATTCCCCTTCTTAGGTCCCAGCGTCATTCCTGATTTTTCCACTGATGGAAAAGGAAACTGACACTGGGGTTTGGCTGGAGTGAGGCTGGGGTTATCTTACATTGGTCTTTGCCATGCGGATCTAGCCCTTGAACTGAAGTATTTTTTAAAACGTACAGCAGACGCTCCTTTGGCTCCCAAGAAAGCCTTTTTGAAAAGTCTTAAGAGATACTGGTGAAAAGCTTGTTACTAGGGTAGAGGGATTGACAAGGGATCTGGTAATATTTTCCACTCTGTTTAAACCTATATCCTCCACTGCCTATAGGCAATCTCTTCCTGGATAGGTTCCACCACTGCTTCAAGTTCAACATATTCAAAATAGAACTTCTTTTCCTTTCTCCAAGACCTACTTTTATCCATGACTTTGCCTTTGACCTTTCCCTTGCCTTTCCCTCCCAAATTCAGTCATCAAGAGCTGATGCTCTTATCTGCAAAGCACCTCTCACTTCTTCTGTCTCCTTTCTATCCCCACTTCCTTGATGGATTCCTGGATTCTCCCTCCCCTTATCCCCCCTCCCTCTCTCCTAGTGTTGACACTGGGTTATACATACTATCCACCTGTTAAAATAACCTATCTTCCTTGTCTGCTGACCTACAGCTGTCAGATGCTGTAGGACGGTTCCAGTTCCATAACCCTCCTTCTACCCAGGTCTGTATACGCTGTTCCTCTCTTTGAGAGACCTCTTTGGCTACCTACTCCTGGGATTATGAAATTCCGTGTTGTCTTAGCTAGATAATAAAGGCAGATCTCTAGCATCACACCGTTTACTTTCCGATTTATGTTTTCATTGATCTAATATTAAAGTTGACCACTTTCTTAAGAATATGCATACTGATGGTTGAATTGCAGATACAAAGCCAACCTAGGAATAAAAATTTCTGGTAATGTCACAGCCACCACGACTGTCTCCCACATTTGGGAATGGGAGTTACTCAAGAGCTGAACTAAGTCATGTGACTGGGCAACAAAATTGAAAGGATCGTGCCTCATTGACAGGAACTGGGCAATCGCCAAACACCATGGGAGAATATGATGCTTTTAACTTGCTCAGGTCTTCTTCTCTTGGTAGTTGCACCTTAGGTAATCCCAGTTTATCCCAATTGCCAACACAGCTTCTACGTAATCAGTAACTCCCCAGCTTCCCCTGAAAGGGTTTGGGCATCTCCTTATGATGGGACCTCCAGTCTTTCCATGAACTCGACCACCAGAATTGGCCTCAAACCTTTGACTGAAGGGCACATTCATACTGTTCATAAGACCTCGGGGATTTCTTGCTTTGATGGCCTCTGAGTTGTGATTTTGCTGCTCGAGGACAGTATTTGGCAAGTGCTTGATTCCTTACATTCCCTACGTGGGCTTCCTTTAGAACTGGTCGACTCCAACCCAAGGAAACAGTCCTAGCCCTGGACTCCAGCTCCCCAAGAAGGAGACCAAGTCACATTGTCTAAAAATAATGATTGAGCGGTTTGGAGAAGAGTTAGAGTGGCAAGGACAGATGCTTTCCTGCCTGCTTTTGTGTGTGTGCCTGTGGGTATGAGTTGCCCCTTTGTGCCTCATATTTATATTTGTAGTTGACTTATGGTTCTCCACCCCAGTGATGTAGGTTCATGGCATAAATTTTAAAATGAAAAACCCAGCAGATTCTACATCTTTCTCTTTGGCTTTGGGAATGGTTTTTTTTTTTTCCCCATACGGATGAATGTGCATGTGTTTTATGATCTGGAAATTCAGTTTTTTTACATTGAGTAGTGAAATCTACAGTGAGAAGATTTGGTTCATGAGGAGCTTGAAGACTGTGCAGCTTTCCTCTCTCCAGTGCTGATGCCTCCAAATTTCTTTAGAGACTGTCACCTCCACATACACTGAAAGAATTCCATATTCTCTGTCTTTCTTGTCCAGTCCATTGGCCCAGTTCCCCATCCATTTGCCCTTTCCCATTTTATGGACTGTCTCATGACTCCAACCCATCACCCTTTGCTCTTTCTACCACCCCTTGCAGGATGCTCTGCTTGGTGAGCTTGCCCCACCACCATACCCTCTCAGAGTGACCATGGATCCTGGAGCAGGGCCTGACACATCTCTGACTGTCAACGAACAGGTGAGAATCATCATAGCTCACAATTTTGTAGCTTTTCCATGTTCATGAAGGACTTTCTTCGCAACAGCCCTATGAGATAGTCAGCAAATTTTTTTCTTCATCTTATCAACGAGGAAATCGAGGTTTGGCATTTAAGGATGTCAGATGAGAAATCTACTCTTTTCACTATCTTGGGCCGCTTCTCTTCCAAGGGAAGGAGGGAGGCATACAAAGACAAAAATAAAAGAATCACCCACTTATTTCCATAGTTTATGCAACTCTTTCTGCACAACAACCTTGCATAAGTATTATTGGCCCCATTTTAAAGAAGAAGCTCGGACTGAAAAAAAGTTAAGAGACTTGCCTCTGGTTATACAACTAACTTGTAAATAAAGATTATCTCAAAAATCTTAGTCTAGGTGGAAGCTTTAATAATTTTAATAGTTTAAAACTTCACTAAGACTTTTGGGACACCCTTGTGCTTGTTCCATTAGACTACCCTACTTCTCGGATATGTGAAGTATTGGAAAGAAGATTCAGAGCTGTTCTGGCCATCTGGCACCCAGCTCTCCCAGAGGCTTAGCTCAGTCCAGTAACCTAGGTGGAGAGCATTGGCCTTTGTTCCTGAGCTGAATTAAAGGCTTTTCCACCTGATTAGCCCAAGTAATTTCTAGTTGTGGAAACCCTAACCCTTCAGAGGTCCTTCCTCCAGGGAAGGATCAGGCTTAAGGATTTAAAATGTGACCTTAGGAACTGTACAGAAATCCCTCAAAGGTTCGATCGGTGTGGAGAGTCAGCTTTTTGAGAGAGAAATCATTCCTCTTAGTCCCCATTTCTCTGAGACCTTGCATCTCCTGTCATCGCAGCATTTAGTAGAACCAGCTTTAAGGTCCGTACGCCATGGAAAGAGGACATTGTGGCTCAATGTTTGGTTAGGATGGCCTCAAAGAAGGATGGTAGGCAGGGCAGGAAGGGCTCACCCAAAGCTTTCCAAATGTTCAAGTATCTCTTCTAGGTCTTCATTGACTCAATGTGAATACTTTTTCAATGTGTGTAGCCTTGGAGAGAGAGGCTCTGTGCCAAGTGCTGGGGGAGAGAGTTTCGAGACTAGGAGCTTTGTGACCATTCCATGAGCATGGGATCCCTTGGAGTATGAGAGCTCCCCCAGGTAATATTACATGGCAAGGAGATATGGATTAGCTGGCCTCAACCAATCAGTCACTCCATCAGTGAGCATTTATTAAGTGCCTACTATGTGTAAGGATACCAAAAAAAGAAGAAGAAACAGCCCCTGGCCTCAAGGAGCTCACAATCAAATGGGTTCATGAGATGCAAACAAATACATGCAAGTTATGAACAAGATAAATAGAAAATAGTTAACATAGATAGAGCACTTGGATAAGAAGGAAAGCTTTTTGTCAAACAGGATTTTTGGTTGGGACATGAAGGAGCCAGGGAAATGAGCGGGTGGAGTTGAGATGTTTTAGGGAAATCATTTTGGCAGCTGAATGGAGGACTTAATGGAGCAGGCTCTTGTCATAATCTAGGCAAGGGGGGGGGGCAGCTGGGTAGCTCAGTGGATTGAGAGTCAGGCCTAGAGACGGGAGGTCCTAGGTTCAAATCTGGCCTCAGACACTTCCCAGCTGTGTGACCCTGGGCAAGTCACTTGACCCCCATTGCCTGGCCCTTATCACTCTTCTGCCTTGGAGCCAATACACAGTATTGACTCCAAGATGGAAGGTAAGGGTTTTAAAAAAATAATAATAATCTAGGCAAGAGGAGATGAGGGCCTGTCCTACAGTGGGGGCAGTATCAGAGGAGAGAAGGGAACATATTCAAGAGATGTTGCAAAGGTAAGAACTTCATGTCTTGGTAACCAGTTGGATATGGCAAGGGTGGGGAGCGGGGTGACTGCTGGGCTCTGAACCTGAGGGCTTGGGCTTGGGCTGATGGTGTTGCCCTCTACTATAATGGGGAAGGTAGGAAAAGGTGAGAAGGGCTTAAGGGGATAGATAAAGAGTTCTGTATTGGACATGTTTCCTGTTGGAGATGCCAGATTGCAGGTGAGCAGAGAGGTCAGGGCCAGTGGATTTTGCAAATAAGATAATTTTTGTAGAGAGCAGTTTCAGTGGAAAGCTATATTGCAAGGGTTAAGGAGAGAGTGAGAAGAGAGAAAAGTGGAGGCACCTGCTGTAAACAGCCTTTTCAAGGAATTTTGGTACAAAGGACAGAGGAGAGTTTGTAGCAGTGGGTAGGCATCAGGATAGGGTTTTTCAGGATGGTGGTGACATGGGCATATTTTAAGGCAGAAGGGAATGAGCCAGTAGAGAAGTAAGTGATAGAACGAAGATTATAAAGGGGTCAGTCATTTGGAGGAGATGGGATGGGATGGGATCACTCAAAGCCACTTCACCATGTGAGACAAGGGTGAAGGAGGAGAGAGGCAGAAGGCACCTGAGTGATAGGAGTTGAAGAAAAGGAGGGAAGGAGTTCACAGGGCAGAACCTTATTTTTTTCTGTAAAATATGAATCAAAGTTCTCAGGTGAGAAACTAGGAGGAGAGAGATCCATAGGAGGTTGAGGGAGAGAAGAAAAGGTTTGCAAGAGCCCTTGTAGAGGATGGAACAGTAAACTGATAAGGTGGCATAGAAGGATTGCTTAGCAATGGTGGCTCAGTTGAGGTTCTTGTAAACTAAATTTGTGCTGGATCCAGTCCAAGGCAGTCATGTGATAGAGTAGCCTAAAAAATCTAATGCCACTTGGGCTATATTAGGAGAGGCCATGCTCCTGGGAATAAAGAAGTTAAAGTTCCATGAGACTCTTGTTAGGTCATCTAGGGTATTGTGCTGAGTTTTGGGCACATGATTTCAAAACATTGATAAGATAGAGAACGTCCAAAGGAGGGCAACAATATTGTGGAAGTGATCCGATCCCATATGATATGAAGATTATTTATTTTTAATAACTAATTTAATTAATTAATTTAGAATATTTTTCTATGGTTACAAGATTCATGTTCTTTCCCTCCCCACTCCCCACTGTTACAGATAAAGAGTGCTTGTCATAAACTATGACCGTGAAAATATGGTTTCAAGACAGTGTCTTGAGTTAAATCAAAAATATAGTGGTCGCCATGGGAAAATTCCCAAATACTAAATATACCCAAGTCAGCTGGGTTTTATGGAGATTTTAATTAATACAAATGAAGGAATTGAGGAAAAAGGAGAGAGAATAAGAGAAATATAGTATGAATGGCCTAGGCCTAAAGAGAGACCAGTCAGTCTTTAATCCACTTACCACAAGATCTTTTCCAAGCAAAACTCTAGTGTTCAGAGAGATCCTCCAGTTTAGCTTCTGAGCTGAACTAAATTCAGCCACACAGAGAGAGAGAGAGACCCAGCAGCCTCCTCTGACTCCTGACCTCCAATTCAGCTTTGGCAAGCTGAACTTCTCAGAGGCTTAAACCTCTTCCTTTTAAAGAAAATTTTCTCATATGTCACCTCCCCTAAGTTTTCACATCTACCAATCACACCACTCTACCCCTGTAGGCGACTCGTAATTCCACTGGGTTTCATAGGTGTCATTGACAAAACCCATTTCCATATTATTGGTAATAATTGCACTAGGGTGATCATTTAGAGTCTATATCCCATATCCCCAAGATATGAAGAGTGTTTAAAGGAAAAGAGAAGACTCAAGGGGGATATGAAAGCAGCCTTTAAGTATTTGAAGGGCTATCTGCCTTTTTAGATTTGCCCTGTTTGGCCATAGAGATCAATGCCAGGAAAAAGTTATAAGGATGAAAATTTAGACCTACTGTCAAGGAAAAAATATTTCCTAACAATTGGAGCTGTCCCAAGAGCAAATGAGTTGCCTTGAGAGGTAGCAGGTTTATTTTCCATAAAGACAAACCTTATGGGGTATCCCTTATGGGAAATGAATTCTTTTTAGGTATGGGTTGGACTGGTTGACCTTTAAAGTCTTTCCAACCCTACAATCATAAGATTCTATGAAGTGATGGAGATGCTCTTTGACCCCATCCCTTCATCCCAGATGTTAAAAAAAAACCTAAAAAAAGTTTTGTAGGTCTCTCAACTCCTCATTCCCAGCCAGAGGATGGACATAGCTATTCGCACTGCTTGGTTAAGCAACAATAATCCTTCCAGTAAGACCACCAGGCCTTACCAACTCCCTAGACTTCCAGGTATTGCTGTCCGACCTACCAATACCTGCCAAAGATCCCTAAACCTTCCCATGGTCTCAGTTGCTGCTCTCTAAGGAGTACCTGAGGCCTTTGTAGATGCCCTTCAGTGGAATCCTCCTTTCTTTCGATTAGAAATTAACTCTTTGTGAATGGGGATAATTTTTTTTTTCTAGATGCATTCCAAATGCCTGCTATGTACTTGGTACTAGGCACCAGGTTCAGGGCCTGGGAACACCCTGAAATCTGTTCCCTCTCCCCAAATATGCAGTGGAATAAAAGAAAGACTCAAGTGCTTTTTCCTTCATTCATTCATTGTTGAAAAACAATCCTTTGTCCTTAGAGGAATTTCTTATTGGGAGCTAGGGTGATTCCCTGACCCAGAACATTCTGTGAGTAATGTGCTAGGGGCCTGCACATATCTAGAGATATTTGTACAGTATTAGAAATGGAACCTTTCTCCATATGCCTTTGAGGGACCCTAGACTTCTTGCAATTTTTAAATCTGAGATAGGGAGCAAATAGAAATTGCAGAATTGTGGAAAACGATGCTCTCAGAGTTAAAAGAGACCCAACTTCTTCTTAAGCATGTCACTCCTTTTTTTTTTTAATCCTTACCTTTTGCCTTAGAAGCAATACTGATTCTTGGTCCTAAGACAGAAGAGTGGTAAGGGCTAAGCAATGGGGGTTAAGTGACTTGCCCAGGGTCACACAGCTAGGAAGTGTCTAAGGCCAGATAGCTTTCAATTCATTGAGCCACCCAGCTGCCCCCAGTCACTGCTAATAAAACCCCTGATAAGTTATTCTTCATCTTTCTCTTAAAGATATCCAGTGACTTGGAAATTTACTCTCTTCCAAGACAGCTCATTCTAGTACACCAGCAAATATTTAACCCTAATAGGTAGGCAATATAGGAACTTGTTTGATCTATTTGCTAAAGGTTATCCTGCCATTTAATAGGGTGAAGAGGCAATATCTTCTTTGGAATTACACATTGGGGAAATTGCAAATCATTTGGGCATAAAGCATTCCCTCCTAAGTCATGATTTCCTTTTCTCCTTCCTGCCCTCGCTGTAGATAGAGCTAGCTCCCAGGGGCCTTAACTTCTGTTATTCCTGTCAACTGTCCCCACTCTTTTCTTCCAGGTCATCGTGATGTCTGGTCACGAGACAATCCGAGTTCTGGAAGTTGGAGTGGACACCCATCTCCCAGCCGAGAGTGAAGGCAAAGGCCTGGAGGGTATGACGGCTGACACCTCCCAGAGTGGTGGCCCCACCGAGGCAGAGAAATCCATCCAAGAAACGGGGCCAGAACATCCGGACCCCTCTGCAGAGGCAACTGGTACAAAGCCGATCTTCCCCTCCCATCTCATACTTGAGTTACCCCCTGGATAAAATATTAACTTCTTTGTCCCGGGTTACACCACAATCTGGCTGACCGTTTGTGTATCACTGTTTTCTGACTAAAGCTTGGCCTTCTTGCTGTTTAGCAAAGGGCTGATAGCCTGTGCAGAGCCTATTCCTTTGTGCTCAGCATCTCCCAGCTTCCCCACAGGAAATGATTTGCATTTCAAACCAGGGAGTTAGGATACAGTGAAACAGGACAGGTCTCAGATTTTGTGTCTGAATGAATTCCTGGGTCAACAAGCTCGCCTTAGAGAGCATGTTAACCCCATTAAATCTATTCCCCACCGCCACCCCAAAAATGTAATCCGATGTGTAATACGGAGATTGGTAGAGGGGTTAGAGGGCAAAATTGGGTGGGAAACACTGGGAGAGAAGTCCCAGCTTTACTAGCTTGAGTGAGTCTGAAGATCCTTCCCAACTGTGAGCCTGAATTTGGAATGATAAAGCCATAGTCCCTCACCTGGCTCCTTCTGTGACTAATGACACCCTTTTATGAGGCGGTAGGTGCTTACGAGTGTCGTGGGACAAAGTTAGGAGGGCATGGAATAGGAGAAAAAGCAAAATGGCCTCTGCAGGATCAAATCCATGACATTGGTCACCCAAGTACCATATGCTTAACAACCAAATTAAATCCCACTGCTCCTTCTAGAAGAGGCCAGGATCCCCTCTAGTTCTACAAGGAACTGCCTCCCAGGCCACACAGGATACCCCCAGATCCATGGAGCATCAGTTCTTCCCCTATGCCTATTTGGGGTTTATCTCTTATTAAAAGCATTCATCGTAACCAAGGCTCCATCTCACCACCACTGGTGCTGGGGATCTGTAAGTGGGCAAGGGAGAATGAATAAAGGTGAGAAAAGACAGATCCCCTCCTAGAAGCAACAGCAACATTTTAACCAAGCATTTGCCTAGTAACAAAACTATGTGCAAAAGCATATGGAAACATATTTGTGGTCTGCCCTTCCTTTGCTCCTCCTCATCCCCCTCTGCCTCCCTTTGTCTTTGGGAATGAGAATCAGTGAATGAGATCCCCCTTCCACGACTCCCCAGGCTGCCCTGGATCTGATTGGCACCCCATACCTTGGTCCTGCCTGAGGAAGACCATTGGGTTCAGTAATCTCTTTCCTTTGTAACGTACTTCCAGTGTCTGACTTCTGGGCTGACCCTCGGCAAAACTGAAATTTTTCTCAGCATCTCCCAGCTTCCCCATTCTGTGCTCATTTGCTCCTCTGTGGCTCCCAAACTTTAGGTACCCAGCTCCCCTTTACCTGCCAATCTGAACCTGCCCCAAGGAAGGGATCCATTATACTGTTTTAAACGTTGAATTTGATTCAATTTGTTATCTTTCCCAGGGGCATTTTCCTTTGAATTATTCTTCATTATTTTTTACATTTTATTTAATTAATTAATTTAGAATGTTTTTCCATGGTTACATGATTCATGTTCTTGCCCTCTTCTCCTCCCCCCATAGTCAACACACAGTTCCACTGGGTTTTACATGTATCATTGATCAAGACCCATTTCCATATTATTGATATTTGCTTTAGGGTGATTGGTTAGAGTTTGCATCCCCAATCATATCCCCATCAACCCATGCATGTGATCAAGCAGTTATTTTTCTTCTATGTTTCCGCTCCCACAGTTCTTCCTCTGGATGTGGATAGTGTTCTTTCTCATAAGTCCCTCAGAATTGTCCTAGATCATTGCATTGCTGCTAGTAGAGAACTATGAATTATTATTCATTATTATAGATCCTTTGAAGGGCTTTGTTCCCTGCTAAAGGAATTTTAGTATCATTGAGATGGTAGGGAAGAAATTGGGGAGGGCAGGGGAACTTCCAGATCAGATTTTACAGGCAGCCACCTACTTAGAGATCTGTATTTGCCAGATGTCCTTCTGAGTCTATAGTGACTCTCAAACCCCTGGGTGGACTGAGAAGGTAAATAAGAACTCTTGCCTAAAGCAAAACTCTAATTATTCAATGTCCTTGGTAGCAGAGAGAGTTCATGAGATGGCTGAAAAGAACCAGGCCAGCCTAGACAGTGAAGCTTCCTGGCCCAAAAAGCATCCCAGAGGAAAGAAAAGAGTGGTATTCACTGCCCTTTCCAACCCTAGTAGAGCTCTAAAGGCTTGTCTGTCAGCCTTCAGCAGAGGGAAAACCAGTGTCATCTCTCAGACTGTCATAGTCATTCTTCCTCTCTTGCCCTGTGAACAAAGTTTCTTGGGCACAAAGTGAACAGATTGTATCTTTAGGTCCCTCTGCCTCAAAGCTAAACAGTGACCATGTCATCTTAGCTTAGGGCAGCTCCCTGACAGCTGCCCCTTCTTAAGTCCCCATCCCTCCTTTCACTTCACCTTCTTTAAAAAACCCAGAATATTGACCATCAACTTGTCTTTTTCTGCCAACTGCTATATCCATCCATTTGTCCTATTTCACCTTATTAAAAAAAAAAAACAACCAACTCTTTCCTTCTGTCTAATAAGTATTGATTCTAAGGCAGAAGAGTGGTAAATGCTAGGCAATGGAGGTTAAGTGACTTGCCCAGAGTCACACAGCTAATCGCACAGTGTCTGAAGCCTTTTTCACTTTAAAATTTTGGAGCCTGTGCATTGAAGGGAACATGTAAATTTTTATAAATATATTTGCAAAATTATAAAAGCTACAATATCAAACTATACCCAGTTTTCTTGTGGTTCATCAAAAGAGAGATTATAAGATTGTAAGATAGGTTGTTGTGCCCTGCAAACCCAGGAAGTCAATTTGACTATGTTCCTGAATTTTTTGGAATACTAGGATCCCTCTAGCTATGGATGCCAACTGACTCTGTGTGTGTATGTGTGTGAGTGTGTGTGTGTATGTGTGTGTGTGTAAGACAGAGACAGAGACAGAGAGAGACAAAAAGGGGGAAAAAGGGAGAGAGACAGAGACAAAAAGGGAGAAAGAGAGGGAGAGAGACAGATAGAGAGCCCTCTCCAAATTTGTACTTTATTTAGGTTGGAGGGAGGATGCTTTTAACTTTCAATTTTTACCGTAGGAAGATGGGCTCTCCAGCAACTTCCATTTTCTTTGCTGGGATAAAGAAGGTATCCCTTCACATTCAATTCTATTTCAAGAGAAACTAGTGAAATAGTGGGCAACAGTTCATCCCAGGGTCATGTAGCCAGTTGTTGGGGGAGAGGGGAGCAGCCCTTCTAACTGATGAGTTTCTCTTCCCTGACTCGTATGCCCTCACGTTCCCTTGTCTCTCTTATTCCCATATACAGTGAAGTCATTGGCCGGGATCACACCCAGCCCTGTGCCCACGGCCTCCACCTTTAACCAAGCACCTACCCAGCCTCCAGCACCACAGACCCTGACACCCCTGGCCGTACAAGCTGCCCCCCAGGTAAGAACCGTGTGGGGATCTTTTTGGGCAGAGAGGGGAAAGCCAGCAGAAAGGGGAGAAAATCGTTACTGAAATGAAGCCCTTTTACGAGCCTGGCCTTGGAATGGGCTTTGGGTTTGGGGAGGGAGTAGCCCCAGAGAACAACTCTACACCCCCTCAACCCCACCCCTCCAACACACACATAGTTATCACACACTTTTCCCTGCCCTGGTCTATGGTCTGCCCTAATATAGTGCCCAGGACCTCAGTCTCTCCATCTTAGACACGGACATACAAGGGAGACTGGAAACCAAGTCGTCCCTTACCCCTCTTTGCCCATGAGTCCAGTCTCTGGGAAAAAGCAAAAACTTTTTTAGGGTCCCATTGGCACCCCAAACAGTGAATACAATAATTAAAGCCCTTTCATTTAGATCCTGGAAGTAGCCTAAATATGGCCAGAATCTGGCTCTTTGAGTCAGCTGAAGTCTCTTTAAGACCTTTGATCACTTACAGGGATGCCCTGAATCTGGGGTTTTCAGATATTGAGTCCTGAACCCCTTTGAAGCCCAGGGACCCCCTCTCAAAAGAATGTTTTTCAGTGCCTAAAATAAATACCCAGGATCACATAGCAAAGAAATTACTAGCTCAGTAGAGGCCTTCTCCGGTAGCCTAGAGCTTCTCAGATTTTTATGTGGCCTGGCCACATTACACCCTTTCGAACCCCACTCTGTTGTTCCTCGGGATAGTTTGAAGAGTCCCCAAGCCAAGAAGCCCAGATGATAATGTTTGGGAGGCCTAGATCCTTGACCATTGTGGATGGAAGAGGAGAGACTGTGGTCTAACCCTTTCCTAAGAGCAGGCCTTCCTGGAGCCCTGCCTTTGCCCCTACATCTCGATGCTGTCCCTGGCCAGGGTCGGAGATTAGAGCTCCATCCCTTCTGTGTCTCTTGTCCGGCTGGGAGTGGGGAGGGGGAAGTTCTGGTCGGTCAAAGCCCCACTCTCCTCAGCTAAAAAATGTAGAGTCCAGTTGGCCTTGAAAGCCTTAGTGCTTCCCTTGGCCAATCTGGTCCCCTTCCTCTTCCCCTTATTCCCTAGTGCATTGTTTATGCTGCCCTTTCCTCTTCCCCCTTGCCCCACAAATGCATTGTTTATAGTCCCCCAGGCCTGGCAGGCCTGGTGCTCTTGGCTGTCAACGTTGATTTTTTTCTCTTTTCTTTTTGAAATCTCGTTTGCTTTTGCAGGTCTTGACTCAGGAAAACTTAGCAACAGTTCTGACAGGAGTAATGGTTCCAGCAGGAGCTGTTACTCAACCTCTTCTTATCCCCATCAGTATTGCAGGTCAAGTGGCTGGTCAGCAGGGGCTGGCCGTGTGGACAATTCCTACAGCAACCGTGGCTGCCCTCCCAGGACTGACCGCTGCTTCTCCCACGGGGGGGATTTTCAAACCGCCCTTAGCTGGTTTGCAAGGTAATGACACCAACGGCAGGACAACACCCACTTCGTCCTCCCCTCCTGTGCATCCTCCATGCTGAGCTCAGAACCCGAAGGCCGTCCTTGGGAAGACAGTGCTAGAACCTGGAGCACACGGCCCAGAAGTCCAGCCATGGAGGCCTCTGCACGCACACCCCAACAAGGGGGCTCCAGAGAGGCCTCTGGGCCACCACCACGATTGCCTGTGACTGTTCCCTTATCCCCTGTCAGACTCCAAGAGGTCACCAGGTGACCAGCACTCTCAGAAGGACCTGAAGAAGAGTCAGCTCTGCTTTTAAAGCCCAAAGTGTCTCAGCCTGAGGGGAGGGGGTGGTTCTGGCAGATGGGTGAGAGATGTTGGCATGTGACCCCTCGCCTCCACGGAGAGCGCGGCAGGGCAGCCGCCCTCCATGCCTTCGTCTCTCCCGCTCCCCTCCGGCCCCCCTCGTCCGGCCTGCCTGCTGCCCCGTGTGTGCCAGTGCCTGTGGGAATGGAACGAGTCCGGAGGGCAGCAAGACATTTCAGCGCCCCTGTCTCTGCCTTGCTCCTTAGCGGCTGCCGTCCTGAACACTGCTCTCCCGGCTCCTGTGCCACCTGCGCCGCCCCTGCAGGTCCCCCCGCCTGTCCAGCCCCGGCCTTCTGCGGCCCAGGCCCAGACGCTGTTCCAGCCCCAGCCGCTGCTGCAGACCCCACCTGCCATCCTGCCACAGCCTGCGGCCACCCCTGCCCCCAAGCCAGCAGACACTCCTACGCAGATCACAGTCCAGCCTGCAGGCTTCGCATTTAACCCAGGAATCGTAAGCTACTTCCCACACCCGCCGCTCACCGGGCTGCCCCCAAAGAAGAAGGGAGGCCCCTCCTGCCTCCCCCAGGCCAGGGACTTGGAGCCACGGCAGGCCAAAGCCTCTCCAGCGGTCCGCCAGAACCTGGCTCTCCGAGAAGCCTAGCGCCCCCCCCGCCCAGAAGCCAGGGCGGGTTCTCCCCAGGCCGCAGAGCTTGGCCTAGGAGAGCGGGGCTTTTCAGGGTCACTGATGTCCCAGGAGATGTCTCTAGGACAAGGTAAAGGCGAGGGTCCGGCACCAGCCCGCGCGCAGACTGATTAGGCCGAGAGGACCCTAGTGGCTGCCCTCTGCCCTTTTCGTCCTGCTTCAAACACTCAGACCCAGCCTGTGGCCGGGCTAACCAAGGGCAGACCTTCTCCCCTTGACCCTTCCCTTCAGGTCTTTATTCTCCTGGCACGGTCTTTCAGGTTCTTACATTAGCCATTTCCTCCCCACCGCAGATCAGTGCTGCCTCCCTTGGGGGACAGACCCAGATCCTGGGCTCACTGACCACCACCCCAGTGATCGCCAATGCCATTCCCAGCGTGCCTGGGATCACAAGTCAGATCTTGACCAACGCACAAGGGCAGGCAAGTGGACGAGCCGCCGGCGGAGCCACGGATGGGGTCGGGGAGGTGGCCTCAGAGGTGGGTGTCCCAGCGAGACCGAGGGGAGTCACTGGACCTCTGAGCTGGAAAGGGCCCAGATGAGGAAAAGGAGGCGCTGGCCAGGCGCGACCTGGTGGCGTCGGTTGTAGCGGATGGTAAGGCGATGCCCGTCTCCAGTCCCGGGTCTACCTTCCTTGTCCCCTTGCAGGTCATCGGAACTCTTCCGTGGGTGGTGAACTCGGCCAGCCTGGCAGCCCCAGCTCCAGCACAGAATCTTCAGGTCCAAGCGGTGACCCCCCAGCTACTACTGAATGCCCAGGGCCAAGTCATTGCCACGCTGGCCAGCAGCCCTCTGCCCCCCGCAGCTGTCCGGAAGCCCAGTACCCCAGAGTCACCTGCCAAGAGTGAGGTAAGGACCTCGGCTGGTCTCTGGGGATCGGCCTGGCCGCAGGGCAAGAGAGGGCCCTCACGGCTGCAGTGCCTCCCATAGGGCAGGCACCGTGCTAAGCAGCAAAGGCACAAAGAAAGACCAAGACGGTCCTTGTTCTCAAGGGTCTGTGTAAGGGGAGAGACGGCAGGAAAACAGCCACGTGCAAACAAATCACTGATCATGACTTTCAGGCAGCCCCCAGCCCCGAGGAGGCCTTCGTGGGCTCTCGGGGGCTGGGGCTCACCGTGTTGGAGCCACGCTCCGAATGAAGGAGGCCGGCGCCCACACGGGCTCGCTGGCCCGTGCCTTAGGCCTGGATTTGGGCCCTTAGACTCAAGCTGGAAAGACCTGTAGACTTTGCTGGTTGTCATGGGGATGGTGCTGGGGACGATAGTAAGAGCCTACGTGGTATACACTTTGACCCTTACAGAGCATATTCCCTGAACGATTCTGGAAAGGTGGATCGGCTACTATCCAGGGAAAGAGGCTTTCAGTTGCCCTGAGTGCCGGGGGTCCCTCCGGGGTCGCCTGGGCTGAGCCTGACATGGCAACAGGACATGCAGTATGTCCTGGCTCATCCGGGGTCCGAAAGGAACTTCTAGCATGGTGTTGAGTTTATTTCAGAGTTGATGAGGGAGGACTAGCCTGGAGCTCGGGGCTCTTCCTGGAGTGAACTGAACTCCCTACGAAGCCTTAGAAATAGGTTTCATTCTGTTTTCATTTATTAAGAGCCAACTGTAGGCCAGCTACTATACTGTGTGCTAAAGTTTGGCATATTCACTTTGGATTTTCTTACTGGATGTCACATAGGAAAGTCATTCGTGTTATAAGAAATAGAAGCATTAACCTCTACTCGAAGCTGTGTGGATTTGTAGAATTCTTTTACAAAACATGCAAAGTCCACAAGTAAAAATATGAAAATCTCCACAATTCTGCATTCCTTTTGCTCACTGAGAAATTAAAGCAAAAGTTGGAGAATTCTGACTAATTAAAAAGAAAAAGAAGCATGTGTGAAGTGCCCCTCTGGGAGCCTTGCTATGTTGGACCATTGTTTGGCTATTGGTACAGAAAAAGGGGCCTCAGGAAACAGGGACTTCATGCTGCCCATTCTCTCCAACATATGCCCGCTGTTCACGGAGATCAGGGGAGATCACTGCGATCCCCCTGAGGCCAGGTATTTGGGTGGCAGAAGGTGGGTTTGCTATCTCCTTAGGTGCAGCCCATCCAGCCCACTCCAGCTGCATCCCAACCAGCTGTGGTCATCACCAGCCCAGCCCCAGTGGCCAAGCCTTCTGCCTCTGCTCCTATCCCAATTACCTGTTCAGAGACTCCTACTGTCAGCCAGCTGGTGTCTAGTAAGTATACTTGGCTGCAGGTGGGGCCAGGGAAGGAATTGGAGAGGAATTTAGGGTTAGGGTTAGGGTTTGCTCAGGAACTCTTTTCTCCTCTAATGGCTGGTCTCCTCAAGGCCCCTGTTGGCCGTTTCTGTAGCTAATATCAGAGATTAAATGAGCGGAGAGAAGGGGTAGAATAGAGGGAACATTCTTGGGATTGGCTTTCCATCTTCCATTCCTGTTGGTCTAGATTCTGGGCACAATGGTGGAGGCCAGTTGGCATGCCCTTGCGTATTGAACCTTTCACCCAGTATTTGAGGAATGTGGCATTCTGGGTGAACTGCTTAGAAGAGGGCAAGGAGAATTGGGGAGGGTGCACAGTCAGAGGCAGAAGCTCCTAGAAGTGCCTCCCTGGCTTGTGGGGGTCAGCTTGGTTGGCTATCGATCCCCCTCCTCCCAGCCTGTGGCTGGAGAGGGTTGGGGTGGCCAACTACCGTGGTCTCTTGCTGCTGATAGTGCTGTCTGTACCAGTTGTCATTTTACATACCCCACCCAACCATGGTTCCCTCCTCTGGCCTAGAGCCCCAAGCCCCAAGTCTGGATGAAGATGGGATAAACTTAGAAGAGATCCGGGAGTTTGCTAAGAACTTTAAGATCCGACGGCTCTCCCTGGGCCTCACCCAGACTCAGGTGGGCCAGGCTTTGACTGCCACGGAAGGACCTGCCTATAGCCAGTCAGCAATATGCCGGTGAGTTATAGGTAGGGTCTTCAGCAGGGTAGGGGAGCTGATGGGAGTCCCTGGCTGTACTGGAGTTCAGAGATGTCCATGCATCCTGCCTTGTCCCCTACACACCTCATTCGTGGCTTTTCCAAAATAAGGAAAGGTGGTGCCATCTTTAGAGACCCCTGCCCTGCTAGGATTCTCCTCAAGTCATGTCCTCAAGCCTGAGTTCTCCAAGGACTGAGAATCACGCTCCTTCCTCCCCCTTTGGAGCTCCCAGAGAAAGAAGAGATAGTAGGTACTTAGCCACAAAGCTGAGAACCCTGGCCTACGTTCATCCCTTGATCGTGGTCCTGCACGATGCTCTTTTTTTTTTTAACCCTTTTTTCTTCCTTAGTAACAACTCTGAGCCAGAAGGGCAAAGACCAGGCAAAAAGGGTTACGTGACTTTCCCAGGGTCACACAGTTGGGAAGTGTCTGAGGCTAGATTTAAACCCAGGACTCTCTAGTCTTGGTTCTCTATCCACGATGCAAACTAGCTGCCCCTCCAGCATAAAACTCCTAACCCAACTTTGCTGCTGTCTCCTCCTCCATTCAGACGTGCCAACTGTGTTCAAGGCTCTGTCTTGGTATTAGGAATCCAAAGACAAAAGAAAACAAGTCCTAGGGGAGGAGGACCAGGAGCCGAGGTGCAGGATAGACCATCCCTGTGCAAAGTGTGATGACAAAGCAATGTGACTGGCTTTTCTTATGTCCTTCATAAACTGACTCCAAAGGGTTCCAAGAAAAGAGTTCTAAAAGGGCCGAGTGAATCTATGTATAGTGGGCCCGAGTGACTGTTTTTGAAGGTGACCATTTATGTTCTGGTGCATCCTCACTCATCTTAGCCCCGTCTTGTGTCTGTATACTGAGGGAAGGGAATGGCACCCTTGTTAGAATTAGCCTGATGATTCTAGAAGCAGACTCGGGTAGCAGTGAGGCGGAAGATACTATCCCAGGGAGGAGGAGTACCTGAGCTGAAGGGAGAGGACCTGGATTCAGATCCCAATTCTATATATCTTTAGGGAGCTTACTCGAACTGGGCCTCAGTGTCTTTGTCTGTAAAATAAGGGGGTTGGAATGGATGGCCCCTAGGGTTCTTTCCAGCTCTAAGTCTAGGACTCTGTGCCTTTGGGAGTGAAGGGTTATGATTGGGGTTTTTTTTTCTTGGATGGGTCCAGACTACCTCAGCCTTCCATCTCTGCTTCCCTGGGGCTGGGGCACCTACAGGTTTGAGAAGTTAGACATCACCCCCAAGAGTGCCCAAAAGCTGAAACCTGTGCTGGAGAAATGGCTAAACGAGGCAGAACTGCGAAACCAGGAAGGCCAGCAGAACCTGATGGAGTTTGTAGGTGGCGAGCCCTCCAAGAAACGGAAGCGCCGCACCTCCTTCACCCCACAGGCCATTGAGGCCCTAAATGCCTACTTCGAAAAGAACCCTCTCCCCACCGGTCAGGAGATCACGGAGATCGCGAAGGAGCTCAACTATGACCGAGAAGTCGTGAGGGTCTGGTTCTGCAATCGACGCCAGACGCTTAAGAACACCAGCAAGCTGAATGTCTTTCAGATTCCCTAGAGCGGGGAGGAGCGGACCCTCCCCTCCCCAGGGCCTGTGTTTTAGCACTTTGGACTCTTCCCCTGGCGCTCCAGCCTTCAACTGCCACCCCTGACTGAAGCCGGCCCTGCACTTGGCGTGGCTGCATTCGTCCTGGGTCTCAGGACCCAGCGTGGGCTGCATGCCTGGCTCCTCCCTCCACCCGGGCCCCAAGTCAGGGAGAGGGAAGGGGCCAATCCTGTGGGCCCCAGGTTCTGGGCAGAGGAGCTAATGATCTCTGCAGAAAAGCACTTTGCAAAAGTGGTCTGAAGGGGGGGATTCACCTGGGAACCCAAATGCCTACCCCTCGGAGGGATAAGCGCGTCCTGGGGGACGCTGACCGTGATGCTTTTGTCTTCTATGACATCACTTGTCCAGACCCCGATTCTCCCTTAGGTCCCTCGGGGGCTGTGCTCGGCCCCATTTGTCCTCACGATCCTGTCAGGTGACTCGTCCCTTTTCAAGGATCCGTAGGGCAGAAATTAGTGAAGTTTGGGGTGCTGTTCAGGAGACGGGTTCCCAGAGCTTGAGTTCTGAGCCCCTTTGTCACATGTCTGCTCCCACTCTCTTATCCTTCCCATCCCTCCCCTTGTTCCTTTGGAAACAAATTGCACTAATGCAGATTCCTTTGTTCCGTGGTTCAAAAATAGTGACGGCCAGGCCCCTAGGTGGAGCAGAGACTCTGGGCCATTTTAGGGACCGACCCGTGTTCCAGACTTGTATATACTGTCAGTCCCTGGCCTTTCCCTAATTCCTTCCTCCCCTAACACCTAAGCTTGGGCTGACTGTGGTCTGGAAAACTCCCACGCCCAAACTGTAAATTGTGGAGAAAAAAGGAGGAAAAGAATGTTGTCTTCCTTCCTCCTCATCCAGCACAACTTAGGGGCCTCCCCAGAGGAACAGAGTAAATAAAACAGAAACAAACTCAGACTACAGGGCCTGCCTCCGGAGGAGCAGAACTCAGCAGGAGCGGCCGTCTCTCCCAGCATTCTTCGCTCTTGCTGTGCCCCCACCAGAAGGTCGACCTTTCGCTTTCTCAGTTCACTTCTTGCCCTAGACCTGGAGAAGAGATTCCCTTTGTCCACAGGCCCAGACCCACTGGCCCTGCTACGCCCCGGAATCATTTCAGATTTGCTTCAAAACCTAACCAAAACACGAGCCCGCCCCTTCTCCAAGAGAGCACTTGGTTTTCGTCCGCTCTTCTGGCATAGCTTCAGCCGGGGGACTCCAAAACCTGATCTTGTCACACAGCTTGCCCCCCCCACCCCCGGTCCCTAAACAGGAGAGGGTACAGCCCCAGGGCTAACCCCCTCCCCAGGCCCCACCTGCTCTTCCCATGACTAGCACGGACCCCCACCTCCCAAAAGGAGGTTGTGCAGTGCCTCGCTCACCCCAAACCTGGCCCCGTGGAGGTCTTCCAGCACCAGTTGCAGTCGTGAGATCCTTTTACTGCTCCAGATTCTGCTCGGGTGCTCTGTTTGCTCTCTGGTTTCCAACTCCCAGCTGAGACTTCCAGCTCAGTGCACCGTCAGCCTTTCTTAATCACAGCCTGGCCAGGGATCTAAGGAGAGGTGTGTGCAGGGTTATTCTCCTCTGTTCAGACCCAGGCCCCCGAGAGGAGAGTCAGAAAGGACAGAAGGACACCTGCAGAGGAGGGCTAGAGAGGCTGGAGAGGATGAGGAGCCAACGTCCAAGAACAGAGAGGGGCAGCCAAGGATTTGCCGAGGCAAGGGTTCGGTTCATGGCCCACCAGTCTACATCTGCTCTCAGGATTCGCTTAGAGCTTGAATCCCTCCGCAGTGGTCCTCAGGACGCGTAGATACTGCAGAGGGTCTCGAACCCCAGTGACCTGGGGGAATGGCCCGATGGAGGAGCTTTTCTGTCTGAGCTGGGGCTCTCAGGAGTGGCAAATGTGACGTCCCTAATGGTGGAGCAGGAAAAATATACAGACCGCCTCAGACCGATGGGAAAATAGGAGCTAACACTTGCCTAGAGCTTTAAGATTTGCAACGCTTGTCATCCTTGTTAGCTTCTCTCATTTGATTAGTGTAATGCCTCTCTGCCCTTTGAGGTAGTTCTGTCAGTCTTTTTCACTGTCGGGCACCAAGAGCAGCTAGGAGGAAGCCTTTCTCTGGACTTGGACCTATCGCCAGGGGCTGCTGAGTACATAAATAAGGGGAGGGAGGAGGAGAAGGATTAGTTTTCTCATTTTTTTCTTTCTCTTGAAGGAAAAAGCCTAATTCTTTAGTTTTAAGGAGCTCCCTTGTGGCAGCCCCGTGCTGGGCACAAAGACTGGCATTCCAGTTCAGAAAGGATCAGAATAGTGGCCCCAGAAACAGCTTTCTGAAGGAGCGATGGCTTCTCGGTCATAAGCATGAGTGACGTACAAAACAAATCTGCATCCAGAGAGACCCACCTGGGACTGGGTATAGGAAGTCATCTTGTTTCTCGGGTGCGGACGCACACCCAGATGCTCTCTTGCCTCATAGATTGTACTTTGCCAAGTTCATTTCTCTCTTGGATTCCGTCCTTATCTATCTATAATGGGGCAAGGTCAGACCCTATAGAGGCCAATGGCTATCATTTTTGTGGGGTGGGAGGGGGGAGGAGAAACACTTGATGTAGTTGTGTGAAATAAACGGTATTTTTTTCTTTTTGTATCAATCTAGATGCTTCTTATTCACCAAGTGGAATAAGAGTCTGTGGAAATCAGGGACAGTGAGGTGGCTCAGTGGATGGAGAACCAGGCCTAGAGATAGAAGGTCCTGGGTTCAAATCTATTCTCAGATACTTCTTAGCTGTGGGACCCTGGGCAAGTCACTTAACCCCAATTGCTTAGTCCTTACCCCTCTTCTGCCTTGGAACCAATACTTAGTATTGATTCTAAGACAGAATATAAGTGTTAAAAAAAAAAGTCTATGGGAATCAGTATCTGAGTTCAAGCTTCTCCAGAAGAGTATATATAAAGCTTCACTTAGCTCTGGGATTTTCCTTAGTAGACTAAATGGAGAGCTGAGAGAAATGGATAAATAGAACATCATTCCTTGCTTATGTATCTCTTAGAAATTTAGAGTCATAATGTTCCTTCTAGTTGATGTTGCTTTTCTGGTAACATCTATTTAATCTTCACTGATATGAAGTGAGCTTCTCCATTCCTTTCCTCCCACTTTCCAAAAAACTACCACTCCATGATCAGATAACTGTCAGAAAAATCAAAAGCTCCCCAATACTGTGCAAGGTCTTGGGATAAAAAGAATTCTACAATCAATGATTCGTTTAAAAAAATTGTTGACATCTAATTTTTATATCACCTACATATCCCAGTATTTCCAATAGAAAGAAAAAGTGTAGCAAAACTCACCCAATACATCACACTAGGCAGTGTTGCCCACTCCAAGCCCCCGCAAAGATGTGGGAAAGGCATGTTCTGATATCTCTTCTCCGGGAACAAATGTGATCGTGATCATTTCCCAGCATTCAGTTTGGGTTGTTTTATTGCCATTGTTTCCATTTATGTTGTGGTGACTATATATTGTCTTTCTGGTTCTACTAACTTCACTTTGCATCAGTTCATGTAAATCTTCCCCTATGCTTCTATTCTCAGCCTAGTAATAGTCTATTATATCATGTGCCATAGCTTGTTTAGCCATTCCCCAATCAATGGACATTTATTTTGTTTCCAGTTTTAAGACAATTAGGTGGAATAATAGATAGAGTGCTAGAGCCAGAATGAGGAAGACTTAAGTTCAAACCTGTGACTCTGGGCAAGTCACTTCACCTCTGTCTGCCAGGGTAACCTCATCTATAAAATAGGAATAACATCTATCTCCCAGGGTTGTTATGAGGATAAAATGAGATAATATGTATAAAGCACTTTGTAAACCTTAAAGCACTATGTAAATGCTAGCTATTATTTTTTTTTTTGCTACTACAAAAAGAGCTGCTATAAATGTTTTGGTGCATATGGGGAGGCTTAAAGTTGGAAGAGACTTTAGAGGTTGCCAAGTCTAGTCCTCTTTCCAGAATCCTGACAGGAGCTGTGCATTGACCTGGAGTATGTGGGTAAATGTCTAGTGGGATGATAATGCATTCATATAATGCCATATGGTTTCGAAAGCAATTTCCTTAACTTTTTAGTTATCTCCATTTGGAAAATGGGGAAAGTGAGACTCGGACTAAAGGATTTGCTCTCACACAGCTATTTCATGGTGGAACAAAGACATGAACCCAGGTCTTCTCACTGGTGCTCTTTCCACCCCACCACAATGCCTTTGAACTAGATCCTAAGATAGCATGGGTCAGTTCACCCCACCGAAATCAACATTTCTTCCAGTTCTGTGATCTTGACTTCTACCAAACCCTTCTGATCCCCACCTTTCTATGAGCTGATTAACAAACGATGAGCTCTTGGCTTAAAGCTACTGAGAGAATAAGTGTAGAAGATCCCACTCAGTTGTACACTGGCTGGAATCACCAAATGTCCAGAAATGTATTCTAAATTCTAAATGACCCAGAGCTACTAGTCCAGAGATAGATCAGCAGCAAGAGAGGTGGAGCTCCCCTCCCTTTTCTAACTGATTGGTATAATGTGGCTCTCAGCCAATATAAGAAGAAGCCCTAAATGTTGTTCGTTCCTTCTCCCTCTCTTTTTCTCTCTTCTCACCACCTTCTCTCCCCTGCTCCCTCTTAAGGAATGGGTCAATAGCACTTCCTGTTATGGTAGCCAAGGAAGTCCCATAGGTGGGGAGGGAAAATAACTTACTTTTAACACTTCAGAAGAATGAAGGGCATGCTTCTTGCTTGAAACAGGAAAATCAAAGAATTGAGCAGATTGGGAGGAGAATAGGAATTCTCCTATTCTCCAGATAGGAAGAGAAGCTAAGGCCTCTTGAAGTTATCAAACCTTCCAGGCCACTTCAATTTCTCCCAGTATTCCTCCCTTCTAGCAGCAATGACCTAAGTAGTTCTGCAATGTACCTAAGCAGATATAGTGATACTCTCTTAACACTGTGAAAAAGGTGCTGGTTTAAGCCTCAAAGATGGTCTTCACTTACACATGGAGAAAATGATGGATAAATTTGATCACAGAAATGTTTGTAAAACTGAGAAGAGGATAAGAGGATAAGGAGAGGTGGACTAGGAATATTTCATTTAAGCCCTTAGATGCCTAAAAGTTCCCTTTGGCCCCTTGTGGTTGTCCCCTACCCCTATCCCATTCATCTTTTTGAAATGAATTTTTTTTCTTTTTTAATTAAGACTTTTTTTCATCTTAAACAAAAAATAAAGATTTGCCAGCCTGAGTGTCAATGCCATTTGAGTGTTCATATTTTGATGACCAGGAAAGAAAACTAAATGTATTATTGATACCTTTTGTCTTTACATCACAGTAATTTCCCTTCCCAGTCTCCAGATTGAACTCTTCCTCTGTAACAAATAAAAATATTGAAACAAAAAAATCTACCACAGAGACAAAGTCTGACACTGTATCCAATATTTTATCCTCGTTATCACTCATCCCTCAGCTGTGAGAGAAGAAATATGTTTAATATCTCTTTTCTGGGATCTTCAATGGTTTTTTCTATCACACACAGTTGAACTTCCTTTTAGTGGCATTTGCATTTGCATTGTTATAGTCTCTTGGTTCTATTTATTTTATTCTGCATTATTTCATACAAGTCTCCTATGTTTCTCCAAATTCTCCATTTTGATTATTTTTTAACTTCCAGACATTATAGAGTCATCCCCCAATGAATGGGCCTTCATTTTGTTTCTAGTTCTTTGCTATCATAAAAACTGCTACTGTGAATATTTCAGTGTAAGACTTTTTTTTTCCTGTCCTTGACTCACTTTGGCTATCTGCTCAGTATTAGGATCACTGGGCTAAAGACTGTGAACAATTTAGTCACTTTTCTTGCAAAATGTCAAATTGAAATCTAGAATGGTTGGGCCTTTCTTGACAGCTCCACCAAATTGTTCATGAGTACACTCATCCCCCTGCTGTACCTCTAACACTGACTGTTCCCAACCTGAAACCTGAGTTATTTTCTTAGTATAAGAAGACTTGTGTTAGGTGACTTCCATAATCAATCTGATGAGGTTTGTTAAGTACCCAGTATGCATTATATATTATGCTTGGCACTGGAGATACAGATTTTAAAAAAGGAACAACACCTACACTGAAGGAGCATACATTCTATCCTTTCTATAGAGTGCCAGGGTTAGGGGGAAAGGGTGTGAAGAGGGAAGGAAACATGTACAAATGTAAGAATATAGAAAGTTATTACAAGGTAATAAATTCAAAGTCAATAGAAAAAGTTCCTAAAGAATTTGAAAGATGGGAAATTTTATTGAACGGATGTAGAGCAAAATAAAGCAAAACCATCACCATTTGTAGAGATCAGCAAAGGCTTTGTTTAAAATGTAGTACTTGAGCTTAGTCTTGAAGGATAAAAAGGATCCCATGAGGAATGAGTAAGAAGGGATTGGAGAATTGGGGATGGCCACAGAAATGGGAGGTGGAATGCCCTGTGTAGAATAAAGAGAATCCTGGTATAATGGAGGAAGGGGGATAATATATAATGAAACTGGAAAAATAGTTTAAGAGTCCGGTTCAAAGGGCTTCTAAAGTCAAAGAAATGAGTTTATGTTTTATTCTAGAGGAAAGAGAGACACTAGAATTGACTGAGTTCATCCTTTTTTTGAAGAGGAGCAATGATATCATAAGTAAGGTATCTTAACTTATATGTCAATTGGATTTAAGGGAGGCAAAGTTACACAAAGTCTTCTGTCTTCCATGATCATCAAAGTCCAATAGCAAGACAAAAGTTGGTGTAACTGGCAGTGAACTGGGGTGCTATGAATAACCTTGGCATCTTCAATGTCTGACCAAGCTCTAAGCACTCCACAGCATTTGCTTCAGTGGCCTTCCTGGCTATTGGAATAGATTGTTCTCATCAGCCCATTTTGCCAAAGGAAGTCTTCACGTGCTTGGTATAGACATTCCTCTAACTTGCCCATAGGTTTGAGGCTTGTTGGTCACCCTTCACCTTGTTTAGCCTATCTGCCATGATGATTTTACTGGGGTGTGACCACTGCACAGCCTACAGCTAGAAGCCACGGGGGAGAATTGAGTGAAAGGTGGACATCAAGAGAAATGAGGTCAGCAGTCTTCACACCAGAGATGCTCACCCTGGCTAAACACCCCATACACGCCGATTTACTGAATAGGAGTGTATGTGATAAACTCCTATCCACGAGTAAGGAAAATAACCTTGGTGACTGTTATGGAGGTTGGACTGTAGTGGAAAGAGATGAGTGAGAGCAGCCAATATGGTGGTCTTTGAAGTAGTCTTGGAGAGCCTGTAGGAGGGCTTGAACTAAAATTAAAATGATAGCTTTGTGAGTAAAGGGAAAGGGCTGGATGTATGACATGTTGCAGAGGTAGAAATCACTCAACTAATGTTAGATGAGAGAGATTGAAGAATTGAGGAATACATTGAGATTTTGAACCTGGGAGACAGATGAAAGATATGGGGAGGAAAAGTGAGGTGGCTTAGTAAATAGAGAGCCAGAGCTAGAGATGGGAGGTCCTGGGTTCAAAATTGACCACAGGCACTTCCACAGAAGGTAAGGGTTCTAGAGAAAGAGAAAGAAGGGAGGAAAAGAAGGAAGAAAGGGCAGAGAGAAAAGAAGGAAGAAAAAGAGGAGGAAAGAAGGATGGACGAGAAGAAGAGAAAGATGGAAAGGAAGGAAGTTGATAGATTCTGAGTTCTATTTTGGACATGTTGAGTTTGAGATATCTCTGGGTCACCTACAGTTGGTTAAAAAAAAAAAAAGTAGCCTAGAGTCATCTGGAGAGCAGTACCCATGGAATGAGCATTTCTACTTACTTGCTGACTTTTTTCTAGTGACTGTTCTTTTCCTGAGAACCATGAAATTAAGCTATGAAACAGTTTGCCCTTTTTCTTCTCCTCAGTTTTCTTTTCCTTGGCTTCCAGACCAGAATGCAGCAAGAGAACGGGATCAAGAACAAAATTTCTTCCTTTCCTCTTTTCCCCTAGGAGTAAAAAAATGGCGACTTGGATTATGAATAGTTTGTTTTTTGCTCAGGAAAAACTGAAAAGGTAATTCCTGCATGTCTAGTTCATGAACTCGATATCTTCTGTTTTCCTTACTGAGGACAGGTCAGAGATCAGAAGCTATAGCCACATGGACTGGTCCCTAAGCCCAACTCAAAGGGATCTCTTTTTGCCTCTTTGACCCCATCCTAGAGTTTTACCCTAGGGAAATAAAAATAAAAGTTAAGTATATATAGTTCATATCAAGTGAATAATAGCCAGGTAAATTGTATAGTAGATCAAGCATTGATCTTAGAGGTAGGGAAACCTGTGTTCAAATCCTGACTCAGATGCTTATTAGCTATGTGTTCCAGGCAAGTGGCTTAACCTCTCTGCTGTGCCTCAGTTTACTCTTTTGTAAAATGAAAGGGTTGGACTCAATGGCCTCTAAGGTAATTTATATATTTATTATTCCTCCCAGAAAATAAATAGGAGAATAAAACCTTAAAGGAGCCCATGAAAAATACAGAAAAATAAATTATTCAAATGATTCATTGGATTAATCTCAGATGATAAAGACAGTTTGAGGGACCCAGAGAAACACTTTTCATCCATCTCAGCCTTGCCTAAGTAACTCATGGCAGTAGCAGGGTTAGCAATGACATATATCAGGAAAATATCTTTCAGATTCCAGACCATGCTTGAACCAAAGGGAGCTAGCCTATACCCAGCAGAGTAGGAGATGGCAGGCCTCAGAATCAAGTCCCAGAGAACCGTCTTCTGCAATCCAAGGGAAGAAATTCTGCTCTTTCTGACAGCACAGCACTATCCCAGCCAAGGGGTGTATCTGAGCCAGAGTAGAAATGCCTGATTTCTTTTCTTGGGGATTAGGCTCTAATGGTAAGATTAAATGAGTACAGAACCAGGGTTCTCTGTTGCAGAGGTGCCTCTCTTGGGCCAAGGATAATATGTACATATTATTGTGTATGCTATGAGATATTGGTTTAAACCTTATTTCTGCCAAACTTCTTCACAGTTTTCCTAGCAGCTGCCTATTTTAAGTTTTTAAAAAATTTTATTCTGAACTTGGAAAATCTAAACCAGCATGAATATTTCAATATATAAAGAATAGCAAAGGATGAATGCTTGCATACGAAACTGAACTTTCAATTACATAGTTCCTTCAAAGTTTCTATTCAACTTGCCATGATAGTAACAAAATCAACTTGCTTATGTCTCCCTTTCTGGTTCTGCTTTTTTGTGTCCTTTTAAAAAATGTTTCATTGGCATTATTTCTATCATTTTCTCTTTTTCTAGTATCACTATTGCTACTCACCAACTCCTCCCTAAATTCCTTCCCCAACAGAAAAATTCTTGTAACACATAAGTATAATTAAGCAAAACAAATTTAGACATTGGTTATGTCTGAAAGTGTATGTCATATTCTATATCTCATTCTCTGCCTAGAGGTAAGAAGCAAAGTTTATTAGCAATATTCTGAAGTCATGATAGATATTGGTAATGAGCAGAGCTCTTAACTTTTTCTTAGTTATTTTCATTTATATTATTATAATCATTGCAAAATATATTCTGTCTCTTGCTCATCTTATTCTCCTTGAATTCAAACATTTTTTTCTTGGGTTTCTCTGAATCTGGCCACTTTGTCATTTCTCTCCCACCCCAATATTTTTTATTTTTTTCAGTTATACATAGAAACAATTTTTGACAATTATTTTTGACATTTTAGAATTCAAGTTTTCTCCCTTCCACTCCCAACAGTGAAGAATCTTATTATAGGTTATATCCATACTTTCGTTTAAAACATATTTCTGGGGGCAGCTGGGTAGCTCAGTGAATGGAGAGCCAGGCCTAGAGACAGGAGGTCCTAGGTTCAAATCTGACTTAAGACACTTCCCAGCTGTGTGACCCTGGACAAGTCACTTGACCCCCATTACCTAGCCCTTACCACTCTTCTGCCTTGAAACCAATACACAGTATTGACTCCAAGATGGAAGGTAAGGGTTTAAAAACCAAACAAAACATATTTCCACATTGCTCATGCCATGATAGAAGTCACATATCACACATATCCCTCCCCACAATCTCATTAGGGAAATATAGTGGAAGATGGCACTCAGATTCCAACAGTTCCTTCTTTGACTGTAGAGAGTATTTTCATCACAAGTCCCTTGTGGTTATCTTGGAGATTTGCTTTGCTGATAATGGTTTAATCCTTTACAATTGATCATCCTATATTTCTGGTACTGAATACTTTGTTCTCTTGGTTCTGCTCACTTAACTTTGCATTAGTTCATATAGTTCTTTCCAGCTTTTTCTGAAATCATCCTATTCATTGTTTCTTATGGTGCAATTGTATTCTATTACAGCTGTATACCACAACTTGTTCATCCATTCATTTCCCAAGTGATGGACACTCCCTCAGTTTCCAAATCTTTGCAACTACAAAAAAAACTGCTAAAAAATATTTTGGTACAGATAGGCCCTTTTCCCTTATCTCTGATCTCTTTGGGATATAGATCTAGTCATGGTATTGCTAGGTCAAAGGATATGTGTAATTTTGTGGCCCTTTGAGCCTGGTTCCATATTGTTCTCCAGAATGGTTGTAATGGTTCACAGTTCCACCAACAGTGTATTAGTGTTCCAGTTTTTCCACATTCTCTTCAATATTTATCATTTTCACTTTTGGTCAGATTAACCAATCTGATAGGTGTGAAGTAGGATCTCAGAGTTGTTTTAATTTGCATTTCTCTAATCGGTAATTATTTGGAACATTTTCCATACACTGTAGATAGTTTTAAATTTCTTCCTTTGAGAATTACCTGTTCATGTCCTTTGGCCATTTTTCTATTGGAGAATGTCTTGCATTCTTATAAATTTGACTCAATTCTCTACATATCTGAGAAATGAGGCTTGCGTCAGAGATACTTGCTATAAAATTTTTTCCCAATTTGTTGTTTCCCTTCTAATCTTGGTTGTATTGGTTTTATTTGTACAAAACCTTTTTAAATTTAATTCAATCAAAAGTATCTATTTCATTTTTCATAATGTTCTCCACATTTTTTTTGGTCATAAATTCTTCCCTTATCTATAAGTCTAGCAGTTAAACATTTACATATTCTTCTAATTTGTTTATGCTATCATCCTTTATTTCTAGATCAAGTATTCATTTTGACTTTTTTCTGGCACATGGTGTGAGATGCCTACTCCATGCCTAGTTTCTGCCATTCTGCTTTTTAGTTTTGCCAGTAGTTTTTGTAAAATAGTGAGTTTTTTCACAAAAAGCTTGGATCTTTGGATTTATCAAACTTTAACTTGCAATGGACATTAATTGCCTTGCACTGATTGCCTAATGTATTCTGTTGATCCACCACTCTATTTCTTAGCCGATATCAGATTGTTCCTTTTTCATTTCTTACAATACAATAAAATTCCATTATACTCACATACCAAAATTTATTCAGCCATTCCTCAGTTGATGGCCAACCACTTTGTTTCCAACTGTCTACTGCAACAAAAAGTGCTGTTATAAATATTTTTGTACATATGCATCTTTTCCCTCTGCCTTTGACATCTTTGGTCTTTTTTCCTAGTAGTTGTATCACTAGGTTGAAGAGTATACACAGTTCCCTGACTTTTGGTTCTTGTTCCATATTGCTTTCCAAAATAGTTGGATCAATTCATGAGTTGTTTGTTGTTGTTTTTTTAAGCTTCCCTTCCCCCAGGAATTTATTATATTCTTAGATTTATAAATAATTGAAGTATTTTGCTTTGGTTGCTTTTGTTTCTTGCTTACTTACTCTGTTCCATTTATTTACTTTTTTGTGTTTTGTTTTCTTTTAACTTAATCCCATATAGTTTTGAATGACTTTCCTTGTTCTAGGACTATATTCTCCTGATTGGTGAGGATTCATTCACCATATCTCACTGGTTCCAGACCCTATCACAACCAAGCCCACTATCTTCCTTATATGCTACTGATACTGATGGCAAATGGCCTCATCCCACATACAGTTTCCGCTCTTACTCTGAAAGCAAATCAACAATATCATTCTTGCAAAATGTATTATCAATTGCTTGGCTTTTGACTCTGCTCACTATTGCAGTGATTTCCCAGAATGAAACATTCCTTCCTGGCCAACACTCTTCTATATGTGGTCTTCCCCATTTAGACTATAAGGTCTTTGAGGACGGGGCTGTCTTCATTTTTGTATTTACATCCCTGACACAGAATAAACACTAAATAATACATGTTTTAAAAATTCATCTATTTATTCATACTGTTTTATAATATTGTCCGAGTATTGGTAAAGCTAAGGTTCCTTTATTTGTGACTTCTCTCATTATTTTCCCTGAGATTCTAGGTTTTTTATTTTTTCAAATTAATTTTGTTAAGATTTTGACCAATTCAGAAATTGAAGGGATGTCCATCAATTGGAGAATGGCTGAACAAGTTGTAGTATAGATATGTAATGGAATATTATTTTGCTATATGAAATAACGAGAAAGGTGATTTCAGAAAAACTTGGAAACAACTACATGATCTGATGCAGAGTGAAGTAAACAGTACCAGGAGAATACTATACACAGTAATAGCAATACTATATGATGAAAAATTATCAGACAGCTATTCTTAGCAATACAGTGATTTAAGGTAATCCCTAAGGACTCATGATGAAAAATGTCATCTGCCTCCATAAAAAAGAACTGTTGGAGTCTGAACGCAGACTGAGAAATGTCATATTTCACTTTCTTTTTTTATTTTTTCTTTGCATTCTCTTCCATAAAATAAATTACTAATATGGAAAAACGTTTTACATTATTGCACATGTAAACTATATTAGAAATGCTTGCTTTCTCAGGAAGGGAGAGAGAGGGGGGTAGAATTTGATTGAAACTTAAAAGGTTAAAAATAATTTTTTCATGTGATTGAGGAAAAAATAAAATATTTTTAAAAGATTGTGTCTAATTCAAAGGAGCATCTTTTGTATTTTGATTAATATAGTACTAAATCTATAAATTTACTCATTGTCATTTTTTATTATAATGGCATGGCCCAATTTTTTTTAAACCCTTATCTTCCACCTTAGAAACAACATTGGTATTGGTTCCAAAGCAGAAGAGTGGTAAGGGGTACAGGGGGTTAAGTGACTTGCCTAAGTTCACCACAGCTAAGAAATCTCTAAGGCCAAATTTGAATCTAGGACCTCCCATCTCTAGGCCTGGTCATGGCCCAATTATTAACAGTGACTAGCTCTCTAATTATTTGTCTCTTTTACTTTTGAAAAGAGTATTTTGCATTATATATATTTTTATTTATATAAATTAGCCAGGGACTTCTGAGTATCATTTGTCCTATTAGGGAATTTTTTGTAAAGTTATTTTCAGTGGGACTTAACAGTGGCTTCAATTTAGGAGAGCAAGGCCTTTTGTTGTGCCCTTTTGTCTGTACTACACAGAATTTTGTTGTTGTTGTTTTAACTTTACCTACCTTCTTTCTTCAAATCAATACTATGCTCTGGTTCCAAGGCAGAAAAAGCAATAAGTGCTGGGCAATGGAGGTCAAGTGACTCGCTCAGGGTCACACAACTAGGAAGGATCTGAGGACAGATTTGAACTCAGGACCTACTGTTTCTAGGCCTGGCTCTCAATACATTAAACCACCTACCTATACCTCTCCCCCCCCCCCCCCCCCCCAATCACCATTTAGCTTTATCAGATAATTTAGAAAACTAAGCCTCTTGCAGATCAGTACTGGTCCTATCTTTCTTTGTGGCCCAGAATTTTGGACTGCAATATTGCTCTAGTTAATTACTTTTGTTTTGTTTATTTACTTGAATCAGAATTTTTTGAGGGAAGTGACATACATTTTAAGCATGGCTACTCTGTGGATTTTTTAAAATTTATTTTTACAAGGGTTTTTTTTTTTTTGGTAGGGGGAAGATACTTAGGTGAAATGGAAAAGTTAGCAATAGTAATATTTTTTAAAAAAGAAAGCAAAAAGAGGAAAGGCCATAGAAACTTTTTTTAATGCATTGAAGAGAACAGAAGGAAATTTAAGGTGAATACAGAGAAACAGGACAGTTTTGAAAGTAGTATATTCGAAGAGAATGATGTGAAGACATCTATAAGTAAAGCCTCAAAGAAAAACATAACTTGGGGGGCAGGTAGGTAACTCAGTGGATACAGAACCAAGCCTGGAGACAGGGAGGTTTGAGGTTCAAATTTGACCTCAGATACTACCTAGCTGTGTGACTCTGTACAAGTCTTTTAACCTGAATTGCCTATTCCTTAATCATCTTCTGCCTTGGAACTAACATTTAGTATTGATTCTAAGAAAGGAAGGGGTTTTAAAAAAGAAAAACATAGCTTGGGCACAAACTCAACCAAAATTCCTGGAAAAGATGAGGCTAGAGCTTGTTAAAAGACTTCAAAATGTTAGTATCAATTAAATGAGAATGTGGACGAAAATTTGAAAAAGAAATAACAGCAATGGAAGAAAGAATTGGATAAAGAATTAATAGGTTGGCAGAAGAGATATGAAACCTTGCCAACCAACGAATTCCCTGAAAATGAACCAAATAAAAGCCAATAACTCAATGAAACAACAAGAAATGTTATAAAACTAAGTAAAATGACTAAAAAATAGAAGGAAATAAATAATAAAAATGCTGACCCAGAAAACAAACAAAGGAGAGAAAATTTAGGGATCACTGGATCATGTGAATACCATCATCAAGAATAACTTACCCAGAAAAACTGAGTATAATGCTAGTAGAAGGGGGGGAAATGGATCTTTAATGAAATAGAGGACTTTCAAGCATTCTTGATGGAAAGACCAGAGCTGAGTAGAAACTACCAAGTTCAAACCCAGAAAATATAAAAAAGTTAAAGATATATAAACAATCATAAGGGACTAAACAAGAATGAACTACTTACACTCAAATATGAGATCATGAGACATGTTTTCTCTGATTCTTATCATCTTTAGGGATCATAGTAAGGAATCTTGATAAGGCCTGGGAATGGGTTCTATTATGTCTTAATGATCTTAAGAGAAGAATGGAGAGGGGAAAAGGAATACCCTAGGGGGAGGGATTAGTCCTAAGCAAAATAAATGCTAATGATGTGGAGAAATATTTATAGCTCTTTTTAAGGTGAAAAAGAATTAAAAAATGAGAGGGTGCCCATAAAATGGGGAATGGCTGAACAAGTTATGATATATAAATGTGATAGCAAACTATTGTACTATAAGAAATGATGGTGGTGGTTTTAGAGAAAGCTAGGAAGACTTGCATGAATTGATGAAGAGTGAAATGAACAGAATAACTTATACATTGAATAATTTAGGAACTCTAATTGGCATAATGCCTAACAACCAGTCCAGAGAACCAGTGGTGAAATATGCTACCCATTGCCTGATAAAAGAGGTGAAGAATTATATATATATATATATAGGGTAGGGAGGTACATGAAAAATGTGGAAATATATTTTGCTTGACTCTTCATATTTGTAACCGGGGCTTTCTTGTTCTCAATTGGGAGGGTGTCAGGGAGAGAGTAAGAGAAAGGATTTTTGCTTCCTGAAAAAAAATATTTTTAAAAAATGAAAGTAATATGGTTTTTGTATTATATACTTAGTGAAGTCAGCATGCATTTGTTACTATAATGTGTACTGAGGGTAGGACGAAAAATGTCCCTGCTTTCAAGGAATTGCCAATCTAATAGAGACAACATGCAAACAACTATATACAAAAAAGATATCTATCTATCTGTCTGTCTGTCTGTCTGTCTGTTCCAATTTATATAATAAATTGGAGAAAATCAGTAGAGAGAAGACATTAGCATTAAGGGAGTTTGGGAAAGTCTTCTTCCAGATGGTGGGATTTTAGCTGAGACTTGAAGAAAACCAGGAAATGGAGATGAGGAGGGAGAATGTTTTATGCATGAGAAACTGCCAATGACTATGCCTCCTTTGTCAGGAGATGATGTCTTATTCAAAGAACAGCAAAGAGGTTAGTAACATTTGATCACCAGATTAAAGGAAGATATAAGAAAATGGAAAAGATAGGAAGGGGCCAGGTTATGAAGGACTTCAAAAGCCAAGTAGAGAATTTTATATTTGATCATGGAAATCAAAGTGAGCCAATGATATTTATTGAATATTGGTGGTGGTGGTAGTGGGGAATAGAGTGACATGAGCAGACCAGTGTTTTAGGAAGATCGATTTGTGGTGTGAGTGAGAAGAGATTTGAGGCAGAAAGATCGACCATCAGGCTTTTCGATAATCCAGGTGATTAGGGCCCACACCAAGGTAGTGCAGGGGAATGAAGGGGACATATAGGATATTAACAAGGTAGAAATGTACAGATTTTACAGCTGATTGGCTATAGGGAGCAAGGAAGAGTAAGGAGTTCAGGATGATTCCTGGGTTGGGAGCCTGGGAGCCTGAAGGAATAATGGTACCCTCAACATAACAGGGAAGTCAAGAAGGGGAAGGATTAGGGTGAAGTTTAAAATACCTATGGGACATCCAGTTTGAGATGTCTCAAGACTGAAGGTCAAGAAAAAAGTTAGGGCTGGATGTGTGGATCTGAAAGTCTTCCATACAGAGATGATTACTGAAATCATGGGAGCACAACATTAACCTCAAAATGATTGTGCCTTCTAAAAAATGATACTCTTTTCCTTGATTAAGATTTCCATAACTATTATCTGAAATCATCTTGGAGCAGAGACAGGTTAAGGGCCTGGGGGACCATGACAGTTTGGACATCTCTCCAAACTAGAAATGGCTGGCTATAGAGTAATGTTAAATTAATAAAACTGTTTCTAGTAGACATTTCTGTAAATAACAGAATATAATATTAAGATCTTTTCCTCAAAAGACTCTCCTTAGGCATCCATAGAATTATAAATGATATGGATGAGGTTGAAGGAATTGTAGAGATCATTTGGTGCAATCCCCTTATTTTACATACGAGATTACATGATATGCCCAAGGTCACACCGTCAGCATCAAAGGCAAGGTTCCAATCCCTCACAGTCTAGAGCCTGTGCTTTTTCCACTGTACTACATTGCTTGCTTTCAGGAACTTCTAGAGAAAGCCTTTTCATCACCTAGCTTTGTAAAACATGTTACTATGGCTTTTCAGTTCTTATCGACTGCAAGATTTTCCCTTGAAGTGTTTTAAAAAATCAATCCCCCTTTTCCTCCACTTTGCAGAAACATGTAAAGACAGAGGCTCAGTGTGTACTTGGTGGAGGCCCCAGTGCTGCTCTGCAATCTGTAGTTTTTACTCATTACTTAAACAAGGGGTGGAGCGTGTGATTCGGCCACCAGATGGCACTACCCTGAAATCACCAGATGAGTGATTTCATCAGAGGACATCCAGTAGGCATGCTTTGCCAAAGCCCAAACTACACAGAGGGAGCAGTGATGGTGGAAAATTATGAGGGCTAGTGTCCAAAAAACCAAACATTGATGCTAATGGCATACTCTAACACTTAGACACATCTGTCAGAAACGATTTAACTTATATTATTTTAATTTATCTCAAAGCATTTTTAGCTTGAAGAGAGTTATGTCCAAACTGGCATAACCCTCCATTCCTTCTTAAAACAACAACAACAACAACAAAACCCTTACCTTCTATCATATAATCAATGCTGTGTATTAATTCCAATGCAGAAGAGTGGTAAGGGCTAGGCAATGGGGGTCAAGTGACTTGTCCAGGGTCACACAGCTAGGAAGTGTCTGAGGTCAGATTTGAACCCAGGATCTTCCATCTTTAGGCCTAATTCTTAATTCCCAATCCTCTATTCTTTCTGACATGACTCTGTCTCAAAGAAGATTTTAGTTAATACATATAGGAGTCTTGAATGAGGAGGGAATATCTTAAAATATAATATGCATTAGCTTTCTAGAATTGAGTGACTGAGCTGCCATTCCATTCTTCTTGGACCATTTCTATATAGAAATCAATGGGGTCCCAGCCATAGATTTAAATTAATCCAGAATCTAGATTGAATGGGAGGCAGAATGAGTAGACAAAGGTACTTTCTGGAGATAGACCCTTCAGTGAATAAGGAAAGGAGAAGACCCTTTAATCTATTTACTTAATGAAAGAAAGGCTTTTCTTTTCTTCTTTCTTTGTCCTCAGTCTATCACTCACCTTTCTTACTGGCTTTCTCCAAGAATGTGGAAAGGGCTTCAGAGAGAAATATCACTTCTTAATATTTCTAGAGAAACTAAAAAGGAAATTTTTAATATGCATCAGATTTAATAACATCCAATTAAAGTTTTAGTTTAAGAGAAGAGAAATGGAATATTAGTCTGAAAGATGAGAATTATGAAATTTTCAATATGGCTCTCTCTACCCTCCATTTGAGAAACCTCTAACTCTTTATCAACTATTCTGACTTTTAGTGACCATATGATTTTTGAAATGCGGTAAAGTTTAAACAATAAAAATACTGTTGCAGAGCAAAAATCTAAGGAAGCTGTTCCATTCAATCACCTACCTAACCTACCACAGCCTTCTTTCAAGATGGTTGAAGGATCATAAATGAAGAGATTTTGTTTGGAATTTACTAAGATCAGCTCTGGGACAGTTAGGTAGATAAAGCACTGGCCTTGGAGTCAGGAAACTCATCTTTCTGAGTTCAAATCTGGCCTTGTAAACCTATTAGCTATGTGACCTGGACAAGTCACTTTACTCTGTTTGCTTCAGTTTCCTCATCTGTAAAATGAGCTGGGAAAGGAAATGGTGAACCGCTCCAGAGTCTTTGCCAAGAAACTTCCTAAAAGGCATCAGGAAGAGTCAGACAGGCCTGAAAACAACTGAACAATATCAAGAAGATCACCTCTGCAAACAAATGAAGAAAATACTATTCTATACTGGGGTTGGGATAGATGTCTCAGCATGTTCTCAGCAATGCCTGAGGATGCATGGCAGCTATCAGTCTGATTTCAGGATGCTGGTTTCCCACAGCAAGGCTAGTCTCTCACCAACACGTCTCATCTCTGGCCACAGCAGTTCTTGTTCTCTGTTCCATTTTTCTATCTCCCCAATTTTGTTGTGGTGGTTGTCGAGTGGTTTTCGTTTTCTTGGCAGAGGTGCAGGAGCAGTTTGACATTTCCTTCTCTGGCTCATTTTACATATAAGGAAACTAAGGCAAATAGGGTGAAGTGATTTAGCCTTGGTCACACAGCTAGTTATTTGAACTCAAGAAGATGAGTCTTCCTGACTCCAAGCTCGGCCTTGTGCCAACTCGCTGCCCATCTTTACTACTACAAGTCTTCAAAATCTCTCAGTCTTTCTTTCACCAATTTAAGTTATAGCAGCAAAGGTTGCAATAACGCCAATCAGCTTTAGGTTGGTGACCTTACCAAGAACTCCTAATTTCATAAGCCTTGGTAAGTTCTTGACCATATGGAAAGAAAGGCATCAAATAGTAGACTAAAAATCTCTTTCCATGTTAAATCTAAAATCAAGCCACGGGTGGGATCTAATGTTATGTCCACCTACAACATCTTGTCCCATTTCTCAAGCTGTGCTGTCAGCCTTGTGACAAACTTATTGGAAGGAAATGCTGCTTTTGATATTGTAAGGACTATGGCAGCCCAGGTGACCCCTCAGAATCTCACAGGGATGAAAGTTTGAAAGCCAAGCTACAGGGGGAAGATGAAAATCTGACATTTTTTCATAGAAATGAATGATTTCTTAGGAAACAGCCAGCATCTTGATCAGGGAAGAAAGATCCTGAAAATTAAATTGAAATTATCTTCCTAATGTATTGTGTCACTTCAATGTCAACAGGCAGGATTTAGGTAAAGCCTGCAGATAGGGAATATACTCTCTTTTTGCAATCCTTTGCACACAGTGAAAAGAGATAGAATTCTGCCCTTGACACCCTAGAAGGATGGAAGGAGTGGGAAACTGGTTATAAACTTCTAAAAGTAAGGAAGGAAACAAGCACTTATTAAGTGTCTACCACATACCAAGCAAGCACTTTACAAATATTCTCTCATTAAGGACTATTTCTTTTTCAATTGCTATGTATACACAAGTGTATAATAAACACTATAATAAGACAGTAGTGTGCCATTGTCCAAATAAACTATACTACTGACCTAAACTGAGCCAGTCATACATAAAAAACTCCGATTTTTAGATAGCAGTAATTTCCATTTATGCATAAAGAACAGAGTGTTCTTTTGGTGCATTAAGGGCTATGCAATTGGGGTTAAGTGATTTACCCAAGGTCACATAGCTAGGCCATATTCAAACCCAAGAACTCCCATTTCCAGACCTGGTTCTTTATCCACTGAAGCACCTAGCTGTGCATTCAGAGAGCTTTTCTCACAAGACCATATTAATTTCTGAAAGGCCTTGGGATCTCAGTTCTTCTCACTGTGGAATACTCCACTCATTCCTTAAAGATACCATACTTTAAAAATTCAGTGAAATAATGTTTGAACTGGAAGGAACTTTAAAGACATCTAGTCCAGCAGTTCTTAACCTTTTTTGGGGTATGGACTCTTTTGCAGTCTGGTGAAGCCTATAGACTCCCTTCTCAGAAGAATGCTTTTAAACGCATAAAATAAAATATGGGATTACAAAGGAAAGCAATCATATTTCAAGTTAAGAAAACATTTTGAAAAAATAAAAACTTCATGGCATGGATCTCTGGTCACAAACCCTTGATTTTTTATAACCTTCTTTTACAGAAGAGGAAAATGACACAGAGGAGCTTACATGGCATCACTGAGAAAATTAGCAAGAGGTAGAACCATTACCTTGCTTTTCAAGGTCAGTATGGTAAAGTAGAAAGAGAACTGCCTCTGGAGTCAGAACACTGGAGTCCAAACTTTACCTTTACCTGAGTGACCAGGAAGGACACTCCACCTTCCTAGGCCTCAATTTCATGATGATCTGATTTGTAGGATTATTTGTTCTGCCCCCACCATACCTCCACTTTCACCAAGTATAGAGCTACTTTTCTTTGGAAGTTTTAAAGTTGGGAGAATAAATATAGTGCTTAAAGCTAAGGCAAGGGTTCTCAATTTTTTAGCTCTTGACACCTTGGCAGTCTGATGTAGCCTGTGAATCCTTTCTCTGGATATTTTTTAAAGCATACAATAAAATACACAGGATCCCAAAAGAAACCTAAGGTTGAACAGGTTGGTTCTCAGAGCAATCCTGTTATAAGTGCTATTTATAACACATTTTTATAGATGAGGAAACTGAGGCTGAGGGAAGGCAAGTGACTTTCCTCAGGGTTACACAGCTAAGTGTCAGACAGGATTTGAAGAATATTTATATAGCTGCTGACTATGTGCTAAGCACTTTATAATGATCAAATGCCATTTTTTAACCCATGTGAAAACTGTGGCAAACAGGTTATTTGCCCAGGTCCAGGGTCATACATACATACAGGGTCATACGAGGTAGGATTTGAACTTGTATCTTCCTGACTCCAGGCCCAGCACTCTAGCCACTGAACAACCTAGCTGCCTGGTTATAAAAATAAGAATTTTATTTTATCATTATTGTTTCTAAAACTCTTGCCTTTCCTCTTGATCCATACTGTGTATCGATTCCAAGGCAGAAAAGCAGGAAGAGATTTGCCCAGGGTTACACAGCTAGGAAGTGTCTGGGGCCAAATTTGACCCCAGGATCTCCCATCTCTAGGCTTGGCTTTCAATTACCTGAGCCATCTAGTTGCCATAAAAATATTTTAAAAAGAAAAATAAATTCATTAATCGTAGGTTAAGAATATCCAGGTCCAGATTTGGGAGGCCACGTGACCCGCAATACAACGGTCATCGGTCAAAGGCAAAGGCAAATAACAATGAGCCCAAACACACGAGAAAGAGGAAGACCCGGATAGACTGAGTGGGTACCCAACTTCAGTGCTCGCGCCTCAAACCCACTTCGTCCCGCCTCCGGAGGCGGGGAGCTGCGTAGAACCTGCCAATCTCCGTCGCAGAGAACGACAGACACGCCCCTCATAGGGGGAGAGTCAGAGAGACGTCACGGGAGCTGGGGGCAGGCTCATTCCAAGTAAAGCGCTAGGATTGGTTAGCTCGGCAGCGGCGGGTGGCGAGGCGGAGCGATGATTGGCGGGCTGGGGAGGCTGTGAGGCAGGCAGAGGGGAGGGGTCTGCGCGGGCCTGGGTTTGCGGCAAGCACTAGACGCCCTTCTCCACGCTTTGTGGCGGCGGGGAGTAGTTTTTTGTGGGTTGGGGGTGTAGGGGTGTTTAGCGAGCCGACACGATTCCGAGGAAACTTATTTTGGCCTTAGTACTGAGGGATCTTCTGGGTCGGGGAGGAGTGACCGGAAACGAGGTTAGGACTGACCGGAAGTGAGGCCTGTGGAGGGGAAGGGGAGTGAACTGATCCTGAGGGGTGGGATATTTGTGGGGAGGGTAGGGGTCTGGGGTGGGTGGGGAGCGGAGAGACTAGCGGACCGAGCTGCCCTGGGGGCGGGGGCAGCGCGGGGGCCGGGCCGTAGCCGGACGTAGGACGACGGGGCGACCTCGCATTTGTGTTCCTGCGCTCGCGCTCTACGCTGCAGCACCCTTGAGGGTCTTCGCCGCTTCTGCGGAGTCGGGGGCCGAGCTGGGAGCTTAGAGGCTTGGGAAAGGTAGCCTGGGGCAAAAGACCGTGAGGCGGGGGAGCGTTCTGAGGCCCGGGTGGGCGTGTGCAGGCCTCGCATTTGCAGCGACCGGGGGCTTGCAGCAAGAGAGACTGGTGTGTGCAGGGAGGCCCTAGGGAAGGAAGCGGGATGGCCTGGGCCCTGAAGCTGCCGCTGGCCGACGAGGTGATCGAGTCCGGGCTGGTGCAGGACTTCGACGCGAGTCTGTCCGGGATCGGTCAGGAACTGGGCGCGGGAGCCTATAGCATGAGGTGAGTCCCCGTATGTTAGGCCTTTGTGGGTTTGGGGGTTGTTTGGGACAACAAAAGGTGCCATTTCCTGGGGAGATGTTCTGGGTGTGGGTCTGTGGCTCTACCGGGTTTGGGCAGAAGGCTTCCCCCCTTTTTTCTTTCTTTTCCTCTTTCCCCTCCTCGGTTTCCTCCCCCTTTCCTTTTTTTATCCCCTCCCCCTTCTTTTTTCCCCTCCCCTCTCCTCCTTTCCCCTCCCTCCTATGTTTCTCCCTTTCCTTCCACTCCGCTCGGCTCCTCTTCTCTCCTCTCCTCTCCCTTCCCTTTTCCTCCTCTCTTCTCTTTCTCCCCTTTTTGTTTCCTTTTTTATACCCTCCTCTCCTTTCCCTCCTTTTTTCTCTGCTCTCTTATTTCTTCCCTTCTCTTCTTGTTCTCTTCCCCCCTCCTTCTCTCCGCTCTTCTCCTATGTCTTCTCTCCTCTCTTTATTCCTTCCTCCCCCCCTTCTCTTTTACCTCCTCCCCTTTCCTCTTCTATCCTTTCCTCTCCTTTTTTCTCCTTTCTCCTCTCTTTCTTCACTCCCTTCTTCGCTCTCCTCTGTCTCCCTTTTCTTTTTCTCTTCCCTCTTTGCTCTTCCTTTCCTCTGCTCTCTTCTTTTTTCCCTTCTCCCTTCTCTCTTCCTTTTTCTACCCCCCTTTTTTCCTCTGGGCATAATTTTACTCCTTTGGGGGGTGCTAGGCATAAAAGAAGAGGTGAAGCAGGCAGTTCTGGAGTTTCATGCCTCTTGCGCAGGGGTGGTCTTCATCAGTATGCAGACATGTATGGTGGAAAGCTATGCTTGGTTTTGAGATTTGATGGGGCTTTGGGGAGTGGAGCTAGGTTTGGGGGTTTATATGCAGGTGCTGGAGCATTGGACACACTGTAACTATTGAATAAATAAATGCTTGTTGAAATAAAAGGCCCATTACTCCGCCTCCATTACTCCGCCTTTAATGAAAGGCAGTTCCACTCAACAAACTGTGTTAAGTGTATAATTAAAAAAAAATCAATTTGTGCTGATATATGTTTTTTTTCATTATAATTATCATGATCCTCAGCAGTTCCGGAGATCTGTCCCCTGTAACAAAGAATAAAAAAGTTCAGCAAAATTAGCCAACCTATCCAAAAGAACCTAGCATCATATTTGGGGTTCCAGCCTCCCCCCCTTGCAAAAAAAAAAAAGCAGGGGGATAGTGGGGTGTTTTGCATTTCTTCTTTAGGTCAAACCTTGGTCATTATAATCTTATAATAATTATATTATTGAATATAATATAATTTAAGTTGCTTTGCTATTCTTTCCATTTTCATTGTTGTATGCATGTGGTTTTCCTGATTCAACGTAACTTCACATTTCATCATTTCATGTCTTTCCAACACTTCTTTGCATTTGTCATCTTTGTCATTTTTTATAGCACAATAATATTACATTTAATATAATTTGTTTTGCCATTACCCAGTCTATCAACATCTTTGTTTCTAGTTCTCTAGTACCACAAAAAGTTCTGCTGTAAATATTTTAGGTTTTTTTGAGCCCTTTTCTTTTGCAGTTGATCTGCTTGAGCTGTTTGCCTAGCTGTGGACCATGTGCCTCTTTAAGAATGTCTGTATTTTGCATTTTCGTATTATAGCTGGCCAATAGAATGTATATTCCTTAAAAAGCTAGTCTATCTGGTTGGCTTCTTTTTATCCCCATTGCCTTGTAAATAGTAGTTTCATGCATGCTTGTTAAATAAATGAAAGTTTAACATTTTCCTTCTCCCTATGAAATATTCCTTTTAATTATTTCATTCTCAACCAATCGAGCATTTATTAAGTGATTATTGTGAGCTAGGCACTTGGGAGAAAAAGAGGGAGGCAAAATAGTTCCTTTACTCACTGAACTTATGATGGGAGAAATAATATGGGTACATCATACACATTCAAAGTTATGGAGAAGTCATTGACAACTGGGAGGAAGAGGAAGAGTGATTCTTGAAGGAAACTGGGATCCCTAGAGACCAAGGAAAGGAAGGAGAACATTTCAGGCATATAAGAAATCCATTTCCAAAGGCACTAAGATGAGAAATGGAGTATCATGTATGAAGAATAGCAAGAATATAGGCTATTGCAATGGTGCAGGCAAAGATGATAATGTTATGATTGTGTGAATGAAGAGCAGGGGGATGGATACAAGAGATGTTGTGGATGTAGAAACAAGGCTTGACAACTAATTAGATGCATAAAATGAGTAAGAATTGAATTTAATGTGTCCTTGGTATGTTCAGTTTAGAATGTGCACTCCAGCAGTAGTAATGTGACATAGGAGCTCAGGAGAGAAACTAAGGTTAAATATATGATTCTAAGAATTGTCCAAATACATAGAGGTGATTGATTAAATCTATGGGAACTCAGATTATCAAGTAAAAGAACATAGAGAAAAGGGTGTAGGGCAGACTTGGCTCAGTTAAAGGCAGTAATATGGAAAATATTCCATAGCATTATTAGTTAACAAAGGAGGCTGAAAAGGACTATTCAGACATAAGAGGATGACCAGGAAAGAGGGTTGTCACATGAAAATCCAAAGAGAAGAGAATAACCAAGAGGGTGTTAAAAAAATGGCAAATGCTGCAGAGAGACCAATAGGGGATGAAGATTAAGAAAAGTCTATTAGTTTTGCCTTAAAACAGATCATTGCTAACTTAAAAGAGGACAATATCAATTGATGAGGTCCAAACCAAAGCCAGTTTGCAGAAGGAGAGAGGAGTAGAAGCGGAGACAGGGAGTATAGAAAGCCTTTTTTTTTTTTTAACTGAGTTTGGCTGCAAAAGGGAGCAAGATAGTTTTAGGAGATAGATGGTAGGATTTAGTGAGTTTTTTTCAGCATATTATTATTGTAATCATCTGCAAATTGTTCTCCTGGGTTTGCACATTTTGTGCTCTATTAGCTCATAGTTTCCATATTTCTTTAAAACTGTTGGTCTTATGGTGCTATACAATTTCACTTTGATATACCACAGTAAGTTCAGCCATTCTACAATTAATGGGCACCATTTTGTTTCCTGTTATTTGCTACAAAAAAAGTGTTCGTATGATGATATAATACCTGGAAACTATACCTATATGAGGAAGGATTTGAGTTCATAACTTTATGACCCAAAGTCTAGGACTATCCTCTGAGCTTCCTAGCCACTATAAATATTCATTTGGCTTCCTTTTTTGATATGGCTCCTTTTTCTTCTCTCCTTGGATCTCTTTTGGGTTCATGCCTAATATTACCACTAGGTTAATAATTTGTTAAACATTTCTTATATGCCAGGCACTGTACTAAGCATTGGGAGAATACAGAGAAAGGCCACAAAAAAGTCCTTGTTCTCAGGGCATCCACATCAAACTAATAGGGGACTTTTTTATTTTTCAATTACAGGTAGAAACAATTTTTGACAAAATTTTTCCAATTTTATTTTTCCAATTACATATAACAACAATTATTAATATATACTTTCCAAAATTATACAATTCAAATTGTTTTCCTCTCTCCATTCCCTCCTCCCTCTTGGAGATGGTAAGCAAATTGATATGGGATATATATAATCATGCAAAGCAAACTTCCATATTTGTCATTGATGTAAGAGAATATAAAACTGAAACCCCAAATAAAATCATAAATAATATGAAAAGTGGTATGCTTTGATCTATATTTGACTTCAACAATTCTTTCTCTGGAGGTGGATAGCATATTTTGTCATTAAGTCCTTCAGAATTGTCCAGATCAGTGTATTGCTGGAAGTAGTGAAGTCTTTCATAATTGATCAATCATACAGTATTGCTGTTATTATGTATAGTGTTCTCCCAGTTAGGCTTATTTCACTCTGCATCAATTCATGTAGATCTTTCCGGGTATTTCTTAGATCATCTTGCTCATTCAAACTGCTCAATACTTTTCTTTAGCCAACTATACTGCAATTTGTTCAACCATTCCCCAATTCATGGACATCCCCTCAATTTCTAATTCTTTGCTACCACAAAAAGAACTATTATGCATACTTTTGAATAAGTAGGTTTTCTTCTTTTTAACTTTTTGGTATATAGACCTAGGAGTGAGTAGTATTATAAGATCAAAGGGTATGCAGTTTTCTAGTCCTTTGGGCCTAGTTCCAAATTGCCCTCCAAAATGGTTGGATCAATTAATAATTCCACTATCAATGCCATTAGTGTTCCAATTTTGCCACATCTCCAACATTTAGCAATTTTCCTTTTTGATCATGTTAACTAATCTGATAGATGTGAGGTGGTATCTCAGAGTTGTCTTAATGTATATTTCTCTAATTAATATTGATTTAGAATTTTTTTATTATTAGCTTGGCCTATCCATGAACACAATATTTTTTCCAATTGTTTTTGTCTAACTTTGTGTGAAAAGTATTTTGTAATTGTGTTCATATAATTCCTATGTTTGTCTCAGATTCTCGGGTATTTTATATTGTCTAAAGTTATTTTAAAAGGAATTTTTCTACTAGAGTTTTGTTGGTAATATATAAAAATACTGATTTTTTTTTTTTGGTATCTTACAACTTTGCTAAAGTTACTAATTATTTCAACTAGTTTTTTAGTTGATTCTCTAGGATTTTCTAAGTATACCATTATGTCATCTGCAAAGAGTGATAGTTTAGTTTTCTCATTTCCCACTTTGATTCCTTCAATTTCTTTTTCTTTGCTTATTGCTAAAAATAACATTTCTGGCATAATATTAAATAATAGTGGTGATAATGGGAATCCTTGCTTCACCCCTGACCTTATTCAGAAGGCTTCTAACTTATCTCCATTGCAGATTAGCTCAGTGATGATGAACCTTTTGGAACTTTATAGGGACCCTGTGCCATGCTCCACCCATGCCCCTAGACTGTGTTATGCCCTGTCCTCTGGCTATGTGTAGTGCCCCACCCAGCTGGACCATAGGCTGGAGCTCTGCAAAGAGGCTCTAGTGCCACATACCTTCCCCTTGCTTTGCATGGTGGGAGCACTACACTACCAGCCCTGGGCCAGCTATGCAATGGTGGAGAGAGGCTCCAACTCAACCCCTGCATTTGGGGGTGAGGCCAGGTCCTAGCCAGCCAAGCCAAGGGCCTACACCTGCCTACAGAGCGCTCTCTGTGAGCTATCTTTCGCACGTGTGCCATAGGTTCACCATCACGGTATTAATGGATAATTTTAGGTAGCTATTACTTATACTTTTAACGAATTTATTCCTTATTTATCCTTGTCCCATTCCTATGTACTTGAGTGTTTTTAATTTGAATGGGTGTTATATTTTGTCAGAGGCTTTTTTTGTAGCTATTGATAATTATGTGATTTTTAAAAAATAATTTGGTCAATTATGCTGATAGTTTTCCTAAAACTAAACCAGCCATGCATTGCTGATGTAAAACCCACTTGGTCGTTGTAAGTGATCCTTTTGATATATTGCTATAATCTCTTTGCTAGTATTTTGTTTAGAATTTTTGCATCTATATTCATTAATGAAATGGGCCTATAATTTTCTTTCTCTGTTTCTTCCTGGCTTAATAATTGTTTTCTGACATTTTACAATTCAAACTTTCTCCTTACCTGTCACTATCCCATATGTCCATCCCCTGCTTTCCCCCACAATGGCAAATAGTTTGATATAGGCTATACCTGTGCTTTAATTCATTACATATTTCTTATTGCTCATGACATGACAAAAGACACATATACACCTAAGTAAAAAAAGGGGAAAAAAGGCATGTTTTAATCTGCAACCAGATTCCAACAGTCCTTTGGTTATGGATAGCATTTGTCATCATGAGTCCCCTATAGATATTTTGGAAACTTGCTTTGCCAATAATAATAGTTTAGTCCTTCAGTTGAACATCATACAATATTTCTGTTATTTGATACAGTTTTTCTGGTTCTGCTCACTTCCTTTTGCATCAGTTCATATAAGTCTTTCTGGGTTTTTCTGAACTTATACTCTTCATCATTTCTTACAGCACAATAGTATTTCTTAACAACCATATACCACAACTTGGTTAGCCCCAGTTGTTGGACATCTCCTTAGTTTCCAATTTTTTGCCACTACAAAAAGAATTGCTAAAAATATTTTGGTACATGTAGGTCATTTTCCCTTATCTCTGATCTTTTTGGAATATAGACTTGATAGTGGTATTACTGTGTCAAAATCAGGGTATACATAGTTTTATGGCCCTTTGGGTGTGATTCCATATTGCTCTCCAGAATATCATTTCACAATTTTACTGACAATATATTAGTGTCCCAATTTCCCCACATCCTCTCCCAAAATTGATCATTTTATTTTTTGGCCATATCTCAGATTTGTGTTAATTTACATTAATCAGTAGTGATATGGAGCATTTTTTATATGACTATAATTTTAATTTCTTACACAGTGTTTGTTCACATACTTTGACTATTTTATTGCTACAGACTCTTAACCCTTTATAGCAGGAGCTTTTAACCTGAGGTCCCTCCATAGACACCACACCACCTGCCCCCAGTCCAAGGGTCCTTAAATTTGGATGGGAAAGAATCACATCTTTATTTTCAATAAACTCTAATTGAACCCTACAAGTATTTAAAAATATTCTCTGAAAAGAGTTGTGAGCTTTATCATTGAGTCATTTAATAAGTTTTGATAAGTTCCTACTATGTGTCAGATACTGTGCTAAGTACTGAGAATACAAAGAAAAATAAAAGTCAAGGAGCTCACAGGCTAATGGGGAAACAACATGCAGACACACAAGAAATATAAGATAAATTGGAGTTACTAAGCAGAGGGAAATCAAGAGAATTTTGTTATTAGTCCTTCAGAATTGTCAATGTATTGCTGAGAGTAGCCAAATCTTTCACAGTTGATCATATCACAATAGTGCGGTTACTATGTACAACATTTTCCCATTTCCACTTATTTTGCTTTGCATCAGTTCTTGTAGGTCTTTCTAGCTCTTTCTGAAATCGTCCTGCTCATCATTTCTTAAAGCCCAATAGTATTCCATTGCCAACATATACCACAATTTGTTTAGCCACCCCAGTTGATGGGCATCCCTTCAATTTCCAATTTGTTGACACCACAAAAAGAGCAGCTATAAATATTTTTTATAAAGTAGGTCCTTTCCCCTTTTGTGTGTGTGTGTATATGTGTCTTTGGGATACAGACCTAGGACTGGTGTTATAGGGTCAAAAGGGATGCGCAGTTTTATAGCCCTTTGGGCATAGTTCCAAATTGCCCTCCAGAATGGTTGGATCAATTCACAACTCCACCAGCAATGCATTAGTGTCTCAATTTTGCCATATCCCTCCAAGAGAAAATGGGAAAACTAATATATGTAGTATTTGTTGTTAGTATCAAATCAGATAATATCTACTATGTGTTTTTTAATCCTCAGTGTGCTTGCTATATGTTGGTTATTATTCCTTATCTTTCACAGAATAAGGAAATAATTTTCCCACTTAGAAATAAAAGCAGAGTTACCTGTGATTGTGTGTCTTTGTAATTCTGAAAGAAAGTAGTAGGGAATGGGGCCATGGATTGGGGAGGGGATTTAAAAGGAGGGAAAATGGTACCCCTTGGGGGTAGTTTCCATACAGAGTAGGAGTAGGAACAGAACTCCCCAGGGATCAGCTTCTGTATTCCTGAGCCAGCCTTTGAAGATGGAAGACTAGCAGCTATGCCAGAGTCATGTCAACAGTAAGTATGGATGGGTGGCAATAGCCAGCTGTGTATGCATGTGCTGGGTATATATTAGATTCGATACAGAACTGCTTTTTAGTGTTGTTTAGTCATTTTTCAGTTGTTCCTGACTCCTCGTGACCCCTCTTCTAGTTTTTCTTGGCAGAGACACTGGAGGGGTTGGCTAATTTCCTTCAGCTCATTTTACAGATGGGGAACTGAGGCAAGCAGTATTAGATGACTTCCCTAGAGCCACACATCTAGTAAGTGTCTAAGGCCAGATTTGAGCTCACAAAGGAATCTTACCCACTTGAGGCCCGGTGCTGTATCCATTACGCTACCTAGCTGCTTTTTAATAATTTCCAAATCCTCTGTATTTCTTTTCCATGATTTTTAATTTCTCATATTGTTATGAGGTTATTAATTAGAAGTTTATTTTAACCAGAATAGCAGTTAAACATTTTAATGGTTATTTAAATAAAAATTTTCCATTATAAATATGTCAGGATATAAATTGCATATATAGAGTTTTTAGTAGCATATTACGTGGCCAGGTATAGTAGACCAGGACTGATCTGGTACCTCTGGTTTAAATTTTGAAGAAGTAAAGCAGCCCTCCCCAAGACCATTTTTCAATTAACAAAAAGATGTTTGTTTACTTTATCCTTAGCTAGATTGACCTTCAGCAAGGAATCAGCCTTTGTAGGTAGTGCTTAATCTGAGGACATGGCAAACTCTGGTTTGGTCCACAGACACCTGCCAAACAGAAAGACCTTGATTTAACTTGGGTGGACTTTCTGTATGCCCTTGAGGATGACCAGGAAACTGTATCTTCAGTAGATATGTTAGGTTGTGCAGTGGCTAGAGTGCTGTACTTAAAGAAAGAAAAGACCCACTTACTACTATGATGATCTTGGGCAAGTCATTTAGCTTCTGTCTTCCTCAGATTCGCCATCTTTAAAATGGAGATAATAAGAGTTGTGAAGATTAAATAAGGCAACGTGTGTGTATAGCACTTTAGGAACCTTAAAAGTACTATATAAATGTGAATTGTTGTTATTATTGAGCCTTATGCCTTTAGGCTAATCAAATCTTGAGGGGAGCTTTCTTGCCTATTAGAAAAAGTGTAATCTTCATGGCATTAGAATACTCAGAGTGTGAATATCCAGAGTGTGCTGGAGGGAGCAGCTCTTCTTCCCCCTTACATGTGTGCCTGAGGACATTTCTTCCATCATCCACCCCTCTGCTCAGCAGCCCAATGGGAGTGCTTCTTCCCTCCCCTGTCTGGGATAAGGAGGGGGGCTCACGTACAGTGTGAGAGTTGCAGTTTGAGCACTTGGTCTCTAAAAGGTTTTGATCTAGTATATTCATCACAGAAGGCAAAGTTAAATTGCTGACCCAGCCTACTATTCTATAGATGTACAGGTACAGTTTTTATTTAGTTAGAACTATTTTTAATGAGAAAACACTTATGTTAATGTTTCCCCCTCCAAAATTCTCACTTGTCAGCCATCACTTCAGATGTTGCTTTTTTATACTTTAAGTACTTAATCCTCTTGTTATTGCCAGTACTGTAGCATCTGCTTGTGGCATAATTGGGCTCAACCTACATATTTGTCTTTTTTGCATCCTTAGACTCAGCTTCTTAAATTTATTTATTTTTTAAATAAGAGGATGTTTAGACCATTGCTTTTTCCCCTTATCACCGAAGTTTCTTTTCTCAACCCATTAAGTCATGGGACTTATTTTAGCAATTTATCTGGCATATTATATCGATGCTTGGTTTTAAAGAGTGAAATAGTCTGTTGTAAAAAAAAAAAAAAACTTCCTTGCTCTAAAAAAGAACTTCTTTCAACCTTTTTTTTTACAATGAATTTTGTGGTATTCACATTTAATCAGGAAGCTGATGTCAATTATGTTATATAGTATACTCTTGTGCTTTGTGTATTATGCTTTCTGTTAATTTTTGTGTGTGTAATTTTTAAAGCCATGTTAGTGTGATTATCTTCTATTCAGTACAGCATGAATGACTTTAGTTTGAGTATTTTGTAGAATTCACTTGTAAATCCGACTAGTTCTACTTTTTTTTTGTTGTTTTGGAGTTCTTTTATGACTCCCCCCCCCAGTTTGGGTTAAAAGTATGTGCTGCTGATTTGATATTTTTGTAATTATTTGTTTCATTTATCAATTTTGCTTGCTCTACAACTGGGCAAAATAATTTCTCATGATTTCCTTCATAGAGAGAGCATGCTATAATGAATAGAGAGCTGGCCTCTGACCTAAGAAGACCTGAATTCAAGTTCTGCCTCTGACATGTATTGCCTGTGTGCCCTTGAACAAGTACATTTTGAGGACTGTGATTTTCAGAGAAGGTTGTTCCAGCTTGTATTGGTAGAGGGAGCTTACTTATTTGAGAGTTCTCTATATCAATGAAATCACAGGTCTAATTTTCTGCCCCTAATTTTTCTTCCTTTTCCATTTTTTTAAAAACCCTTACCTTCTGCCTTGGAACCATATATTGGTTCCAAGGCAGAAGAGTGGTAAGGGCTAGGCTTTTCCATTTGTTTTGAATTACCTTTTATAATTTTTAATGTTGATCTTTTGGCAAATGACCAACATGAATAGTTTCATATACAAAGAACAAATAGAAAAGAAGATCAAACGTGAAATTATGAACCTACTACAAACTGCTTTTAAAAAGATATAAACAAAATGAGAGAAAATAATATTGCATATATTAATTTTTTGGATTCATAAATATATCTATGTACATATGTATACATATATAAATTAAACATTTTAATTCTAACGCTGCCCTTGTGGTTTGTGTCTTTTTCTGAACTTTGTTCTAATTTGTATATTTATATATACTTGTATACCTAGTAGATCACTGAACTTTGAGTCAGGAAGATCTGAATTAAAATCCTTCTTTGGTCTTGAACCATAGAATCCTAGATAAGCCCCATGACTTTTCTCAGTCACCTCCTCTGTAAAATGGAGATAATAATAGCACCTACCTTATAGAGTTGTTTTGTTGAGATTAAATGAGATAATATACTTAAAGTCCTTTGTGAATCTTAAAGTGCTATATAAATACCAGTTAATAATTTCATATATTTCATTGCTTTTCCTTTTTTCCTGTTCTTTTATTTTTTGGGGGTATCATTATCGATGTTTATTTTTATTGTAAACAAACATAGTCAAGTCAAACAAATGCACACATTGGCCTTGTCTGAAAATGTTATCTTTTTGTATCTGGCAAGAGCTGGGAAGCATGCTTCAAATTAGCCTTCTTTCTGGTTAATCATTGGCTTGATAAAAGCTCTTAAGTTTTTCAGAGTTGTTTTTCTTTACATTGTTGTAGTCACTGTATGAATTACTCTTTGGGTTTTGCTCAGCATTAGTTGATACAAAAATATTCCTTTATGTCATATTTGTTCATCCATTCCCTGATTGACAGGTATCCTTCAGTTCTTTGCTTAAGTACCATTCTGAATATTTGTATATTTGTTGGTTCTTTTCCTCCTTATTTGATCTTTTTGGGGTTCATGACTAGTTGTGGTGTCCATTGGGTATTTCACGTTTTAATGACTTTTGGGGAATAGTTCCAAACTGATTTCCAGAATCGTTGGACCAATTTATAGCTCTACCAACAGTGAATTATTGTGCTTGTATGTGTGAGGTAGAACCCTAGAGTTCTTTAATTTGCAGTTTTCTAATTATTAGTGAGTTGGAGAATTTTTATTTATTTTTTTGACCATTGATAACATATTTTTGTCCATTTATGAGAATTGGTTCTATATTTAAATATATTCCCAAGATTTCTTGGATATATGACCTGCATTAGAGAAACTTGTTACAAAGATATCTTTCCCTAATTAATGGTTTCCTTTCAGATTTTAACTGCATCTTTTTTGGTGTGAAATATTAAATGTAGGTGTAATAAAATTTTCCCATTTTGTCTCCTAGATTCCCTTTCATTTTTTTGGTCCAGATCTCTTTCTTTGTCCACAGTTGCAAAAAGTATCTCTTTTCCTGCTTTTTGAATATGTGTAATGATCTTTTATACTAGGTGATAAATATATATATTTGGAGCTTATTGTGCTATGTGGTATGAGATATTTCTCTGCCCAACTTTTTTGTTTATTTAAACCAATATTGTAGTATAATTTCAGATCTGTTAGGTCCTTTTCTATTTGTTTTTAAAAATTATGTCACGTTAGATGTTTGAATTTTTGTCTAGTATGAGTTTTGTAATTTTTTTTAGCTCTGAGATTTTTTGGTAGTTTGGCACTAAAGAAACAAATTAATTTAGGTGACATTGCCATTTTTATTATATTAAAGTGGTCCAACCATAAGCATTAAAATATAGTTCCAGTTATTTAATTCTGACTTTCGTTCTGTAAAGTATCTTGTAGCTATATTCTTGTAATTCCTGTATATGCATTTATGTATTCTCCCATTATTTTGAATGAAATTTTCATTACTTGGTAAGATTTTAAAAAATAAGATGGGTTTGTTGTCTATCCTGTTTTACCAAGTTATTTAATTTTTAAGTGGAATTGCTAGGGTTTTCAAAAAGAATAATCTTATTTTTCCTTTCTTATCTTTATTCCTTTGATTTTCTTCTTGATTTATTCCTATAACCTACTTTTCTAGACTATTATCAAATAATAGTGGTCATAATAGACATCTTTGCTTTGTTTTTTTTTCCAGTTTTAGGTAAGTACTACTTTCCATGTGAAGGAAGAGTCTATTTATTCTTGTTTTGTTTTTTTAAACCCATAACTTCTTTTTTTAGGATCAGTACTATATATTGGTTCCACGGCAGAAGAGTGGTAAGAGCTACACAATTGACTTGTCCAAGACTACACAGCTAGGAAGTATCTGAGGACAGATTTGAACCTAGGACCTCTTGTTGCTAGACCTGGCCCTCAATCCACTGAGCCACCCAGCTGCCCCCTATTCTTATGTTTAAAAAACATTTGTAAAAACCTTTTCTTTATATGTTGATATAATCATGATTTTCATTGTTTAGGGTTTTTTGTTGTTGTTATTAATGTTGTTCATTTTGTTTTTGGTTTTGCTAATAATAAAACTATCAACCTGAAATAAAGAGGACCACCTAACTAGCAACAACAAGGGTCTTTGATTGAGGCAAGGAGATTGTAATCTAGGACACACCACATAGCAATGTAGTTCCCACTAGTACAGAAGAGCCAGTGCCCAAGTTCAGTGAGAGAAGTGCTTGAAAAGGAATAGCAATGGAGAAAGGGTTAAGTTGTTTTTACAAAATAGCCAAAGGCTGGGGAATGGTAACATTTGGTCAGAACAACCAGTTCCAGGTACAACCAAGTTTTTTTAAAAACTGGTTTGGATTAACTCCACCATTCTCAGATAGTTTGTGGCTCTCAGGTTGGGGCAAGGTCAGCTTACAGCTAGCTGCATTCAGCATTCACTCCTTTTGGTCAAGATGAATTGTTTTGCTGACCAAGAGAGGCCTCAAGAAGTTTGCTGTGCTACTGGACCATGATAACATTAGTTATCTTAGTCCCAAGTTTTAGCAAGCAAGGCAAATCTAAAAAGGAGAAAGAGGAAAATAATAAGCAGGAGGGCCTGAAATATTGGTCTAAGGAGGGAACACAAGCCCCCAGAGAGCCAGCTGGAAAGGTCATCAATCTACTAACACTGGGAAGGATCAGGCTTGGCCTTACTCCAAAAGCCAGACACCCCCCCCCCCCCCCCCCCCCCCCGTTATAGGTTTGGCATGATATGCCCCTGTTTAAATTAAAAATGAGTCTGTCCAGGGACTTAATGATTTTATTATGATTTATTGATAGAAGAAAAGGAAGATGAGAGAGAGGGAGGGAAGGAAGGCAGAGAGGGAAGGAGGGAGATCTTAGAAAAGTCTCCTGCTAGCACCAACACAGAATAAAAAAAAAAAAAACAGACCAACTGCTACCTTGTTCACCATTGATATATTCTTCTGACTCCATCCTCCGAATTTGCATTACACTCTGACATTGTCTGACATTATGATGCTGGAGATGTTTAGGATGATGGCAGACACCTAGCTCATGCTGACAACAGCCATTTATTCTGTAGTTGAGTGAATGCCAGGTGGTGGGTACAAGGAAAGTGGCTGGAACTATTTTTCCTTTCACATTCCCAATGTCCATTTAATCAGCATATTCCATCTTGAACCTCAGATGTCCTTTGTAGTCATTACCTTTTCTAGAAATAAATTCTCTTGAACATTCTGAGAGTCCTTCAGGAGCTTTTCAACAGATTTGCTTCTCTGGTTCTATTTTGGTTATAGGTCCTTAGATAGTCTTGTTAAAATCTTTTACAGAACACATTCTGATCATACTAACAGTAGGGCTAGCTATTAGAACATCAAATTACAACCTGTAGTTTAATTTTGAAACTTCAGAGAATTTCAGTTTTTAAATACTTCTTGCTATTTCTATCTTATTCTGAATCTTACACCAAACATAAATGCTGCCCATGGCAGGTTGACTCCATTATCATTTAACTTCCTACATTGTAAGTGAGCATGCTATTAAAATGATATATTTAAGAAATTTAAATACAAACTGAAAACTTAAAAATTAAACATTTAGAATATTAAAGAAGTAAAAATGTTAAAACCTTTCAAATTTCTGAATACTTTAAAATTTCATATGTGTACATTTGACCTTGTTTTCTTAAAATTTTTATCCAATTTTTAAAATTTAGAAATCCAAAATGATCTAATTCAATTCTTCTCCCATTAGGAGTAGTAGAGACAAATAAGGACCTAATCCTTGTATAAAAGCATAGGTAACAACACTATTATATAAAATGACCTCTGATATATTTATGAATTCCCTTAAGAGTGCAAATATTAGTTGTAGCAAAATCCCTGGGATGGGACATGTAACTTAATTAAATTACAAAACAGTGCATATCACATAAGTTCTCCAGAGTAATGCATGTTTATGCCACAGGATGTATTCTTCAAAAAAGGTGTTAATTCCAAATTAAGTAATCAAGTCAAATAAAATTGACTTTCCCATTGGTACAGAAGAGAGTCTGTAAATTATTCTTCTATAAGAAAACTACACCAAAATTCTTTTCATTAAAACAAAGCTGAAGATGTTTCTGATTTTTTTTTTAAACCCTTACCTTCCAGAAGAGTGGTAATGGGCTAGGCAATGGGGGTCAAGTGACTTGCCCAGGGTCACACAGGTGAGAAGTGTCTGAGGTCAGATTTGAACCTAGGACCTCCCATCTCTAGGCCTGGCTCTCAATCTACAGAGCCACCCAGCTGCCCCCTGAAGATGTGTCTGATTTTAACTTGAACTAATTTCCAATTTCAATACACAAATATAGTAAAGGGGAGATGACAAGGCCAAATACTCTTTTAATCAGTTGTTCAGGATATGGTATTGCAACAACTGGATTCATCATGAAAACAGTAACATAACCCTGGTTAGAGAGATTTACCATGATAGGAAGAAGGAAAGACATAATTACAATAACATCAATATTGGTCCTCTAGGCTTAAGCCCAAGGACATAAAATGACTCGATACATAGAGAATATAATAAAATATCCTCAATTCCATTTGATTTTAGATAATTTTACAGCCATCATTTGATTTTAGATAATTTTTAAAGCCATTCTCAGTTAACCAGATGTGAAGATTCCTTGTATAGAAAACTTGAGTTCAGAGAGTCCTATCTTAGTCTTCCCAAAATCACCCTCCTAACTTTTTCCCACAGGGACACCTTTCCACAGATCTCAAACTTCAGTCCCATTTTCTTGAAGTTGTGAAACATTCCCTGAAGGAGTCCAAAAAGATTTTGCCTCAATTGGAAAATTATCACTGATCATAGTACAGTTGGACTCAATTGTTAAAATTCAAATTGTTGCAATAAATGCGTAAATAAAAATTTATCAGGCCTTCAAAAACCCCCAAAATTTCACTTAATATTCCTTCTATTTTTCCTTCTCAGACAGCTTAAAAGTAATCTGATGCAAAACGTCAGTCACTAGAACTTAATAAAATAATTATGTTCTTTAACTTCATAGAGATAGCAAATATGTGATAACTTATTAACCCCCTTTAAATAAAAAATATTTTAAAGACTGAAATCTGTTAAGATTAAGTTGGTCAAAGATGTAACTTCAGACAATTCCTAGTTTAAAATTTCACAATTTTCATAAACATAGATTGTCCTATAAACTACTCCTATATCATAAACTTTGACAAGGAGTGATTTCATTTTCTCAGTTATCATATTCTGGAATTTTCCCAGATATGGGAAAGCTCTGCAGCAGAAGAGCAGTAAGTCCAGAGATGGGTAGAGGGACTAAAGAGCTGGGTCGAAATTTCCAGAGCCACCCTTTCTGTATGGCCTTGCACTGGTGCTGCATATGGATGTAGGGCATCATATACTCATTTCACTTCAAACTTTCAGAAGAGCATTGGTGGGTTCCATAGTTGCTATGAAGTTAAGATGTGACTTTACCACAGCTACATAAATGTTCTAGCTGGGTATGAAACTAGTTCTGCCACTGAATCTTGAGTCTCTCAGGTTCAGCCACCTTTTCTTGGGACAGCTAGAGAGTACAGTGGATAGATTGCCAGGACTAGAGTTATTATTAGGACAGAAGATAAGGATTTGCGGGCAGGGGGTGGGGGATGACAATTTTATGGCAGAACTGATGCAAATTTATAATTATGCCCAAATAGCAAGTCCCAAATATCAGATAAAATAATCAAGAAATTTTTTAAGCCATTATAGCCCAAATGAAATGAAATACCCTTCATGAAATAGTAACTTTCAGACAATTCTTGAATAGTGGAGTTTGTAACTGGATCCATGTATCAATTACAATAGAAGGCATTTTTTCTAACAGGCTTGTTATCAAGTTTCACAATGTTAGCATGCAATTAATATTATATGAACAGTTCTAAGAAATACAATAAAACACTACTGGTTTAAATTCACAACTATTACAATTAGGTTAGCTCAAAAGTATGCTGGGCTAAATATTATAAGCTATTACTGTTAAAATTTATCACTAATATTTTCACATGGTGGACTGGTACAGTAATAGGATGGTGTTTGGGTTTGTTTTTTTGACCCAGACAAAAAAGCTTTATTTATTTTAATCTTTTGGCTCATTTTTTATTCCAATAACAAATTTACACATAAGTTTTTCCAAAGTTACATGATTCATGTCAGACAAAAAGGCTTTAAATAGTTAGATCAAAGTCTGACGGGGTGTTCCTGGAATCCTTGAGAATTTTCACAGAATGCACATACAGTGATTCTCAGTTTAGATGATGTAAGGAAACACAAAGTATTATATAATACTCATGTCTAAAACAGGATAGAGCACCAAAAATTACAATAGCCAATATTTATATGCGTGTGCACTGAACACCAGGGACTCAGCTAACTTAATTTGTAACATGGAGTTAAGGTTTCAGAACTCTTTAAAAAGCTTTTCTTTTCTGTTCTCAACTGAAATTAAAACACTGTACTTAAACTGTTAGTAAGATTGATAAGATCTTAGGACTCTTTCATAGATGAGAATATTTTAAAGAGATTCCTGCTACATCAAAATCACAGTAATAATATTATCTATTGTGTTTCCAAAGAAAGTTTCAAACAATTCATATCATTTTTCTGATAACTGAATATATAACAATTTAATCTATAACTAAAAGATTACAGATGTAAAAAGAAGTTATTTGAACAGTGAGACTAACATTTATCAGATTCATGTTATCCACACTACAATTTAATAAACTGAAGTAATTTGTTTTAACTTAAACTCCTGCAATTAAATTTTCAGATCCATATGATTTCTCAACACTGTCTTAATGACAAATGTTAAAATAAATTCTGACTGAGACACTAAGTTCTATTGGGAGAGAGACACAATTTAAAATGAGACCAGAATAAGTTCAGTTATACTAGCATTTAAAATCTCAAGATATAGGTCCCATTGCTTGCTCTTTGCTCTCTATAACGGTTCCATATGTATTTATAAATCAAGCTGCAATTTTTTTTGCTAATCTAGTTTCTTATGAAATAAACACATAACATTTCATGCCACCTTCCCATTTAAAGCCAAAACTCCTAGACCTTTCTGTTCTTTAAGATGCTTTCAGCAGTTATAAAATCTTTAATAGATTTCAAAAGCTTGGTTTATTCAGATACCTTGGTGTTCGTTGACATTGGTTATCATCGGTTTCGGTTTTCATCTTTTTTTCCCCGCCCCTGAGAAATTTGTCTAGGTTTTCGTAGGTTGCCCTGATGCTGATTTTGCAAAAACAAAGGATGACCCATGTGTTTTCCTGTTCAATGTGAGCAATACATGCAATGAAAAGCAGATAAACCCATTTATCCATATAGATAACAAAAATGAAAATCAGATAAAGCATATGGAGAATATATGCCTGACTATGCAAAATTAATGATCTCTCATTGGGAGTGAGATATCTCATCTCAGTCAAATAGAAATTCCTCCAGAGTATCTCAGCTGAGAAGAAGGACATAATCAAGGTAACAACTCCTCTACATGTCAGCTTCTATCCAGTCTTTCCAGATAATGACTTGATATCTAAGGTCCTTATGGATGGGGATTCCCCTTCTAAACAATAACCTCTCTCTCCTTCTCTGCGTTCCATAAGTCACGGAGAGTCTTCAGGAAGGTAAATGACATGTTAAATTAAGTTCATTTATTCTTTATATTAGTCTTTTATATTAATTTCTTATTGTTTTTAGTATCAAACACTATACTTATTATCTATAAAATGTGTTTTTGGTATATATTTTGGTGTGTCTAGAACCAATTAATTGGGTTTACATTGATTCATGTGGAAATAATTGCCTTGGTTTTTTTTGTTGTTTCGTTTTTGCCAGTTTTGGGTTTGCGGTTTCGCTGATTAGTTTCAGATGGATTGTTAAGGAACCCAGGTACCCCTATAATTAAATTCTGGTATATATAAATATATATATATATATATTTTTTTTTTTTTTAAACCCTTACCTTCCATCTTGGAGTCAATACTGTGTATTGACTCCAAGACAGAAGAGTGGTAAGGGCTAGGCAATGGGGGTCAAGTGACTTGCCCAGGGTCACCAGCTGGGAAATGTCTGAGGCCAGATTTGAGCCCAGGACCTCCCATTTCTAGACCTGGCTCTCAATCCACTGAGCTGCCCCCAATTCTGGTATATTCTTAACAGAAGAATTGCTTAAATAAGCTTCTCTTTTTGTTGGTGAAAAGCAAAACAGTTCTCAAAAATCCAGATACATAATCTATTATAAAAATGGGTAGGAGTCTCATAATATTACAGCAAAATATCTGGTTCCAAAACACTCCAATTCACAGTTATTCTACTTTATTTTAATTTGTAAATCTCTCAAGTATCCAACTAGATTTTCCAATAAAACAACTTCATTTAATTTATATAAACTTTCCTCTTTTCTGTGAATCAGGAATTAACATTTATTCACAATAGAAAACTTAGATTTCAATCATAAACTCAGTTTCTAATTTAGCCTACACTGTAAAAACATAATCAACATTACTTATCTGTCTCTGCCTCCACACTTTCCAAAGCTTCTTCATATTTCAGGAATGTGAAGAGAGAAAGAGAGACTTGGTCTGAAGACTCAAAGAACTAAAAATAAATAAATCACAAGACACAGAGAGATGGATTTGCTGGGACAGTGGCTCCAATATTTCCTTGCTAGCCAGGCTTTTCAATTATTAGCCCTTTGCACAAGCATGTTACTATTCTATTTGGTCCTTACTTCTGTTCCCAGAGACACACACACTCAACACAAATAGTATCCCATGAAGACAGAAGTTCAGCACAAAGCATATACCCAACAGCCATCCCTATAGGGAACCTATTAGAATGATCACATATACTTGTTAGTATTTGTTCTATAATTATGATTTTAGCAGCTGTCCCTTTAAGAAGTCCTGTCAGAATGGATCCAGAATTACCTATGGATCTTTTAACACAAAAATCAAGAACTCAACTGCTGGAGATGAGAGCTCACAGATTTGAGAGATCATGTACCCTAGCCATACCACAGAATCCAATTCAGGCTGGAGCCTTCTAAATCCCACTTCTGACATCAGTTCTGTCAGTCCTGAAATAGAGGACTGACTACCAAAGCTGCAACAAGAGTCCTTAATTAAGGCCAGGGGATTGTTGCAATCCAGGATACTACTTAGCACTGGAGCTTGCAGACATAAGGGAATATTAGGAAGGGTCAGCAAATGGGAGTGTTAAATGTTTTACATGATAGCCAGAGGCTGGAGAGGCTGAAGAGTGGAAACTGAGTGGCCCAACACTAGGTGCAACCAGTTTTTTGTTTTTTAAGTTGATTTGGACCACTTTTACCATCCTTGGGCAGTTTATTCCTTTGGGCTAGGGCACCTTTTTGCCAGCAACATTCCATAAAACCCTGCATTTCCTGTTATGAGGCCCACCTGGCCATAGTGATTCAAAAAAATATGTTATACTGTGATAATCTTAACTACTCTCAACAATACAGAGATCCAGGAAAAAATAGTTGCTAATAACATCTTTTGTTTATTTGCATTTTGTCACGAATTGGGTTTTTTGCAACTTGGTTTTCCTTACTCTTTAAAAAAATCTATTTAGCTAATGGCTTATCTGTTTTGTTAGTTCTCCCTCCCCCCTCCCCCCCAATATAATTTCAGTGTAGGTTGACTTTTTTGTTCTTTTATTTATTTGATTTTCAGAACCTTTTTTCTTTAATGTTTCTTAATGTTTGATGTGTTCTAGTTTGTTATCACCTAATCAATATGTTGGTGGATGCTTTTTCTTTTTTGTTGGTAAAATGTTTAACATTTTAAATTTTCCCTTAGAGACTGCTTTAGCTATGCGGGAAAAGTTTTAGTATATTTGACATTTTAAATAATGTAATTGTTGTTTCTTTAATTTTCTTTTTTTTTACTACCATGAATACTTTCAGATTATTTAGTCTTTCACCTTGAATCCTTTCTCAAATGCATTTTATTGATTAAAATAATTACTTCATTGTCGTCCGTAAAGGATGTTTGTCTTTTTGTTAGATTTGTACAATGTTTGAAAGGGGCATATTGAAGGCTTCAACTGTATTATAGTTTTGCTATTAATTTCCTCCTGTAATTTTATTAACTTTTCCTTTAAATACTTTGTTGCATGTATAGTAAGTATTAATAAGTTTTTCCTTCTTTCTCATGCCTTTAAATCTAATCTAGTTGTTTTACTTATCTTTTTTTTTTTAACCCTTACCTTTGGTCATGGAGTCAATACTGTGCATTGGTTACATAGGCAGAAGAGTGGTAAGGGCTAGGCAATGGGGTTTAAGTGACTTGCCCAGGGTCACACAGCTGGGAAGTGTCTGAGGTCAGATTTGAACTCAAGACCTCCTGTCTCTAGGCCTAGCTCTCAATCCACTGAACTACCCAACTGCCCCCCTTACTTCTTTAACCTTGACTGCTTGTATGATTTCCTTGTCTGAGATCATGATCAATTGCTCTCTCCCTTTTTTGGCTTTACCAATTTTTGCCTTTCATTTTATGTGCTTGTGAATTTTTGTTTCAAGAATGTTACTTCTAAACAAAATCTTGTTCAGTTTTGTGACCTAATCTGTTTTATGGGTGAATTTATTCCATTCGTATTCATAGTTTATATATTTTCTTTCTTTCCTCTTTGCAAAGAAGAAGGTGCTGAGAGATTAGAATCAGAACTGGTAATATATAGTAGAATTGATTCTCCATTGCCCCTCCTCTCTTAAACATATTACTCAGACAATCACAGTGGTTCATACAATTTCCTTCTCCTTTTAATGATCCCATAACTATTCATCCTCATTTAATTCATGTCTGTTCCTGCTCTGACTCTGTCCTTCACATCTCTTCCATCCCTGCCTGTTTCCTTGTTGAGTTAAATATATTTCTGTATCAAACTTTTTTATGTGTATATGTTCAATCCTCCTTTGTCCATTTCATTCAAGAAGATTGTGGGATTCCTGTTCTTTATTCCATCATCTGTGTTGATATACTATTCTCTAATATTCTAATTATGAGAAATATTAAGTTTCTTCCCCATCTTCCTTATTTCTTCCCTGACTGTTGAAGTTTCTACTTTGCTTCAAGGCCCTGGCCTACTTCCTCCACCAATCATCTTTTTTTCTTCTAGCTGAAAGTAATTGCTACTTCTTCATTTCTCAAATCACTTTGTACTTATCATCTTTTCCATTGTATCATAGTGTGTAATTTATATGTTCCTCTCCCCCATTAGACTGTAAGTTTGATGTCAGAGACTATGCCATATATATCTTTGTGTCCTCAATGTTTGCTGCATGCTTGTTAAATTAAACATTGCCCTTCCTAACAAGATAGGTGATATACTTGACTGTTATAATAGTTGTGTGAAATAGACCTGTGATCTCATTGATGTAGGCATTCCCTCTATAGTGGTAAAAATAGAAGTTTCTTTATGCCTTTTTATCCTATGAGATTTATGTACGAATTTTGCCATAACTCCTACAGTTTTTATCCAAAACACAAATTCCTCTATATATCTTTACAATGCATGAATACTTGCAGAGAACACATATGGGATATTCATCTGTTAATATTCCTATATGACAAGGACATCTTTCCAATATACAATACATTTCTTTGAGATTGACAAAGTACTTTATATTCTTTATGTCATTTAATTCTCAAATTGAAGCTTAGAGAAATTAAATAACTTTATAATAAATACAGTTGATATGTGAGGACAGATTTGAAACCAAGATTTCCTGATTCTTAAGTCCAACATTCCATCTACTAGGCCATCTAGAGCATTATCTTTTCCAGTCATACATCTCTTTGATGATCTTTTATGCTGTTCACTGCTAATATGTTGTAGCCTTTTGATACATATATTTCTATTTTGAGGGGGATGAAGATATTTTATTTTACTAATATGTACTATCATGCAACACGTTTCCATATTGTTCATTTTTGTAAGAGAATAGTCATAAAATCAAACCCCCCAAATAAACTAAAGTGAAAAATTATATGTGCTTTGATCTGCCTTCTGACTCTTAATAGTTCTTTCTCTGGAGGTGGATAGCATTCTTCGTCATAAGTCCCTGAGAATTATCCTGGATTGTTGTATAGCTGAGAGTAGTTGTCATTCACAGTTGATCATTCCATCATATTTCAGTACTATGTGCAATGTTCTCCCAGTTCTGCTTATTTTGCTCTGTATCAGTGCACGTAGGTTTTTCCAGGTTTTCCTGAAATCACTCTGCTCACATACCAGGAAAAGAGATCACATGCCACAATTTATTTAGCCGGTCCCCATTTGTTTAAAAAAAATTTTTTTTCTCCAATTGTTTCCCTTCTAATCTTGCTTAGTTGGTTTTGTTTGTACAAAAGCTTTTAAATTTAACCTAATCAAAATTATTCATTTTACTTCTAATACTCTGTCTCTCAGACATAATTTTTATCTCCATAGATCTGACAGGTAAACTTTTCTGTTTCTCTAATTTACTTTTGGTATTACCCTCTTTATGTCTAAATCAGATACCCATTTTGATCTTATCAAAGTATGAGGTGTGAGTCTATACCTAGTTTTTGCCATGTTTTCCAATTTTCCCAGGAGTTTTTGTTAAATAGTGAGTTCTTATCCAAAAAGCTGAGGTCTTTGGATTTAACAAACACTAGGTTGCTGTGCTCATTTACTCTTGTATATTGTATATCTATCTATTCCATTTACCCACAATTCTATTTGTTAGCCAGTACCAGATTGTTTTGATAATGACTGATTTATAGTACCATTTAAGATCTGGTGCTTTTGGCCACCATCCTTCATGTTCTTTTCATTGATATTTTTGACCTTTTTTTCCAGATGAATTATTTTTTCCAGTTCTATAAAATACTTTTCTGAGTTCTGTGTGTGTGTTGGCATATAGATTTCCAAGTATTTTATATTGTCTAGAGTTATTTTAAATGGAGTTTTTCATTCTAACTTGCTGCTGATTTTTCTTGGAAGTATATAGAAATTCTAATGATTTATTTGGGTTTGTTTTGTATCCTGCCATTATAGTTATTATTTCCACTAGTTTTTTAGTTGATTTTCTAGGGTTCTCTAAGTACACCATCGAATCATCTACAAAGAGTGATGGTTTAGTTTTCTCAATGCCTACTTTAATTTCTTTGATTTCTTTTTCTCCTCTTATTGCTAAATAATTATTGCTAATACTAATAATGGTGATAATGGACATCCTTGCTTCACCGCCTGACCTCATTTGGAAGGCTTCTAAATTATCCTCATGGCAGATATTTGCTGATGGTTTAAGGTAGATATTACTTAAAATCTTAAGGAAAAGCTCATTTACTTGTATGTTTTCTAGTGTTTTAAATAGGAATGGGTGTTATATTTTCAGAGACTTTTTGCAGCTATTAAGGTAATCCTGTGATTTTTGTTAATTTTGTTAATGGTGTGGTCAGTTATGCTGATAGTTTTCCTAATATTAAACCAGTTTTGCAATTTTGGCATAAATCCCACTTGGTCATAGTGAATGATCCTTGTGATATATTGCTGTAGTCTCTTTGCTAGTATTTTATTTAAGATTTTTGCATTAATATGCAATATGAAAATTGGTGTATAATTTTCTTTCTCTGTTTTTGCTCTTACTGGCTTAACACTACCATATTTGTGTCATAAAAAGAATTTGGTAGGACTCCTTTGCCTATTTTGCCAAATAGTTTATTTACTATTTGGAATTAGTATTCTATTTCTTCTCTTGTTAATCTCGGCAATTTGTATTTTTGCTGGTTGTCAGATTTCTTTTCAAATAATTGGGCAAAATAGCTCCTAAAGATTGTTTTCATTTCCTTTTCATTGGTGGTGAATTCATTCTTTTCATTTTTGATACTGGTAATTTGATTTTCTTCTTACCTGTACAGTGATGGTGAACCTATTGCATGTGGGTGCCAAAGATGGTGCTCAGAACACTCTCTGTGGGCATGCCTCCCCATGCCTACTTTACTAGAAAGGCAGAGGGACTTGGGACCCCTCCCCCTCTCCACTATGCCTGAGTACATTTTTTCACATTCCTACATCCCTCTGCCCATCAGCCCAATGAGAGTGCACAGGAATTAAGGTGAGTGGCCCACAGGAGGCAGATCTGAAGGGGAGCAAAGTGCTGGGACCACTCCCTTCCCCCTCTCTTCACTTGCTCCAGACATTTCCTTGCTTCACCTGCCCCTCTGCCTAGCAGCCCAATAGGAGTGCTTCCTCCCTACTTCCCCTGTATGGGCTGGGGAAGAGGGGTCCACACCCAGCACTCAGTGTTAGGGGAGGGCATGGCACTCAGTGGGGGCGGGGCACAGCGCTCGGTCTGGCAGGGTGGGTGGGGAAGAGTCCTAACATGCCCTCTCACAAAGATTTGCCATCACTGCTGTAGGACATGGTCATCTTTTTGTGTGTGAACTATGTGCTGCTAAATAAAAGATAACTATATTTCTTGACCATTTCCCTTTTTCACACCAAACAACTTGATTTAAAAATTTTTTTTTCTTAATTTTTAAAATTTTAATTTTTAAAAATCCTTACCTTCTACCCTAGAATCAATATTGAATCTAAGGCAGAAGAGCAGTTATGGCTAGGCAATGGGGGTTAAGTGACTTGCTGAAGGTTATATAGGTAGGAAGTCTCTAGGCCTGACTCAATCCACTGAGTCACCCAGCTGCCCCTTGATTTTTTTTTTATTGTAGTGTTTTTGTATTCTCAGCCTTACAGTATCACTGGAAGCACATTAGTAGTATAGTACTACTAAAGTATATCAAGGAGGTTAAGGTTAAGGAAAGAACACTTGCATATCCTTATTTCTTGTACCTTTAAATCTAGTGTCTCTGTTTAGCCTTTTTAATCTTGTCTGATTTTTATTGTTTCCTTTTCTGATATCATAATCGAAAAGATGAGTTTTAGTTTCAGAGAAAATCTTAGGGTAATGAAAACCCTAGGCAAGTTTCCAAATGTAATTTAGTCCAGTCTTTAAATCTGGGCCCAACTTATTGTTTATCAGCAGTGTATGTTATGGATGGATTAGGTCATGTCTATGTATTTGCATGCAATTATCTAGATAAAAGTCATTCTTCACCCACTTTAATCAATCAACCAACATTTATCAAACTGATTACATTAAACACAGGGTAAACAAATGCCAAGTGAAAAGGTCTCACTGCAGTTTTTCTCACTTCTTTTGATGATGGCAAAGAATTGGAAGTGAGAATAACTGAACAAGTTGTGGTATGTGATTCTGCTATTAGAAAGGATAAGGGAGGGGACAGTTTGTTGGTTCAGAGGATTGAGAGCCAGGCCCAGGAAATGGAGGTCCTGAGTTCAAATTTGGCCACACTTCTTAGCTGTGTGACTCTGGACAAGTCATTTAACCCCCTTTGCCTTGCGCTTACCACTCTTCTGTCTTGGAAGAATAAGGGAGGGTGATAATAGGTAATACTCAAATCTAACTTTCATTGGAGTTCCTGAGAGGAACAAACACCCAACTTCGTTGGGGTATAGAATCCTAACTTACCCTATAGAGAAGTAGAAAGGAGAGGTGGTGGTGGGGAAGAAAATAACTTAAGGGAGGGAGAGGCTAGGGGTGTGATTAAAAGACCCTATAGAGAAATAGGAGGGGAATAAGAAGGGAGGTAATGGGAAGAGGAGCAATATAAGGGAGGTGAAAGGGGGGAAGTGACAAAAAAGCAAAACACTGGTATGGAGAGAAAGAATGAAAGGAGAAAGGGCAGGATTAAAAGAAATCAATATAGGGGGCAGCTGGGTAGCTCAGTGGATTGAGAGCCATTCCTAGAGACGGGAGGTCCTAGATTCAAATCTGGCCTCAGCCACTTCCCAGCTGTGTGACCCTGGGCAAGTCACTTGACCCCTATTGCCTAGCCCTTACCACTCTTCTGCCTTGGAGCCAATACACAGTATTGACTCCAAGATGGAAGGTAAGGGTTAAAAAAAAAAAAAGAAATCAATATAGAGGGAAATACACAGATGATAATCATAACTGTGAATGTAAATGGAATTAACTCACCCATAAAAGGAAGCAGATAGCAGATTTGATTAAAAAATAGAATCTAACCATTTTTTGTTTCCAAGAAGCACATTTGAGGCAGGTAGACACACACAGAAAGGTAAAAGAGACTGGAGCAGAATCTTTTGGGCTTCAACTGAGACAAAAAAAGCAGGAGGAGCAATCATGATCTCAGACAAAGCTAAAGCAAAAATGGATATGATTAAAAGAGTTAAGGAAGATAATTACATCTTGATTAAAGGTAGTATATGCAATGAAGAAATTTCAGTACTTAACACATATGCACCAAATGGTATAGCATCCAGATTTTTAAAGGAGAAACTAAAGGAGCTTAAGGAAGAAATAGATTGTAAAACTATACCAATAGGGTATCAGAACTAGATACATCTAACCAAAAAATAAATAAGAAAAAAGTGAATGAAATTTTATTAAAGCTAGATTTAATAGATAACTAGAGAAAATCAAATAGGGATAAAAAGGAATATACAGTTGTTCCTTGTTATATCATGGTTCACTTATTGCCACTTCACTGTATTGCAGGTTAATATATGTATATAATTCTGTATTGTGGAGTTTTCACTATATCACAGGACCAACCATAGTGCTATGTTCTGTATCCTGGATGCAAATTGGCTCAGTTTTTATAAGAATGTGGAGAAGGTTTATAGAAGAGTAGGAAGGGTTTATAAAGTCTTGAAATATATATATATATATATATAATAAAATTAATATAACACCACTACTTTGTGGATTTTCACCTATCATGGGGTCTCTGGAATGTAACTCCTGTGATAGGTGAGGGATCATGGTACCTTCTTTTCAATGGCACACAGTATATATACAAGATTGGCCATGTTCTAGAACAGCATGGTGCTGGAGGGGACTTCTCCCTTCCCCTTTTCCACATGCTTCTGAGAACATTTTTCACATTACCTGCTCTTCTGCCCAGCAGCACAATGGGAGTGCTTCTTCCCTTCCCTGTCTGGGATTAGGTAGGGAGGCTCACATGCGGAATGAGGGTTTCATTCTGGGCACTTGGTCTCTAAAAGATTTGCCATTGCTATTAGGGCATAAAAACTTTTTCAGATCATAATACAGTAAAAATTATAAACAATACGAGTTCATTGAAAGGCAAATTAAAAATTAATTGGAAATGAATCTAATTCTTTAAACCGGATAGGTCAAAAAACACATCTTCAAAACAATCACTGATTTTATTGAAGAGAATGACAGTGAGAAGACAACATATCAAAATTTATGGGATATAGCCAAAGAGGTACTCAGAAAAATATATATCCCTGAATGCTCATGTCAATAAAATAGAGGAAAAGTAGATCAATGAATTGGGCATACAACTAAAAAGACAAGAAAAAGAACAAATTAAAAATCCTGTTAAAGATTAAACTAGAAATCCTAAAAAAATCAAAGGAGAAATTAATTGAAAGTAAAAGAACTATTGCACATAAGACCGGGGTGGGGGGGGGAACAAAATAGAGTATTGTTTAATTTGATTTAAAAAAAGAATCAAATTATCAGTATCAAAAAAAAGGTGATTTCACCTCTAATGAAGAGGACATTAAAGCAATTATTATATAACAATAAATATGATAATCTAGGTGAAATGGATGAATATTTACAAAACTATAAATTGCCTAGTTTAACAAAAGAGGAAATAGAATATGAAAATTATCTCACATCAGAAAAAGAAATTGAACAAAACATCAATGAACTCCCCAAGAAAAGATCCCAAGGGCCAGATGGATTCACTAGTGAATTCTATCAAACATTTAAATAACAATCTCAAATATACAAACTTATTTGGCAAAAAACAAACAAACAACAGCAAAGAGTCCTACACAATTCTTTTTATGACACAAATATGATGCTGATACCTAAACCAAGAAGAATAAGAACAGAGAAAGAAAATTACAAACCAATTTTGTTAATGAATATTGATGCAGAAATGTTAAATAAAATACTAGCAGAGACTATAGCAATATATATGACAAGGATTATTCACTATGACTAGATTGGATTTATACTAGGAATGGAAGGCTGTTTTAATGTTAGGAAAACCACCAGCCTAATTTACCATTTCAATAACCAAACTAACAGGAATCACATGATTATGTCAATAGATGCAGAAAAAGCCTTTGACAAAATACAGCACCTATTCCTATGGAAAACAAGAGAAAGCATAGGAATAAAAGGGACTTTTCTTAAATTGATAAGAAATATCTATTTAAAGTCTTCTACAAGCATTATCTGCAATGGGGATAAATTAGAGACCTTCCCAACAAGATCATTATCACCTCTATTATTTTAATATTGTACTAGAAATGCTAGATTTAGCAATTAGAGAAGAAAAAGAATTTGAAGATTTAAAATAGGCAATAAGGAAACGAAACTATCACTCTTTGAAGATGTTATGATGGTGTACTTAGAGAATCCTAGAAAATCAACTAAAAAACTAGTTGAAATAATAACTTTTAGCAAAGTTGCAGGATACAAAATAAATCCACATAAATCATTAGCATTTCTATATATTTTCAATAAAATTCAGCAGTAAGAATTAGAAAGAGAAACTCCATTTAAAATAGCTATTGAAATTATAAAATAATTTGGGAATGTATTTACCAAGATAAATGAAGGGATTATGTGAACATAATTACAAAACACTTCACACAAATAAAATTAGATCTAAACAATTGGAAAAATATTAAATATTCATGGGCAGGTCAAGCTAATATAATAAAGATGACCATCCTACCTAAATTAATTTACTTATTCAGGGCCATACCAATCACTACCAAAAAACTTTTATAGAACTAGAAAAAATAATAAAATTCATCTGGAATAACAAAAGGTCAGGCTTATCAAGGGAACTAATGAGGAAAAAAAGTGAAGGATGTTGGCCTAGGAGTACTAGATTTTAAAGTATACTCTAAAGAAATAATCATCAAAACTATCTGGTACTGGTTAAGAGATAGAAGTGTGGATCAATGGAATAGGCTAGGGGTAAATGACTATAGCAATCTTGTGTTTGATAAACGCAAAGACCCCAGCTTTTGAGATAATAACTCACTCTTTGACAAAAACTGCTGGGGTAATTGGAAAATAGTGTGAAAAAAATAAGTTTATTTTTAAATTTTTATTTTAAAAATTTCTCCATGGTTACGTGATTCTTACTGACTCCTTCCTCTCTTCCCTCCCCCTACTCAGAGCTGACAAGCAATTTCACTGGGTTATATATACATATGTATTTTTTCATTCAAATCCTATTTCCATATTCATTTTTGTAATAATCTTTTAAAACCCAAACCCCAAATCTTATACCTATTAAGTGATAATTCATATGTTTTCTTCTGGACAAAAATTAAGTTTAGATCAATATCTCATACTCTATACCAAGATAAGAGCAAAATGGGTATATACTTTAAACATAATGTGATATTATAAGTAAATTAGGGGAACACAGAATAGTTTACCTATTAGATCTATGGGGAAAGGAATAATTTGTGACCAAATAAGAGATAGAGAACATTACAGGATGTAAAATGAATTTAATATGATACATTTCCCTGATAAAGTTCTCATTGTCAAATTTGTAAGAATCCAAGTATTCCCCAATTGCTAAATGGTCAAAGGATATGAACAAGCAGATTTCAGATGAAGAAAAGCTATCATATGAAAAAATGTTCTAAATCCTTCTTGATTAGAGAAATAGAAATTAAAACAACTCTGAGGTACCACTTCACACCTATCAGATTGGCCAATATGACAGTAAAGAAAAATCATAAATGTTGGAGGGAATGTGGCAAAATTGGGACACCTAATACATTCCTGGTGGAGTTGTGAATTGATCCCTCCATTCTGGAGGGCAATTTGGAATTATGCCCAAAGGGCTTTTGATATGTATCCCAAAGAGATTTAAAAAAAAAAAGGAAAGAACCTGTTTATAAAAAAATATTTATAGCAGCTTTTTTTAGTGCCAAAGAATTGGACACTAAATGGATGTTCCTCAAATAGTACTGAACAAACTGGTATATGATGGTTATAGAATACTATTGTGATATAAAGAATTATGAATAGGATTGATGACCTACATGAACTGATGCTGTGACAAGGAAATCACTTTAAAAGACTGATATATATTAATTTAAAGTCGCCAAGGAATTCAGCTATGTTGATTTCCTTGTCACAATGCAGAGTGAAATAAACAGAATCAGAAAAACATTATACACAGTAACTGAAATATTGTGGAAAGATTAAATGTGATACTTGCTATTAACAGCAATACAATGACCCAGGATCATTTTGGGGTTCATATGAAAAAGAATCCAATTTCAGAGAAAGAAGTTTTGGAGTAGAAATGCAGATGAAATCATATGATATATCACTTGTTTATTTGGGGTTTTGGTGTTATAACAGAAATATTTAAATTAAATTTTAAAAAAGGATAAAGGGATAGTTTCAGAAAATCTTGGGAAAACTTAAGATTTGATGCAAAGTGAAGTGAGTAAAACCAATATATTATTGTATATAATTGACAGCCATATTGTAAATCTAATCACCTGTGAAAAGCTTAGTTACTCCAGTCAAGACAATGATCCACGACAGATTGATGGACTTATAATCAAAATGCCATCCACCTTCAGAGAAAGAACTGATATACTCTTGAGTACAAAGCAAATTTTTTCTAAGTTTCTTTTTCATCCTTTTTTTTTTTGCAACATGACTAATATGGATATGTTTTACATTATTTCACATGTATAATTGACGCCATATCATTTTCCTTCTCAGTGGGTAGGGAAAGAGCTGGAGAGAGAATTTGAAACTCAAAAAAAATTTTTAATGAAATTTTAAAATAATATAATTTACAGAATAGAAATAATACCCGTCTTCAAGGAGCTTCTGTTCTAATTGAGGAGAAAACAGGTACACATGTGAGTGGATACATTATCTATACAGGATGAATACAGGATAATTTGAGGAGAGGAGGCACACCAGGTCAGGCTTCCTGAAGGGGGCACTTGAGCTAAGTCTGGCAGGAAGCCAGCTAAGACCATGATGTAGTGAGGAAAGCATTGCAGGCATAGGAGAAAGCAAGTGCTGGAGGCATTGACAGATGGCCCCTGAGGCACGTCCTAGGTGCCAAATGTGGAGAGAACCAAGAGTTAGAGGAGGAGGAGGAGGAGGAGGAGGAGGAGGAGGGTGTGAGAAGGCTGGAGAGGCAGAAAGGGGCCTCGGGTCAAACAGAGGAGTTTATCCTGGGAGTTTTAGGCTCTCCTAGAGAGCCGCTGGAGTTATGAGGGGGTGGTGACACAGTCAGCCCCGAGTTACAGGAGGAGCACTGTGGCCTCAGTGTAGATGGTCAGTGGATGGAACGGAGAGAGGCTTGAGACAGAACATCATAAAAGGAGGCTATTGCTGACATCCAGGTGAGAGATGAGGAGGTGGCTGTGAGTGGAGAGAAGCAGGTGTTTGCCAGAGATGTTGTGGAGATAGAAGTTTAGGATGACACTGAGATTATTACAAACTTGGCTCACTGGAAGGATGGTGGTATTGGCAGGGTGAAAGGAATTGTCTTTGGGACATGCATTTGAGATGCCCAATGGTAGTTAGTGATGTAATAGGAGTTCAGAATATAGAAGCAAATTTGGGCATCATCTTAATAGAGATGACTTTTTAAAATATGTAGATTATTAAGCCATGCTCTTTTAAATGAGCATTGAGCATTAATCTCTTTAGCAGGTTCTGAAATGTTCTAGAGCTTGAAGCAATTGGTGTATCATATGCTTAAGCATTTGGACATATTTTGAGAATTATTTCTACAGAAATGAAATGGGAGAAAGGAACAATCTTTCACAAATAGTATACTACAGTAGACCATGATTTTTACAGGAACACAATTTATCTCATGGCCTTTTTGATGGGCTTATTGTTTGTTAACCATAAAATAGCATTTTATTCAGTAGAACAGAAGACTACATATGTTAATTTTACACAAGAGTCATTAATAGAAGCAACTGCTCAGTTGATCATTGGGTAAGTAAGGTTCTGGTCCTGAAGTCAGGAAGGCTGAACTTCCAATCTAATCTCAGAAATTTACTCACTATGGAAACTTGGGTAAGTCACTTAAAACTATTCTTCCTCAGTTTGATCATCTGTAAAATGAAGATCAACTACCTACCTGGAAGGGTGGTCATGAGAATGAAATGAGATGTTTGTACACCACTTAGCACAATGCCTGGTATATAGTATATAGTAGGTGCTTAATAAGTGCTATTTTCCTCCTCTCTCCCTCTGATTATTAGTCTCAAGGAAGTCTTAAGATACGATGTATACATGATAAAGGTGTTTGTGACAATTAGTTGAGGATGCTAAACATTCTAAATAGATGTTGAGGTCGTCTTCCATTGTGCTGATTATATTCTCTCTCTCTCTCTCTCTCTCTCTCTCTCTCTCTCTCTCTCTCTCTCTCTCTCTCTCTCTCTCTCTCTCTCTCTCTCTCTCTCTCTCTCTCTCTCCCTTCCTCTCCCTCTCCCTCTCCCTCTCCCCCCCTCCCTCTCCCTCTCTCCTTCTCCCCCTCTCTCCCTCTCTCTCTCCCCTCTATTCCACACACACAGTGGTCAGTTAACTTCCATATACAATTATTTGTAATGATTTTGTTTAAATTTAAGGCCAGAAGACCCAGAAGCATATTTTCCTTCAAACTTCTTCATATTAGCTGTGTTGTCTACTGATAATTGTTTCTTTTATTCATAATGCATATTTAGTTAACATCTTTGTTCTTCACTTCTCTCTAGCTTTTCTTTTTTCCTGATACAGTATTGTAAAGAACTGTATTTTTTGTCATTTAAAATGAACACCTTGTTTTTTAACATATGATTTTTATGCATTTTTAAATGAAGATTTTATTTTTTCCAATTAATTAATGTTTTGCTTTTCCCCTTTAATCTTACTCTTTCCAGCAAAGTCTCTAAGAAATCAATCAACAAAATTAAGTCTTTCATAACTTTATGCATCATTCCACAACCATGGTCATACTTCTTATATGATGGAGATATGTTTTTTCAAGAAACTGAATTGGTTATAGCAGTTATTCTGTAGCAATTTAAGGTTGTTTTTGTTTAAATTATTGGGTATCATCTTTGTTCTATCTCAGGTTTTTCTGAATTCTTCATATTGTTGAATTTTAGGTATAGAGACAGAGATTGGACCTGTGCTTTCATTAGTATAGACTACTATGAGTAAACTCCTCTACCAATGCAGGCTGGTTACTGTCTCTGCACTTACAGTCTTAGTTGCCCAGAGCACTAAAATATCAGGACTTAAACCCACTTCTTTCTGGCATTGTTACTAGCTCTAACCACTGTACCATGCTGCATTTCCATAATTGCATGCATATACTGAATTCAAAGTTGTTTTATTTCCAATTTTTTTTGCTACCACAAATAATGCTGGTAGTAATATATGTTCATACACATTTAAATATATCTCTTTCTCTTTATCATGGACCTTGGTATATAGTGCCTTTATCTTGCTGGACCTTTTTCTCTTTTTTTTGGTCACCCTTGAATTGGAAAAAAAAATTGTATCTTTATATCAAGAAATTTGTTCTTTGTAATCCTATATATATATATATATATATATATATATATATATATAGTTTGTTTGTGTTTTTTTTTTCTACATCTAAAATTTTTCTAAGAAGGGATTTAGAAGCTTCACTAAATTTCCACAGGGGTCCATACAAAATGGTTAACAACTTCTGCTTTAGAAGCTAGGAATGACAACCAGTTCAGTTCTCTTGATTCTGTTTTAACAGGAATTTATTAATACTTCCTATACTTCTGCCAAATGTCCTAGCTTTTCTGACATTTTTCTTATCACTTTCACTTTACGTGTCCCTGTATCTTTTCTTTGCATATATGTCATGTCAAAATAGGCATACATTAAATTTTAAACCACAGCAGTGACAAATAAGCATATATTTATAACTAAGTTACCAAAAAATATCTTTGTGTATATAACATAATAGCTAATTAGTTATTCTGCATTTCTTTCCTTCTTCATTCATCTGTTTGTGTGTATGTATGTAGGGAATAATCTGATAGGTGTTTTATCAGTATGGTATAGTAGTTAGAGAGCTCAAGCAGGCAGAGAACTGGAAGCAAATCTCAACTGATGTATACTGGTCGTGTGATTCTGGGTCAAACTCTTCAGTTTCTTAGTCTCAAGACAGCTCTTAAGACTTAGAAGTCTCAGGGAAAGTGTCAACTGGCATTAATAGATAATTTCACCTGAGAGTTCTGGATACTACTGAATTTATAGGTATAGTCCTTATCAGTTGTGTGTGTGTGTGTCTGCGTCTATCTGTCTGTCTGTGTGTCTTTGCTAGTTTACCTACTGGTTTTCTGGTGTTTTTTTTTTCTTCTTGTTTTCACATTACTTCATATATGGATCTTTATAGTCTTCATATTTGTTATTTTAATGGCATTTTTCCATAATGTTGACTTACTATAGCTCATTTAGCAGTTTTGCCACCTGTGTGTGCATTTAGTTTGTTTCCTATTCTTTGTAATTATAAATAATTGCAAATATTATATATACAGATAAAATAAGAGATTTGAACAGATAGCCCTTTTTCTTTATGATAACACTCTTACATTATATTCCCAATAAGTAGTTTTGGTCAGAGATTTTTTTATTTTATAACAATTGTTTTGTTACTACCAGATTATTCTTCCCAAAGATTTCATCAAGTGTAATTCCACTTTTAATGCAATTGTATCTATTTCTTCACAGTAGTAATAGCTATAATAGCTTCATTTATATAGTAATTTACAATGTTCATGTGTTTTGATCTTCAGAAGAACAGCATTGAGATCGAGTAAATTTTAGAGTTCTTTTGCCTACTTAATGCATGTAAAAAGGAGCTTATTATCTAGTTCCCTTTTAAAAATAAACATTCCAACTATTGGGTCAGTAAAAATTCAATCACTGTATCAGAAAATTTTTCTTAATTGTTGCTCAAAAGTGAGTTGTCTGAAGAGGCTTAGAGGGATCCCTCACCCACCAGAAATAAATAACTCTGAAAGACAAAATACATTAGTAAAATATTTTTATAAAATAAGCATGTTCTGCATTGTTCTAGTGTTTCTTTGTTGTTGAGATGTTTCTGTGTTTCTTAGAGGTTGTGTCCATGAGTTTCAGTCTCTGACTGGCCCAGTTACCCTGAAGGCACTTTTTTGTGGGACATGGGGAATCAACATCAGAGAATTGGCCTGAGGGTTTCAATTGTTCAGGGGAATGAGTTTTTGAGCTGTGTTGAAAGGAGCAATATGCCCACCCTGTAGTCATAGAAGATTAAACTATTAAAGTATTTCAGACTTAAATTATATCTAAATTAAGTCCATTCATCATTCCTGTATTCTTACTGAATCAGAAAATTACTTAAACCAAACATGTAGGTTTCCTATATCCCTCTTTTTTCCATGTATTGAAATCCTGTGTGTGTGTGGGTGTGGGTGTGGGTGTGGGTGTGTGGGTGTGTGTGGTTGGGTAAAGATTAGGCAGGAATATATATATCAAACTTGATTTTAATGAGCTCTTCAACCCTTCCTCTGAACTTTTTCTTTTACTTCTCTATCACTTCTCTTACTCTTATTATTACTTCCTTTTTTTCTGAATTCCTATTTCTGGTTTCCATTTATAGCAAACCTATTATCTTCATTCTCTTTGATTTTCCAATAATTCCCCCTCCCCATACCTCTCCCCAAGTTACCTCTTGAAACTAGCATTGCCTTCTTTCCTCAGTAAGAATTAAATTCTTCTGTTTTCTTGTTGAATTTTTTTGTACATCCTAACTTCTTGAGCTTCTCATTTCTTCTTGTTACCACTTGTTAGCCATGATCTTTTTCCCTCATCTTTTGTTTAAGTTACTTTTCAGAAACTGCCCTAGGTGACTTCCTTGCCTTTATGTTTGTGGTAGTTACTAGTTCTTTAGTTTCATTTCCCCTTTCACTTCAGAATAAACTCTCCTCATTATCATGATCTTCTTGGAAGTTTGTGTAGATAATATCCTTTTTGACAAATATTGTAATCTTTGTATTTATTTGGCTTTTTAATTAAAAAAAAAAAGATGGAAGCTTTTTAAAAAAGATGAAAGAGGCTTTTATTCCTCATACCTAAAACAGTTTTTTCCTAACTATACAGTAAATGAAAAAGATTTGTTGAAATATATCTATAGCATGTCTTTCGTTACCACTTCTAAGTTACCTAATCCATCTCTACCAGGAAATGATAAACACAGTTTCATACTCTATGGAGTGGAATTCTGCTGGAGGGGAGCTTGCATCTGCAGAAACACTGATGAATAGGCAGGAGTCTTAGATGCTAGCAGAGAAAATTTGGCCTTTATTTAGGAAAAAGGAAGAGGTTGGGGAGCACTGCAAGATGAATTTAGAATTTATAGGAAATGAATACAATGGCGCTTGAGTTACCCAACACTTGTGTGTGACATAATGTCTGAATATATTATATTCTTTTTATCTTGTCTCATCCTCCTAGAGTTTCCCAGCGCTCTTTGAATCATGGGAGTATTTCTCAAATTAACACTTTCTCAGTTTTGGTCATAATACAGGAATGTGCAAGGCCAGAGCCACAGTCTTTTATCTTCTAGGTTCCATGGCCTTCTCATTGGACTCTTTGCACTGTAATTTTCAATGGGACTTCATTTTCTTAACCCTTGAAATGTTGACTGCAAGTCAGTTGAGAATTAATAATAAAGAAAAGGAAAGGTGTTTGGTTGCTTTTAAAGGAGTACTAGTACTGTTTGCTTGTGTAGAGGTAGACTTTTTTTTTCTCTTCCCTGAAGGGCCTAGTTGAGCTAATCTATATAGGAGAGTTACAGGGATAATGATCAGAAATTATCACTACTATTTAATGCTAACCATAATTGTGAAAAAGGCACTACTAATTACTGATTTTTACTTCACACAATACCACACTAATTTTCCCTTTCCACAGATATGCTTCATGCTTCATTTCATGTTTCATTCACAGATATGTTCGCTAGTGTTTAGTTTGACCTTTTTGATCTTAATGTAGCTCCATGTATATGTGTGTATATATATATATTTTTTTTTTTTTAACCCTTACCTTCCATCTTGGTAAATTTGTCTTTCCTTTTTTTATTTTACATGCTATTTTCCTTCCATTTACAACCTTAATTCTCTTGGGATGATCTCACTTAATTGAGTCTCTCTTGCCAGGTTTTCTGTCAATTTGTTTTTTTTTCTTGCCAATTCTTGGTGGTGTTTTTTTTAAATTTTCATAAAGGCAATAATATTATAATCTACCATTTTCCTGTGCAAAATTTAAAAAATTACTATATATTCTAAAGGAGTCTGCCATAATGAATTTATGCCAACCTGAATGTACCCTTGGGGAGAAGGGAACAAACATGTTAGTTTACAAATGTAATCTCTTTTGGATTGGCTTAAGTATAAAAAAGGAATCCAGAATCCAGATTTATTACTGCCTTTGGCTTTAACCTCTTTGCACCACTCTTACTTTCATTGTAAAGAAAATTTGAACCAGCAAAAATTTGAGCAATTTTAATTAATTTAGTGTTAATAGTCCAGAAATCTCTGAAGAAGATGTAAACCTTAAAATTTCTTAGACTTATAAATGTTGGAAATTTCACCATTGGGAAATTTCATACTTGAAAAATTTCTTACTGATAGTGTATTGGAATGTGAACCCCATTGGCATGGGAGGTTCCTTCTCCTCCCTTCTTAAGATTACTTTAGGACAGAAACCTTTTGCTGAACAATGGAAAGGGCTTTGATCTATGCTTAAGCACAGAACAGGAATTTCTTTGAGTCATGATTGATTTTAGAATTGATACAATAGAGATACTTGGAATGACAGAATCAGGTCTTGGAAAATACAATTTCCACCCCACTCAGTCCTAACAGGATTTAGGAAGGGCTGCAGCATAGATCAAAATTTAATTATTTGAGAATATGACCTCCAACAGACATGTGCAAAGCCACAAGACCTCTGGGCGGTCCTGGGTTAAGCTAGAGCCACCATTGGCACAGGGAAGACATGGACAGTGATTGGTAGATGTGAGAACTGAGGGGAGGGAACTTGGATGGTTTCCTTAAAGAGAGAGGGGTCTGAGGACTGGGGGGGTTGGAGAGTTTTGGCTCTGAGTGGTTGGAGAGGTGCTCTGAGAAGCTTGCTCTGAAGGAAGCTGAAGGTGGAGGCCTCTGAGACTGTTTCTCCATTTTGGTCACGTGAGTAATAGGGACTGATCTCTTTTCTTTGCCCCAGCTATCTAAGGGCATGGGCCTTTTGGCCCAGCCTAAACAGAAGGGGTATTTAAGCCCTATTCCCTTCTCTCCCCTTTCTCTCTCCCTCTATCTCTCTATCTCTAATTCCTTTCTTCCTCCTGTTTGTAATTAAAACTCCATAAAAGGTTGACGGCTGACTTGAGTTTTCATTAAGGAATTACATAGCTGAATTCCTTGGCGACCTTAAATTAATATATATCAGTCTTTTAAAAGTGATTTCCTTGTCACAAAGAGCAGCATCATTTGGTTGTGCCAAAAAGCTAAATTTAGGAGAAATTTTAGACTACTTTTGAAATTAGTAACTGGAGCCCTCAAATAAGAGTTCTGAATGATAGCTCTTCCAAGTCATGATGGTTGTTGCTTAGGTTCTCCCCAGTATGATTAGCAATTGATACTTTAAGCAGAACTTGTTTAGCAATGACATTTGAGGGGGGGGGGAATTTTTTTGTAAACAATGAACTGAAACAAAACAAAACAATGTACTGCTGCCCAGTTTGTAGAAGCCATAATTTGTATTATTAGCATATTCTAGGTAATCTTCACTGAGCTTTTGAGGAAAGATTGGCATATTTTTTCTGAACTGATCTGTGTGTCTGGAAGAGATGTGGTAGGAAAATCTTACTTAAAGTAAAAAACTAATGATATAAATCCAAAGTTTTTCAAATTGAGCCTTGGAAATTTTGAGAAGTATAGCAGCTTTCTTTTCTTTTCTTTTCTTTTCTTTTTTTGGTGCCCTTTGTTTCTTTGCTATATCAACCTACAACATATCTTTGGTTTCACAAGAAATCTCTGTACCAATGGGCAAGAATGCCTTCTCTCTTTCATTTATGATCTAGTACCTATGTGCCAGGCACTGGGGATACAAATAAGAAAAAGAAAAACAATTCTTGCCCTCTAGGAGCCTTTAATCTTAAGGAAGATAGTACAAAAAAGAAAGCTAGTCAGGGAAAACATTAGGGAGTATCTTGTTACTTGTTCCATGAAGTTGCACCTAAGCAGAGCTGCATGTGGAATAGATGGGAGGTGCCAGGTTCAGATCTGGCATCAGATACTTTCTAACTTTGTGACTGTGGGCAAGTCACTTAACTTCCATTACTAGCCCTTGCCATTCTTCTACCTTGGAACCATTACTTCTAAGATGGAAGGTAAGGATTTTTAAAAATGCTGCCTTCCTTCTATAAAGGAAAACTTTGGGAGTTGAGTGTGCTACCCTCCAGCCCTCCAATCAGAAGGGAGAAGAGGCTGAGGAAGTTTGGAAGGATTTGAATTAGCAGCTAAGTGAATTGATTTGGAGAGATCAGCTTATTCTGGAAGGGACATCTTGTCAGAGCTACAGATATTTAAAAACAAAGGATTTTGCTTCTTGTGTCTCTTAAATACTTCTTTAGTAGTCTGGAAAAACTGAATAGTTCATAAATTGGTTCTTATGGAGGGAGGGAGGTAGAGAAATTGATATCTTAACTAAGCTAATAACAAAGATAGTTTTGCTGCTTAAGCATCAGTAGGAGAGGAAAGTTTTGTTATATATTTTTTAGCATTTATTTTATTCAAATTTTGCTTATTTAGTAGGCTAGACAAATCATCAGGGTATATTGTCACTGGAAATGCCAGTTCTTTGTAGATTTCATATGAGTGTATTCATTTTTTATCAATAACTTTTGCCTGACTGCAATAATCTTAAAATTGTGTAGTGGCTTTGGTGTCAGAAGATTAGGATTCATGTCCTGACTCTGGTCCATGGCAAATCACTTAACCTCTCTAGGCCTCTGTTTCCTCATTTATAAAATAGTAGGGATAAGGTTGAACTAGATGAACTCTTCTATCTCTTGAGTTCTATGATTCTTTTAAAGTGTTGAAGAAGTAAATTAATGTATTTTTAATGGAGGTACAGATGGTATGTGGTACTTATAAAGAATTTGACATTCCATCTAACTTAGCTTTTTAGTAATGAAAATGTAATCAGCCATAATCTAAGACCAGGGTTTTAAAATAGCCCAGCCTTAATCAGGGGGACACACTAGACTCAGAAAATAATTATTTCCAACCTTTTGGGAGTTTCAGTTTTTGTTTATTTGAGCTCCACACACCTGCTCCCTCCTCTACCACTTCAACCAGAAGAGTGATTGATGTTTGGTATAAATTTATAAAGTGAATGAAAGTTAATTGTATTTTGGGAGTTTTGTTATACAATTGTTCTTTGAAAATATCCTGTTTGTGCATAAAGTTGGTTTGGGAATTATTGTCCTGCCTAAGATCCTTTCAAGCCCCAAATTGTGAATAGAATTGAATAGTAATCAGATTGAGTCCATTTGTAGTATTTCTCAGGATCAAGACATTATCCTCTACAATTGTTAGGTAAAATTAGCTCTGATTGTAACCTATGAGACTCAGAATATGCTCCATATATTTGTGTTCTATTGGTCTTTGCTTTGCAAAACTGGCCTGACTAGTAGTAGCAATGATAGGGTTAAAGAAACTAAGCAGATAATTTGGGTTCAAATCTAAAATCTGCTAAGAGGTAGAGATAGGATTGTGTTAGGTGATGCCTAAATATTATTTTAATTTGTATTTATTTATCCATAAAAAAAACTTTATTGCCTTTGAAATATGATCTATATGGATTATCCTTTTTTAGGTAGACCATGAGGATTCTCTGGTGGCCCCAAATGCCAGGAGTGGGTTCTTCACTATCACCCCTATCCATAATCTTGTCACAGTATTTGTTACTCACATTAACCAAGTCAAATTTTAATTTTGGGCTTCTAAGTAACATTTTTCATCTTAAGTTTTTTTATTACTATCTTTTGTTTTTACAGTAACTTTTCTAAATATAATTTTGCCTTTCCTTGTAGCAAAAAAGAAAAGAAAAAAGGCAGTTTAGCAAAACTAACATATTCATGTAGTTAATATATGCAATTGTGTATATGCAGTGTTCCACATCTATATTATATTTTCTCATCATTTTTTAGGGGACAAACTGTCATAATTACACTGTATTCAGGTATTTGTTTTTTATTGTTCTAGTTTAATTTTGCAATCATTTTCCGGTTTTGTTTTTATACTTCATAGGGTGTCAATTCATGTCTTCCTATCTTTATTTGAAATTCTTCATATTCGATTTCTTGTCATGATAAAGACTCCATTACATTCATGTCTCTTTATCAGTGAAATGATGAGTCCAATCTTCATTCCTACATTTAAGTTTCATGATTTTTTTTTTACCATTTTTTAACTGATGGGTATCTACTTTGTTACTTGCTAACACAAAAAGTACTTTTCTGAATATTTTGATGAAAGCTTCGGTTTCCAGGTTGTTGAGCAGAAAGTGCTTTGTAAATCATTAGGTACTATGTAAATATGAATCAGTGGTGTTATTTTTTAAAAAATTTACCCAATTACATGTAGTAACATTTTTCATCACATGTTTTCCCCTAAAAGTATATAAGTTCAAAACTGTCTCCTTTTCCTCCCTGAAATGGTAAGTAATTTGATCCAGGTTATACATCTATGATCATACAACATTCTCTATTGGCCATTATGAGAGAATATTCATATAAAACCAAACCCCAAAATAAAAATACACATAAAATAAAGTGAAAATTAGTGTGCTTCAATCTGCAGTCACACTCCATCAACTCTTGCTCTGGAGGTGGGTAGCATTCTTTGTCATAAGTTTTTCAGAATTCTCTTAGATCTTTGTATTGCTCAAAATAGCAAAGTCTTTCACACTTGATCATCATACAATATTGATGTTACTGTGTTTGTACAATGTTTATTTGGTTCTGCTTATTTCACTCTGTATAAGTTCATGTAGTTCTTTTCAGTTTTTTCTGAAATCTTCCTACTTATTATTTACCATTGTATTTAGCCACTCCCCAGTTGGTGGACATCCCCATAGTTTCTAATTCTTTACCTCTCTGAAAAGAGCTGCAATAAATATTTTTGCACAAATAGGTCTTTTCCTCTTTTTTGGATCTCTTTGAGATATAGTCCTAGTAGTGGTATTGTCCTGGATCAAAGGGTATGCACAGTTTTAGAGCCCTCCAGAATGATTGGATCAGTTCACAACACCAACAGTGTCCCAATTTTCTCACATCCCCTCCAAAATTTCTCATTTTGCTTTACTGTCATATTAGCCAGTCTGTTGTATGTAAGGTACTTTGGAATTGTTTTAATTTGCATCTCTCTAATCAGTAGTGATTTAGAACATATGATTATAGATAGCTTTGATTGCTTCATCAAAAAACTCTTCATTTCCATTGACTTTTTCAGTTGAGGAATGGACTTGTATTTTTATACATTTGACTCACTCATATATGATCAATGATTTTTTTGTGTGTATTGTAAAGATTAAATTTGTTGAGAGGCAATATAATTTTCAAGTTAGTTTATTAATAAAGAAAATCTAAAGTAGACTCCCTCCAAAAAATGAACCAAGGAGCTCAAGCAGGGCAAAAGAGAGAGCTTTCCTGTATCAAAGGCCGGTATCCACTCCTTGTGACCTGGCTTGGGTGACAAAGATTGGAATGCAGAGAGCTCTGAGGGCACCTGCCCCCCTATACACTAGAAAGGCAGAGGGACTCTGATGGATCCCCTCTCCACCGCGCCTGATGGCAGTTTTTCACACCCCCTGCCCCTCTGCCCAGCAGCCCAAAGGGAGTATACAGAGGATGAGGTGGGTGGCTTACAGGTGACAGTGTGGGAGGGGAGGGAAGAGGAGTGTAGCACTGGGGCCACTCCCCTTCCCCTGTCTACACTCTCTGAGGACATTCCCCACTTCACCCACCCCTCCAGCCAGCCGCCCAATGAGAGCACTTCATCCTTCCCCTGTGTGGGGTAAGGGGGAGGTGGGGTGCATCAGTGGGAGGGAGGGACATGGCACTTGGTCTAGGGGGAAATGGGGTGGGGGCAGCCCTCTTTCTCTAAAAGGTTTGCCATCATTGACCTAAGACTTTCAAAAAAATTCTTTTCAATTTTTGTTCCATGGATTCATGATTCATGTTATCTCCTTTCCCCCTTTCTTCCCCCCTCCCAGATTAAACAAGCAATTTCACTGGGTTATACACTCAAAGCCTATTTCCATATTATTCGTTTTGTAGTAATCTTTTAAAACTAAAACCCCCAATCCTATACCCATTTAAAACAAGTGACAAATCATGTTTTTCTTCTGCTTTTCTACTCCCACAGTTCTCTCTCAACTTTCTCATTAGTCTCTCAGGATTGTCCTGGATCATGGCATTGCTATTAGTAGCAAAGTCTATCACATTTGATCGATCCGCAATGTTTCATATATATGTTCATATATATATATATATATATATGTGTATAATGTTCTCCTAGTTCTGCTTATTTCCCTCCACATCAGTTCATGGAAGTTTTTCTATTTCTTAAAGAAATCCATTGATTCATCATTGCTTATAGCACAACTAAGACATTTCTGATTGGTAAATAGTTACTGAGGAGGTAGACGTGGAAATCTCAATGCCCCCCCCCCCCCCCCCTCCATTGGTTTATTAAAGGAAGGGAAGTCCTTGTTGAGCCTAGGAAAATGCCTACACTCTCTGCCACAGGGCAGTGTCAACATGGATCCCTGGAGCACTCAATCAAGATTCATCATACTTCCCAACAAGGGAGTGAAATGGCTATTTGGGCCTGCCCCTAATATTGTTATCCTTCCGTGATGCAGACCAAATAAAGGAGAACCTAATTGAGCTCCACAGCCTGGAGAGAAACTGTAGCCACAGTTTAGAATCAGAGGGTTTTTCTGGGGGTGCTAAAGAGAAAATTATGTGACAAAAAAATCCTAATTAATATTAATTTCCCACAGTGTGAAAAATGTTTTGTAACTGTGTTCATATAATCCTTGTTTGTTCTACAAGTTGACTCCCAGATATCTTATACTGTCAAGGTTTGTTTTAAATGAAATTTCTTTCCATCTCTTGCTACTGAACTTTGTTGGTAATAAACAACGTTATTATTGATATGTCATTTGAATTTGTAATGTGATTAAAATGGAACTTCTTTGAACATTCAGCTTCACTTTGTAGACTAAATCAAACCTAACATTATATTTGTTGAATTTTCACTTCTTAAAAAATTGGGGGTAGTTATTAAATATGTAACTAACTACAATAAGAATTAATCCTTGCTATAATATTGTTCAATGTTTTTGAAAGTCATTTGTTTCTTTTGTTTTAGTGACGTCCTTGCATTGCCCATTTTTAAACAAGAAGAGTCAAGTTTGCCACCTGATAATGAGAATAAAATCCTACCTTTCCAGTATGTGCTTTGTGCTGCTACCTCTCCTGCAGTAAAACTCCATGATGAAACACTCACATATCTCAATCAAGGTAAAGTCCTTTTGTCATGAATATTACTAAGCTCCTCTGCATTCACATCATTGTATAAGATAGGGTTAACTTTCTCTGAAGGTGGTGGTTGTAGTTGTCAGTTCAGTCTAGTTCAGTCAGAAGGTTACTTATCCTAGGATCTTCGAAGTTATAATGACAAATCTTATTCTTTCCAATACTGTAGAAAAAGAATGAATGGATTTATACTTCTGGTTTTTCCCATCCACTTTCTCCATCTTGTTTCTAGTTCAGTTGTTTTTCTACATTTTAGTAATCACATTTGTATCAGAATACTTTACTTTGTGATCATATATAAAACCATTTGAAAATTAACTTTTCAAATTACTTTTCAAACTTGATTAAATTTTTTAAATGAATTGTTGGCTTCCCTTATAAACATGAAATATTTCTTTTAGGACAGTCTTATGAAATCCGAATGCTGGACAACAGGAAACTTGGAGAACTCCCAGAAATCAATGGCAAGTTAGTGAAGGTAAAGGACAAAGAATAAACCACCCATTGCACAATTATTTCTCTGTCCTTTTTGAGACAGCAAATTTCATCCTGTAAACTCTTCTACTGACCCCACCCCCCTTCAGTTTGCTGACTAGATATGAAGATCTTAGGAAGCCAAGATCTAGTCCTACTGACATTTTAGTAATGGACAACTCAATCCATGTGGGGCAGGGAGATACAGTATTTAATATGAGCAGTGGAGACCTAGCTGCTATTTAAAAAGGTTCAGAATGGAGAAAGTCTTGATTTTCCATAGTCAGTGTTGGTCTCCTGGGCTTAATATAAAATGAACTGCTGCCGTGAAGGTAAGCAAGCTCTCTGAGAGCTTTGAAAACAGAGCCACTAGTCGTCTTTTCACCCCCTGGATATTTGGTAAAACAACAGGGTAAATAGAAGCCATTGCTGCCATGATAACAGCTGTACCTGGAGGTATGGGATGGAATAATAGCTCTCCATAGTGTAAGTGATAGAAAAGAAGCATGATACAGATAGTATTCATATCTTCCTTTTATGCTTACTTAGTTGTAATGTGTCAATTTGTGTGAACTGGTAAATTTTTTGTATTCTTTGGGAAATTTGGGTTGGTTGTAGTGTGTGATTAGTAGAGAAAAGAAAAAAAAATTAGGGTTATGATCCCGGATACCTCTTTGCCATCATTGCTAACATTTAAGTCAAATTTCAAATGGTGGATAACACTGTCATAACAGTTATGGAATCTGGGGCAGGGAACAGGTTTGTAATGATATAGAACTTTCTGGGTGGACTTTAGATAAGAACACAGTGCTCAAAAGAAAACCATAATGGAAATGAAGTTCATCAAGGATTTAAGCTAATCACTGTTAATTTTGTTGTGTTATCACTCAGTTACCTGTCAGTACAGCCAGGAAGGAGGAAGGGCTTTAACAAATACAGTCATACAATATACTGTTTATAAGAAACACACTTTGAACCTAGGACCTCCCATCTCTAGGCCTAATTCTCAATCCACTTAGCTACCCAGTTGCCCCCTTGGGAGTGTTTTTTTTTTTTAAAGCTAGAACAAATTAAAAAAAACCCAATTAAACACTAAATTAAAAATTAAAAATGAGATCAATAAAATTGAATGTAAAAAAAACCCAATGAATTAATATATCTCGGAGTTGATTTATACAGATAAACCATTTATTTATATAATTGATTTATGTTATTTATTTATGTTTTTTAGGCCCATACCTTCCATCTTAGAATCAATACTGTTTTTGGTTCCAAGGTAGAAGAACAGTAAGGGCTAAGCAGTGGGGGTTAAATGACTTGCCCAGAGTCACAAAGCTAGGAAGTGTCTGAGGTCAAATTTTGAACCCAGGACCAAACCACTGAACCACCTAGTTGCCCCAGTTAATATATTTTTAAAAAGAGAGAAGAAAACAAAATTATTAGTATTAAAGATGAAAAAGATGAAAATATCACCAATGAAGATGAAATTAAAGCAAGTATTAGGAATTATTTTGCTCAATTATATGCCAATAAATTTAACAATGTAAGTGAAATGAAAATACTTGGAAAAAATAAACTGCCTTGATTATCAGAGGAGAAAATAGAATATCTAAATAAAATATTTTAGAAAAAGAAATTGAAAGGTCCATAAATGAACTTCCTTTAGAAAACAAAAACATTAGGATCAGAGGATTCACAAATGAATTCTACCATTTATTATGGTCAACTAATTTCCAATATTAAAGAAATTATTTTAAATAATAGTTAAAAGGCGTTTGGGGAGGCAGCTGGGTGGCTGATAGAAGAGTGTAGAACCAAGAGCACATTATGTATAGTCTTAGATTTAATATTTGAAGAATAAGTTGTGAATGTTCGCCTTCAGGGAATAAACTGAAAAATAGATCCAGAAAAGACTTAATCTATATACAAATCTTTTTGCTGGATGCCTAGAAATAAATTCTATTAATTTGCTTTTAGAAATAGCAATTTTTAAAAGTATATAGTATTTAGAACTAGAAAGGACTTTAAAGAACATCTAATGCCACTCTTTGATTTTATAGATTCGAGGTAACTGAGACTCAGAGAGATTATATGACTTGTCCACACAGCAAAACTTAGATTTGAACCAATATCCTCTTGACTCCATATCTAGTTCTTGTACCCAATGTACCAAAGCTGCCTTTCATAGGCTCATAGAGCTGGTGAGACCTTAGGAAACATCTAATTATACTTCCTTTGTACTACCAGAATCTTTGGAGGTTGCATATATCCTGTATTAATTGTTTTTGCCCTTTTTTTGCAGAGTATATTTCGAGTGGTATTCCATGACAGAAGACTGCAGTACACTGAGCATCAACAACTTGAGGGATGGAGATGGAACAGGCCTGGGGATAGAATTCTTGATATAGGTGAATTGCTACTGAGGGAATGCTATTAGTCCAGAAGAGTGGTTTTCTTTGACTCTTATTTCAAAATACTTCATGAATTTGCTTAAACATTGAAATTGGAAATTATTTTTGTCAGTAGCATGAAAAAACAAATGAATATTGAAGTGGAAATTGAAATTTTAAACTGTTATTTATATCATAATTGCACTTGCTATTTCAGAGAGATACTAAGAGTTTCCTAGACTTTAAGCTCCATAAGGGCAGAGTTTGTAATTTATCTTCTCTAATTAATCAACTCCACAAGCATTGAGTGCCTACCAATTTCTAGGCACTGTGCTTCATGCTGGTGGTACATAGGAGCTTCTATTCAGGAAATAACCTATACACATATAAGTATGTACAGAATAAACTTTGTGTGTGTGAGAGACAGACAGACAGACAGACAGACACAAGAGAACTTTAGTGTGGAGAGAGAATATAGAGGTCCATCCAGCGGCCTCTCTGAGGACCCAGGGTCTGTCTGCCCAAGTATGACGTCACGGTCGGATGAATGAGATGAGACACATCGTGCATTCAGCCCACGTATGCAGGGATCACACACAGTGCTCTGCCATAGTATCATGGTACGTTTATTATATAGGTTTTTTGGTACACACACATAATCAATTCTCTACGTATGTGACATTCTACAATTTGATTGGATATCATCAAATCACCTAAACTCTTGTGATGTTACTAGAACAAAGAATTCTGTGATCATTTACTAGGTTTCTACAATACCCTGTGATAGATATGATTAATGCGAATAAAGCCATTTGTAGGTTAGTCCTTTTTGGGGGGGCTACTTGGAATTCTCTTTATATAGTTACAAGGTGACATAGCTAGAGCAAGTCCATAGTTTTACCAGATGCAGCACATAATTATGTGTGTGTGTGTAAACTTTTTTTTTACCCTTAACTTCTGGCTTAGAATCAATACTGTGTATTGGTTCCAAGGCAGAAGAATGGTAAGGGCTAGGCAATGGGGGTTAAGTGACTTGCCCAGGGTCACAAAGCTAAGAAGTATCTGAGACCACATTTGAACCCAAGACCCCCTGTCTCTCATTCCACTGAGCTACCCAGCTGCCCCCTGCATATATCTTTTTGAAAAACTTTTCCACCCAATTTAACAAGCATGCGTTTTGTCTTGTGACTTTCCTCCTTCCCACCACCAAAAAAAATTGGAAAATGAGCAAAAGCATTGTAACAGATATTCATAGGAATAGTTCAATTATGTTCTGCTGGCATTAAAAGAGAAAAAGGAATACACTATAAAAGAAATTGAGATGAAGGGGATAGAAACTTCTATTCACATTATTATATATTTTGTTTATATTTATATTCATTGTCAAGTTAAACAAATTTTAACATTAGCTGTTTCCAGAAATGTATATCTCATTCTACATCTTTGAGTATGTTAACTACCTTTTTTTTTTAAACCCTTACCTTCTGTCAATACACAGTATTGACTCTCAAGGCAGAAGAATGGTTGGGGGTTAAGTGACTTGCCCAGGGTCACACAGCTGGGAAATATCTGAGACCAGACCTGAACCTAGGACCTCCAGTCTCCAGGCCTGACTCTCAATCCACTGAGCCACCCAGCTGCCCCCTCACCTTTCTTTTAAGAGATGAATAGACATGATTATTTTGGACCTCATGATTGGCCATTGCATCAAAGTTCTTAATTCTTTCAAAGTTATCTTTACAATATTGTTATTATGTAAATTGTTTTTGGTTTTACTCACTTCACTTTGGGTCAGTTCATAAAAGTCTTTCTGGGTTTCTTTGAAACCATTGCTTTTATCCTTTCTTAGCACATAACAGCATTCCATTACTTTCATGTAGTATATCTTTTTCAACTGTTCCCCAATTAATGGACAACTCTTTAATTTCCAATTTTGTGCCTGTATGAAAAGTTTCTTCAGATATTTTTATTCTTTTCTTTGATTTCTTTCGGACTATGGACCCAATCAATATCAAAGTTTGGACAATCACAATTGAGTAATTTTGGGACATAGTTCCAAATTTCTTTTCAGAATGACTAGCCCATTCTGAATTGTATCATTATACCACTTTTTTCCTCCCACTCTAACATTTGTGATTTTGTTTTTCATTACTTTGCCAATTTTATGAGCTTGAGGTAGAACCTCAGAGTTACTGTAATTGCATTTCTCTTATTAGTAAATTATAGAGCATTTTTATATGACTATCAGTAACTTGTATTTATTCTTTTGAAAATTTTGACCCTTTGACCATTTATTAATTAGGAAGTGATATCTTAAAATGTGAATCAGTTTCTTATATGTCTTGGAAATGAGATTTTTTTTTTAGGAAATTTGCCACAAAGATTTTTCTCCCTGTTATTTACCTGTTTTCCTTTTCCTTTTAATTATATTGGTTTTGTTTATGCAAAACCTTGTAAGTTTGCTTTTTTTTTCCTCTCTCTTCCCACTCCTTTTCTTTATAAAGAAAAAGAAGGTGGTTAATGAGAAGTAGGCATAGCAGGAGCTTGATCTGTGCTTGTTTTAGGTTATTTCTGCACTCCTGACTTTTCTCACTTCCTTTTACTCAGATATCAGTTACAAGTTCTTTTAACCATTCTTCATGATACTCTCCCTATTGTATTGCCCGTCCTTTCTTCTATTCCCTCCTGTTCCCATTGAATCCAATGTATTTTTAATCCTGTAGGTTCTTTCCCTCTTTTGCCCAGGTGAGATGAAAATGAAATTCAAGTGATGATCCCTTTCCTACAGTTGTATAATCTCATATTTGTGTACTAGATAATACAATATTTAGTTTCTATCCCTTTCATTCCAATTACTTTTCTAGTGTTCCTTTTTTTTTTCTTTTAATGTCATCAAAACATAACACAACACTCCTAGATCCTTTGTCTTAGTTAACTCAGAGAACATTAGAGTTCTGTGGGGACACTTGTTTCTTCTCTTCCTTTAAAATGAAAGCATTTTGACCTTGTCTAGTCCTTTCCAGTTGCTCAAGTTTACTTTTTTGTGTTTTTCTTGTTTCTTGTTTTTGCATTTCAGAGTTTCAACTCTAGTCTAAAATGCTTATCTGTCCTCTTTATTTTATTAATAGGCCATTTTAGTTTTCCTGGGTAGGTTATTTTTCTTTGTTAGCCTTTATTATAAAGCCTATTGGAATATCATATTCCGAATTTTCCTTTCCCTTTTGTGGTATCACATCTCCTTTCTTTGCTTTTATAGTGATATCATATTTTGTTCTAATTATTCTGACTGCTTGCAGTATTTTTTCTTTGTCCTTGAAGCTCCAGATTTTGATTATGACATTCCTGGGAATTTTCATTTTGTGAGTTTCTTTTAGGAGATGACTGTTGGATTCTTTCAGTTTGCACAGTACTCTCTGCTCCAAATGACTGAGCAGTTTTCATTCATGATTTCTTGAAATATGGCATCCAAGGCCTTTTTTTATTTTGGTTGTGGTTTTCATATAGACTGGTAAGATTTCCTTTTTCCTTTACTTATTTTTCAGGTTATTTTGTGTTTCTGACATGAAGTACTCTATATTTTCGTCTTTTTTTGCATCTTTTAACTTTGTTTCAATATTTCTTGTTGTTTTGCAGAAATGAACTTCTCTTTGTTCTGTTCTAATTTTGTTTGTAATTTGGATACATTTTTGTACCTCTTGTACTAAATCACTAATTCTCTCTTTAGATCTTTCCTCAAATATAACTTACTTTCTAATTTTTAACTCAAGAGATCTTGTTTAATTTATGATAGGGTTTTGTCATTTCTTCTTCTAGTTGAATTATATTTATTTGAGGGTTTGCTTACAGATGTTATAGAGTAATTCTTCGCTTGTGTTTATATCTTAAATATCCCTGACTGCCTAACAGCTATTTATTGTGACCCATCTTTTTTGTTTATCATTCTTTATAGCGTTACTACCCAAATTAAGTCTTTATATTAGAGCTAAACTCAGCACAATTCTTGAGGGAATATTGTGCCCTTTTTTTGGATGTGGTTTTTATTCCCTGGCTTTCTGCTGCTGTTTTTTCTGTGCATTGAGTACTGTTTTCCCCAAGATTTTTAGAGGTGGCTCAGACTGGGAAACTTGCAAGCTTTTATTATGCCCTCAGTGGTATGATACAGGGCTGCTTTCCAGGCTGAATTCAAGAAGCTCCAGAACCTAGTTTTAATTTGAGCTCCACTAGACCATTGGTGACTCCAGTCCTTGTCAAGGAATAAGTATAGAGAATTACCTTTCATAGCAACAAAATGTACCAGATATTTAAACATTTAAAAGACCGTGCACATAAGAAATGTAAAGACAACAATATAATTATTTTTAACAAAAATCAAAGATGAACTAGAGAAATAAAATATCTGCTACTCATCATTGGGTAAATCAAATATTGTTTTAAAAGATAAGTACTTTCCAAGATAATCTGCAGTTTTAATGCAATATCAATAGGCTATTTTATAATAATAGTCATAATAAAATTCATATAGAAAAGAAGATAAAAAATATCAGTAAGAAATATCAAAAAGAAAATTGGCTTGCTGGACTTAACCTACCAGATTTCAAAATGTACTACCAAACAATTATTTTACTTACACTCATACACACCCATACCCCATGCTCTGTTTATAGTTTTATAGTTTAAAACTTTGATAAATGGAATCACTAAGTAAAAATGTTGGAGAAAATTTGATAACTTTATGTTGAAAAAATAATCTGAGAGATACTTAACACTTTATGCCACAATCACCTCTTAACTGGAATAGCAATGACTTTATGGGGTGGGGAGAATTACCCTCAAAGCCTTGAAGAAAATACTTTTGGCTCAGCTACAGAGGAAGAATATTTCTATCAGGCTGACAAATGGAAGATTGCATTGTAGACAGAATCACCAGGCTAAATTTTATAAATAAAATGAGTTTGTGTAATAAAAAAAATTACATTTAAAAGAAAAAGAAGCATATTAGGATAAAATGTTGTGGTTAAAAATAATGACAAGAAGACCTAATAACATCCAGAATCTGTAAGAATTGGTAGTCATAAAAGTAATAATAAATGCACTCAATGAAATGATTGTCAAAACTCTGAAAACACAAGTTTTGAAAAAAGCATAAACTGTTAAATCACATGATGTTCACATTCTGCAATCATAGAGAAAGGCAGAGCAAGATAACTTTAACATACCATGTTATGCTCAATAGAATGACAAATTATTGTTAGAATTATAAAATTTAATTCTGGCAGAGGTATGGGAAATTTTTTTTTGCATTTTGGCTGTAGTTTGCTATAAATTTTCTGGAAAAAAATATTTCAACATATAAATCATAGAGCTGATGATACTCTGACCTAATGATTCCATTTCTAGGACTTGATCTCAAAAGTATAATGAAAAGGAAAAAAAAAACCCATAGCATCCTTATCTGTAATAACAAAAAAACAACACTGTATTCAATGAGTAAAGAAATGCTTGAAAAAATGATGATATGTGAATGTGAAATAATATACTAGTATAAAAAAGAAGTATAATGAATATAGAGGCATGTAGACAGGAGATGACAATGATCAGAACCAGCATAAGATACATATAGGACAGCTGAGTTTAGACATATTTAAAATACAACCACTTAGCAGAACTTCATTCAGTTGGATTTGCAAGAAGACTTAGAACAAATAAATTTTATTTTATTTTTAAATCCATACCTCTTCCACCTTAAAATAATGGTAAAGGCTAGGCAATGGGGGTTAAGTACCTTGCCCAGAGTCACAGAACTAGGAAATGTCTGAAGCCAAAATTGAACCCCATCTCTAAATCCGGCTTTCTTTCTCTGCTGAGCTACCTAGCAGCTCCCTAAATTCTATCTTTATATGTTTTTTTGTTTTGTTTTGTTTACTACTAAAAGGTTCTGTTAGATTTTCTTTTTAATTGGGTATGTTTCTTGTTTATTGATTAAAATTAAATTTATAGTTAAAAGTTAATACAAACAGATGAAATAGAAATATATAGATTGTCTTCCCCTAATATAAAGCAAAGATGGTGATCTTTAGATGCAGTAGCAATTTAGTTTTCACATTCACTCTAATGTAAAGACACTATCAATTTATATAATTATACAATTTCATATATAGTCATGATTATATAATACTTTCAATACATTTCTATTTTTTGATGAACGGTGAATTTATTTGTGAAGGAGAAGAGGGAGATGATATATTTTGGTACTGAATAAATGCTACAAGATTTTGATGAGATCATCTCTTCTTACACAGATAGCATAGTGTGTGCAAGAATCATTGGCCTTTGGGTGAATCTAATGCAATTTTTACAATAAAATACTTCTGAAACTACTTAATTACCATCCCTGGCTTTACACTGATCTGTTGCTCTAGCCAGTAATAATAATGTTAGTCTAGTGTGGCTCTATTATTAAGTAGTATAGTTCAGTCTGTATCCTCCTAAATAATTAAGTGTTATGGAGAATGAAATCCAGAGCTTGTCTGAAGCCTGCAATATAGTACTGTGTCTGCTACCTTCCCTTTTTCTATAGCCCTTGCCATCTGATCCTAGGAATGAAGCTGTTAAATTGCTTCAGTTTTAAACCAGCAAACACATCCAAAATCAGACCCAATGAAAAATGGTTAGGAATAATAATTTAATGAGAGTAAATAAATGAGTAAATAATTTTTCTGATGTTAATTTTACTGAAATAATCCCTCTTTTTACCCAAAAATAGGTTTAAGATTCAACCAGTTTCATGCTAACTCAGGAAAGGAATGTGAAAATGAGTGGATTTTCATTTAAGCCTACTACCACTACAACTCCCTGATAAACTAATATTTTATCTTTCAGATATCCCAATGTCTGTAGGTATAATTGACCCCAGGGCAAATCCAACACAACTGAATACTGTGGAGTTCCTCTGGGACCCTGCAAAGAGGACATCCGTGTTTATTCAGGTAAAAAGAAGTGATGTCTAATTATAAAGGATATCCCAAGTTGCTTGTTTTGCTGAATAAGTAATATCACATGTTAAAGATATAACCCCTTTGAGAGGCTCCCAACTTATTCAAGTACAAACTTCTCAGCATGTGCCTTAGAACCCCTTTGAATGAATGAATGAATGGATGAGCAAATGAGTTTGCACTAAGCACTTAATGCTGTAGCTTAGGGATAGAAATAGAAAAGTGAGAAAGTCTCTTCTCAAGGAATTTGCACTGTAATTGGGAGCTCATTTGCTCAACATTTGGGGAAATCTAAAAACCCTAAAGATTTGGTGGCAGAGCAAATGCTTAGGTCCTTAAAGGGGCATTAGAAGGTCACATTTCCCTGGGAGCATAGTAAATCCTTCATCTCCCATCAAGTTGCAGTAGACATGCAAGGACAGCAAATGGGGTGGACACTATCTGGTAGTCCTGGTAAAGCCACCTTTAACAGAATCTGTTGTAGAATTATTTCTCCAGTTAATGAACTTCATGAATAGAATTGCTTACTTCCTCCGACTTTCCCCCCATTCTTGTTCCTAGCCATCTACCACATGGAATTTTCATATATACCATCTTCCTAGTCCAGATTACTCTTCAACTACTTCCTTCATTAGACTGTAAATACTTCAGCTGGGGGGGTGGAGATGGGGGTGGCTGGGGAGAGAGGGAAACAGGGAGAGAGACAGGAAAAGAATATTATATATGTTATTTCTCATAGAGTTTGTTAGAGGATTCTACATAAAATAGGCACTTAAAAGATGTTGTAGATTGACTTGTCAGCTGAATGATTTAAGCTCTGAACAGTGGCTCTCCATCCCACCCCACCCCCACCCCAGGTACATTGTATCAGCACAGAGTTCACTATGAGAAAACATGGTGGAGAAAAGGGTGTTCCATTCCGAGTTCAGATTGACACCTTCAAGGAGAATGAGAATGGAGAATACACTGAGCACTTGCATTCAGCCAGCTGTCAGATCAAAGTTTTCAAGGTACTACCAACATTTTGCTGGCTCTCTGTTCATTTTTTCTGCTTTTATGTTTTAACAGTTATCAACAAATTGGAAACCTAAATTTTCATTTCAAATACACGATAGGAAAAATTGTGGCCTAAACTAGATGTGTGCTGACGTAATTGTGACCACTGTTGTGATTTGGATTCAATGTAAGGATGCAGAAACAAGGTTCCTCTTTTTGAGCTTGATCAATTCAAGTTAACCATATGAACAACATTCCTCCAGTACTGAGAGGAGTGGCAGATGTGATTGCTCAACTGTTGTCAGTAATATTTTAAATACCCCTATAAGAGGTGCTAATAAATTAGAGAAAAACAGATTGCATGCTTATCAAATTTGTATGTGATACCCTCGTGGAAGGGACAACTAATATTGATGTTATGATATAAAATATCTTGATAGGTTAAAGATACCAAATACATGTCTTATGGGCCACATACAACCTTCAAAACTCTTAAGTATGACCAGAATCAGATTAAATAATTGGGAAATATTTACCAAGATGAATAAAAATGCAATAAAACAGATTTTAAAATGTTACATTTTAAAACTTAAGTCAACATGAATTTAACATCCCTGGGCTAGAACACTGGGCTCAATCTAATTAGATGAAATTTAATAAAAAGTAATGTTAGATCTTATACTTTGGTACAAAAAAATCAGCTCTACAAATGCAAGATGGACAAGGTATGGTTGGTCAGCAGTTTGACTGAAGAAGATCTGAGGGTTTCAGTGGACTGCCAAAAAAATTAGTGCCATTTTGCCTACATGAAAAGAAAAATAGCTTCCAAGAATAAGGAGGTGATAGTATTCTAAATATTGTGTTTATTTCTGGGCACCACAGTTTAGATGAGCATTGCATTGATAAGCTGGAGAGTATCTAGAAGAAACTAACTTAGATAGCAAAGGGCCTTGAGTTCATATACAGAGCTCAATTGAAGAACCTAGGGATGTGTTTAGCCTGGAAAAGAGAAGTATTGGGAGATATTATAGTTATCTTTATGTATTCAAGGGTTGTACTATGAAGGAATTAGATTTGTTATGATTAGCCTCAGAGGAAAGAACCAGAAAGAGTGGGTGGAAGTTGCAAGGAGGCAGTTTTTTTTAGCTTGATGTCTTTAAAAAAACCACTAATGCAAAGTTATCCAGAATATACTGCCTTTAGAGGTATCCTTTAGACCTATCCTTCCTTGAAGGTCTTCAATCAGAGATGGATGACTGTTTTTCAAGTATGTTATAATAGGGATTCCTTTCAGACATGGGTTGGACCGGATTGCTGCTTAGTCCCTTCCAACTCATGTTCTGTAACTCTTAGAGCTCTTAGGGAATTGAGGAAGGCCATGAGGCTTGCATGGTTTCACCATGCAATTGCCAATAATCTCTACCAGTACACATTTTTCAACCAAAATTTGTCTAATTCTAGCCCAAAGGTGCAGACAGGAAGCAAAAAACAGACAGGGAGAAAATGGAGAAGCGAACCCCTCACGAAAAGGAAAAATACCAACCTTCCTATGAGACAACTATACTCACGGAGGTAAAAAGTTTTTTTCAGGGGTTCGTTTCGATCTTTTTCTGAGTGATTTGCATTTCTCTCTGGGAATTAAATAACTTTCCTGTTGCCCAACTAAAACTAACAAGCCTGCAAAGCAATTTACTTAGTTTCTTTTGTTCTATTGACTTTTGATCCTGAGGAACATACTGTTCTTTTACCTTCCATCTTAGAATAAATACTGCATGTTAGTTCCAAGACAGAAGAGCAGTAAGGGCTAGGCAATGGGGGTTCAGCGACTTGCCCAGGGTCACACAGGTAGGAAGTGTCTAAGGAGGCCAGATTTAAACCTAGAACCTCCTGTCACTAGGTCTGGTTCTTAATTCACTGAGCCACATAGTTGCCCCACCTCAGACTATTCTTTTTAAGGAAAGACCATTTGAATAATATAGAGAGAATTTGAGGCAGAACATCTGCTTGTCAATGCATTTATTTTTTTCCATGCAGTTAAAAAGTGGTATAGGATTCTTGTATTTACCTTAATCACATGGTGGTATAGGCAGTGGTCCTGGGAGAAGTTCTCATGCTTAAGTAGACTTCTGAAAAGAGAAAATTTATGAGTTTTGACTTTAGAACCAATATGTGTTTCTTGTGCATCTCTGGGGAAATCATCTTGCATTTCAGAAGAATATTAAGAGTGAGTCTACTAAATCTATTTTATGTCTGAGTTGTGCTTTGTTTTTAGTGCTCTCCATGGCCTGAGATCACATATGTCAATAATTCCCCATCACCTGGCTTTAACAGTTCCCATAGCAGTTTTTCAATTGGAGAAGGGTAAGTCTGAGAAATGAAAATGGCTTGGTTTTTAACTTGAATATATTCCCTTATGACCTTTCCTGAAGCAGTGTGTTCATTTCTAGACTAATAATAACAGTTAACATTAATGTAGTGCTTTATTGTTTATAAAGCACTTTCCTCATAACAACACTAAGAACTAGGTAGTGCATACAAGTATTTTTGCCTCTTTTTAAAGAAAAGGAAATTATAGGGTAAGGGACTTAACCAAGGTCACATAGCTAGAAAGTTGGTGTTGAACCTCCTTTTCCCCTCTCTCTCATCATACCACTTCTGTTCCCTGTTTTGGTAACAATCATGTGATCATTGTGTTTGGACAAGCACTGTACAAGATTTGAGGACATTTCCATAGCTCTTGCAACCTTTTTACTTATGAAAATAGCATTTGTGGTCAATTTTCAATTCCATGGGGTGCTCATTACGCTGTACAGATAGATTTATGCATTTTTTTCTCCAGCATCTTACTACCTGTTCTTTAACTGCCTGTTTAGTATTCATATGAGAGGAAAGTTACTCACTAGTCCTTTTTGCCATTTGTTAACACTTCTTACTGGTGTTTTGAAGAGAGAAGGTTAAACCCAAGAGAGCTTGATGGAAAGAAAAGAGCCCTAGATTTAGAATTAGAACATCTGGCTTTAAGGCCTGCTTCTGCGGCTCATTAAATTTGTACACTTGGGCAGGGCACTTAATTACTTAGAGCCTATTTTCCTGGTATACAACAAGGATAAGTAATACTTACCTGACCTACCTCACAGAGCTTGTTATGAGTCTCTTATTAGATAATGAATGACAAGTGCTCTTAATTTAAAATGCAAACTATTGCTATTGTTATTTCATTTAACTCCTGAATCTCATTTCCAGAGGTAATTGAAAGTTGGCACAGAAGCCAAAAAAAAGTAGTGATATTATAGGATCAGTGATTTAGAACTGGAAGGGACTTTAAAAGTCATTTAGACCAACCCCTTCATTTTACAGATGAGGAAACTGAGACCCTGAGAGGGGAGTGCACCCTGGCTAGATCGGACAGGACTGGAGAGGAAAAACCAAGTCAGGACATGAGGGGGAAGCCCAAGTGAGAGAGATCTGTCTGAAGAGAGTTCTTAGCATTTAAAACTGGACACTACTAGGCTTTTCCCAAGGGCTTCATTCAGGTTTGAAATAGTGGGGGAAGTCTATTTACATACTGTTTGGTTTTATTTACTTAGGACTTTTTTCAATTTTGAGGAGGTTTATAAGATTAAGCATAATGCAAAAATAGGACAATTAAAGATAAAAATAGGAGCCAAATAAAGGTAGCAGAGTTAATAGACATTGCCAGCGATCTGGGGCAGTTTCTGATGTGGCTAACAAATTTGATTCTGGGTTTCCCAATGGCCAAAAAGAAGAAAACACATTTAGGCTACATTATCTGATAAAAGAAAACATAACCAACAATCTGTGGAGTCAAATTCAAGGGATTCTTTGTTCTTTTTTTTAAACTCTTACCTTCCATGTTGGTTCCAAAGCAAAAGACTGGTAGGGGCTAGTCGGCAGGGGTGGAAGGGTTGGGTTGGGGTGAGTTAAGTGAGTTGTCCATAGTTAACACAGTTAAGGAATTACCTGAGTTCTGATTTGAACCTAGGGCCTGGCTTTCAATGCACTGAACCACTTAGCTACCCGTCATGATAGTCTTCGTTTGTTTGTTGTTTTAAAAGAAAAACCCTTACATTCCGTCTTGGAATCAATGCTGTGTATTGGTAAGGGCTAGGCAATGGGGGTTAAGTGACTTGCCCAGGGTCACACAGCTGGGAAGTGTCTGAAGCCATATTTGACCTCCCATCTCTAGTCCTGGCTCTCAATCCACTGAACCACCCAGCTAACCCCCTGTAATGATAGTTCTAACGATTTTAATTTTATTTTGCTTTCTTATCCATTTTGTCTCTGACTCATTGCTTCTTTCCTCTATGATTCTGTTGATTTTAATCATTCACACACAAACTGCTGCAGGTCTCTGGGGATACCATGTGACAAGAGGGAAGGAGAAGGGAGGATAGGGCACCCCAAATCATAGAATAGAGAAATACTGACTCGAACTAGAGATAGAGGATAGGGACTGGCCCTGTGCTTTTGTTGGCTTAGTGAACTAACTCCCAGGTAAGGACATACCCTCAACCCATGCAGATCAGCACTTTCTCAACAACTTGTAGTCTCAGCTTCCTCAGCACTGAGATGTTCAGGGTCTTGCCTGAGTCAGCACAGCCACTTACAGGGCAGAGGCTAGCCTCCAATCCAGGTCTCACAGGCCCTCTAGCCACTCTACTTCTCTGATTTTAAATAGAGGGTGTTCCATGAGTCTTGGGGCAGTTTAAGCTTTAATAATGAAACTAAAATTTATAGTTGAAAACTGTTGTGATCTTAAGCAACATTGTTTAGAAAGGGGAGGAAACGAGGTGTTGGACATTCTGGCTTTCCTCCCTCTTCCTCCAACTGTCATGGGCTTACTAACTACTCTTATTTTAAATGTCTCTTTAGGAATGGCTCACCAAACCACCAGCCAGAACCGCCTCCTCCACTTACAGATGTGAGTGAATGCTAGCTCTTGGCTATGTTTAGAAGTACTTTGAGGGCTGTGATATTCAATAGATTTTTCAGACTCTGGCACACTAGTAAGAGTAATTTTGGGGGTACAAAGAATTTATTAACAGATTAGATGTGAATTGGTCATTGCCTCTGCTGTGTGCTCTCTGTAGTAGATTACTTTCTGTAGTTACAGAGTTACTGTTTTGTGCTCCTGTTTTCAGACTCTCCTGCCAACAACTACCCCTCAGGAAGCTCAACAGTGGCTACATCGCAACCGATTCTCCACCTTCTCACGACTTTTCACAAACTTCTCAGGTTAGGATTATCTTTTTTCCTTGACTTTCTGATATGGAAAACTACATTTTAGTGTCTTCTCAATTCTGACAAAAGACTTTCATGCATGTTCTCTGTATCATTTTTTTCCTCTCTTATGAAGCTAGCAGACCTTTTATCTTTTTTTTTCTTCAGTAATGTTTCATTTTTTCCAAATTGCCAACAATTTTGGCGTTCATTTTCTAACATTCTGAATTCCACCTTCCTCTCTCCCCTCCCCTCTTCCTAAGACAGTAAGCAATTTTATATTGGTTATACATGTGCTATCATTGAAAACATATTTCCATATTCATGTTGTGGAAGAAGGCTTTTTTTTAAAAGGCTGTGAAGAATGATCAGCTTTGGTCTATATTAAGATTCCTTCGGCTCTTTTTCATCATGAGTCCTTTGAGATTATTTTAGATCATTGTTTTGCTGATAATATCCAAGTCATTCACAATTCTTCATTGTACTGTATCACTGTTACTGTGTACAATATTCTCCTGGTTGTCATTTCCTGTAGTATAGTAGCATTCCATTACAATCATATACCACAACTTGTTTGTCTATTTCCCATTGATAAGCATCCTCTCCATTTCCAGTTCTTTGCCACCACAAAAAGAGCCACTCTACATATATTTTTCTATTAATAGCTCAATCACCACACACACCCCAGGTGTCCCAATTTTCCCACATTCTCTCCCAACATATATCATCTTCCTTTTCTTTCATATTTCTCAGTCTGCTGTGTATGAGGTGGTACCTTAGAAATCTTTGATTTTGTATTTCTCTAATTAGTGATTTGGAACATTTTTTTTCATATGACTGTCAGTAGTTTTAATTTCTTCATCTGAAAACTTTGTTCATATCTTTTGACCATTTTTCAATTGGAGAATGACTTGTATTTTTATAAATTTTACTTCAGTTCTTTATGTATTTGAAAAATAAGACATTTATTAAAGAGACTTGCTATAAAAATTTTTCTCAATTTATCACCTTCATTTCCTAATGTACCCAACAAAGTATTATTTATGACAAAAGGATTTAAAAAAAAGGAAAAACATCATTTCTCAACTGATCATCACATGCAGCATTGTGTTTCCATATTTTCCCTCCTCTGTAAAGAAGAGAAGATTTAGTCTCATATCTCTTCCTCAAGGTCAAAATTGATCATTAAAATTATACATTTTCATTTTTCTTTCTATTTATGCTATTGTGTGTATTATTTTACTAGCTTTGTTTACTTTATTCTGTATCATTTCATTTGAAATTCTTGTGTTCTACATATCCATTTTTCCTTCTGGTAAAGTTTCATTACAATTATATTTCACAACTTACTCAGCAATCCCTTAATTGATAGGCAGTGTTTTATTTCCAGGTCTTTGTACTTTATACTGCTCTAAGTATTCTGTTACATATTGGACATATTTTCCCCTCTTTGACTTTTTGGGTATATACCTAAAAGTAAAATATCTGAATCAGTAAATGTGGACATTTTAGTAATTTTCTGCATAAATTCCAAATTATTTTTCAGGACAATTGAATTAATCACAGATCCAATAATAGTGTATAAGTATGTTTATCTTTTCATAAGCACATTTATTAAAAATAAAAATGGAATATAATAGTAATGACAGTGACACCAATTAAAATGATTTTTATCTAGAAGTTAAACAGATTTAAATTTATTACCATAAGAAGACTTCCAAAAGAGCCCAAAGAGTAATTAAAAAAATTTTTTTTTACTTATTTACAAAAGAGAAAGAGATGGTTGCCTAGGCCCCCACTGTTGTTAGGTGAGATCAGTAAAACTAAATGCAAGAAAATTCAGTCTAGGAGTTGGTTTTATTTCAAAAAATCAGCAAAATTGACAAATCATTGGTTAATATGATTTTATTTTAAAAAAGAGAGAGAAGAAAACCAAATCACTTAACATTAAAGATGAAAAGGGTGAAATACCACCACTGAAACTGAAACAATTAGTAGTTATTTTGCTTATATGAAAACAAATTTAACAGTGGAAGAGAAATGGAAGAATACTTACAAAAAATAAACTTCTAAGACTATCAGCAGGAAATAGAATATCTAGGTAAACCAATAAGCCACAGTTGAACTTCCTAAGAGAAAAGCATCAAGACAATATGGATTTACGAGTGAATTCTAACAAACATTTAAGGATTATCTAATTCCAATATTAAGTGAGTTATTTGCAATAATAGGTAAAAAAGTAGTTTTATGAAATTCTTTTACAAAAACAAATATGGTTCTGACACTTAAACCAAGAAGAGTGAAAACAGAGAAAGAAAACAAATCTCATTAATGAATATAGAAGCAAAAATCCTAAATAAAATAGTAGCTTGGAATCTATAGTAATATGTCACAAAGATAATACATTGTGACCAAATAAGATTCCTAGAGTACAGAGGAAGGTTTTAATATAAGGAAAACAATCAACATAATTAATAACAAGAACAAAAATAATAAAACCCATTTGATTCTATTAAGAGATGCAGAAGAAACCTTTGACAAAATATAACACTCATTCCTATTAAAAACACCAAGAAGCATAGGTATTAAATGGAGTTTTTCTTTAAATGATATGAAGCATTTACCTACAATCAGCAAATGTTATTTGTAATGGATAGACACTAGAAGCCTTCCCAATAAGATTAGGAATGAAACAAAGATTCCCATTATCATCAGTATTATTTAACTTTCTATTACAAATACTAGCAATAGCAATAAGAGAAAAAGAAATTGAAGGAATCAGTATGGGCAGAGAAGTAATAAAACTACCTCTGTTTGCAGACAATATGTGGAAAATCCTATAGATTCAACTAAAAGGTTAGACAAAACTATCAATAATTTTAGTGAAGTAGCATGAATAATCAGCCTTTTTACATATTGCCAACAGAGTCTTGTAAGAAGATCGACAGAGGTACTCCATTTAAAATAACCACACACAGAATAAAATGCCTGAGAGTATCTCTGCCAAAACAAACCCAGGAACTCTGTGAATATAATTAAAGAACACTTTTTACACAAATAGTCAGATAAAAATAATTGGAGAAATGGTAATGAACTGTATATGGATGGGCAGAGCCAGTATAATTAAAATTACAATCCTACCTAAACTAATCTAATTATTCAATACCATCCCAATCAAATTAGAAAAAAAATACTTTTATTGACTTAGAAAAAATAATGAAATTCATTTGAAAGAACAAAAGATCAAGAATATCAAAAGGATTAATTTAGAAAAAGTAAAAGGAGGGGTCTAGTAGTGCCAGATTTTAAATTGTATTAATAAATAGTAATTACCAAAATTATCTGCTGTCTAAGAAATTGAAAGGGAGATTAGTGGGAAAGAATAGACGTACGATAAAGAGTAGTAAAAGATTATAGTATCTTGTATTCAACAGAACCATAGACTCAGGTTATAGGATAAGAAATCACTGTTTCATAAAAATTGCTGAGATAACTAGAAAGTAGTTTTGTTAGAAATTAGGTATAGACCAATATCTTATACCATTCATAAGATCAAAATGAATACTTATCTAGACATAAAAGGAGATATCAGAAGTAAATTAGAAAAACAGGGAGCATATTATCTAGATGTCAGTTTTGTGGATAGGAGAAGAATTTGAGTCAACAAGAGATGGAGAATGCTGTGAAATATAAAATGGATTATTTTGAGTACATTAAATTGAAAAGGTTTTGTATAAACTAAACTGTTGACAAAATTAGAAGGAAAGCTGAAAATTTGGAGGAAAATAATATAGACAGCCTCTCAGACTTCATATCTAAAATATATGGGGAATGTTGTCAGATTTCTAATCCCCCAATTGATAAATGGCCAAAAGATATGAACAGAAAATTTCCAATTGAAGAAATCAGTCCTATATAGGCATATGAAAACATGCTCTAAACTAGTTAACTAAAAAATACAACAGTTCTACAAGCCAATTGAGCTTGTCCTTTGTTGATTATGAATAGGTAAATGAATTTGGGTATGATTGTCATTTTCACTGTTATCTTGGTCTCTCCATGAGGAATTAATGGTTTTGCAATTTTTTTAAAACTCTTACCTTCCATCTTAGAATCAATACTGTGTATTGGATCCAAGGCAAAAGAGTGGTAAGGGCTAGATAGACAATGAGGGTCAAGTGACTTGCTCAGGGTCACACAGCTAGGAAGTAGTGTCTGAGGCCAGAATTGAATCTAGGACCTCCTGTCTCTATGCGTGACTCTCAATCCACTGAGCCACCCAGCTGCCCCCTTGAGTCTCCTTTAATAACTCATAACTCATCCTTGCCTGTCCATCTTGGGTGACTCATCTGTTATTCCAATGGCAAAGAAAATCCCATCCATTAGAAGCAAAGTCCTTGCCCAATACAAAAGCACTCAGTTGTCAGGCTTTCCCCACATTGCAAGCATACTCAAGTTGTCATCCTGAACTCCTTTCTTATATAATTCCTTGATGACATCCTTTACTACTGCTCTTCTGAGTTTTTCATTGCATTATAAATTGTAGCCTGCTCATTCCAAAGATGGGAAGGTAAGGGTTTTTTTTAAAAGAGAGAAGAAAGAGAAACTCAAAAAGCAGTGTCCTTATAGATCTATTTGAGGTGTAAGGATTATTTGGGGATGGTATTAGTTGGTCTAGAAGGAGGCTACTATTTGTGAGCAGATGAGTGAGGAAAGGTAGAAGTCGTCTAGGTGGAGTGATTCCTACTATGCTCTCTCACTCTCTTCCTAGGCTGAGGTACAGAGGGTGTAACTCAGGAAAATGTGGTTCCCCTGTGGTAAGTGGGTGATGGGGAGTTGAAAGAAAGTCTTCCCTATAGGAAGATGGAAGGGGTACTCCCCAAATACTCGAGCATTAATCAGCCAGGAAGACAAGTCTCCCCCTTGTCCGCTGACTCAGCGGGGGACGAGTCCTGATCAGCACTTAGCAATGGCTGATCAGTAACTTCAGAGAGTAACTCCCTCAAAGCACCTTTGACTAAATCCCTTCTTAAAATCTGACTATGTTTGAATAGATTTAATAAATATAGGATATTTGGAATGGGGGATTGATTTGAGGGTAGCGGTGTCCCTAATTTCTAAGTCCCACCAAGGTCCTTCCTTCTATCTGCTCCAGAGCAAGATCAGAATTTCTCCTCACCTCCCAACCATTTTAAGCTAAATTAAATACTAAAGGGATCAAGGTAAGAGTAAGGACAAGTGCAGGAGGGATGAGAAAGGATCTGGCTCTCAGACCTAGAGTCCGAGGCCCTTCACAGGTTTGATGAGACCTGAATCTCTGTTCATGTTATCAGAGATATTGGGATGTAGTAACACTCTTCTGGAGAAGTCACAGGGCTATTCACTTCAATATACTTCAGAAGGCTCTTGACAAATCTCTACCAAAGTAAAACACTTCCTTTCACATTGAGATCCAATCTCAAAAAGCCTTGACTTCCTCTGGGAACTCTCCCAGGTCCCCGTTCTTTTCCCATATTCCTCTGCTACCAACGGTCTTCATCTGTCAATCATGTCCTCTTCCAACAGTACATTTACATGCTGCTCTGACAGAGGTTTGAGTCTTTTCACAGCCTTCAATACTGATCATTCTAATTATTTGTCACTTTTGTCAGCTTGCTAGGTGCAAAGTGAACCCTCAAAGTTATTTAGCATTTTTCTTGTTATTTTTGGTTTGGAGTTTCTCTCTCTCTCTCTCTCTCTCTCTCTCTCTCTCTCTCTCTCTCTCTCTCTCTCTCTCTCTCTCTCTCTCTCTCTCTCTCTCTCTCTCTCTCTCCCCCTCTCCCCTTCTCCCCCTCTCTGTCTCTCTCTCTGTCTCTCACAATTATACTAAAAAATTTGGGAAAGAAAACATAAGTCATTAATAACCGTAGCTATTCTACAGAATACTTTTTCTATTTTTCTTTAAGAAAATTTCTTTTCAACCAGCAAAAATTTTCCTTCCTTCTCCCAACATCAATTCAGAATGAAAGAAAAACACACTCTTATTACAAACATATATACTCTAACAAAACAAATTTCCATATTGACCATGTATAAAAAAATCTGTTTACACATCTGTACATGGATGCATACACGTGCATATGTATATTTGTGTATATGTATTTTGTCATTTACCTTTCCATCAGAAGCTATGTAACATGTTTCATCATTAGACCTCTGGAATGGTGGTTGGTCATTATGCTGATGAGAGTTTCTAAAGTCATTCAGTGTATATAAATTGTTCTCCTACTTTGGTTTATTTACTCTATTAGTTCATATACGTCCTCTCAGGTTTCTGTGTAACTACCCATCATCATTTATTTCTTACTATACAATAGGATTCCATCACATTCATGTAACATAATTTGTTCATCCATTCTTTAGTTGATAAACTCCTTATTAGATTCCTGTCTTTGCTACCTGAAAAAGAACTATAAATATTTTTGTACATCCTTCATTTGTCTTATGTAAAACTAATTCCTCCTTTAATATTCCCTTCCATTCCTTCTTCTCTCTTGTTCCTTTTCCCACCTTTTAAATGAAATGTATTCCTTTAGCCAACCGTATGTGTGTATTTTCCCCCTCCTTTGACCAGTTTAGATGAAAGTAAAAGTTCAAGTGTCAGCAGTTCTCCCTTCTTCTTTATATGGATGTTTACTATCACAGCCTGATGATGTGAGACATTTTTCTCTAAATGTTCTTCTACCCTGCCCAGTGCCTTCCTCATTGCTTTTCTTTCTGTTAAGATTATCAAGACATCTTGATCAATGATACATGTAAAACCCAATTGCTCACTGGCTACTGGGGGGGGGGGGGGGGAACGAACATAAATTATGTAACCATGGGAAAATATTTTAAATTAAATAAATAAATAAAAATTTAAGGGAGGATTATCAAGACATCACAGTCATTCTGAGGCTTTGTCTCTAATTACATTTCTTCTCTGATATCTGATAAAGATATAGTTCAGAGAAGACTGAGCTGCCATCTTTTCATTTCAGAATGTCAGCAATATTTTTTTTAAGCCTTTATCTTCTGTCTTAGAGCAATTTCTAAGACAGAAGAGCAATATAGGCAAAGTAAATTGAGTTAAGTGAGTTGCTCAGGGATACACAGCTAGGAAGTGTATTGAGTTCAGATTTGAACCCAGGTCTTCTTGACTAGGCCTGATTCTCTATCCACAGTGCTATCAAGCTGCCCCTACAATATATCTTTGTTTAGTTCATTAATGTTTTTAATATTTTATATTTCTTATAATTTTTGTTTTTGAACTTATGTGTAATCCTGATTGTGGCTCCTTAGTGCTTAAATTCTTTCATTCTGACAGGTTACGGTGTTTTTTCTTTGACATTTTCTTCTAGTGTTTAAAGTCTTGATTTTATTTTAATATTTCTGATTGCCTCATGTTGGCTTCTATCTGGTCTTTCCTAATTTTGAGAGAGGTGTTGTTTGGGCAACATTTTATATCAAGCTATTAGTTCCCTTTCCAGTTTTTTCTTCCCTGACTCATTTATTTTCTAGTTTTTATTCCTTTAGTGCTTTCATTTCATTTATAAAACCATTATGAACTCTTTTTAACTCTGCTTTATTGCTTTCAGGAATTTTAGTTGAATATGTTCCCAAGCTGCATTTTCCTTAGAGATTTTTCTAATGAATATTTTTTCTTCTAATTTTTGTTATTTCATTTTTATTTTCAAGTACAAATTCTCTCCCTCATCCCCTCCTCCATCCATTAATACAGTGAGAAGTACAAGATCCATTATATGCATAAATTCATGCAAAACATATTTCAGCATTAGCCATGTCTGGGGAGGTGAGAAGGCAAGAAGCACAATGAAGGGAGGGAAATGTGCTTTAGTTTTCCCTCTGAGTCCATCAGTTTTCTATCTGGAGGTGGATAGCATTTTTCATCATGAGACCTTTGGGGTTGTGGTGGATCAGTTTATTCATCATAGTTGCTACTTCTTTCACAGTTGATCATTGTTCTGCTTCTGCTCTCTTTTCTTGAATTTTCTGAAGTTATCCTCTTCATTATTTCTTATAGAACGCTATTTTATCAGAATCATACCACAACTTGTTCATCCATGCCCTAATTGATGGGCATCAGTTCCCAGTTCTTTGTCAACAGAAAAAGGGCTGCTATATTTTTTTACAGATAGACCTTTTTCTTTTGATCTTCTAAGACAAAGTAATAATAATATATCAGAGCTATAAATCATTCTCTTCTGAGTTTTTGTCTTGAGTATCTCTGTCACCATAATAGTTGTTTTATAGTAGGGTTCTTTATTTGTTTGCTCATTCTTCCAGCCTTCTTCCTGGTTTTAGTATTGTTAGGGCTAGGCCGGTCCTGGTTGCTGCCTTCTTGGGGCATTGAATTTTGTTATTCTGGTATCTTGGGGCTCAGTCAGGCTTAAGAATCACTCTCAGCACTCTTGAAGTGGTCTGATGCAGGGAGTGACAGATGACTGCCCTTGGTTCAAACATCCTCAGCCATGTGAGTACCTCCGGGGGGGGGGGGGGGGGGGGCACAGAGCTACAGGCTCCACTTTGGCCTGAGATTCTTGCCTGGGTTAATTTTCTACAGACTTCAGCCCTACTGTGGACCTGGGGCTGCTTCTTATCTCGTTCCCAGTTCAGGCCCCAGGCCCTTCATATACTTTGACTTTTTATGCTGACTGGGCAAGAAAAATTCCTCACTGTGACTTTTTTTTTTCATCTCCCCATCAGTTTTAGGGTTTTTCCTAGTGAAATTCCTGGTGAATTTCCTAGATCTATTTCAAGGAGTTTTATGGGGGAGGTTAGTGCACTTTTCCTATTGTTCTACCATTTTCCAGAGTACTTTAAAGAAAAGAATGTGAATGTCTTCTATTCAGTGCTATTTTTTATTCGATTCATAAGTCCATGTTGGTATCTATTATAGCATTAATTAATATAGAAACTCTTTTGCTTTGTTTCCCATGTTTATATTTTGTTTATTAGGTGCAGATTTATTGAAGTTAACCAGAGATGATGTCATCCAAATTTGTGGACCTGCTGATGGAATCCGACTCTTTAATGCCTTAAAAGGGCGGTATGTAATTAGTTTTAGCATGAATTTGAGTGTCATACTTTGGTTTGTTTTGGAATTTGAGGTCCAGGGTATTTCGAGGGATACTTATCTGCCCTATCAAAAAATTTTCATTTTCATTTATGGCCCAGTGGAATCACTATCATATTTTATTGTCAAAAGATTTGGGGGGATAAGAGATTTTATTGAAATTCAAGATGGGATGAAATGGAGTAGAGGTGCCATGATCAATATTAAAAATACTTATTGTGTACTAGGTATTATGTAGAGAAACATTATATACATGACTAGCATGAGTGCTTTTTAGGATATTTGAATTTGTGAAGAATTTCATGGAAGGCGTAGGATTTTAAAGAGTATATTATGTTATAAAGGCACAGTGTGCCTTAGGGGAGAAAGCACCAGCCTCAGAGCTAGTAAGACTGAGGCTCAAGTTTTCTGACCCCCTACTGGCTGTGCAACCCTGGGCAGGGCACCAAATCTCCTAGGGTTCTAGCCTGTTAGATTTAAAATAGTTTTGAGTGTTAAATAGTTGTAGATAAGAGAGTGGGAGCCATAAACTGATAATTAAAATGTTTGGGAGCAAGGGAAATATATATATATATCAATTATGACCACTGAAATATGTTTTCTACTGTGTCTTGGTTTTATAAAAATATAAGATGGTCGCCAGGGAATATATTCCCAATTTATGAACATGCCCAAGCCAACAGGGTTTTATAGAGAAATTTAATTTATAATACACTGATTAATCAATAGAAAAAGAGAGAAAGTAAGAAAGGAATAATTATGAATAAATCAGTCAGTTGGTTTTATCACTTACCCTAGATCTCTCTAGGTAAGGCTTCTCATGCCAATCTCAGGCTCCACCTTCAAGAGAGCCTCCTTTCAAGAAATGTTTCCAGAGAATTCTCCTCCTTCAGAGCCAGCCTTCTCTCCTGGTCCTCCAACAGAGCAACCTCCTCAATCCTCCTTCAGAGCCACCTCGCTCAAAGCAAAACCTCTCAACCTCTCTCAGTCCTCAGCCCCTCTGTCTTTAAGGAAACCATCTAAGTTCCCTCCCCTCAGTTCTCCCATCTACCAATCACTTTCCATGTCTTCCCTGTGCCAATGGTGGCTCTAGCTTAACCCAGGACCGCCCAGAGGTCTGCCCCTTTGCACATGTCTTTTGAAGGTCATATTCTCAAATAATTAAATCTTGATCCTTGCTGCAGCCCTTCCTAAATCCTTTTACTCTGAGTAGGGTGGAGTGTAGTTTCAAGACCTGGTTCTGTCATTCCAAGTATCTCTATTGTATCAATTCTAAAATCAATCATGACTCAAAGAACTTCCTGTTCTATGCTTAAGCATAGGTCAAAGCCCTTTCCATTGTTCAGCAAAAGGTTTCTGTCCTAAAGTAGTCAAAAGTAGGGAGGAGAAGGATCCTCCCATGCCTAGGGTTTCACATTCCAATAGAGTTCTTACTATCAGTAGGAAATTTTTTCCAAGTATGAAATTTTCCAATGGTGAGATTTCCAACATTCATAAATCATAAATTTTAAGGTTTACAAGCCAGAGTTGTCCAGCTTGCAATGTAACTCCCAACTGCGGGAATCCAACTGAAATGCAATTGGGAAGTGTTTAATAAAATAGATCAATATAAAGTGCAACAATTAATGTTAACATGTGGTTTTCTAAGCCAGTGTGCAGCAGACAGGGATCCACTGCACCACTTTAGGCAACTTTCTAAGACTATTTTTTTAAAAAGGTGTCAAAATGCATTGGCAAGCCGTTTTCTCTATCAGTAAACATCTATTGTTTATTGCCTTCTCCTCTGCCAGATCACAGGTCTTATCTTTTAAAAGGTGATACAGTGTGGTATTTTGAGGAAAGAAATGGGGCTTAATGCATTATTTATAAGAAATCTAGTGTTGTCACACTAATAAGTAATGGAATGTATTTATCGAAGAAAAATAAGTTGAATTGTGGTATAAATGGTGGCCCAATCCATGCATTCTGCTGAGGGTCTTAGCACTGCTCCATAGTATATTGAGTCAGATGTCGTATTTTGAGTCCCTTTTGCCTATATACTATTATATAGGCAGACTAAGCTCATCAAACAAAGTATATGTTATTTTCTTCTTTTTTTAACCCTTACCTTTTGTCTTAGTATCAATTCTAAGACAGAATTTCAGTAAGGACTGGGGTGGGGTGTAAGTGACTGGTATCTTGAAGTCAAATTTGAACCCAGGTCCTGTCAACTCCAGGCCTGATTTTTTAATTCACTGTGCCACTACCTAGGTGCCCCTGTTGTTATTTTTAAAGTTAACACTCCATAAAAGTTGCTTGCTTTGAGAACTTTACAGCTTACAAGATGTTTTTTTCTTAGGATGGTGAGACCCAGGCTGACAATTTATGTTTGCCAAGAATCCTTGCAAGTGAGGGAGCAGCAGCAGCAGCAACAACAGCAGCAGCAGCAGCAGAAACAGGAGAATGGAGACTCAAATGGTGCTTTCTTTGGTAGGTCATTCAGAAGACAAGGTGGATTTAGAGAGATTAAAAGGGTTGATGAGAAGTGACTAAGCAACGGATGTGAGAATTTATAGAAAAAGATGTCTGTGGTTAGAGAATTAATTTCTGGGATCATATATAAATTCCTATGTTTGCTCTTTTAAATCAATACTAAGTATTGGTTCCAAGGGAAAAGTGGTAAGGAAAATAAGGGTTAAATGGCTTACCCAGGATCACACAGCTAGGAAGTGTCTGAGGCTACATATGGACGGACCCAGGACCTCCAGTTTCTAGTCCTGGCTCTATCCACTGAGGCTCCTAGCTGCACGTGCTGCGTGCCCCCCCCCCCCCCCCCCAATACTTTTAAATCTCATTCACATTAATTCTTTTCATGCACTCAATGGTCCTATCAAATGTCTCTCATGCATGACACTGCAGTTCCTTTCTCCCTGCTTTTTCACTAATTGCCCCTCATGCCTAGAGGAGATTCCCATCTTTATTTCTACTTTTTAGAATCTATAGTTTGCTTCAAAACTTAGTTCAAGTACCACCTTTTCCAGTGAAGCATTTGCCTAACACCTTCCCCAAAATGACCATATATCTATTTTATAGCTGTCTTAGGTTTGCCAAATATGCATGTGTTTTACCCACTAGAATGTAAGCTCCTGGAGAATAGAGACTGCCATTTTTGTCTTTGTAATCTTAGCGCTTAGTACATTATCTGGCATGTCATAGGAGGTCAATAAGTAATTATTGATTGATTATTTGTGTGGGAATATCCTTGCATTGGGAACATTCTAGTTCTGACTGCCAATTTCTTCTCTTTGCAGTGTACCATGCCATCTATCTGGAAGAACTGACTGCTGTTGAGCTGACAGAGAAAATCGCTCAGCTTTTCAGTATTTCCCCTCGTCAGATCAGTCAGATCTACAAACAGGGGCCAACAGGGATCCATGTACTCATCAGTGATGAGGTAAATTCTGAATAGAGTTCTGTCATCAAGCAATTGAATATTCCAGAAAGCATCCTCTAATGCAGTACCAGTCAAATATACTAGGGACCATTCTGTATGTTGAGCTTCTTTTTTCTGCTTAAAACTAAAATGTCTTCTTCAAGCACCCTTGAAATATGTAAGCAAAAAGAGCAGGTAGTTCTGAAAGGTTCTGAAGCCTAGCCATTTAAAGAACATGAATTCAGCAGGATAGCCTTCCGATTCAAGACTTGCTTTGCCCAAGGCAGAGGAATTAAAGATCTTCCTATCATAGTAGAATATCTCTATGCAAATGGCTCCCAAATCCCTGCCTTCCTTCCAGATTGGGTTTAAAAATTCCACATTGTGCAGGAGATCTTTCTCAGGACCCTCTACTAATATTTCTTCCATCTACTCTGTATGTATGTTATATGTACATGGTCATTAACTTATTTTCTCCCCCCGTTGGAATATCCCTAGCACAGTGTCTGGCCCACAGTAAACAAGTAATGTCTAGTCTCTGCCATCTGAATTCCAGTGCTGCCCATTGGGCATCTCAAATGCATGTCCCAAAGGCAATTCCTTTCACCCTGCCAATACCACCATCCTTCCAGTGAGCCAAGTTTGTAATAATCTCAGTGTCATCCTAAACTTCTATCTCCACAACATCTCTGGCAAACACCTGCTTCTCTCCACTCACAGCCACCTCCTCATCTCTCACCTGGATGTCAGCAATAGCCTCCTTTTATGATGTTCTGTCTCAAGCCTCTCTCCGTTCCATCCACTGACCATCTACACTGAGGCCACAGTGCTCCTCCTGTAACTCGGGGCTGACTGTGTCACCACCCCCTCATAACTCAGCGGCTCTCTAGGAGAGCCTAAAACTCCCAGGATAAACTCCTCTGTTTGACCCGAGGCCCCTTTCTGCCTCTCCAGCCTTCTCACACCCTCCTCCTCCTCCTCCTCCTCCTCTGACTCTTGGTTCTCTCCACATTTGGCACCTAGGACGTGCCTCAGGGGCCATCTGTCAATGCCTCCAGCACTTGCTTTCTCCTATGCCTGCAATGCTTTCCTCACTACATCATGGTCTTAGCTGGCTTCCTGCCAGACTTAGCTCAAGTGCCCCCTTCAGGAAGCCTGACCTGGTGTGCCTCCTCTCCTCAAATTATCCTGAATTCATCCTGTATAGATAATGTATCCACTCACATGTGTACCTGTTTTCTCCTCAATTAGAACAGAAGCTCCTTGAGGGCCAGGGCTCTCTGACTTGTCTCTTTGTATATGCTGCTCAACATAGTGCCTTATGTTGGAAGATTTATTTTTTATTTGTTTGTTGATGGTTTCTAACCCTAAGCTAAAGTATTTAGTACCCAATTTTCTCCATCCTTTATCCATTGAGAAAACAAGAAATACAATACTTATTAGGTATATGAAGTCATGCAAACATATTTATGCTTTAGTTTGGCACCCCCTTCCCCCCCAAAAAAAAAGTAATGGGAAAAATATATTCTTCAGCTTAAACTCTGAACTCTTATAAGTTCTCTATTTAGTGGTATAGAGTCATCCCTTGCTATATTGCAGTTTACTTATCACAGCCTCACTATATTTTGATTTTTATTTTTTATATGAATATATGTATATACATATATATATAATTCTGTATCGCCGAGTTACACTTATCCTGGCACACTATTGGCTGATGGAACGAAAGGCCACCAACCACAGCATTGTGTTCTGTATCCTGGGCGCTGACTGGCTCAGTGACTGTTGGTTAATACAAATGTGGAAAAGATTTATAGGAGAGTGGGAAGGGTTTATAAAGCCTTAAAATATATATGGATAATAAAATAGTCTTTCACAGTTCATCATTACAATATTGCTGTTATGTGTACAATGTTTTCTTGATTCTGTTCCCTTCTCTCAGCATCATTTCATGTAGGTCTTTTTAGGATTCTCTGAAACTATCCCCTTCATTATTTCTTATAGCACAGTAATAGTCCATCCAAATTATGTACCACTTTTTATTTAAGCATTCCTCAACTGATGGACATCTCTTCATTTTCCAAATCTCTGCCACCACAAAAAGAACTAAAAATAATTTCTATGTATGAATCCTTTTCCCTTTTATTTGATCTCTTTGGGATACAGATCTAGTAGTGGTTTTATTGGGTCAAAGGGTATGTACAATGTGATGATAGGCCTTTACGTAAAGTTCCAAAATGTTCTTCAGAATGGTTGTTTTTTTTTTTTTTCACTTAATCTTGTTGCTTCTTTTAGATGATTCAGAACTTCCAGGAAGAAGCTTGTTTTGTTCTGGACACAATGAAAGGTAATAGAATAATAAAAATACTATCCTTTTCATTTGGTCTGATCTGTGATTTCATCTGTGGTATTCTGATGAAAGAAACACCTTCAGTCAAAATAGATCCACAACTTCTGCCACTTAAAGTCTTTAAAAGTTGTCGGGGGGTGGGGGGCAGCTGGGTAGCTCAGGGAGGTCCTGTATTCAAATTTGACCTCAGACACTTCCCAACTGTGTGACCCTGGGCAAGTCACTTAATCCCCATTGCCTAGCCCTTACCACTTTTCTGCCTTGGCACCAATACACAGTATTGATTCCAAGATGGAAGGTAAGGGTTTAAAAAAAAAAAAAGGGTCTCGGGGGCAGCTGGGTAGCTCAGTGAATTGAGAGCTAGCCCTAGAGATGGGAGGTCCTAGGTTCAAATCTGGCCTCAGACACTTCCCAGCTGTGTGACCCTGGGCAAGTCACTTGACCCCCATTGCCTGCCCTTACCACTCTTCTGCCTTGGAGCCAATACACAGTATTGACTCCAAGACGGAAGGTAAGGGTTTAAAAAAAAAAGGGTCTCTAAGGAACTAAGAAATTAAGTGACTGGCCCAAAATCATCCTAGCCACTATGCCATGATGTCATATTCCTTTAAGTTATTTAGGGCTTTTTTCATACTTTTAGAGGAAAGAGAAGGTACTATTAATACTTAGTATATTGGTGAGGAAACACGCTCTCTGAGAGGTATTATTTACTCCAAGTTGTCTCATGGCATTATCAAAGTTTGTTAGCTCCCCTCTAACTACTTAGTGGCAGTCATCTTGTCTCCAGTAGTTCATGATACCTTTTTACTGCTTTTCTGGTATAAGTGCACTGATCTGTATAGTAGCTACAAAATCTCTTTTTCTCGTAGGAGAACCTGCCTTACTTCTCCCCATTCTTACTGTATTTTGGAGGTGACATGATCTTTCTGCTTCTTTTTCAGCTGAAACCAATGATAGCTACCACATCATATTGAAATAGAAGGGGAACATTCCACGCTGGGTATCTGCTGCTTCCTTCACCTCTTGGAGACTCCCCATCTTACAGAGGGATGTGGATAGAGATTTGGAAAGCTGCAGGAGCCTGACGTGGAGGTGGGGTGGTGCTACACTCTAGAGGTGGAATCCCAGCCCTCCTAGCACACACAGATTTCTGTCTGGCATGCAGTTTTGCAGCTATTTCTTAGTTACAATTTCTGGACTGTGTTGTTGTTGAATATTGATAGAAACTTGTCACATCATTTAGGTTTATGTAGGGCATAATGATGATGGGAATTGTGTGTTTAATTGAAAGACGTTAAATTTTGTGATAATCTGGAGCCATGTAATTTTTTTTCTAATATATAAATAAAAATAAATCTATGTTCTTTAGACCATCCACCAACCAATTCCCCCCATAATAGTCCTGCAATCTCTGCTTTTGCTGGAGTGTATTTGTTTCTGGAAAGCAGAATGATGGAAACTTTGGATTTTTTCCCATGTACTGTATCCCTTTACCATTAGATACTTTTGCTACCATAGGGTGATCCTGCAGTGCTGTGGTGGTATGCAAGTTTCCACAGAGGACTGAGGAAACAGCTGCCAAAAGTGGCCATTACATGAGTAGGGTCAGAGATGGGAAAAACAAAATAGAAGTGCTCGCTCTCTCCTTTTTTTTCTTTTTTTTTTCTTTTGGCAATATTACACAATGATGTTGGCAAGATTTGAGCACTGACTGGACTTCCCAAAGTTAATTTTTCTCAATGAAGTTCTCAGATTGTTCTTTTGATGTATTGGGCTTTTTTCTCTTTACCCTGTGTCTATGCTTATGTAGTGTTTTTGATTGGGTACTTTTTAAGAAAGTTTCCCATGTCAGTAGAAGGAACCCTAAACTAGAAGTCAAGACCTGGGTTCTAATCCTTAGCTTTGCTATGATCTTGGGCAGCTTAATCCTTTTGTGCTTCTCTTTCCTCATCTATAAATAAGAGATGGTAAATAATGTAATCTCCAAGATCTTTTTTAGTTCTGAAATCCAGAATTCTCTATCCTGTTTGTATTCACACCCTTCCCATATGTTTTTGTTCTACTTAAAAAATGCTTGTGTCTGTGACTGGGTATTCCTTTCTTGTTTTACATGTAGATTGTCAAGATTTCCCTTTACAGATTGAATTAGGGCTGAAGAAGACAATGTTCAAAGACTCTGTATTGTATGGGTTTGGATTTTTTTTTTTTAAGCACTTGGATAAAGCTTAATTGGTTTTTATACAAAAGAAACTTTTGTCCATTAAAGTTATCCTGCAATGTAGTCTAATTCCTTTTGGTTCAAGACAAATTGAAAATCTTTAAGGTAGAAGATTAAAATGATTTCTTGGTAACTTCTGTAAGACTTTTACTAAAGCAGCCTGATATATTAGACTGACATGCCTTTAAGAGGATGTCAGTCAGATGTCCCATTTTCTGTGGATGGTCACAGGACATGGACTCAAGTTTGTCATAGCTAGAGGTTCCCTAGTATTGGCCTCACTTCTTCCTGTGCCCTCTCATGATATCTTTGTCTAGATTACATTGATTGTCATAGTTTTTTGAAGTATTCAGAGTCTAAGAGTGCACATGCATCCGTGTCTCCTAAGGTGAGGCCTTCATATTTACTAATAGGCTGTCTTTATTGCCAAGAAAATTTATCAAGCCTCTTTTGTGTCAATCAGAAAAAGACAGGCATAATGATGAAACCTATCAGTGCTTGAATTGAGATTTAAAAGAAAATAAATAGTTGTTTCACTGCAATTGAAGAAATAAAGATGTATGATAGCTGTCTGGCTCTACCCCTACCTCTTCTAACCCCCCAAAAGAAATGGAGTCTCAGTTTGCTTGACTTAAGCACTGCCTATAGCAGTACTTTGAAAAATGAATAAGCTAATTCCAGAAGAATATCTGTACCATGCAGAATAAAGACTTTTGAATCCTTGCCAGAGTTCTGATTCAAAGTTCTGGGGTAGAAAAAAATGATTGTTTGATGTACCAAAGCCAAATACAAAATAATGAGAGAGGCTTTTTACAACCCATACACCAAGCCCATCTCAATACTTTCCAAGTTCATGGCGTGACTCATTTTGACGGTTGAATTTGAGATGGAGTTGGTCACGGAGAGGTAGAGCTGATATGGTGATAGCAGACCAAATGAAAAATGAAGGGTCTTGGGCAAGGACTATGAGAAGTTTGGGGTAAAAATGGGAAGTAGGTGATACCCATTGGCACCTTAGCCAGAGGAATGGGCAGAATCATAGTGCTTTCTGTAGTAGTGGGGAAGGTGGTGGGCAGGAGGTAAAGGAGGATTTAGGTCTTGGTATCACATAGTTTTAGATTGATGTGACAAATGAAGGCCAGTGTTCCACAGACTCCTTTCCTTGGACCTCATGATTACTTTAACACAGTTTGAATGTGGAAAGAGGTACAGCAGTACCTCTCTTTCAAAGTCTAAAATTACATCACTTGGGAAGAGCTGAATTTTTCATTTTCACATTTAAAGGATCCTAAATTACTCCTTCCTTGCCTTTACTTTCCCCTTCTAGCTAGAATTAACAGTTCCAGGTGGGGGGTGTTTGGTTTGTGACTGGAAAGTGGGTTTTGTTTTATTCTTTGTTTTTGGCCATGGTTCTTCTCTAGGAATGTTATCATTGCTATTGCCCAAACAAGACTTCTATTGATAACACTAGAACTTGAGCAAATGCCCCACCCAGCTTTGCTGGAATTTATGCAGAATTTATGCCCTAATTCTTGTAGAATAAAAACACTTATTTTGCTGCTTCTCCTTTTGGCAATTGATATATTTCCTGAATTCTTCAGTAATACCTTTACAAAAAGGTTTATTTTTATCATAGTAATGTAAATAAAGTTTGGTTTCCTAACTCACACTCCAGAGATTAAATGAGGAAGGACCTAGAATATTCTGAGATTGCTATATAGAAAGGTAAGCAATTGCAGGAAGGGGTTCTTAAGGAAAAGGGGAAATGGCTCCAACATCCACTGAATCATTTCTCTTTTTTTCCCCTCCTTTTTATTTTCATGGTTTTATTTCTTATTTTTACGGCTCACCTTGAAATTTCTTCCCTTTCTTCCTCATTCTTTTTCTTTTCCCCATCTTACCGTTAAACTTCAAAATTGCCTGATTATTTGTGTAAGACGTCTGCCATATCACTTTCTCATTTTCAAAGCCCCAAAACTTTTGTGTTCATTTTTTTCTTCTGACAATGAATATAGGTTTTTAGGAGATTTATTTGGTAGTTGGGGAGAGGGAGATGGGTCTATGATTCCATTCATTCTAGTAGGGAAAGTTGGTCCACTCATTCAGATCAGTCCCTAGCTCTATAATTTTACAGCCTTACATAATTGCCTAGGAGCACTGAATTAAATTACTTGACCCTTCTAAGTATGTGTCAGAGGCAGTATTTGAACCCAAAACTTTCTGACTCAGCAGCTCTTTGTCTAGTGGGTTACAGATGCTTCTCCCACAAAGATTATATTACTTGAGTTACAAATATATTTAGTTTGTATAATTTCACCAAAATTTGTTATTTAATAAATAAATCTGATTTTATTTTTTGTAAATCTGCACTTTAGTTGGCTTAGAGTAAGGGTTCCAGTCATTTTGTGTCTAAGACCCTTTTAGCAGTCTGGTAAAGCCTCTATAGATACCTTCTCAATAAATGTAGTTTGTTTTTACTTTATGCCCTGCCCTAGTAGAATTGTAAGACAGATGGGCAAGGGCTGAGCAAACAAGGTTAAATGACTTCCCCAAGGTCACACAGCTAGGAAGTGTCTGAGGCCAGATTTGAACCTCATCTCCTGACTCTTAACCTGGAACTCTGCCCACTGGGCCACCTGCCTGCCCCTCAGTAATGTTTTTAAATCCAAAAAAGACATAAGATTGCAAGTTATACTGAAATGCAGCTATCAAAATATTTTTTAAAAGCAAGTTTTATAGATTTGGGGTTCATTCTTGGCTTAGAATAAGATATTCCAGCTTCATGTTAATCATTGTTAATTTCCCCTATTTTCCCCAGGAACTGACTTCTGATTTTTTATTTAAGAACCTAATTTTTTTTTCCCTCGAGGTTTTCCATATAATAATCCTTACCTTCCATCTTCAATGGTGTGTATTGGCTCCAAGGCAGAAGAGTAGTAAGGGCTAGGCAATAGGAGTTAAGTGACTTGTCCAAAGTCACACTGCTAGGAAGTATCTGAGGTCACATTTGAACCCAGGACCTCCCATCTCTAGGCCTGGCTCTCAGTCTGCTGAGCCACTCAGCTGCCCCCTGTCTCCTTTTTTAAATTTGTGGGAATATAAATTCCTTTTTCCTAAATTGTTTCATTTCATTCATTCATTCAACATTTACTGAGTCTCTGACCCACTGACTTAACTTTAAGGATTCTTGGGCCTTGCCAGCTGTCCCTCTTCTACAATTTTTAGAATTTCTGGGCCTTCAACTATTTTGTTATTGCCTCCTTCAATTAGAGAAAGAGCTCCCCCAGAATAAGGGCTTTCTCACTTTCAATTTTTGTACCTTGGCCCTTAAGGCACAGTGCTTGATACTAAGTGCTTAATAAGTGTTTTGTCATTCATTCATTCATATGCAAAGCACTATTAGGTTCTCTGCAAAAACAAAGATGAATAAACTCTTTCATATTATTTAGAAGTTCAGAGTTTAGTATTGTGACAGTAGGGAAAAGGCTAACCCTAAAATAGAACTTTCAAGTGCCTGAGAAGTACACACAAAGGGTAGTCGGAGTTTGTAGAAGGAATCAAAGAAGGCTTTCTGGAAGATGGGGCATTAATAGAATTTCAGCATAGGAAGCTGGTTATTGGGAGGAGAAGGAACATTGAATCCAATGTGATGTGAACAAATTGTATTTAGACAGTAGAAAATACATTTCAAATAAATGATATGGAAAAGTAACTAGTGAGGGATAAAATAGTCTCCTTTTCTTGTGGTAGGTCCCGAGTGCCAACCTAAGGCATTTGGACTTCAATACTACTAACAACAATAGTTAACATTTATATTGTGAAATTTTTTATACAGCACCTTCCATGTGCCAAGCATGATACTAAGCTCTTTACAATTATTTTATAATAGGCATTAGAGAATTGTTGATGATAATTGAGCAAGGAAGGGGTGACATTCTATATACAAAATTGGATTAGAGAAGAGCCAAGTCTAATATCAAGGAGATGCACTAAAGGTTATTACAGTAGTCCAGGTAAGAGTTATTGAAGGCCTAAACTAGACTGACTCTGGAAAGGAGGTCATGGATGCAAGAGATACTGCTCAAACTGGGCAGCTGATTTGGTATGAGCTAAAAAAGGAAAAGTTTAAGATGACTGGTGTTCCAAATTCAGATTGGTTCCACTAAATTACTGAAGTGAAGGGTTGAAAATGGCAGCAGTCATGTTCATAGCATATACTTAAAACCCTGTTTTATTAGTAAATGCAACAAAAATAATCACTGATGCCCACCCCACCCCCCATTATTCAGAACATAACAATCTTCAAATATTTGATCAAAGAAGAACATTTTACCTTTTTGGTCATTTCCTTTTCATAAGACTGTGATAGTGGAGACTTAAATGAAGTGGAAATGACAGGGACCTTGGGGGACAGTGATTGCCATCTTGGCACTTGCGGTAACTAGGGATGGAAGTGCTGGTCACTGTCTGGCATTTACTTTAGGCGAGCTGATTTCAAAGAGTCGGAGCTGGGATAGGTAGGAATTCCATGGCATGTAGTGATACTCCAAAAGAGGGCTGGGAAATACTCCAGAACAGAATTCTGGCAGTGGGTGCACATGAGTCTGATCAAGGGGAAGTGTCCAGAGAGACTGGTATGGGTACAAAGGGCACTATCGATGAATTTGGGAAGTTTTAAGAGATGAAAGCAAAGGTAGGTAACAACAAAAATTCAGAAGATGGCATGGTTCCATAAGAATGTCATGAAAACTAAAACATTACAAACAGGCTTGAAATAAATGTAAATAAAAAGGTTCTGCAGGTTTGTTTTTTAACTTGGGAATCAGGAAAAATTAAGAAAAGAACAGTATTGGACTTGAGATAGATCAATAGTGCATAATGGAAAGAAGAAACTTTTACTTTGCTTCTGGTTTCTTTACCAAAATGAATGATCCTATGAAAGGTCATAGAGGGGGTAGCTCAGGGGGTCCAGGTTTAAATTTGGCCTGGCACTTTGTAGCTATGTGACCCTGGACAAGTCACTTAACCCCCCATTGCCCAGCTCTTGCCCTTCTGCCTTAGAACCAATACACAGTGTTGATTTAAAGATGGAAAGTAAAGGTTTTAAAAAAATAAAAGAAAGGCAATATCAATAAAGGTTCTTAGTGGAATTAAAATTCAAAATAAGACTAGTTAGGAGCATCTACAAGGAGTCAAGTCACCTAACCTGGATGGAACTGTATCTTAGGGTGGATTTGATTGCTGCGTCTTTGAGGAGTAGTGATGGCAGGTGTTATAGTAAGCACATATATATCCTGCTTTTCCAAGTGAGGAAGAAGGGGAGTAGCTCAAATGAGGTTAGGCACATTGTCAGTAGAAAGGGGCCCTGTTGTGAACATTTGGGAAGAGACCATCACAGAGTCATCTGGGGGTAGTGATAAGCAGCTGCTTTTTTAAGGGAATGATTACTAAAGCTAGGCATTTTGAAGGTTCACAATATCCCTGCGGACAAGATGGAGAGCTATGGACCAGGTATTAGTATAATGTAGTTTGGTGGGTTTTGCAAGGACTGGGTGCAGCCATGGAGAAGACATGAAACTCCACAAAATAGCTGATGCATTGGATGGGAGAATATCTCTGCTGGAATGAGGATAAGCTGTTTGAACCCAAATTCAGAATAGGGAGTGATAAAAAGCAATTAAGGTGAAAAGGGGCTGGTGAATTGCAAGTTTAATATATAATTCAGCCACACATTTGGCAGCCCAACCCACCAGCGGCGTTGCTAATTTATCCTCCCTTCTGTCTTCTGGTAAACCTGCAGCTGAAAGACTGCGGCCAGGATGGCCTCTTGTAGGAGCTGGGATGGGTCTAGGGGGTGGGTGGATTCGATAGTTATGCGTTGGAGCTTGAAGCCATACTACTACCGGAGAAGAGAGCGCTCTCTCCAGATTTGAGGGATTGTCACGTGGTAGAGGGGTTACCTCTAGAGACGATGGATGCCAATGACAAGGAGTAGGACACCAAAATGGAATGGGCTACAAGGGTGGCGGGGGCCCCTATTCCAGGAGTTCAGATGGGTACTAAAGACCATATTAGACGGGAATCGTACGGGTAAAGGTGGGGCTTTGGGACTATTTCGAATTGGGATTAGAAGGACGGAAACTGCCTCTTCTGCAGCCGCTGCAACTCGTTTTCCCAGAGGCCCCTGCGGTTTAGACTCCGAAACTCCTTCCTAGTTTATGACGAGTCCGCCCCTTTCGCGGACTCCAGCTCCCAGCATTCCAGTCGATGGAAGCCGACTGCATTTCCCAGCCTGCCTTGGGGCTCGGCAGGACGTACCGGCGCCTATAAGAGTGGGGGCGCAGCGGCCGCAGCCTATTGTTAGTCGGAGCCGGGGCGGTTCTGGGGACTCGCAGCCGAGGGAGCTGGAGCCGCCCGCCCCCCGCCGCCGGCCGGCCCGCCCGCCCTCCCTCCCTCCCTTCCTTCCCCCGCCGCCCTCGGAGCTCCTGGGCCCGTGGCCACGGCTCCCGGGGCTCGCCTCCCCTTCCTCCCTCCCTCCTCCCTACCCCGGGCCTGGGCGGCGGCGGCAGCGGCAGCGGGGGCGGCGGAGACCTTCGAGGAAGGCGGAGGCAGGCAGCGGCAGCGGGGTCGGGCCGGTAATGGGCCTGAGGGTTGCGGGGCGGGGCGGCCGGCGGCGGCCGGAGCGCGGGAGCCGAGGAGGGGGCGGGGCCGGTGGCCAGAGGGGGTGTGGTCGGAGGCCAGGTAGGCTCCGAAGAGGGGCGGCGGGGTGTCCAGGCCGGGCCCTGGGAGGCGATGGGGTGGGAGCTGATCGGGGAGCTGCGGTGGGGGAGGGGGTTCGGGTTTTGTTGAGGACCCCAAGCAGTACGGAGTGAGATGAGAATGAGCAGGAAGGAGACGGGGTCATCACTTGCCCATCGGGCCAGTGTCCGTCCGGCGGCTCGTCTTCTGTCTCCTTCCTGTATCCCGGACTCTGGGTTAATCGCTGGAGGGTACTGCTAAGGCGGCGATGGTCATTCCACTAGTCTTTAGGTACCAGCAGGTGACCTCGTCTTTATCCCATTACCGGTTCCGTTTTTGCCCACCGGGGCCCTACTTCTGTTTAGGGTTTGAGTGCCAGTCTCCCCAGCGAGCTGCTGGCGTACTTGCTGCTGCAAACTCTGAAGACGCGTTCTCGTGTACACCCGGCTTTTGTCCTGCAGTTGTCAGTTTGGACGAGTTAAGCCCACCGCGGACGAGGCTTCCCTCCGACCTTGGTCCTCAATGTTCATCCTGCAGGGCCTCAGGGCTGGACTGTTGTGTGCCAGCCTTTGGGCTCTCCTGGTGTCTATCTTGACTTATTCCCATAGCTTGTGCTCCAAAAGCAGCAGCGTTTGAAATCAAGGTGGGGGGATGGGGGCAACTTTGAGAAAGAGAACCGCCTCTGTCCACGATTGGATTTTAGTTTAGAAAATAGGAAGAAATGAGAGTAGATGGGTCACCTTTAAGTGCCCAGTTCAGATAAGAGGAAGCATTCCTTAAAGCTTGTTGGATCCTAAGAGTTTGAGAAAGGATCTGGTCAAGAGTGCCCCCCTTATTTGGGACCTTCAACCCAAGCAGAAGACAGCTAAAGTTGACATTTGTTGGCCAGGTCACGCGTATTCTCCTGGCCTCCACCTCCTTATCTGTAAAATAAAGGACTAGGGACTGCATCTCTGAACATCATTGAGCAAGAGTTGCAGGTAACCCTCAGGATCATCACAACGCTTAAAAAGAGCTTTTAGTGCTAGCTGGAAAGAGGAGCTCCCCAAACTCTTTCTGGTTCACTGATCCTTCACTGAAACCTCTTCTCCATCCCAAAGAGAGTATCCTATGAGGAAAAACTTTGTTTTAACACTTTGTCTTAACAAAAAGAAAATTCTTCAGGACTTTGTAACAGAAAGTCAAAAGCTGTACTTTCCTTATTATTTTCATTTTCTTAGAGCAACTCAGCCCTGAATATACTTTTGTTATCTCAAAACATTTTTCCTAAGCATCCCATGCCTCACAAATTCCTAATGGTAGGAGTGAGAAAGCTTCAGGAACCTGAAAAAGTATCATCTTTTTTATATGTTGAGTCTTTATTAAAATTCAGGTATAGGGAATCCTATTTTTTAGTCTAGTTTTTTTTCATGATCTTGCCTTGGTAATTTTAGACTGATGGGAATAGTTGTTGTAAAGGGACTTCTAAAAGCACCATAGAAAGTAACAGCATTTATACCAGTTGCCCATTCTGATTCTTGAAAGATCATTATGTATTTGGGGATTTAGTCATTTTGGTATTTTAACAGGCCAATAGGTTGTATCTCTGATGTTGGAAATGAAATTTATTTCCAAATAGTGCAGTGATTTATTTGGGTAATTGAATTTATATGTATGTCTGAAGAAGGCAGAGGGAAACTATTTGCATAAAGATGAATTTTCACATAAGATTTGAAAAATGAATTTGGTAAGGTGAAAAGAGAACTGAAACCTTTTCTTTGCCAAATATTGAAGGGGGAAAAAAAACCCCACTCACTTCATGTTATCGAAGAAATGTTAAGCTCCAAGATATTTGGATTGAGAAGATTTAGTGAAAAGAGAAAGGGCAAGTAAATTGAAAATTAAGGCTGCAACTGGTTTTAGGCTAGGATAGATAGAGATTTATGACCAGGCTAGGATAAAAAGCAGTATTTAGAATTTACCTAAGTACTTCCATCTAGGTGTTGGTTGATTGTCCCTCATATTTGAAGAGGACCAAAGTGACATCACTATATTGGATACAACATACAGTGTGTCCAACTGGCTGATCAGACAAATACAAACTTGGAAGGCTCTACCTCAGGTCGAGCACAAAAATGAACATTTGGGATGGGAACATTTAAATGTATGAAACAGTTAAAGTACCAACATTTAATTTACATGTTGTTTCATTCTCAGAACATTTTCAAGTTAAAATGTTGCTTCTCTATACAATTTTCTCCTGTCATTGACTCGGAAAACCTTATTCCTGAAGTATATAACAGAAACACTGGCAAAGGCCAGTAAAGGCCACCAACAATTGCCAGCGTTCTCCATCTAGATAAATGATCTGAAGAGATGAGAGCCACAAGGGTGTGTGGACTAAGTTACTAGAAGGTGATAGAAAGCACATAGAATTCAAAAGTAGGCCAATAAGCTATTTTCTTTAATTTTTTTTTAAACTCATACCTTCAGTCTTAGAATCAATACCCTGTAAGCTATTTTTGAGCCTGTATCCATTTACTACTCCCAAGTGTAGGGAAAGACCACTCACCTAATTGCAGCATTCAGCAGAGCTTGCTGTGAGTAAAGACTGAGCCTGGCATTTAAACCCTATCTGAGTAGGTGGGAATTTCCATTTAATTTGGTTTCTCTTGTGGCAGCCAAAGTATTTATTGAATGTTATAGGAAAGAAAATCTGATTAGATTCATATGACAATATTTTTTTCTCTTATCCTAATATTTTCATGCATTTAATAAGAAATTTATTGTTGACAATCAGGTGGAAAGAGATGTTTAAGTTAATTCAGAGCTTTCATAAGATTTAATATTTAGATCTGAAAAGAACCCTCCAACTCCCTTGTTTTACAGTCAATGAAATTGAGGCCTAAGGAGGTTAAATGAATTTCCCAAGGTCATTTGGGTCATAAATGGCAGAGCTAGGATTTGAACTGAGTCCTTCTGACTGGAGGGAATACCATCATTTTCCTGAGTTCATTCTATTCTTTCTTGTGTCTTGGCATTGATAGTTCTGGTGACATCTGAAATCTGAAGAATAGGGTTAGTAGGACTGTGGGCTACACTTCCATTTTAATTAAAATTCTTATCTAGAGCCTGATTTTTTTTTTCCCTCCTGGTTTAATTTCTTTACTGACATACCTGAGAAGCCTGGCAATTGAGGGTTCCTGGACGAGATCTACATATATTTATGGTTCAGATCCTCACAAGATAGTATGCAGAATTTTGATGAGGCCTGATCAAACCAAAATGAGTACTCTCCCATATAGAATGTACCAAAGCTGGCTAGATGGTTAAATTAGTCCTTGAGTAGGGATGTGCACAGGCAGTTGAGAGAAGCCAAACACAGCTGTCCTCCTTTGATGGAGATAGTTGCAATGGTGGGCCATCAAAAACTTAGGTTTGGTACTAGGGCCATCCTGGCCCCTTGGCAGGAAACACTGACACCACAGCATGCTCTTGGTAGCTGCTCTGCAGTCATATTCATCCAGTCTTTCTGGACTGTGTTGTTATTCCTGCTGCATAATTAGCAACCAGTGAGATCATAGTCTGGGCAATCTGGGTATTACTGATTCCAAGGAAGAGAACCTGCTTTTCTAGGCTCTGTGCCTGACATTCTGTGAAACAACTTTCATCCTCCAGGAAATTGGAGGTGACTGATTCAGACAAACCCTTTGGTCATGTACCTGTGTATGTTCTTGAGATAGATAATCTGCTCAGAACAAAATTCTTTCACCTCCTTTTGATGTTTCTTTTCCCAAGCTGCCTTCTTTCTAGTTCTCAAAGACTTGAGTTTTGTACACAGATGACGAGTTGTCATAATCAACAAGCATTTCCTAAGCACTTTTAGGTACTTGTGGGAACGATGACCAAAGTGAAAGTCCCTGCTGTCCTCAAGGACCTTATATGCTGACATAGATGGATAGTAACTGGGGCCACAATACCAGCAGCCACAGAGATCAGGAAAGGCCTCATACAGAAGCTGTTGCTGGAGTCTTGAAGGAGCCCGGGGATCTAATATGGTATTATTGAGAAGGGAGTGCCTTCCAAGGAGGAGAGACAGCCTGTACAAAGCCACTTGAAATGGCATGAGGGAAAGGAACAAGAACAATTTGGCTGGACAGTAATATGTGTAAAGGGGAGTCCAGGGACTTGAATTGTCACACAGAAGAGTTCCTGTTTGGTGCTACATTGAATAGAATCACTGAAGTGACTTGGTTAGACCTAGTTTTAAGAAAACATTTTGACTCTTGCTAGAGGATAGATTGGAGTAGGGAAGAGAGAGAGAGTGAGGTGTCTATATGGTAGTAGCCTAGCCAAGAGGTTACCAGGTCTTGAATTAAAGATGGGGCTGTGTGATTGAGAGATGGGTAAGGGTGAAAGAGAAGAACGGAATAATGATGATGAAGCAGAAATAGGCGTGTTTATGAAAAGAATGAGTTAAGGGGAAAGGGAAATCCAATTCCAAATGACCCAGAGGGCAACTGTTGTTACTAGACTAACTCAGGAGGACTAGGGCTGCTTATATAACTCTAGTAGTTATCTACATAAAGAAGACATAAAGCAGCCCCTAATCTCATTCTTCCTTTTCATTGCCTTGACACTGTGTCTTAATCCTTATAGGGGAACCTAGTAAGAATATTCTGAACAGTCTTAAGGAAAGATCATTCATGACTAGTGGCATCCCAGGGAACTGAGAACCTAAAAAGTCTCATGGGAAGTAGTGAGGGACAAATGAGGGCTAGACAAGTCGTCTCTTCTACTGTCACATGTAGGGCTGACCCAAAAAGGGTGGGGTATCTGACTGGAAAAAACATTTAAATTGACAAAATGTCTTAACTCTAAAAGCCAAGGAGCAAAGGCTTTGTGTTTATGGAGGAGCCACTTCTGTCCTTTCTAAAGGACTGGCTTGAAGTGTGGGCCTTCAAAATCCTAGGGCTGATAAAGTTGATCATGTGTCTTCTCTTTGTGAGGGTCTGTGTGGGCTGATACTCAGGATATTGTAAAAGAATTGTACTGTGGAGATGAATATCTCCGACAATCTTCATCGTGTGCTTATCTGCCTTTTTTTTGGTGATTGTAACAGAATTTTCAGCCTGTTCTGTATGTGTGTTCTTATTCCAGTGTTCTCCGTAAGGCTCTAGGGGCTGAGGTAAAACAAAATAAGGAAATTGTTTAGGATATTGGGGGTGGGGGGACAAGGAAGAGCTGTGATGGAAAGAAAAAAAGGTTGAAAGAGTTTGATCATAAGTAGACCCATCTTAGACTGGTCTAGGTCACACTCTAGCCCTGTCTCCTTAGGGGCTTTAAACCCTTCATTCATTGGGTGGGGAGGTCAAGGGAGCATATGTGGCTCTAGGTTTCATAACAGGGATAATGTTAATACCCATTTCTCCCCACTCCTTTCTTTCCAAGCAGGATTCTCATGAGCCTGTCTAGCTGATGGTGCATGGGGGCTTTAGGGCCTTTGTAGTGGGCTCCCCAAGGAAGCCCCTTCAAGACCAATGGAAGCATTCACGAGCTCGAGTCTCAAGAGGAAATTCGAAGATGTGGATGTGGGCTCTTCCATTTCTAACTCGGATGATGAGATCTCTAGCAGTGACAGTGCTGACAGTTGTGACAGCCTCAACCCTCCTAGCACTGCCGGCTTTACACGTGAGTAGGCTGTCCCTTCTTTGTACTTAAACTCTCCCAGAGCGGATGGTGCAGCTATTGGCATTTTGTGGGCTCTTGGGGAAAACTGCCTCTGCTCAGCTTCAGTTCAATTAAAGCTCTGTGTACAAGGCACTGTACTAAGTTCTGGGGATACAAAAATGAAATCATTTTTGCCCTTTAGGAGCTGACATTCTAATAAAAGGTGATATACAATACTTACATAGATTAATGCAAAGTAATTTGATGAGAGAGGGACCACTAACAGCTAGGGGGATTGGGGAGCCTATTCTTGAGCCTTCCTGCTTTTTTGGATACAGAACCTCTCCAGGGACCATTTAACTATTCAGATGTCCTAGGTTCAGAATAACTTTGCTTCTGTTAATCTTCCTTATACTATGACATGTGAGATTCCAGGATTCACAAAATGTGGAAATCTACAACTGTACCAATATGTAAATGATGCAAGTCCACTGTTTACTATCTAGGCCTTACTTTAAAAAATCCAAACATGAATCCAGTGACAAGCTCAACAGATACAAACAATATGCAGAATGATACCCCAGGTAAAATGGTAAACGCTATTTAGGTTTGATATTTTTATGAATTTGTCAATGCAGTTCTTAATTCCATTGACACAAGTAGCTATCAGAGGTAATCATAAATTATTGTTCTCTGAACTTCTCGTGATGAGCCTCTCTTAATCGAGCTAGGATAAAACATATAGAATATTACTGAGCCTATACTTAAAGACTGTTCAACTTGCTGAAAGACTTTTATAAGACTAAAGTTCTATTCAAATAGCCTTTGAAAACCATTGCTACAAATAGGACCTTCACAGAAATTAAATTTTGATGGAAGAAAAAACAGGTCAACAAAATTATAACAAATCATTCTATGATCTCTTCACAACTCTTTGTGCCCTGAAAAACTTCTTTTGCTTAGGCTTTTAAATATTTCTCAAATTTTTTTATATTTGCCATTTTATGTTGATGCCAAGAAAACCCCAAATGGAGTCAGTCAAAACTAAAATGACTGAAAAACAGCACCACAATTTATTTACTAATCATTAGACATAATTTTTTTATTGAAAAGTTATGAATGCTTTTGCATGGATTTTTTTCCCTTTTAATAACTTGATCTTAGTCAAAAGACCTAGACGTGATAACATTTTTCCTTTTTTAATAATATGACATTCCTAAAATTGAGATCTTTAGAGGCATAATTGCTTACATAACTTGCTAAAATTGCCAGATTGCTCTCCCAAAAGATTGTCCCCAATTTACAGCTAAACCAAATGTAATTTATGTAATTTTTCTATTTTCCTTTACCTTTTTTCCCTAAGAAAAAATTGTTGGATGTGAATTAGCATCCCAAATTTGTTTTTATTTGCTTTTCTATAATTCTAAAACAGTTTTAAGTCACTCTCAACAATGTACTTTTCTGCCTTTTAAATTTACCATTTTGTCCTTTGAACATTTTCATCCCTTGTGATAAGAATGGAGAAAGAAGAGTTGAAAGGTCTAGAGGATGGGGTTTTACCTCTAAATGGCACCTCAGGACACAAAATTAAAGGTGTTGGTCCATTCTGGGTTGGATTGCATATTGTGCTCTGTTCTTTGCCCTCAGCCACATCTATCCTGAAGCGGCAGAAACAACTTCGGAGAAAGAATGTGCGCTTCGATCAGGTGACAGTGTACTACTTTGCCAGGCGCCAGGGCTTCACCAGTGTGCCCAGTCAAGGCGGGAGTTCTCTGGGCATGGCCCAGCGGCACAATTCTGTGCGAAGCTACACGCTTTGTGAGTTTGCTCAGGAGCAGGAGGTCAACCACCGGGAGATCCTCCGTGAGCACCTGAAAGAGGAGAAGCTACATGCCAAGAAAATGAAGGTGCTTGGGGGATAGGGGAGGGGACAGAACTCAATCAGTGCTGGCAGTGCCAAGAAGGGGGAAGGACACCTTGGTCATGTGTTTGTGGCCAAAGTCACTGTCCAGCTCTATGACATAATTCTAATAGAGTGAGGAGCTTTGCAGATAGGTAAACAGATCTGCTTTACCCTCCAAGAAGGGCCTCTTGCCTTCCCTGTATTTTCCAGTTTGCTTACTTGGGACCCGGAAGTCTCTAACTTGATAGAGTGACAGTTCTGTCACTGTTTATAGTTCTTTTCAAATTCTTGTCTATGATCTCATAAAACTATGTTTTTCCTTTTGGTCTACCTCATCCCTCCCACCTTGGAAATGACCCCTTATTGACTACTATACAACTATCACTAGACTGTTAGCAAATTCATTTAACACTCAGGTAGCTATTGAGAATACCACAGTCATCTTGTACACACCAGAAGAACATCAAGACTAGGAAGAAGGGCCATAGCAGACCATTTCACTCTGTTCCTATGTACAGAAGTTTGCTGCCAACACCAAACCATTTAGGACTTTGCAGATCCAAGTATACAGAATCATAACCTTTGTCCTTGATTTGAGAAAATCTGCTTTAGATTCAGTCTGATTTATTTTGGGTCTATATGACTTACTCAGAAGCTTTGGGAGGAAAACAGAATGCAGTAGGATCAGAGGAATTTTGTCTGAGGCCTTATCTCATTTCCAATTCTATTTGAACATTATGAGTCTACAGCCTGCCCTGCCTCCATTCTAATGGGCACAACATTTAGTAGTGTTCCCTTGCTTGTAGATGTTCAAGAGCTCCATCATTAGCCCCATAACTACAACTTGGCAAATAGACATTGATCCATTTGCCATTCAGAGTTATGGGCTTCCTCCCCTCTCTCCCCTAGAAGAAATGTCCTGGCACCTGAATTTGGCAGAGGGATGCCCTGCCAGAGTGATTCCATCCTGACCCTAAGGGAGACCCTGGCCCCTGTAGGAGCCCCCAGGGCAAAATCAGGTAAACCTAAGACTTATTTTGAGAGTTCTGCTTGTTTGCAGGAAACCAAGCCAAGAGCAACTAATGCTGCATCCAATAAAGATTCATGTATCAGAAGAGAAATTCTCATCTTTTATTTCCATTTTGCTCCTTTTTTTCAGGGGGTTTCCTTCTTTTGGTTTTAGTAATAATTTCATATTACAAAATATTTTGCATCTATTGTCTTGTTTGATCCTCATATCATCCTTGTGAGACAGGCAATATTGTTCCTCTTTAAAAGTTGAGAAAAGCCAAGTCTGAAATGATGAATTGAGTCCTCCAATCATAGTTCTAGCAAGTGGCAAAGCTGGGGGGATTAGAAATCAGACCTTTTGGCTCCTGAGTCTTGTCATTTAAAAAAATCATTATCATTATCATACTCATTTGTTCTTTTTTGATGGGGTTCAATCAGAAACAGTCCTCAGACAAGTCACTCTCCTGTTGTGAGTCTTTTATATTTAATGTTCTATAGGCACTTGCACATCTGGATAAAAGTGGATTTATCATACTTTTCATAGTGGAATAAAAATACTAAACTCATCCAGGCTCACTAAAGCATCATTGGGACAACTCCAGTAGTAACTAGGAGTCAGCAAGGATGATCCACACTTTATCCCATTCCCTACCTTTTTCCTCTGCCAGGGCTTCATATTTTTAAAACTTTTCACATTCATGTAACTTGAAGATTCTGAATATATGATGATGTGATGACATTTGTTAGAATTATTCTTCAAGTTTGGTGTATCGCTATTATGTTGGATTGGTCGAGGGGGGAACACTTTGGTTTACAGTCATGCTCAGATTGCTGGACATTTTATTTTGGGTGTTCGAAGTCTGCTGTATTTATAGTGTGGGCATTTGTCCTGTATCAGACTGTCAGAGTGAACTTCTGATTCATATGATTCTAGCCATCACGTCATGCTAGGCAGTCTGTAGGTGCTATATTTTTACAGTCTGCACTGATATATTACAGAGTTTTTACCATTCCTTATGTACTAAGGATAACTCATCTATAGATATATTCCTAGTGTCAGTTTTCCTGTTCCTGGACCTCCATCATAAACTCCATATGCGTTGGCCTGTGTGACTCAGCTGTATATTCTGAGTTGATGTAGAAGTTGCCTACTGGAGACCTTTGAATTCCATTCTTGGATCTTAGCCATCTCATAATCTCCGTCTTGAGGTTTCACTGGACAAATCCAATGGCATATAATTATCTGTCCTTATTGTTCCTTGTTGAAGTATTGTCTCACCCAAAGTGTTTCTGTAAGAGTTTGAGCTATTTATCATGTGTTTTAAGAATGTATACCACTCCTCTGCTTCCTATTTTGGAAACAATATTAATCTTTCTACAGCTGCCTTAGAACAATGGGTTCTGTGTGTTGTTAATATTGTATATTTCAGGTTTTTGTAAGACTCTTTTCTCAATCTCTGTGGGCCATTTTATAGTTCTAAAAGTGTACACTCAGACACCATTTCATAGGTATTGCTTTACATGAGTTTTTCCAATTAAGCTTTGATTTCAGGATGCCATTAAGTCTCTTGACATACCCAGACAAATACCTTGATGCTCATACTGCCTTGCCAAATACCAATATGTTTGTGGATCTTGCTTTCATCCAATAGTTTGAGACTTCCAGATTCAAGCTTAAAGCCTCAGTCATCAACTTTCCTTGGCATACATTAAGAATTTATTCCTTTATTGACTCCAAATGGCATTTTGATATCATTGGAGAAAGATTCTATAAGATGAAAGGGCTATTTAATGTGCTTGGTACATAGAAAGGGTTTAATTAATGCCAGCTCTCTCCCAGATTTGTTTCTCAGCATTCATTTAGCTTGATTCATGGACACTCGGTGATTAATAAGATATTTGGGTTTGACTCACTGTTAATATTTAAGCCATACTTAAGTTCTAATTAGGAGAGATGATTGATACTGGATTTAAGGTTAGGCAGAACCAGCAAGAAACTTAAACCCCTTGAAAAATACCTTGTTTTTGTATCTGTTTTTCTTGATAGTGTTGTATTGGTGATGTGCTTCAAAAGAAAACAATCCTCTGTGTGGATAACAGATATTTTAGTCTTCTTACTATACTTGAACCCATTTCATGTATATGCAGTACATAAATAAGCCATGAGTACAGAACTGAGTTAAAGGTTTTGTAAATAATGAATAAAGACAGTATAAATCCTAATGTGCTTTCAGGCAGCTTGTTCAGTAATTACTGAATTCTTTAATAAGTTTTTACACCAGTGGCTTTTTTTTTGTTTTCACTCATATATTGTTTTCTTTGTTTATAGATTTTTGTGTGTATGAATAAGCAAGCTATGGTTGCTTTGTATAAAGTACATAACTAACTGATTGGTATTTGGGAGTGTCATTGGTACTTTCATCTTTGGAAATAGATAGTGATGCCTAATGTTGAGAAAAGTTGGATAAGGCTCATGTCTGATAGCAGGAACCTTGCTACTAATTCACTGCTGAAATACTTCAAGTAATTATGAATCTTCATTGAACTCTGCTTTGACAGTTTAGCAGAGAAGCTGCCATTTGTCATCCCCCTTGCTAGTGTTGTTCTCTTGTTTATGATGTTAATGGTACATAAGCTTGTAGTTCTTGTTTGATCCATTTGTGTTGGACTTCTTTCAACCATATATATAGATGACCAGAAATTCTCCTTCTTTAGGAAGGTTCTCTCTCACATCCAATTTATTTACTTCTCAAGACTGTAGTTAAATTATTCATCTTGTTCTTTGTGTGGCTTTGACTTCTTATGTCACCCTACCTTTTTAACTTTTGTTTTCTGGTATTGATTAAAGGAATCTAGAATTTCTTATATACATTCGTTTTCTGGATTCCTTTCTACTTTTTTGTTGTTGCATTTATCTGGGTTTTTCTACTGTGCATAATTGGCCAGATATTGATCCATTGCTTTACCACACATTTTCAGTAGTTCTCATAAGCTGCCTATGGTGGAATTTGATGTCTTTTTTTCAGGAGTACTCCTTGATAGCTCTCCTTTAATTCTAATAATCATAAACTGCTGTATGTAGAATTTTTTAAACAAAATTTGATTTATATATACATACATGTGCGTATACACACACACACACACACATTTACCACACTTGTCTTATTTTATGTACTGCAAATATATAAAATAGACCCACATGGGTTAAGAACACTAGAGTATTTGTTATGCACATGGAAAACTATTCTCTGTAAAAAACATGGCATCTTTCAGGGAGATAATTTAAGCCTGTTATAGTAATACTTAGCCTTAAACCCATCATTATCTCTTCTAACTAGAACTAAGTATGCCTTTCAAGGTAAAGAGGGTGGATTACCAAAATATCTTTTTAATCACTTGATGTACATAAATGACGTCAACTTATATGACTCTACCAAAAACAAAACAAAACACACATTTATCTGCTATCCATTGAGATCAGCATGCCAGTTGGACTCAATAAGTGTGAAATTCTTAATGTAGAGCAAACTTGTGCCATACCCAGATTTGAGCTTCATATCTGGAGGTAAAATTGAATCATTAGATAAAAGCATTTCAAACACTCGTGTCTCTTCCAGATAATATACATCAAACATGTAGCTCTTTGTCAAAGGGAAAGCTATGGTTGTATAGTCTAGAGATTAACTAGAACCCTGAAGTTAAAGCTCATTGGGGAAAAAAACAATTTTAAAGTAATTTAATCATAGTAAACTTTGGGAATTGTAAAATATCCATAACAGCTTTGGAAAGAATCCTTGCAAAAATAAGTCTTGATGAAGCACTGATTCCATCCTTCTAAAAGCAACGATGAAAAGAGGAACACTTTGTTGTCAAAAAGGAGGAAGATTGACAGACGTTCTTAATGTAAATGATCATCAGTTTGAAAAACTTTGAGAAATATTTTCGGAAAAGCAGAAATCACTTCACTGAACAATAGCAAAAGCTGACAGCACTCAAATATAGCTGGAAGTGGTTTTCCTCTGTGTGGAATCTATGGGAGGGCTTAGGTTTAAGACAAAAAGCAATTTTGTTTGACTTCAAATGTCTGGAATCAAGCAAAATTGCTTATAGAATAGAAGAGCTAATGCATCATCCAAAATTATAGAAAGGTAATCCTTAAGAAAACCAGTCTGATAGATCAGTGCAGATTAGACAAGGAATCTATAGAAATTCACTGCATATTTAAAAATGTAAATGCCCATCAAAGACTTAACCAAGATGCCTCCTGCTAGCTAGAATTATGCATCAGAAACTCATTATCTTTCATGAACTGACAGATGACAAATTTCAATACAAAAACAGGCCTCAAAATACATATGAATTCAATAAATGAAATGGGATCATTATGATAAGACTAGTTGTTGTCTACAGTTGCCTGGATATATTCTCAATCTTTGAAATATACAAATCTCATGCTTAAAATACCACACACCAAGTACAGCCTTCAAGGTATGTGGAGCTTTCAAAATAGAGCTATCAGCAGAAGAAATCAGTCATGCTGGATTAGGAAGAAGTATATATCCCCTTTGTCCTGTCTGCTACTGGAGTTCTCCCAAAGAAGGTTTCACCAAGCCTTCAGAGAATGAGTTTATATCTTAAATCTTTATTCAACTATTTGTTGAACCTATTAAGTATAAAAGAAACAATAGCCTCTTCCCTAGACTGTTTCTATCTGAATTCCTTTGAAAAAGAAGAGGAGAATGTGATGAATAACAATATTTTAAATCCATACAATGCTAATGAAACACAGGACTCCTCACCCTAAAGCAGCTATAGAAAGGTGAACATTTCTTTGCCAAAAAGGAAGAAAAGGATTAGTAGACCAAGTAAAGGCCCATGACAAATAAATTAGAAATCCATGATAAATACATCAGAACCTACAGGAATACTTTTTGCTTTAAGTAAACACCATTTCACCAGGCAGTATATATCTCAAATATAATTGCAAGTGATTTGCCTCCAGATGAAGCCTGTGAAGTGGTTAAAATCCAAGAATAGAATCAAAAGACCCTGCATGACCTCAATCCAAATTTTCTTGGGGGTGCAGGAGAGAGAAGCATTTATATAGTACCTACTGTGTTCCAGGCTCTTGTGCTAAGTGCTTTTACAGTCATTTCATTTGGCCCTCACAAAACCCACTGAAGTAGATGCTGTTATTATCCCCCTTTTACAGTTGAGGAGACTGAGGCATACAGAGTTAAATGATTTGCCACAGTCACACAGCTAGAAACGTCTGAGACCAAATTTGAACTCAAGGCTTCTGACTTCAAGCCCATCTATTGGCCTCTTAAAGAAGCATGAAACAAATAGCTGGGCCATTCAGGTCTCTGTGAAAATGAAAGGGTTTATGATGACAATTCAGCACAAGGTCCTTGCTACCAAATTTACAGGATTATCCCAGACTTGATGTTCAGTGTAGATTCTATAAGGAAACGGTAGTAGCTGTATAGCATATTTCATAGCAGACTCTAAAAATTTAGCATCTACAAAATTCCTATGGGGGTGTCTGCCATCCGTGATGGCTAGAATCATATACTTCAGAAGCTTATTTTCTTTCATGGACTAATGATCCCCACACCATATGTTTAGACCTTCAGATATCCTGGAGAGCTCTAATAATAAAATAATGTCCCCGAATCAGCGTGATTGCAGACCAAAGTGTTCTCCCTAATCACCCCAACCTAACACTGGTCCCTGAAAACTTTTAACATGGCACCATGTTGCCAAATACTCATAACCTCCAAGCTACACGTATATGGAAAATTTCAAAATTTATAGAGACTTGGCAGAGAGGATAAAAATCAAGTGAGAACAGTATAAAGACATAGCATCCCTGCTGCCTTCTGGGTATGCTCCTAGTTAAAAAGTTTTTGTACAAGCAAAACCAATGTAACCAAGATTAGAAAGGAAACAAGGGGGGGGGGCGGAGATTATAACAAATTTCTCTGATAAAGGTCTAATTTCTTAAATCTATAGAGAACAGAACTGGGTGTGCTCCTGGACTTGTCCCAAGAATGCTTTCAGTTAGCCTGGAGAATGATGTTACTTTTATTCTACTATGGAAAGTAGTTATTTTATCCATATGTGCAATCATCTATAGAACATTAAATATAAAGGACTAATGAGGGAGCAATGAACTAATAATTCAGTTAGGCAGGAAATATTTTATTCAATACTTTATGTTTATTGGGCACTGTGCTAAGGATTGGGGTTTCCAAAGAAGGCAAGAGATAGCCCCAGCCCTCACAGTCTGATTGAGGGAGAACAACGTGGAAACAATTATGCACAGACAAGCTTTGTTCAGGATAGAGATAATCAACAAAGGGAAGAGGCCAGAGTTAAATGGGGAAAGGCTTCCCTTAGAAGAGGGGGATTGTAGCTGGGGTTTGAGGGAAGCCAAGAGGCAGACATGAGGAGGGATGTGCGATGGTCAGAAAACACGCCGAGTCAGGAGAATGTCATGTCCTGTTCTAAGAATGGCACAAAGGCCAGTGTTGATGGATTTCAAAGAACTTGGGATGGAATGTAGAAGAAAGCTGGAAAAGTGGGAGCTGGGATTGGCGAAGAAGATTGGATTTAATGTTTGATGCTGGAAGTGACGTGGTCACACCTACATCTCAGGAAAGTCACTGGCAGCGGAGCCAAGAAGGGATTGGGTTGGATCGATACGTCCGTCTCTTGAAAGGGCTGTCTTGATTACCCTTCTTAGAGAGGTGCCCATAGCCACAGATGTCTTAACTGCATGTAGTCCTCAGGCATTCAGGGCACTGGCATAGCGTGAGCATTGTCTTGGCTTTGTCTTACTACTAACATGAACTACCCGGAGCCCTTTTCCTTATCCATAAGATGTGGGTAGTGTTCTTGGTTTATTTTCAGACGGCCACATCAGCTCTCTGGTGTGACATATGCCTTTGGGCTTTCTCCTTTTGGATCTTGATCTGATAGGAAGGAAAGAGGGTGGCCGTGGTCACATGTGAGAGGGCTGCTCAGGAATCAGTTCTTGCCTTCAAGGAGGCAAATCTAATGGGAGAGACAACATGCAGGAACATACAAAGCAAGCTATATATAAAATGAAATTGAAGATCATTTTAAAGGGGAAAGCAGTGGACCCAGAGTCAGAAAGACCTTTTGTTTTGTTTTCTTTCCATGGTTACATGATTCATGAGCCGGCAAGCAGTTCCACGGGGTTATCCATGGATCATTGTTCAAAGCCTATTTCCATGTTATTCATATTTGCAGTAGCGTGATCCTTTAACATCGAAACTAATCACATCCCAATCACACTATGTGATCAATCATATGTTTTTCTAATGCATTTCTGGTTCCACAGTTCTTTCTCTGTGTGTGAACAAGTTCCTCTATTGTCCTGGGTCATTGCATTGCTACTGGTAGAAAAGGGGAAGACTCTTCTTGAGTTCAGATCTGGTCTCAAACACTAGCAGTGTGACCTTGAACAAGTCACTTAACCCTGTTGGTTTCAGATTCCTCATCTATACAAAAAAGCTGAGAAGGACATGGCGAACCATCCTAGTAGCTTTGCCAGGAAAACCAAAATGGGGTCACGAAGAGTCAAACGCAAACAACTGAACAACAAAGGGAAAGATTTTTGTAGAAAGTAGGATTTTAGTTGGACTTAAAGAAATAGGCTACCCTTACTAAATACTTTTTTGAGTCTCGGTGGTCCTCCCCCACCCCCCCTGCATTTGAATCCTAATTTGAGAAACATTCATTAAGTGATAGCAGTGGCATAGTGTGGACTTTGTTACCATAATATGAAAGAAAGGTTGACCCTGAAAAGAACCCCTGGGTGAACTGGCTTTTCTCTCATCTGCCTCTGGCATGGTTCTCATACATCTGTTGCAGCATTTTCCCCAAGGGCGCGTTCCTGTGTCTGGATTCTTGGGCAGTCCTGAAAGAATAAGTCGAATCTTCTAGTCCCTTGGCTCTCATTATGGCTGCAGCCTCCAGGGCACTTAGGATTATTTGGCCTTGAGTTCTGTTTTCAGAATCCCATGCCACAGCTTTCTTGATGCTTCTCAGTTCCTGAGGACCTACTTGTTCTTAGATCAGAGAGCCCAAGCTAATCTATGGCCATCCCATTCAGTGTATATGCGACTTTCCTTCACCTCTTGAAAATCAAAACAAGTTGTTGAAAGTTTCTTTTAGTTTATTTTCAGTGATGGGTCTATTTTGAGTATATCTTTTAGTAGCTATAGCTCATTTCTTCTCTCATTCCTTTTAAAAGAAAATTCTGCATTGATCACAGCATAGGCACTGAAAATACACCAAAGAAATCCTGGGTTTTATTTCTCCTATATATCAACATGGAATTCACCCAATGCTGGGTGAGCCCAAGGTAGATCATGTATTCTGTTCTGAAATGAATTGGAGAAGTTCTCACAGATGACTGCCAACAGAAATTTGGGGTCTTCATTGAAGATCGAAGGCTCTTACCACATTTGTACTTGTATTGATCCCTTGCAAGAAGCATTCAGTCACTGGAGTCCCAGAGCAAGCATGAAGGGTTAAAGGGCAAATCAATCCCATGTCAAAGGAGTTAATAGTAAATGAACTCTGGATCTTTTCTGTCTCCTTTCTGTCTGCTTCTTTAATAGTTCCTTTTTTCCCAAAAATTCTATTGAATTTCTAAGATTCTGAATTTAAAACACCTAAAAATGAATGTTTTTTTTATGTGCAACAGAATACAAAAAGGGATTTGTTCAGTCAGCTGATTTGAGGGTTTCTTGGCAAAGATGCTGAGTGGCTTAATATTTCCTTCTCCAGCTCATTTTTACAGATGCCAAATTGAGGCAAACAGGGTTAAGTGACTAACTCAGGGTCACACAGTGAATAAGTGTCCAAGACCAGATTTGAACTCACAAAGTTCCTGAATCCAGGCCTGGCACTCTATCCCAGCATTGGCAAAGGTTTTCAAGTTTGTGTTCCCAGACTAAAATTTCAAGCTGCCTGTGAGCCCCCTACATTACCTCAAAGAGTGGAAGGAAGAAGTGCTCATTTTGGATTACTGGACAGGGACAGCATGCAAAAAATGTCCTCGGGTGCTGGGAAGAGGGGGGATGGAGCAGCTTCCCTACTTGCAAAGGCTAAGAAGGCTCCCTAGCCTTCGCCCTTCAGAGTGCTTGATTTTTAAATATGCATTTGATCAATTCCACACGTTTCTTTCAAAACTGACCTGCTTGTCTGTGCTTCCTTTTGAACCTCCATCTGTGTGTGTGTGTGTGTGTGTGTGTGTTTATGTTTCAATGGCTTTTTATTCTTTGGTCTTCTGCATTCTCGATACCCCATTGAAAACCAAGAGAAAAAATGCTTGTAACAAATTAGCCAGACACAGTGGCCATATCCAAAAACGTCATGCACCTTGAGTGAGGAGAGGAGTAAATGGTTCCTGCTAGTTCTGCTAGAGAAACAGTTGGCCATTGCCTTCATCAGTGCCTCAAGGCTTTCACAGTTGTTGCTTGTTTACAATATTATTGACTTGTCTCTGCGGTTTTCTTGGCTCTTCTTTCCTCTGAAAGTGTTGAACTGTGCAAGTGCATTTATCCGAGCTTCTCTTAAATCTCTTTGTTTCTTTTGGTACAGTCATAGACTGCGACATCCATACACCACAACAGCTTCAGCCCCTCTGCACTTAATGGGCATCCCCCTACACCCTAGTTCTCCTATTTCAGGAGCAGAAAGTTTGTTTCACTTTGGGCTCTTTCCTCCCCAGGATTCTCTTCCCCCCATCCCTGCTTCTTTCCCTATTAAGATCAATGTACTTCTACACTAGACTGTGTGTGTCTTTGGACCATTTCCCAGAGGCTGACCACTCATAATAGTGTTGTTTATTCAACTCTTGTTTTCCCGTAGAAAATCTTTTTGGTCTCAAAGGAAGAGAGGAATTGGGGTTTTGAGAGGTTAATGTCCCAGGGGGTCCCATGAATAGCTTACAGTCATTTAGCTCCTCATTGTTTGTGCTGCTGCCTAGAGCCTGCCATCACACTGGTGGTGATGCTTGTGTGGACCTTGCCCATGAGGCTAACTCGGCTCATCTTTTGGCAGCTGACCAAGAATGGGACAGTGGAGTCCGTGGAGGCCGATGGCCTGACGCTGGATGATGTGTCGGATGAGGACATCGATGTAGAGAATGTGGAAGTGGACGATTACTTCTTCCTGCAGCCTCTGCCCACCAAGCGACGCCGGGCCCTGCTCCGGGCCTCCGGCGTCCACCGCATTGATGCGGAGGAGAAGCAGGAGCTTCGGGCCATCCGCCTTTCACGAGAGGAGTGTGGCTGTGACTGCCGGCTATACTGCGACCCAGAGGCATGTGCCTGCAGCCAAGCCGGGATCAAATGTCAGGTCAGTGGGACTGAAGGTGCTGATTGGAGCAATGTGGGTAGACGCTCCAAAGAAAGGGCAAGCTCTTGAGTGATACGTTTTGCCCTTTTAGGTGGCAATAGCAAATGAGCAAGTAACCGTGTCCAGGTGCTCAGATACTGCTGGCTTTCGAAGAAAGGGAAGCCTAGGCAGTTTGAGATGCTGGTCCTTTTCTTCTCTCCACGATTATTGCTGAACACCTAGAAATTATGGTCATAGCAGCCCCTTGTTTAAGAAACACGATCCTTCCTCTAAGAAATACGTGCTCTGGCCGAGAGCCAGGAAGACCCTTCTGGACGTCGGGTTCTTCACGTCTAAAATGAGGATTAGCATACTTGTAATATCTAGTCACAGAGCTGTTGTGACGATCAAATGAGATCATGTCTACAGAGACCCTCAGAGCCTAAGGGCCCTCTGGGAAAGGCAGCCTGTCCTGGTGAAGAGAAAGCTGGCTTTGGGGCAGCACGGGTGGATTCCAGGCCCTTGGCACAAGTGGGATGCTGGGAAGTCCCTGGAGCACTTGCAGAGCTGCTTCGTAGACAAGTTTCCCTACCTATTCCATAACGACGCCTTTGTAGTTAGGCAATAGAGGGGAGACAGGTGGCGTTTTCCTTTGGGACAGTGTTCTTTTGAGCTGTTTCTTATCTTATTGGAAAAAAAAACCCAGCCTAAACCTGCCTTTGCAGCCTCTCCTAGAGTCAGTAAATGCCTTTGAGTTCACCTCCCTAGTTCATGGGTGTCTGTATGTTGTTTTGGAGCTGTGCAATTTCAAAACCAAATCACTTTCAGTGATATTGCTGAATATATGGGGAGGGAGAACAGTGGTTTGGGCATCTATCTTATATTCAGCATATCATTATGCAGGGAAAATGTTCTTTCATTTTAATTTTTTTGGCAAATTGTCAGGGGGGGATTGATTGTGTCTTTAAGCAAGAGAGTTGATATGGAAGTCGCTGGAAAGACAAATGGATCTGTAACAGTAACTGGCCTATTGCCAAAGAGTTTATAAAGAAGGGGGAAATGAAATTTAAACAATTTTGGCTTTAGATTTAAAGTAAAAAATGTTTTTAAAAAATATTCAATTTAATACCTAGCATATAAGCAGCTGAAATGCGAGTAATATTTTTTTAGTCTTTCTGTTTCCTCTATCAGTCTCTCTCTCGTTTTTTCCTTTTTTCCCTTTTTTTTCTTTAAGTTAAATTCACCTGACTAGGGCACTCTGGGATAGCACTGCATTGGGGCTATATGATCACCATCAGGAGTGAAACCTTCGACCTCCTCTGCCTGCAGCTTTTACTTAACCCTGTAGTTTCTGGACATTTGTGCAGTATTGAAAAGACAGGAAAAAAGGAAACCTAAACATGGTTATAATCTGATGCTAAAACTAAAAACAAGGAAATGTACCTCTGTCTTCAGAATTAAAATCTTAAATAAAACACTTTCCCTCATCCCTTCTTTTCCTTTTTCTTTAACCCCTCCCTCCCACACAGGTGGATCGCATGTCCTTTCCATGTGGCTGTTCTCGGGATGGTTGTGGAAACATGGCAGGGCGTATTGAATTCAATCCAATCCGGGTCCGGACTCATTACCTCCACACCATAATGAAACTGGAGCTGGAGAACAAGCGACAGGTGAGCCGCCCAGTGGCCCCAGAGGAGGAGCTCCTGACGGTGGCCGGTGCTGACCTCCCAGGAACTCACGACTCGGAGACCCAGGACTTTCAGGAGTTCATTGCTGAAAACGAGACAGCCGTGATGCACCTGCAGAGTGCCGAGGAGCTGGAGAGACTCAAAGCGGAAGACTCCAGCGGCTCCAGTGCCAGCTTGGACTCCAGCATCGAGAGCCATCTGGGCGTCTGCATCTTGGAAGAGCCCCTTTCAGTTCCTGAAGAGCTGTGCCCAGGCCTTACTGCCCCCATCCTCATCCAAGCCCAGCTTCCCTCAGGCTCTTCAGTTTTATGCTTTGCTGACAACTCTGAGCACCCAGCTGCCCCAACAGTGAATGAACCCTCTTACTTGAACAGTGGCCCTGTGGTCTATTACCAGGTGGAGCAAAGGTCAGTCTTGGGGATGAAGGAGGAACCTAATTCAGAAGCATCTGAAATCCCCACTTCATTTCCCATAGAAAAGGATTTGAGTGTCTTTTCTCTTCCTGCTACCTCACTGGTGGCCTGTTGCCCCACAGACCCAGCGGCCCTCAGTAAACCAGAGGTGGGGAAATCGCCCACTTCAGAATCCTTACTGCCAGAAAGCTGTAACCCCGAAGGGCCTGAATGTGATGATTTCCACCCTACCTGGTCCCCACCAAACCTTCCGTTCCACACAGACAGTGAGGAAGGCTGTGGGATAGAGCAAACCTCAGGTGGGGTCTGTGACCAGGACCAACCTCCTAAGGACTCCTCTCTGGCACTCCCTCTGCCAGTGTGACCTGAGGAACACTGCCCCTCTCCCAATCTCTATTTATTCACTTATTTTATCTAATACTATTTTAAAACAAAACTGAAAGAAGCCACTGCTGCTCCCAAGTTATTTTGTTGGGGTCTGTGGAGAAGGGGGTGGGGTGGGGGTGGAAGCGATATGCGGGAGTGGGGGGGTGTTTGTACAGATATTTTAAAAGAAAGGAAAGACAGACACAAGAAGACCAAACCCCAACTTTTAATCCCTTGAAGGGTCTTGGTGCACGGGGGGACTATGCTGTCTTAAACCCCCAAGATTTCTGGCCATTGGGAAGGAAGAGGCTGAGATCTGACAGGAAGGATTGAGTGACTCAAGCCACTCTTCTTCCAGGGGACCAGAAGGTGGGAATCTTTGAACAGCCTGGCAAACAAAGTACCCCTTCCCTTGAATTTCCGTCCCTCCAAAGGGGCCAGATAAAAGCTCATTTCCATACATTGTTGGTCTGACACCTCTTTTGTGGGAGCCTGGTGATACTTCTGGTTTGAATGTCGTGTGGTCCCCTGTACTAAGACAGGAAAGGGCCAGAATGGGCCTTCTGCTGTAGAAACCTCAGTGATTTAAAACCAGCCACTTTCCCATTTGGTTAACAGGTTCATATTTGAAATGTGTGATGTTCTCTGACCTCCTCCCCACAGTGGCAATCCCTGGTCTGTCACTTGAATTGTTTCTCCCGAAGTTCCAGGGGGGGAGGGGAGGAGTTCCAGCCCTTATAGGCCCTCTTTCTTCTTTAAGTATTTAACAAATGCACAACTCTGCCAGGAAGCTTTAGGTAGGGTGGTACCTTCATTTCATTCAAGAAGGTCTGCCTTCCTCCCTGGGGCAGAAGGACCAAGCAGTTATCCTTTCTCTGCATCCTGGCTATGCTCATTTACTCAGTCAGCTTCTTCTTTGGGTAATCTGCTGTTGTTAATGGGGCAAAGAATGGCCTGTAACAGGGTCTGCAGTGATGAGTTTTTGTTCTCCTTTTCTACCATAACACCAATCCTTCTAGGGATGTGGGATTAAGGGAAGAGGGAAGCCTTTACAGTCCATTCCACAGTAGGAGCTGAATTGCAAATATCCATTGGGTCTCTTAGGTTTAGACGATACTTTGGCTTGTTTTAAAAGCAGAACAAGCTTGTTGTGGAGTGCTAGGTTGTGTGGTTGCAAATGCTAAGAGTTTTGAATTTTAAAGAATTGGAATTAGAGATATTTTGTGGAGTAATCTCTTGAGATCCATAGAGTTCCTTACTAAAGCAGAGAATGAAATGACTATTTGTCTGTTGGGCTCCTAAGACCTGCTCCTTGGAGTGAATGTCCTCTTTATAAGTGATATTTATCTCTGCTTTTCTTAAAGAGGAAGAAAGCCCCCTACTCCCCATTGTGGTTAGCAAAAAGTAAAATAGGAAGAACATGTGCTATGCATATGAGTTTGGTCTGCCTGCCTTCTTCAAGGACTGGTGGTTTGAATTTAATATTCATCCACAGCAGCATTTGAACTGTAACCCCTTAATTTGGCTGCTAGCTGAGTCTGAAGCACTTGCATTTCGGTAATTATTTCAGCCCATTCTGCAGTTTTCTACATTCTTAATTTTTCCTGCCTTGTCCAACCAAGTATGGCATTCCTTCCCGGAAATATGGTTTCATAACTTGGTGCAATTCCCCTGAACAGTTAGACTTAGAGACAGGCCAAGCTTGAGTTACCTTTACCAGGTGCCATCAATCTGTAGGGACCGGGTTACTGGTCGACTTCTCTAGAGAAAAGCTCATTCTGTGATTTCCAGGGCAGGTGAGGATAGAGAGACACATTGGATCTAGAAAAAGGCTTTCCATCATAGACATGGTCCAACCTGCCCCATATCCCAGGGCTTCTACCTGGAAAACTACTTCTTGCAACCTCTTTTTTTTTTTCCTTAACAAAATCCTATATTCCTAACCCCCATTGGCCCTTCCCTTTTGAGAGCTAAATTGAACTGTCTTGCTGAGCAGTGAGCCTCGTCTACCAACCAGCCCAACTTGTTTCTGGTGCTACTTGAACAGAACAGCTGTGGCTCACGGTTGCTAGGCAGCTAGGTCACTGACTGCAAAAGCAGATGGCTTCCTCTCTGCTGTCTTTACTTATTTGGAAGAAGTGACTTTACAACCCCTCAATGACTCTTTTCAAAATTTCCCTCTGTATGCAGGTAGTAATTTTCAATGTGAATCCAAAGCAGCTTGTCTGGTTCTTTGCATTTGGGGGGTTGGGAAGGGAGGGAGGAAAACTTTTAGGTTCTTTCCATTGTGATAATGCTGTATTTAAAGAAAATATTTAAATGTAAAATTAAACAAATGCTCAAAAGAGTGGTGTGTGATGCTTTTCCCTGGCAAAATAACAGACACCTTGTCTAGTTGTGTGTGCAGAATTTTATACAAGAACTAAGAATTAATGTCAGGACTGGCAACATTTTACAAGGGAAGAATTCTTTATTCTATGAGAGCATCTTTTACTCTTGGCCCTCCTCATATTTAACATGTATTCTCTTATCCCTTAGCTGGCCTAAATTCCTGGGGTCACTTTGTTTCATTTCTTGGGATCTTTATCCAGCTGCCACTTGTTTTCCACACTTGGGTCCACAAATTGGTGAATGTGAAATCTGTCTACATACAATCAGGACCCTAAGAATTATTTAAAGGAAAAATAAGGCACAATTTTAGTCTGTAGCGCTTTCTTTTTCTGTAATTTATAGCTTAAATCACAACTTAGGACCACTTGTCTCTTGAGGTAAGACAGTCTCTTACAAAATGATTAGAACATTGCAGTAATTTGTAGCCATTTGTTTAATTAGATCTTGTGGTTGAACATGTTGCTTCATGCATTTACAATAAGTTATAAGTCACGGACATGTACACATACAGAAACTTAGCCCAATTTACAGTCTCTTGAGGACAGACCTTCCCACGATGGACACACTGAGCCAGGCACTAACTGGTGTTTTTCTAGTGTTCTCTGTGGCCCAAACACTGCAGCTACTGTGGCAGAGGTAGTTGGTTATCCACTACACAGTAGAAGGAGCCAGAAATCTTAAGATCCACAGGGACTATATAATAGCCCAGACATTAAGACAAAGCAGGTGAAACTGTAAACATGTGAAGGGAGTACACAGGGAAAGGTTCTCTTCCAAGGGGAAAGACTTCCCTTTTTCCCTTTCAATACAGGATCTCAGGTAGGTAGAGAGGAGCTAACTACTGTAGCCTGCTGTGAGGGATACACTTAGAAAGGAGTAGGAGAAAATACTGGGCCAGCAAGGGAAGAAGAATATCCCTCTCTGGCAACTTTATAAAGGGACAGAAGACTGTTTAGGGGTATAAGTGCTTAAGTTTAAGTAGCTTTGTTCCCTGTACCATACAGGAATTTAGTTCAGTGGAAAACCAGCCAGAAGGAACCTAGCAGCAGACAGGGCCTTAATGAAGATGAAACAGGCTGTTTTCCCAGAACTGGAACTTGATTACGATCACAAAGGGGTCCAGTGCACAGGGCTGCTTCCAGATAACACTGACTGGTGTGGGGACAGACCCCACCAGAGTCACACCATTTGAATGGACTCGTTTTCAGTTCTAGTTGGAAGGGAAACAGTAGCTCTTCCTCCTCCTTCGGATACCATACTATAAGGCCTGTAGCATTTGTTCCTCTGTCTAGGAGTCTGGGGCTGACAGGCACCTGGTCCCAGGCTGCATATCCAAGAAAGATCTAGGACAGTCTTGTTCTTTTTAGTGGCTCCCTCAGCGCCTTGTGCCAGGGTAGCTGGTAGAAAGTAAGACCACAGCATGCAGCAGGAGGGACATCTCGCTGCCTGAAAACACCACCAGTGTTAGTCCTGCAGTGAGCAGAGGCCCTGACCCCCAAGCCCACAGCTTGCTGGATGGGAAGGGAAGAGGACATGAGGTATACACATGTATAAAGTGGTATCAGGGCCTGGGAATAGGCTGACTAGTACCAGTGGTTTGACATCAAAAGATGAGTGTCCTAGGAGTTCCACCCACTCTTACTCTAAGAGCTTGTCCCCAGGCACGTCTTCTTTCCATTCAGCCTCATCTCTTAATCTAATCTAAGTAGAAGCTTCAGTGAAATGAATGTGCTCCTAAACACCATCGCTCTCTCGGGGTTCTATGGCTCCTCAATCCAGCAGCTGCCTGGAGACATCGCCTATCTAGCAAGGGAGGTTCTTCCGCTTCCCACCTGACACTTGGGAGTCCCCGGCAAACCCCAAGCTAAGCTAAGGAGAGGTCACAGCACACAAAGAAAACAGGGACTCGAGTCTTACTTCTCAAGCTACAGGAAAGCTGTAGCCAGTCTTTCAGCCATTTTTGGCACTTCTCTTCAGCAAGGTGGGTGGAATCCAGGCCACGGAGATAGCAAGCCTAAACATACCCAAAGAAGAATTTCTCAGTAGTTGTGGGGACAAGGAGAGCCAAGAGAATGGAAATGGGTGCTCAGTCTGAGAACCTCCTTTTATTAAGTTAAGAGTCTCTGCAACAAACCTTTCACCAGTGAATTAGACAGGTTTGAGTTTCTCACATGCTGGTTGAGGAGCCAACAGCAGAGAGAGCTGGTAATGAGAGGAAAAGCAGGCTGGGTAATCTATACAATGGAGCTACAGTATCCTTTAGATTGGTGCCCCAGAGGGGAGGAAAAAAAGCCAAGCACCCAGGACACTGTGCCCAGCTCCTGTAGTAATCACAGATGAACAAGGGGTTGGAGGAGGAAGAACAAGGAGTGGGCCCTACTCGAGCCTCGCTGTGGCTCCAAACCCCAGCGGGATCACGAAGCTCCACAAAGGTTTAGGGTTATAGCTAAAACCAAGCTCTCACCGATTTTATTTCCTGAGCAGTCAGCTGGCCAATCCCCAGTCTTTTCAAAGCTTTGTCTAGTTGGTGAAGCACAGTGATGTGATAACGCAGACGGTATCTCAGCAAAACAGAGGGTAGGTGAGGTGTGAGAAACATGGCCCGACTCAAGGCTTTCTGTGACATGGTAGCACACAAGGACGGGTCACGGGTTATTCCTCCAATTAGGAAGGGGGGCTCAAGGTAAGTAGGGGCTGGAAGGGAAGGAGGGAAGAAAGCCTCAAAGAACTTACCATGTGTGCAGTAGAAAGATAAACCATGTTCAGGGGATAGTCAGAGAAACACTCCTTCAAAGGCTGCAGATCATGTACACCAGGAGAAGCACCATTCCGAACCTTGCAAAAGCAAGAGATGGTGGTAGTTAAATTCACTCTGACATTCTACCTGGGAAGTGAGAAATAGGCCCCTCAGTGACACCCCTCCATCTGGCCCCACCATAAGTCTGCTCTGCTTGGCACTTGGTTTCAAGGAAATTCTGGGAATTTGCTCCTAGGAAAAGTGAACCCAGAAGGTACCTTGGTGCACAGCTGTGTCAAATGCCACCGGAGAGCCTCATCTGACACCAAAGGGATGGCCTTTTCTAAGCAGCTGAGGATCTCTGGATGAGACCGCTTGCGGAGAGCATGGTAGATATCCAAGAATTCCATCTGCTGCTTTGAGGTCCAGAAATGCCGGATCAGCAGTTGCCGGGGAAACAAATACCTAAAGGGAAAAGTGCCTGTCAGGATATCCTTGTCAGAAATTAAAGCTTTCAGGAGCTGATGTTGGGGGAAAAAAGGAGATACTTGATTTCCTTAACTGTTCTCTTCTAGCTGAGTTTCTAAGGAACAAAAAAATACATTGAAGTAAGAAGAAACGACTGGCCTGACATGCAGCAATCAAAGGGAGGGGATTTTTCTGAACCAAGGTGAAGAATAAGGGTCAGAGTTACAAATGGTCTTGAATACTATATTGCACATGAGGGCTGAAGCTGCAACCTTCAGAACCATGCACACAGCATGAAAAAAACCTGATCGTGCATCCGTTTGGCCAGTCATCAACAATGGCAATGATAAAATAAAAATATGGAGTTTGCTTTTGAGGGGAGCCCCAAATTGCTCTGCCCTTGGGAACTTTTATGAGTGGCCACAAATTGCTACTTACCCCATCCAATTCCATTTTGCCCTGTTCTCTCAGAGTACCTGCCAAATAGCTTGAGGCATGATATCTGAGGAGGCTAGTTTGATAAGATCCACCAAGGTTCAGAAATGAAATGCTTTAAAAGCTTTCCATTAGAAAATTAGAAAATATATAAAGCTGCAAGAAAAGAGAACTAGAGTTAAAGTTAGGGGTTCTGAGTTCAAATACTGTGTTCTGTCACAACTACCTATATGAACTTGGGTAAATCTTCTCTGGGCCTCAGTAACTTCATCTGCAAAATGAGGGGGTTGGACTAGAATACTATGATCTTTCTAAAAATGCTGAGGCTTAAAAACCTAAAGTCTATACTCACATCAGCAGGAAGACCAGGTAGTTGGCAAAGGGTGGGATGGAAATGATGCCCAGGAAAAGACACTTGGTGATATCTCGTCGAAACTGAGCAGAAAGTAAACATAGCTGCTATTTCAGCTTGGGAAGTGCCTTCCTATGATGGACCTCCCCCATCCCACTGCAAAATGGGCTCTATGTTTCCCAGGAAGGGATAAGAGATGTCTTCAAATGTCTCATGAAATGTTCCTCATCCTCTGCTTCAGGATTTTTCACTAGTTTACCCTTAAAGGTGTCTTCCTTTATGTTCAGCAACCCATTTAGATTTTCATGCTTACTTTTTAAATAAAAAACTCCCCGCTATAAAGAAAGGTTCTTAAAGCTCCAGGGAGATTTGCTCTAAAAAATAATTCTGGCTCAGTGACATGCCTACAGAATACCCACATCTAAATAGGAATGGCAAGCTTCTAGTCTCATAGCCAACAACATCAATGAAATAGAAAAGGAAATAAATCATTGATTTGTTCTTTAAACCATGCCAAATACATTTCCCACACACAGTCCAATTCTCTGACCCATACCTGTCTCATATGCTCCATATCCCGGTATGAAAGCTGATGAAACATTAATTTTTGCTGGGCCATCAATGCCTTTATTCTTCTAGCTTTTTTTGCATCAGCCCAAAGCATCTGAAATCCTGCCTCATTAAAGAAGAACATAGAGGATGAGGTTGTATCCAGGCTGGAATCCTCTGCTTTACAAGCACATTCACCCTTTACCACCCTATTCATCCTTCCCCATCCAAAAAACAAGCTTTTATTAAGTACCATTGAAGCCTCTTTTAACACTTTCCTAATCTCTCCTGCCCCTCATTTCCAGTCAAACTAAGACTTTTGCACTGTCTTGGGATAACTGCCTTCCTTTCATCTAATAAACAATATATCTTCTTCTCTTGTTTCAATCAATACTCACTTGTGGTCACTTCTGCACCCCCAAACCTTCATATTCCAATCACTGATTCCCCTCTCCAGCAGTCACAAACTTCTGTTCACTGTACCTATTGTTTCCCATTGTGCTTTACTGAAGGGGCCACATCTAATTATGACTTTCTTTTTTCTTAAACCTATTTTCCAAACATCATAATCTCCCAAAAATGTCCACACGCGTCCACACTCTACTTTTTAAATTTTTTATTTAACCCTTACCTTCTGCCTTAGAACAAATTCAAAGACAGAAAAGCAGTAAGGGCTGAGCAATTGGGATTAGGTGATTTGCCCAGGGTCATAATGCTAGGAAATGCTGAGATCACATTTGAAGCCAAGTCCTCAGATCTCCAGGCCAGGCTCTTTGTTCACCAGCCACCTTGCTGCCCCCTAATTACTTTCTACCAGCACAGTGCTGAGCACCTTGACTACTAAATTACTTGTGGACTGGCTTCAGACTCCATAGGAAGCTGGATGGGAAGGCCTGTGTTCCCTCAGTAGACAAATCACAGTGCTGCTTTTCCCCCTCACTGCTGAAGAATCCCATTCAAAGCCTAACAGAGGGTCTGCAACAATTGCTCTGAGGCCAGGAAAAGAGATTTCACAAGTGGGAAGGCCCAGGAGTGGTTTCTCATTTCACCACCAAGATGTCCTGTGTCTGGGGCCCTGGTCAGGAGGTATTAATTTTGGTCAGCAGGTTGTGGGGGTGATTCTGGCCCAGCTCTTCCTTCCAGGAGGCAGCCTGTGACTGATCTCACTGGCCCTTACCCTTTGCTCATTGCCCAAGAGCCAGTCCCAGCGGCTTCCATTCCTGCCTTTTTTTTTTTACCTTGCAGGAAGAGTGAATACACGAGATAGAATCGGGGGAAGCGACGCTCCAAGAAGCGATTATATTTATCATTAACCAACTTTGCCTTGGTCATCACGGAGGAGAAAACGCTCTTCAGGGCAACTTTGGAGGAGAGATGAAGCCTGGAAGGTCTGCGGAGGAAGAGATCACACACTCTGACAATCATCAGGGTTCCCGGCTTTCTTTGGCTTCTCTTCACCTAGTCTGGTCCCTGCTGGACCCTAGTCCACGAGAAGGGAGCTCAAGGCAGGCCGGGAGGAAGCTGAATGCTAAGCAAGAGTTCTGAATGTGTTTGGGGGTGGGGGAGCAAAAAGGAGATGAGGAGGAAAAGGGGAGGAGGAGGAAAGAGAGGAAAGGGGGAGGAGAGGGAGAGAGCCGAAGGAGGAAGAGGGGCGGGTCCTGGCAGGGGGACCGGTGCAGGCGGGACGCTAGGGAGGACTCCCGGTGTTAGAAAAGCTGGGGTAGGGAGCGGGCTGAATATGCAGGGGCCATACTGGGGGAGAAGCGTAGAACCTGAGCGCGGGAAATGTCGGAGAAAGGCCATGGGGCGCGAGGAATGGAGAAGTTCCTCACCTAGGAGGCCCCCAGGCCGGGCTCCGGCGCCCAGGCTGCAGCCGCAGAGAGAAGAAGGGTCCTGGGGGACCGCCTAGAGAAAAGCGTCTCCAGCAGACCCTGGACAGCGCCATCTTGACACTGGGGGAGGGGGAGAGGCTGTCGTGAGGTCAAGGGTTACCGTGAGGTCGCGAGTCCATTTGCGCACGCGCCTCCACCGAGAGCTGATTGGGTGGCTCCGGTTCTCGGCCCAACGCTAGGCTCCTGTCCAAGAAGGGACTTCAGAAGAGACTGGAGCAAATCAGGTGAGGCACCTGTCGGGTGCGCCCTCCGGGGAGCGGCCTTCCGGAAGTATCCCCGCGTTTCCTCAGGCAGAAGCACAAGTGCAGTGGTCGACTTCCAATATGGCCGCTGACAGTACTCCGGGCCCGGGGCGCTCCCTGGCGGCCCCTAGCGGGCATGCCTGGTCCTGCATGCAGACTAGGGGCGTATTCGCTTTCCTTTTACACCCGGCTTTCTGGACCCCAACTCGGATCCCCACACTTGAAGAGAGCGCCGGTCCTGGAGTCAGAAACACTAGTTCAAATATAGCGTTAGGCACCGGCTGTGAGATCCTCAGTAAGCCACCTAACCGCTGTTTGCTTCTGTTTCCCCGTCTGTAAAATTGAATATAAGAGTAGCATCTATTGCCGAGGGTGGTTGTGAGGCAAAAATGAAATATTTATAAAACACTAGCTTAATAATTCCTTATTTCTTTCCCTGGACACGCCCCTGCCTCATTCTTGGACCTGTTTCCCCCGTCTGTACAGCAAAGGGGAGGAAGATGAACTTCACCGATTAAGATTGTAAAGAAAATAAGAGGGGAATAAGAAGGGGGGGGGATAGAAGGGGAAGTAAAATAAGGGTGGGAATTAGGGGGACTATTAAAAACAAAACACTGGTGTACATTAAATGAAAAAGGTTTTGTACAAGCAAAATCAATGCAACCAAAATTGGGAAGCAACAAATTGGGAAAAAATCTTCAGAACAAAAACTTCTGACAAAGGTCTAATTACTCAAATTTATAAAACAGCTAAATCAATTGTACAAAAAATTATGAATAGGCAATTTTCAGATAAAGGAATCAAAACAATTAATAAGCACATGAAAAAGTGTTCTAAATCTCTTATAACCAGAGAGATGCAAATCAAAACAACTCTGAGGTATTACCTCACACATAGCAGATTATGATAACATGACAGAAAAGGAAAGTAATGAATGTTGGAGGGGATGAGGCAAAGTTGGGACATTAATGCACTGCTGCTGGAATTGTGAATTGATCCAACCATCCTGGAGGGCAATTTGATTTAGTCAATTTAGAACGTTATTCCTGGGTTACAAGAATCATAGTCTATCCCTCCCTCCCCTACCCCTCCCCTTCCCATAGCCCACTGCAATTCTACTGGGTATTACATGTGTTCTTGATCAGAACCTATTTTCATATTGTTGATCTTTGCAATTTAGAATCTACATCCCCAATCATATCCCCCTCAACCCATATATTCAAGCAGTTGTTTTTCTTTGGTGTTTCTACTCCCACAGTTTTTCCTCTGAATGTGATTAGTGTTCTTTCTCATAGATTCCCTCGGGGTTGTTCAGGATCACTGCATTGCCACTAATGGAGAAGTCCATTACATTCGATTATACCACAGTGTGTCAGTCTCTGTGTACAATGTTTTCCTGGTTCTGCTCCTCTCACTCTGCATCAATTCCTGGAGGTTGTTCCAATTTCCATGGAATTCCTCCAGTTCATTATTCCTTTGAGCACAATAGTATTCCATCACCAACAGATACCATAATTTGTTCAGCCATTCCCCAATTGAAGGGCATCCCCTCATTTTCCAATTTTTTGCTACCACAAAGAGCGCAGCTATGAATATTCTTGTACATGTCTTTTTCCTTATTGTCTCTTTAGGGTACAACCCAGCAGTGCTAGGGCTGGGTCAAAGGGCAGACAGTCTTTTAGAGCCCTTTGGGCTTCTCCATTAGTGGCAATGCAGTGCTCCTGAACAACTCAGTGGGACTTACAAGAAAGAACACTATCCACATTCTGAGCAAAAACTGTAGGAGTAGAAACATAGAAGAAAAACAACTACTTGATTACATGGGTTGATGGGGATATAATTGGGGATGCAGACTCTATTTAGATCACCCTAGTGCAGACATCAACAACATGGAAATAGGTTCTGATCAAGGACACATGCAATACCCAGTGGAATTGTGCATCGGTTATGGGAAGGGGTAAGGGAGGGGAGGAAGGAAAAGAATATGATTCTGATAACCCACAAATAATGTTCTAAATTGACTAAATAAAAATTTCCCAAATAAATAAATAATAAAGTTAAAAAATAAAATAAAATTGGTTTCCTTGGTAATCCTGTCAAAAAAAAATTTGTGTATTTGTTGGATTTCACATCTTTCTGGTTCCGTTCAGGTTTAACTTTAAGGTCCTGCAATAACGCTACCATTTTCTCTAGTGTTTTGTAATTCATGTTTTCAGAAAACCTATTTTTTGTCCCACGCAAAACAGGGATTTATGGTTTTACCAGTCTGGGGAACTTCTGGGGGGAATAACTCTCTACCAACTCCCTAAGCACTTCTCTGTAACTTAGAGCCTTGGGTTGCCTAGAGCATTGACTTCCTCCTTAGGTCTTCCTAGCTTCCAGGTGACTTCTCAAACCACCTTTCCTTCTCAGAGGCTGAGAAATCTGTAATGCATAAGAAGATGGTAGGATTCTAGAGTTGGGGGTCTTGGGTTCAAATGTGACCTCAGACACTTCTTAGCTGTATGACCCTGGGCAAATCACTTTAACCCCCATTGCCTAGCCCTTACCACTCTTCTGCTTTAGAACCAATACACAGTATTGATTCTAAGATTGAGGGTAAGGGTTTAAAAAAAAAAGAACAACATGGTAGAATTTAGAATTGGACAGAGCCTGTGAGGTCATAGCCTAAACCTTTCACTTTACAAGGGAGAATGCCAAGACTCAAGAGAGGTGGTGGGTAGCTAATTTCTACATACATATACAAAACCTCTGACTCAGTTCAATGCTCTCCTGTGTCATCAGGCTGGATGATGGATTAGGATCCCAAAAGGTCTTGCCAGGCTGAAATGGTAAACCAGAAGTAAGATGAAAGATATTCTTCCATTTGAAGTAGAAACTGATATAATTAAAATGTAAATAATATCAATATCTCCTATATCGAGATAAAAAAAATCAACACCCCAGAGAGAAACAGGATGGATGGCAGAGACCATATTTCAGGATAATTTTTGTGACAAAAAGACGATTTTTTTTCCTTTTGAAAGATCAGACTACCCCATTGTTGTGGGGGGCTTGAAGGGTATTCTTTGCCAGAATGCAAGACTCCATAGCTTAGCTTAGAAATAAAAAGAGAAATTTATTAACTTAGAACTCATGTTGAATGTGGCTGGGAGGATAGTATAGATGGAAAGCTGCCTCCTAGAGGATGATCCAGGGAGGATAATTCTCTCAAGGGTCTTTCTTATCATTAGCCTTTGAAGTCCAGGCTGACCCTTTTTTAGCCTTAACAAGAATGCAAGGAAGCAAAGGATTTTCCTGCTTACAGTTTGGCCTGAAACACTTCTATAATTTGGGAGTGCAAGGCAAACCTAGGGTCCCACATCACCATGAAGTTATGAGGGGTATTTACTTATTGCTTCTAATGGAGCTCATACTTTACTCTTCCAACAGAAATGGGAAAGTCATTATTTGTCATTTCCAGAAATTGCTTAACGGTGGGGACATAAAGTGAGACATAAAGCCGGCTTGCTTTAGGGATATTGTTCCAACACAGCTCTCAAAGGAATCCGAGGAGAATTCTATGCAACAAAAACAACATAAGAAAAAATAAGATTAAAAAAAATCAACTACGAAGTATAACATTAAAAATTTGACATCTAAAATATGTAAGGTACTATTAGGAAATAAAAAGAAGGCTAAGCTAAGTGGATAGAGAGCTGGGTCTGGAGTCTGGAGGACATGACTTCAAATCTGACCCCAGACACATCAACTAAATGACTCTGGGCAAGTCACTTAACCCTGTTTATCTCAGTTTCTTCTGTTTTGATCTCCCTCACTTCATCTGTAAAAAGAGCTGGAGAAGGAAATAGCAAGCCACTCTAGTGTCTTTGCCACAAAAACCTCAAATGGAGTTGCAAAAATTTTCATACTATTGAAAAAATTACTGAACAGCTATAAACATAAGAGGGTTATACCCTCCCTCCCCCCAAAATAACCCCTCAATCATAATTTGGGCTGGAGGTGAAGTGTTCAGTTAATCGATCCCAAGGATGAAACAATGACCAACAATGTAACCCACAGGAGGGAGTTTATTTAACAAGCTGCAGTTTGGGCTCAGCACTCTAAAAATGGCTGGAGCCCCGAGTCTGGGGCTTGCAGGCTTTTTATCCTGGAGTGGTAGGAGGAGGGTACAGGAATTCCTGGGGTGGGGGGTGGGGTGAACAGGAAGTTGACAGGAACTCCAGGGGCTGGGGTGTTATCAATTCCTGGCACATGTCAAAAGGGGGAGTGACAGGAACTTCTGGGGTTGGGGTCTATCAGCTCCTGGCATATGTCAGGATGTGATGATTTGCCTGCAGGGTTTCTATGGGTAGGGGGTCAGGGAAGGGAGAAAAGAGGTCCCAGGGCTGGTCCTTTCGGGGGAGAGGGAGAATGGCTATAACTACCTCCGGTTTTAGGGACTCGCTGGGTCCTTATTCCTAAACATACAGTTCCTAGCTAGCTATGTGACCCTGGACAAGTCCCTTAACCCTGACTGCCTAGCCCTTACAGATCTGTTACCTTAGAACTGATATTTAGCATGGATTGTCAGCTTGAAATCTGGACACCCCAGGTTTATCCCTGCCCTTTGAGAAACCCCTGTTTTGGGCTGAATGATAGACCTTAAACTGTTTGGGGACCCTAGTTTGGGTAAGATTAGTAGATAAAGTCAAATGTTGTATTAAACTCCTCTCTCAGGAAGCCCAGCTCTTAGCTTGACCCTTTCTTTTGTAACTGTTATAGTTGATTGCTCCCTGATACCCCAGCTGCTGGTTGCAACCTCTTTGCAGCCTGCTTACAGTTTGTCTATGCATGCTTGCTGTACCAAGTTCTCCAGAGTATAAATGACCGCCCAAATTCTCGCACTCTTTGGAAAAAAGCATCCAGCGTATTGTCTTCTCCCAGGGGTCTGTTCCCAGAGTCCCAGGGTGCAGGCCCTGTAAAGTTCTTGGTGCTGGGCTCTGTGTCGCTGCTGAATTTTGGACCTATCCCTTTCCTGATTAAAGATTTGGTCTTTCTGACCACTTAAATAGTTCTGTTTTTTTTTTTTTCCAAGCTAATAGTATCAATTCTAAGACAGAAATTAGGGGTTTAAAAAATAAATAAATAATGGAGGCAAAATCCAATTCACAATAGATATATGGACAAAGATTATAAACAAAGAATTTAAATATAAACATTTGTATACCTATTAGAGACTCTCCATTAATTCATTACTTGTAATCTGTACTTGTTTGGCAACTACTTTAATTTCAATACATAAAGTATTAATATTTTTTTTAATTTTCTGACAGTTTTCAAAAGAGGAAATACATTGTTCATAAATATTCAAGAAAATACTAAACCTCCGTTTGGTGGGGGGTAGATTGAGGGAAGGCGGGAGGTATAAGGAAACTGTAAAGGTAGGAATGGCAGACCAGAGGATTTGATATTTGATATTCCAGGTGATACGTGGCATATATTCTGTGACAGTGTTGGGGAGGTGGGATGGGAAAAGTGTGTGATGTGGTCAGACCTCCCACTAATAGATTTTCTGATTCACCAGGGGGTGGCAGGCCAATGTGGGCTAATAATATTCAACTTGAGGAAGTTTGAAAGGTCTCCTGAGGATGTGAACCTTACTGAACAGTCCAGGCACGCACAGCCTTTCACGTCATCAGCCTCCCTTAAATACCTGTTTATCTTCCAGGCACTCCAGGATTCTGAATTCAGAATCAAGGGTAAGTAGACACAATTGCTAACCTCTAGGAATGTACAATTTAAGATCCCATAACATGGACAGATAAGCACAGAACTTATTGTAGACTAATAAAAGCCTTAGACTCAAGGCTTTAACTACTGTTAGTTAAGTATTAACCTCATGCACCAGTCAGAGGTGAATGGAACTTGGAGTGGGGGGAAGTTTATCATTATCAGCCTTTGGTAGACTGGTAGGACCCAGTTAATGGGCATTCTAAGCACAGGCAAGACCAGGAAAATCCTCACTTGATCAATCCAGGAATCTTTGGACAATTCTTCTCCTTTACCCCTTCCCTGAAACCCAAGGACTACGCTGCCGCAATTATTGACCTCACCCAGGTCTCTTTTGCCAAGGCTTTCTTTAAATATCTAGACCTTTACCCAGCATCACCTGGAACTGACTACCTTCAGCTACAACTCAGTGTGCGAGCTGGCACGTCCACAGCAATTGTGTCAAAAAATAGGGTTTCAAAAAAATTACAGGGGACAGAGATTTTAAAAAAATATTGCTACACCTATCCTAGGTTCTGCCACCTGATTTACTAATATTTAGCATAGTATAAGGCACATTATTTACAGAGTAACCCCTGAGAGCTGTGCCTTGTCCCTGCTCTATTAACACTCTCCTTCCTTCCTCATCTTGATCCTTGGGTCACTCCCACCATTATTTCACTCCTATGTGTGTGCTGCTGAATGAAATGACAGATTCCTGGACTTTTTGTCAGAGACACTTGCTAGAAAATGTTTTCCCCAGTTTGTTGTTTACCTTCTAATCTTGGCTGCATTGGTTTTGTTTGTACAACCCTTTTTTAATTTGATGCAATCAACTTGATCCATTTCATTTTTTGTCATGTTCTCAATGTCTTCTTTGGTCATAAATTCTTCCCTTTAACTGTAACTCTGACAGGTAAACGTTTCTGTGCTCCCCTAATTTGTTTGTGGTATCACCTTTTATTTATAGACTTAGTACCCATTTGGACTTTATCTTGGTGTATGGTGAGATGTAGGCCCTCACTGCTGCAAAGCAACTCTTTTGCAGCTCCCTAATTAACTCACTGTCACACTCCATACAACTGCCCTACTAAATCTCATTCCTCCTCAGACTCCTATGGCTCCAGAACACTACCTCATAGTTCACTGAAAAAATGGAAGTCATTCAGCATGGATTACCTCTGCCAATCTCTCTGTCATCAAATCTCAAATAATAAGGTGGTTATTCTCCTTGCCAAGTCAAAACATCTTCATCTACCTATTCTATTCCATGTTCTCCAGATTGCCCCCTTCTTTTATCCCCACTTTCACTTATCTTCAGTCTCACTCTCTCTCTGTCTCTCTCCCTCTCTCTCTCTCTCTCAGAGAGAGGCTGCTTCCCTATTTCCTGTAAACATGCTTATGTGTCCTCATGCTCAAAGTTGATCTTTCCATCCCCTTTCCCTATCATTCCATAGCTTTCTTCCCATTTGTCATTTGTGGCTAAAGTCTTTGAGAATGCCATTTACAACAGATGCCTCTCCTTTCCTTTTACCTTCTTCATAATTCTCTACAGTCTGTTTTCTAACCTCACAATTCAAGCTAAACTGCTCTTTTTAAAGTTACTAATGATTTCTTAATTCCTAGATCTAATGGTCTTTCTCAGACCTCGTCTTTCGTGATCTCTCTGAAGCTTTTGATACTGTTGATCATTCTAGCCTCCTTGGTGTTCTCTTCTCTCTAGATTTTCAGGATTCTTCTCTCCTTTGGTTCTCTTCCTATCTCACCACTCCTCTGTTCCTTTTGTTGGCTCTTTATCCAGACCATGGCCATTAACCAGTTTTCCCACATAGCTCTGCCCAGGCTCTTTTCTCTTCACTCTCCATACTATTTCAGATGGTGATCTCATCAGCTCCCAAACATTCACTCATCTCTATGTTGATCATTCTGAGATGCATTTATCCAGCCCTAGCCTCTCTGCTGCCCTCCAGTGTCTTCTATCCAACTGCTCATTAGACATCTTGAATGGGATGTTCTGTACTTCTTACAATTTAAGTTGTCATTCTGACTGATGGGGGCTTGACCTAAGAGATGAATGAGACCAGAATAGGTGGATATGGCAGTTTATTGGGAGAGTAAGGGGGCCTAATGCTAAGAGGATTAGCAAAAGGGTCTTGTCTAGGTTAGGGAAGTCATAGGTTTTCAGAGGTTGGGGAAGGATTGGGGTGTAGAGGATAAAGCAGGTTGGATTAATCTCATTGGCTGTTTGGAGGGGGGGGTTCCCAGTGTTTGGAGGGGAAATCTGCCTTCCTCAATACCAAAGTGTAGTCTAGAGCACCCAAATAATAAAAGTGAGAGACCTTTAGGAATGCAAAAAAGAAAACACTTTATTCACTATTGCATAAGAGCGGGGACTCTCCCTCAAGCCTGCCATGCCCACAGGAAGACAGCAAAGCCCCCAATTTATAGGGCAAATTCAATTCTGAGTTCACAGGACATCATTGAGTGATGTTACATTTTATGCTGTCATCCTGCTGATGGATCCTGGCATCCCCTCAGAACTATGAGACTATCTTGCAAAATGGGAGCTTTAGGGACCATCAAAAGGTCGGTTGTTGTACAAAGTGCAACCCAGAACAATTCCTGAAACTTTTTGGTGCCAGGACAGATAACCAGGACCAGGGAGCAGCACTGACCCACTGATTCCTCAGGGGAGAGTGGGTCAGAAAACTGACAAGCTGCCCTCCTGCTTTTCACAGAGCCTTTATTTCCCTATTGACCTCAATACCTTTGTTTACATCTGGCAGGCTGTGGGAGCCCCAACCTGAGAGTTTAAACACAAGGGAAGGGAAGGGGAGGTGTGTATTTGGCCGAGAGAGAGGGAGAGAGACAGAGACAGAGACAGAGACAGAGACAGAGACACAGAGACAGAGCTAGAAAGGTAACATCTTCTTCACTCCTGGACTCAGATGACTGGTAGTCTACATTACAGCAGGATCTTAAAAGGGGTCTTCTTACCTCTTACTCTACTACATATCTTAAGAGAGTATGGCATTCCCACACTGACTTTTAGGCTTTTATGTGTAATGTTGTGGAAGAAAGATTTGGAAGTAAAAGTTTGCAACAGAGCTGGAGTAGCTGGGACTACTGAGCTGTCACTCAAGAGAACATTCTAATTGGAATGGTGACCAGAAAAGACTGTTGATAAAGGAGGAGACAAACTGAAATCTGGGTCTCTTGGCTTGGGGACAGAAAGAAAGAAGCACAAAAGTCCAGCTCTCTCTGATTTCTCTGCTGTTACAGTGACTGAATTTCCAGACCTGTTAACCCATTTTCTCAATCTGAACTATATTTCACCATTCTCTAACCTAGGAATTATTCTAGTGATTATGGAAACCTCAAAGCCCTCTTTCCTTCCATTTCCTTATCTTTCCCTTCTTCCCCAATAAACTCCTTACTTAATCTTAAAGAAGAGAAATAGTATTTGAGACATCACAAAACTCACCCTGAGTTGATTTAGAGAGACCAACAGAGGAATAACTGGAAGGGCAGGGAAGAAGGGAGGAGGGACAAGGAGGGAGGAAAACCAGGGAGGGTAAAGGGAGGAAAAAGGGAGGAAGGAAGAAGATTGGCAGATCTGATCTTAAGTTATCATTTATCACTGAAATAATCCCTTATTACATATGACTCTTGGGCTAAGGGCAGGGACAGGAGTATCACTGGAAGAGACTGACTCTTACTGTTTTTACTGGGGTTATAAGGATATTTAATGGGGTATCAATATTGATAGCCAACCACTACCTTGAGAGTTACTCAGGATTAATCCACACTCCAGAGGCCAGGAATGAAGAGTTATTGAGCGGGGGACAGAATATTGTTTGTCTTGGATCCCTCAGACTGGAACAAAGAATCTTGATGTTCTGTCTTGTAGAACAGGTGATACCACAGTCCTTTGTTCCATTGTTCCAACAGTGCTGGGGAGGGAGGGCTGCTAGTTTGGATTGGTGTTGGACCAAGGAGGGGCTAAAGTATGTCAAAAAGGTCTAAAACTAAACTAATGATCTTTCCCCTCAAATCCTCTTCTTCCTAACTTCCCTATTACTATTGAATAATCCACTCAATACTATTGAGCTCAATTATTCTTGAGCCCCATCATCACAATCCCCCAGACTCCCAACCTGGGTTTCATCATCAACTTTCTATTTCCCCTCCTATTCAGCCTGCTGCAAGCCTTGTCCATTTTTGCCTTCATACCATCTCTCACATCTACTCCTTCCCTTCTCTGATACTGGCCAGGTGCTTATCATAGGACACCTGAACTGTTTCAGTTGCCTCTTGGTTGGACTCCCTGACATGTCTCTCCACACTCTGGTCCATTCTCCATTCATCCACCAAAGTGATTTCCCTATAGTGCTGGTCTGACCCTATCAACCTCAAACTCAATTCCAATAATTCCCTATTCCCTCCAGAATCCCATATAAAATGCTTTGTTGAGGGGCAGTGAGGTGGCTCAGTGGATAGAGAGCCAGGCCTAATGATGGGAGGTCCTGAGTTCAAACCTAGCCTCAAACACTTCCTGACTGGGTGACCCTGGGCAAGTCACTTAACTCCCATTGCCTAGCCTTTACTGCTCTTCTGCCTTGGAACCAATACATAATATCGATTCCAAGATAGAAAGTAAGGTGTGTCGTTTTTTAAGTCCTTTGTTTGGCATTCAGAGTTCTTCATCACCTGGACACCGCCACTGCCAAACACCCTGCACACACACAAGTTCACCTTTCCATTCTTCTAATGCCTTACATCCCCCCACTCTATTGCCACTGGATTATGTGACTTAGTGACCTTCCTTGCAATTTCTTCAATGAGACACTCCATCTCCCAAGTCCAGGCATTTTCATTGGGTATCTACTTGATGCCCAGAATGTCTCCTTTGTCATCCTTCTGGCTTTCTTGGCTTCCTTCCTAAAATCTCACCTTCTGCAAGAAGTCTTTCTAGATCCCCCTTAATTCTCGTCCCTTCCCTCTGTTGATTATTTAAAATTTATCCTGTGCATAACTTGATTGTCCATTGTGGGTCTCATGCTCTTTTCAAGAGCTCCCAGTCTAATGGAAGAGGAGTAACAGACTCATCAACTGTGACAAGGAAATCACTTTAAAAGACTGATATATATTAATTTAAGGTCGCCAAGGAATTCAGCTATGTAATTCCTAAATGAAAACTCAAGTCAGCCGTCAGCCTTTTATAGAGTTTAATTACAAACAGGAGGAAGAAAGGAATTAGAGATAGAGAGAGAGAGAGAGAGAGAGAAAGGGGAGAGAAGGGAATAGGGCTTAAATACCCCCTCTGTTTAGGCTGGGCCAAAAGGCCCAAGCCCTTAGATAGCTGGGGCAAAGAAAAGAGATCAGTCCCTATTACTCACGTGACCAAAATGGAGAAACAGTCTCAGAGGCCCCCACCTTCAGCTTCCTTCAGAGCCAATCCTCAAAGCACCACCTCTCAGACCAAAAACCTCTCCAACCAACCCCCTCAGTCCTCAGCCCCTCTATCTTTAAGGAAACCATCCAAGTTCCCTCCCCTCAGTTCTCACATCTACCAATCACTGTCCATGTCTTCCCTGTGCCAATGGTGGCTCTAGCTTAACCCAGGACCGCCCAGAGGTCTGTGGCTTGCACATGTCTGTTGAAGGTCATATTCTCAATAATTAAATCTTGATCCTTTGCTGCAGCCCTTCCTAAATCCTGTTAGGACTGAGTGGGGTGGAAATTGTATTTTCCCAGACCTGGTTCTGTCATTCCAAGTATCTCTATTGTATCAATTCTAAAATCAATCATGACTCAAAGAAATTCCTGTTCTATGCTTAAGCATAGGTCAAAGCCCTTTCCATTGTTCAGCAAAAGGTTTCTGTCCTAAAGTAATCTTAAGAAGGGAGGAGGAGGAACCTCCCATACCAATGGGGTTCACATTCCAATAGAGTTCCCACTATCAATAGGAAATTTTTCAAGTATGAAATTTCCCAATGGTGAAATTTCCAACATTTATAAGTCTAAGAAATTTTAAGGTTTACACAACGAAGCAGACAAACACCGACAAAAATATGCAGATTAATGGCATAAACTCAGGCTGCCTTCAAGACCATTATTATACAACAAAGAGAAAATGATTTCCCCCCTGAAATATATAGCAGTGAAAGAAGGGCTAGTACATCCATATGCATTTGAATACACACCTACATATGTGCAGGCTTAAATGTTTAGGTTCTTCGGAATCTTTTCCTTTTTGTAAAGACAAAGCAAGATGCTAACAAACCAAACTGAGATCTAGAATGGCATTGCTTTATTTTCACAGTATGAAATAAAGCTAAATAACAAACTGGACTGAGCCTGGGCTCCAGGGTGATGAACCATGTCCAAGTCCATCCACTACCCCATTACTCGAAGTCCCCAGAGAGCTTATTCAGCAATGATCTCTTAAAGGTGGCATTAGAGCAACTTGCTGTGTTGAAAGCAAATGTATCTCTTCCCAGTCACAGACTCAGTAGGAAGTTTCTCCCTTCCGTGGTTTTCTAGTAGTTCCCAGAAGATGGTTTGGGTTTTTGTTCTCTGCTTCAGCCCCACCAATATGATCCCCCTCTCTGTTCTTTGTAGCTCTACTTCACATTTTCTCTAAAAGCTTCAGGGGTGTATCTCCTGTCCCTTCATATAGTAAATCTCTTTGCTTTTGTAATTTTATTTTTTTTAATTTATTCATTTGTTGCATTAAAATACTCAGTTAACTCCATCCCTTCCTTCTCTCCTCCCATTTGAGAAGGTATCTTTTGACAAAAAGATATAGGCATATATAAACTATGTCTGTCTTACTTCTATTTATCAGTTATTTCCCTGGGGGGGACGGGACATACACAAGCCATTCTTCAAATAGTATTTCTGTTTCTGTATATAATATTTTCTCTCTCGCTTTTCTAAACCCTTACTTTTTGTCTTAGAATTAATACTCAGTATTGGTTCCAGGGCAGAAGAGTGCTAAGGACTATGCAACTGGGGCTAAGTGACTTGCGCAGAGTCACACAGGAAGTTTTTTGAAGGTAGCCTTGAATCCAGGTCCTCCCAATCCTGGACCAAGTTCTCTATCCGGTAAGCCACCTAGCTGCCCCTATCATGTTCTCTTGGTTCTGCTTATTTTTCTCCTTATAATTTCAGGTAGGTCTTTCCTGTTTTTTTAAAAGTAACTTACTCATCCTTTCTTCCAGCTCAGTAGTATTCCATCACAACCACATGCCACAACTTATCTAGCCATTCTCCAGCTGATGGACAGCCCTCCAGTTTCGAGATCTTTGCCACAACAAAGAGAGCTGCTATCAATATTTTAGAACAGATAGGTTCATGGCAATGTGACTGTGGACAAGTCCCTGAGATCTTCCTGAGTTTCCTTTTTCTCATCTATCAAATGAAGGGGTTGGACTCTGAGGCCATGATCCTCTAACCCCTGTTGAGACAAAGCCATTAAATTAATCCTTCAGTATATTTGGGTCGGTGTGACAAAGGGACCATGAGCTTGGTCCAGAGTTGTAAGGGAGAGGATAATAGGGTGGATAGAATTTGGAAAATCACTTCTGTGCCTACAGATCCCATCAAATCTCCTTGGGATGCTTTATGTCAATCATGAAAAGGTGTCCCAACAGAGGTTGCATCTCCACCAGAGGAGAAAGCCCCCATGTTGATGAGACCATGGGAGTTGTCAAAGTATCAAAGAAATCATGTCTTAATTCTTTTTCCATATTAGACATAAACTTTCTATGATGAGACCCTTTCTCTGAAACCCTTTATCCCAAGAATATCATCTTGGTTCTTCAGCAGCCACTGAGAATAGAATAATAATGAGATATTTGTAAAGTGCTTAGCATGGTGCCTGGCTGTGCCTAGGTGCTTTTATTAAGCTTCTTCCCTTCTCCCCACCCAGCTATCCCCCACCCCCATCTCCAGTGCCCCTGGTTTAATTAAGAATGGATCTCTTTCCTTTCTTTTTTCCTTTAGAGGGCAGTCTTGGGAAAAGTACTAGCTTTGTCACTTATGACCTTGGGTAAGTCACCTAAACACTTTTAACCTCAATTTTCTCAACCTCAGAATGAAGAGGTTGGACAAAAAGACCTTGGAGGACTCTGGCATCCTTAAACGTGTGTGTGTGTGTGTGTGTGTGTGTGTGTGTGTGATGCTATGAGCTCTCCCTCCTATGATGTTAGCAATGACAGAGTTTTAGTCACCTACCCTAATCATGTGGTACTGGAAAAATAATCTAAATCCTTATAGCAGCCTTAGTAACAGGAGCAGTGTGTCATTTGTCTGAGTGTGTCAATTGTCTTCTTTGTCAGAGCTGGTTAGCAGTGGAAACTGGTGGCCACTTTCAAGATCAGCTGTTTCTAAACTGTATGTCTGAAATAGATGAAAGTCTGAATAAAACACATATTATTGAACCATAAGGAATGGCAAAAGGGATAGATTCAGGGAAACCCAAAAGGATTTAATGAACGGATGTAGAGTGAAGTGAGAGGAAGCAGAAGAATCATTTGTGAGTGACAACAACACTATAAAATAAAACAACTGAAAGGCCTTTGAATAATAGTCAGTGTATTGATCAAATATGACTTCAGAAGGTGAAGAGGAATCATACTTCCAAACTATTTTGGCATTCAGAGCTCTAGCTAACCTAGCCATTGCCTAACCTTCTAGGCTTTTATACCTTAGTTCCCAGTACATTCTCCAATTCAGTAACACTGGCCTCCTGGATGTCCCACAAACAAGACACTCCATCTCTTAGTGCTGGGCCTTTTCTCTGGCTGCCCTTCATGCTTGGAACACTCTTCCCTCCTCCATTCCAACTACTGATCTCCCTGGCTTCCTTTAAGTCCCAACTAAAACCCCACCATGTCAGAATTACCAAGGAGGCAACTAGGTGGCTTAGTGGATGGAGCTCTAGATTTTGAGTTAGGAAGACCTTAGTTCAAATTTGACTTCAGACATTTACAAGCTGTGTGACCCTGGGCAAATCACTTAACTTCTGTTTGCCTTAACCCACTGGAGAAGCCAAGAAAACCTCATAGACAGTGTGGTTCACAAGCTTACAAAGAGTTGAACAAGACTGAACAATAACCCCAAAATCTCAACTTCTACAGGAAGTCTTCCCCAACTCATCTTAATTCTGGTGCCTTTGCTTTTTTCGTGGTTTTCTGCTTATCTTGTATATAACTTGCTTTGTATAAATTTGTTTGCATGTTGTCTCCTCTCTTAGACTATTAGCCTCTTCAAAACAAAACAAAACAAAACAAAACAAAAAAAACCTTTACCTTCAGTCTTAGAATCAATATTGTGTATTGGTTCCAAGGCAGAAGAGTGGTAAGAGCTAGGCAACTGGGGTTAACTTACTTGCTCAGGGTCACACATCTAAGAAGTGTCTGAGGCCACATTTGAACCTCGGACCTCCCATCTCTAGGCTTGGCTTTCAAACCACTGAGCCACCCAGCTGCCCTCTTTTTGTATGCTTCTTGAGAACAGGTACTGTATTTTCTCTCTTTTTTGTATCATAGCGCAGTGTTTGGCATATTAATAAATGTTCATTGATTGATTGATTCTACCTTCTTCACTGAGAGATGATAAACCAGGAAACACAGAATGAAATAAACAATTTTAGGCAAAGTCAATGTTTAAATTAGTTATGTGAGATGATATTTTATAATCACAAAAGGTTTTACATTTTTTGTCCAATGAATAAGGAGTTATGAAGAGGAGGTTTAGAGTAGTGCTAGATACACACACACACACACACACACACACACACACACACACACACACAAGAAAGCAGAAGGGAGTTTACAAGGGGACATAGATAAGAAGGGCAATTCGAGAACTTCTGAGTTAAAGATATACTTTTTAAAAAGCTATTAAGTAAAGATTTATGGGGTCATGAACAATCCACATTTCCTATTCTTCTTTATATAAGGAAACATTTGTTATTGATGATATTTATCTTTTATTTGTCAATAAAAAATAAAATAAAAAACGACTTTCACCGATTCTGTAGAATTCACAAATGGGATATACATCTATATACACACAGACACATAAACATACATATAGGCTATTGTAAGGGTAAATATAAATTTTAAAAAGTAAGAAAGAGATTCCTTCAGCCTAGTGAGCAGAGGACAAAAAAGAAGCCAGAGCCTGAGCAGCCTGCTGCTTGAGCCCAAGCCCAGAAGCCCCTGCAGCATGGGTTTCAGCCAATTTATATAGAAACCACATAGGGGCCTGACACAGGGACACAAGAAAAGGGAACCCCAGGAAGAGTAAAGAATGCTGGGAAATGAAGTCCCTAGGGTACAAATTTTTAAAACACACTATGAATAAACACTGAATATAAAGGTCCAAAAATGAATGAATGAAAAGGTCTCTCTTTCCTTCCTCACCTGACAAGATGAAATTCTCATGATCTTTATCTGTATCTGTAGTTCCCGTTGAAATCAGTAGCAATGTCTATTAGAACCAGCCTATCCTAGATTAGCAGCAGGTGACAGCAGGTGGCAACATCTACATAGGATTCTGTAAGATTCTGTAAGAGGGAAAGAAGGCAGGTTGTATCTTTTGCAGAAGTCTGATGCATGGCTTTGCAGAAGAAGGGCTGGCTCACAAATGAAACTAAGCAGGAGAAATTCCACAGAGTGTGAGGAACATATAAAAGGAGACTCACAGAGGTCATTGGGAGAAGTGTGTTCCTGTCTCTTCAAGAGTTTGGAGAGAGCACTTCTTGCCGTTGGTGACCTGATTTACTTTGGCTGTTCCTGTGACTTATCTACCCAACCATCATGTCTGAGAGAGAGAGAGAGAGAGAGAGAGAGAGAGAGAGAGAGAGAGAGATCCTGTCCACTCTGAGTTTGACTGTTTCTGTAAACTGAGTTCCTGTGAGCAGGAGTCATAACAGATTTCATCCTACCTAAAGAGAAGCCAACAAGATCCTATTGACCTGTCTGTCTGGAAGTGAGGCCGTAGCCATCTTGGGCTCAGGCCGACTAGAGTAAATCCATCATTTACCTCACCCTATCAATTCCTGAAGAACTATAAACTCATCCACCATCAATGTTTGGAGGGCCAATAGGTCAGGAAGCTAGATAGGGTTTTGGGGTTTCAAGAAAGAGAGTGTAGGAAAGGGAGCTGGAAGACCAGAAGAGGGTTTTGTGAAAAATTCATAGACTGGAGGGAGGAGAAATAGGGGAAATAGAGTAGGAAAACCATTTCCTGCCCACCTTCCCTTCCCTGTGTTAAAAGTAGTTAATAAACAAATTTACTCTTTACAAGATCAAGAAGCAGTCAGAATGCATTAAACCCTTCAACATCTGCAGGTTTGGCCTACCACAACCAGCCTTCAGCCTGTTATCATCTAGACAGAGTACTATACTGGACAAACCTCTATCATCAGTACAGGTTTAAATATTTTCCTTATTTCAATGCTCAGAGGAACCCTTAGAACAAATTGGACACAGTAGGAAAAAAGAACTTTTGGATTCCAAGGAACCTGACAGAAAACTAAGCAGAACTTCATTAGGACTCCATGAAATAAAAAAAGGACTTCCAGTGAGAACATACGAATATATTCTTTGGCTTTAAATTTGAGCCCATGCTCTCTGGTGACCTTTATTCTGTTCAGAGAGTGAACACTTCTTTTTTTGTTTGGTTTTGGGTGGGAGCAATGTTTCTGTAACAACTCTCTTAGTTACACTTTCCTTAGTAAATACCATTTCTAAAAGCTAATTGGCTAATAATCAGTGGAAAGAACTTTGATGGGGGTTTCAATCACACTATCAAAAAAAACCCTGGATATTTAATATGCCAATGTGAGTGAGAGCGGGGAAAACAGCCACAAAAGGTACTTATAGACATGTTGTCTCGACCTTTAGAATTTAGCTATAGGAAATGACAAGAAGTACGATTTCAGAAAAATCTGGGAAGACATGAAATGATAAAGAGCCTAGTGAGCAGAACCAGGAAAACATTATATATAATAACAGCAATATTGTATGATGAACAACTGCGAATGACTCAGCTGTTCTCAGCAACAAAGGGATACAAGACATCAATCCCAAAGGCCTCATGACGAAGAATACCATCAGCCTTCAGGGAGAGAACTGATGGAGTCTGAATGTAGACCAAAGCACACTATTTCCCTTTCTTTCTTCATTATTTTTGTCTTTTGTTTTGAGATTTCTTTCACAAAAAGAACTAATATGGAACAATGTTTTAGATGATTGCACATGTAAAATACATAGATTGATTACTGTGTCAGGGAAGGGGTGGGGGAATGAAGAAGGGAGGGAGAGAATTTGGAAATCAAAATAAAAAACAAATGAATGTTAAAATTTGTTCTTACATGTAATGGGGAAAATGAGATCGATTTTAAAAGTAAAATAAGAAGTAACTCCCTAGATACAGTTCATTTTGCCATTAAAAATGAATGTGATGGGGGGCAGCTGGGTAGCTCAGTGGATTGAGAACCAGGCCTAGAGACGGGAGGTCCTAGGTTCAAATCCAGCCTCAGCCACTTCCCAGCTGTGTGACCCTGGGCAAGTCACTTGACCCCCATTGCCTAGCCCTTACCACTCTTCTGCCTTGGAGCCAATACACAGTATTGACTCCAAGACAGAAGGTAAGGGTTTAAAAAAAAAAAAGAATGTGATGACCCTGGACAAGTCACTTAATCCCCATTGCCTAGTTGTTACCGCTCTTCTGCCTTGGAACCAATACACAGTATTGATTCCAAGACAGAAGGTAAGCGTTTAAAAAAAAAATTAATAAAAATAAATAAATAAATAAATGTGAACTCATAGAAGGCAAGGGCTGTTTCATTTTTGTCTTTGTAATTTCAGCTATTGGACAGTTCAGTGCTTATTGATTAAATTAAGGGCAATTATTTGTTTGCTATACCTCATGCCTTAAAGCATAATATTGAGCGAGATAAAATAAAACGACCACCCACCCAAATTACAATTACAAACCTGGAGTCAGAGAGTGGATAGTATAAGAAGCCTCCCTCTCATGAGGGAGGCGCAATTCCCTAATGGCAATACCAATGCATGAGTGCAGATATAAGCATCATATAGAGTCCCGACACAAGACCACCACCTCGCTCCCTGATCTGATACCCCATTATTTGGGAGCTGAAATTACAATCTACCCAGTAAGAAAACAGCAAGATACCTGGCATGAGCTCATCCCAGGCTCCCAGGATAGAGAAAGATTATGGAGAGATAGCCCTGTCCTCAGGACTGACCTCTCTGACTCCTAAAGTTCAGAGGAGATAAGGAGGAAGAAGAGCCTAATTTTTTTGTCCTTGAAATGAGATAAGAGGCCTCCCAACTCACTGGGCCTGGGACAATAATGAAATGTCCTTGAAATGTTATTCTGTAAGCCTAAACAGACTTTCATTCCTAATGGAGGGTATAGGACGGATGTCCACCTGAAGAACAAATTAATTCTTTCTATCCCCCCACAATATTTTTAGAACTTTGTTGGACCGAGTGAACAAATGAATTAATTAATAGTGAATGAATTTTAACTCTGGTCTTGAACTAAGTAAGGGCTTAGGTGAACACAATAGTAAATCATGAAAGAAGAGAGGATTCTAGTGGACCTTGGTGTTAGTAGGGAAGAAATTCTAGCCTTCCAGAACACTCTTTCAGGGACCTTCATGTTTTAAACCTCAATCTACAGATATCTCCACTATCTCTGGGATATTACACTCCTGGAAACAAACCTAACGCAAAGTCCCAGAAGACTTCTAATGTGGCCTCTGCTATTTGAGGTTGATCAATAGGTGCTGATCTTCCCCATTCTTAGATCCCATGAAGAATTAAGTATGCTTAAATTAAATTTATTTAAATGACAAACTACTTTTAATTAATTTAAATTTAATTAATTAATTAACATGTCAGCATCTACATGTGAGTTTTCTTTCCCTGGTGGGAAATATTATTTGGTGGAATTCCAAACTTAGGGAAGCCAAATCCCTTCCTAGTCATCACTATCTGCTCCCACCGAAAACCCCAGGTTGTGGGGAGCCGACACCCCCCCCCACTGGTTGACATGGTCATAGTCTAGGAAACCAGAAACTGCAAAGCAGCACCCAGAGAACAAGACCCCCGTTAACCCCACTCTGTGACTTCTCTTTCTCCAACTTTCCCTACTAATGGACTTGTTATGATTATTATTCTCTCCCCAATACAGGAGAAATAATATGAGAGCGAATACTTATAGAATCAATATATATATATATATATCCCACTTTAATCCCCCTAGGTTATTACCCCAAATGATTGCATTTACAGAATTAAAACCCAAAGATTATTGTCTATTACCCCCTTTCCCTTTCCCTCTTCACAGAGCCACATTCACTCCCATTACAAGCCAGGCAAGCCAAGAACGCCAATCACCTAAAGACACACTCCACTAAATTCTTTTTATGGACAGAAACCAAGCAACATTGCCAGGCACTTTAAAGCAACACAAGAAAAACAGAACTTGTAAATTGAGGAAAACCCCAAATCTGGTCTGTCATTCAATAACCCTCTAACCCTATACCTAGCTACAAAATGTTTTGTTTCCCATCTCCTAAGTAATTGTGATTGATTGTGAAAGCTGGCCAAAAGTAATTGGCATGTCTTTGGCGTGATTGAATGTTTTAACACCAGAAAATTACATCCATTTACATAGAAAGGACATTAAAGAAACTCTTCTTTTGTTCTCCAGGTGCTGGACATGATGAGAGCTTAATAGTGATTTTTTTTTCATTCATAGGAAAACAAGCTAATGCTTACTAGAGGTATTAATGAAAATATAAGGCAGAAATGAATTGTCAAGAGAGTAAGTTCTAAAACTTGACTTTGAATCCCGACTTACTAGTTGTGGAGACATGCTATACCATCTCTCTGAAACTTACTTTCCTTATGTGTTAAATAGGCACAGTGATATTTGCACCAGTCCATTTCTCCATGTTATTCTGAGGAAAATGCTATTGACAAGTTTAAATCTCTATATCAACACAAGTTTTAATGTTTCACTTAAATAGCTCCAAGAATAGTTATTGCAATCTAAACGTAACTAATTTCCTAATTACTCTTCACTGGAACCCCAGAAAAATCAAAACATAGATGAAAAAAAATCCAGACCTAAATTCCCTGGATCACCTATAAAATAGGCACCAATACATTGTATTATGGTCTAAGGGTTAAATTAGGAGTCCTGACAAAATAAGAGAACACCTTTTGATAATTTAAGTTTTAATGAAAGTATAGTACAGTTATAAATTATTATTTTCTATTTAAGTCAGAGAAAAGAAAACTTCTAGCTTTTAACAATTAACAACTTAGTTTAATTAAAATAGTGATAGTAAAAGAATATGGTAAAATGAATATAGTAAAGGGGAGACATATAGGAAAGAGGTAAAGAAAATTTCCTAATGTTTATACTAATTATACTATAATTACTACTGAAAATTGCCTATACCTAACTATAACAACCACCCCATAAAGTTCCAACCCAATCCAGCCCAATCAAAACCATCCCAATCAGTGTTTAATCCAACCCCAATTAAGTATGTCAGCAAGACCAGCCACCAGCCACAAGTTCAAGAAAGGAAAAAACACACCTAACAGTCCAAAAGCAAAAAGCCCTCTCAATAATCTCAGGCCCTCCTTTTATATTCCAGCAACTAAAAGCCAACAACTAACCCAACACTAGCCCAGCAGCCAACATCCCCACAACTGCCCAACTGTCAGGAACTGATACCTCTTTTAACCTTTTCCTACCTTACTTCCTGTCTCTATGACTCCTTCCTGTCTCTATGGTTTCTCTTTCCTGTCACTGTGGGCTAGTTAATCCCTATACATCTCTATGGTAAGAGGACCTCCAGGTCCCCCTTTAAATTTAAAAAAGTAATAAAGTATTCCTCTTTACAAAAGATAATATATTTATTATTATTTATTAATATAATTATTAATATAAATTAAATATTTATTAGAGAGAGACAGGAAGAGGTGGAGACAGAGAGACAGAGATAGAGAGACAAAAAGAGACTGAGACAGAGAGGGAGGGAGAAAAGTAATTGGTTTAGTGGTGGGGTGGGCAGGGGAGAGAATATTGATTTATTAACTAGAGAAGACTTTGTAGAAAAAAACTTTGAGCAGGGTTTGAAAAGAAGTAAATAGCCACAATAGGGAAGGGAGATATTCTTGTAAGTTATGAAGTAATAAAACTGGGGAGAAGAAAGAATAGATGTCCCTCATGAAGATAGTAAAGACCTGTAAGAGAAGAAAGTAGTCGGTGTGACGTAGGCATTCTATTGTGACTAATCTATAGTGTCTCAAAAATTGCTAAACTCAGACAGGCTCTTTCCTCCCTTGGCTCTCCTTTCATCAGTGACCTCATACTCAGGTATAGGTACGTATAAGGCAACATTCCTTGGGAGAGTTGTCTGGTGGGGCCATGGTTCTGCAAAGGTTCAGAGTAAGACCACACTGGGTGGCTGAAATCATCAGGACCCTGAAAGTTTGATGAATTAGAGAGTTCTATTGTTCTTCAGGGTCCTTGGAAGGAGTTCCTCAGGCTCTTCTAATACTCCTGTAGCAAACCTGACTGGGAACAATCATAGTTAGTGACTGAGAAAAAATGAAATGACCATCCATCCAAATTACCCTGCAATCAGAGAGTGAATAATATAAAAAGTAGTCTTTATTCGTTCTCAAGAGGAAGGTGAAATTGCCCTAATGGCAATGCCAATGCATGAATGTAGATTATATAGTGCATTATATTGGGTCCTGACACAAGATCACCACCCCACCCCCATCTGATACCCCATTATCTGGGAGATGAATTTGCAATCTAAGTATGAAAATCTATTCAATCAGGAAAGAGCAAGATACATAACATGGACAAAGGTTATAGAGAGGTAGCCCTGTCCTCAGGAGGGACTCCTCTGGCTCTTAAAGGTCTGAGGAGATGAGAAGGTGGGAGAGCCTAATGTAATGTCTCCCACTTCACTGGGCCTGGGGCAATAATGAAATGTCCTTCAGATGTTATTCTGTAAGCATAAATAGACTTTCATTCCTAATGGAGGGTATAGGATGGATGTATACCTGGAGAAGAACAAATTAATCTTTTTTATTCCCCACATTAGTTCTTTTGGATTTATATAACCTGTTTGATCACTAATGTTTATTTATTCTAAATGTTTCTTGGGTACAGTAGCAAAAGAATTTAATTGAGCATCTCATGACTTGAGGCAGTTAGATGGCAGAGTGAAAAGAGTGGGTCTGGAGTCAGGAAGACCTTAGTACAAATGCTAACCCTGGGCAATTCACTTCACTTCTGTTTGCCTCAGTTTCCTCAACTGTAAAATCCTAGGAAGGTTATTGTGGGGATCAAATGAGATAATATTTGTAAAGTGCTCATCTATAGGTGACCTTGGACAAGTTGTATCAACTCTTTGGTCTCAGTTTCCTATAAATGGGGAATTTGACCAGATGAACTCTAAAGTCCCTTTTCCAATTCTATAATCTTAAGATGATAAAATGTGTGGCTTTCCTACATTCCTTATCTCCCAGAGGAACTCCCAGAGGCACCCAGTCATCTCCTTGCTTTGCATCTCTTCCCAGTGATCAGCCCCAGCTCTATATTGTGTATTCTCCATTTTTAAAGGGCCAGGCTTCATACTTTGATTTTTGATTCACTTAAGTCATTTCCCTGTGCCCCATTCATGGCAGATTTCTTGACACTGGCATGTGTGTGGGGTGGGTGGGGAAGGAGGCATACCTATAACTTTATCAGTGCTCTCCAAGTCTAATGGAAAACGTGGAGAACCTGAGGTTAATTTTTCTCCTGTTCTTGGGGAACAGAGATCTAATGGATGCCCCTAAAGCTAATGACAGAGCAGTCACAACCCAAAGGGAGGGCTGTTTCTAATCCACAGCTGTGATGATGGCATTGATTCCAAAGGAAAGCAGCCCATAGCTCTTGCCCCACTCACCACCACACACAGGCACACACGTCCCATTTCAACTCTGACCAAATAGTACAGAGGACGACTTAAGAACAAAGATTTCTCTACTGAATTAATAGCTCATTAATATCCAGAGATGACAGGTATATGATATCTGCCTACTTCTCTGGATCAGGTCAAAGATGAAATTTGATTGGGCTCAGAGAGATGCAAATCAAAACTACGCTGAGGTATCACCTCACACCTAGCAGATTGGCTAACATGAAAGCAAAGGAATGTAATGAATGCTGGAGAGGATGTGGCAAAGACGGACATTAATGCATTGCTGATGGAGTTGTGAATTGATCCAACCATTCTGGAGGGCAATTTGGAACTATGCCCAAAGGATGATAAAAGACTGTCTGCCCTTTGATCCAGCCATAGCACTGCTGGGCTTGTACCCCAAAGAGACAATAAGTAAAAAGACTTGTACAAGAATATTCATAGCTGCGCTCTTTGTGGTGGCAAAAAATTGGAAAATGAGGGGCTGCCTTCAATTGGGGAATGGCTGAACAAAATGTTGATGATGGAATACTATTGTGATCAAAGGAATGATAAAGTGGAGGAATTCCATGGAGACTGGAACAACCTCCAGGAAGTGATGCAGAGTGAAAGGAGCAGAACCAGGAGAACATTGTACACAGAGACTGATACACTGTGGTACAATCGAACGTATTGTACCTGCTGCAGTGCCTGGCAGCCAGACTGGGAGTGGTCATGGGTCTGCATCTTGCTGAAGTATGTCATCGCCAGTATCCCAAGGTCAGTGACTCCCTCCTGCTGCCCCACAGGGCCTGCAACACAGTGCCAAGTGTTAGATTTAAAATTGTTGTGGTTGTAAACTGGCAGTTAAAAGAGTGGGAGCCTTAAATTGTAATAATTAAAAATAATTAAAATGGTTGAAGGCTGTAAACTGTGAGAATTAAAATAGTTGAGGGTCATAAATTGTAGTGAGTTAAAATAGTGGAAGATATAAATTGTGATAGATATAAGAGAGGGTGAGTAAATTTGACCGCAGACAATATGTTTCACTACAGTGTCTTGGTTTTTAAATCAAATATAAGGTGGTCACCAAGGAATATATTCCCAAATTATGAATATGCCCAAATCAACTGGGTTTTATAGAGAATTTAATTAATAATATAATGAGTAATCAAAGAAAGAGAGAGAGAGAGAAAAAAGTATAAGTATGAAGGGCCTTAAGCCAACATGGCCTAGACCTGAGTCTTAAGAGAGAGAGAATCAGTCAGTTTTTTATCACTCACCACAAGATTTGTCTTAAGCAAGGGTGTCTGGGGAACAGAGTCTCCCCAGAGGGAGTTCCAGCCAGAGTCAGCCTCCCAAGGGACTTCTTCTCAAGAGATCTTCAAAGGGCCTCCTCCAAAAGGATCTATCTCCAAGGATCCAAGGATCTCCAAGCCTCCCTTGCTCAAGAGATTCCTTTTCTTATATAGGGGTTTTTTTCCTATGTCACCTCCCGTAAGTTCTTCCATCTACCAATCACTGTAGATGTTTTCTAAAAGACAGCCCATCTGAATTCCAGCTAAGTCTACTAATCCCCTCAGTAAGTCTGAACCAGAGAAAACACAGCTGAGTAATCCCATCAAGAGAAAACCTGCCCGACCTTTATAGGTACCTAGCATCCCATTGTATCAATTCTAAAAACAGACCTGGCTCAAAGAACTCCCTGCCTCATCATAAGCATGGGTCCAAGTACTTTCATTGTTTAGCAAGGAGTTTTCTCCCCTAAAGCAGTCTTAAGTACGGGTGGAGTAGAGGTCCTCCCATTTCTGATCCTGGCGAGTTCTCACATCAAAATGGGGAATGTTTCCAGTAGGGAATTTGTTCCAATGGAGGATTCCTCAATGTAGAAATTTCAAGATTTATAGTGTGAACCTTAAAAATTCTCAGACCCTACTTCATAAGGTTGGGTTAAGACCATTCCACACTTTAAACAATGAAGTAACTTAAATCAGGAATGTGAGAACTCTACTTTACCATACTTAAGCATGCCTTAGGGGAAGATAAAGTTGTTAACTCTTTGCTGAACAATGAAAAGTACTTAAACCCATATTTATAGTAAGACAAAAAGTTCTAAAGCCATGCCTATTTTTGGATATAATACAAAGGGGTGCTAAGTACCTATAAAGGTACAAGGAGCAAAGAGGTGAGAACTTACTCAGAGATTCTAGTCTACTCAGGTGTGAATTACTCAAAAGTTTAGTCTACTCAGGTGTGAACTAAGAATGGTCAGTCCTTTGAAAAATGTCTACTGTGATTGGTAGATGAGAGAACTTAGGGGAGGAGACATAGGAGAAAATTCCCTTTATAAAGAGAGGACAGTCTCTTGAGAACAATCTCTTGAAGACAGTCTGAGGGAGGCTGACTCTGGCTGGAACTCCCTCTGAGGAGACTCTGTCCCTCTGAATCCTTGCTTGGACAGATCTTGTGGTGAGTGATAAAAGACTGACTGATCCCTCTCTTCCTAGGCTGGCTCATGCCGGCCTAGGCTGGTATAGCCCTTTTCTCATTATTTCCTTTTTTCTCTCTTTCTCTCTTTCTTAATTCCTCATTTGTATTAATCAAAATCTCTATAAAACCCAGCTGACTTGGGTATATTGAATAATTGGGAATTTTCCCCTGGTGACCACCTTATATTTGATTTAAAATAAGACACTGTCTTGAAAACATATTTTCTGTGGTCACAATTTACTCATCCACTCTTTTATCTACTACAATTTATGTCTTCAACTATTTTAATCACTACAGTTTATGACCACAACTATTTTAATTATCACACAAGCCATGTTTGTTCCTCCCCTGTCATGTGCCCCTTTCATCCCTCTTGTCTCTCTACTTCCAGGTGATAGCTACTGCAGACTCCTTTGTAAGTCTCTCTCCTGGGGATGTACTCTATTTCCTCTTAAATGACCCTGCGATTGCAGTGATTCCAGAGTCCTCCCTCTTATCAGTCATGATAGCTGACATTTACACGGCACTTTAGAGTTCACAACACACCTTCTCTCTTAACTCATTGAATCCTCTTAATCTCTTCTCTCCCTGTGCTATGGGAGGTGCAAACACTGTTATCTTCATTTCATAGGAGAGGAAATAGGAGGAGGTCCTATCCTTGTTAACTATCAGACCCAGGGCTTTGGCTGTCTCTGCAACCCACCTCTGAAAGAACCTCCTAACTTCTTCCCTTTCTTCATTTTCTTTCCTTCCTCTTTCCTTCCCTTTCTCCCTCCCTTCTTCTCTTCCTCCCTCTCTCCCCTCCTTCCTTCCCTTCTTTCCTTCTCTCCTGTCCTCTCCCTCTTTTCCTTCCTTCCTTCCTCCCTTCCTCCTTCTCTCTCACCCTCCCTGCCTCTCCCCCTTTCCTCCTTTTATATTTCCAGAAGTATGGAAAAAAGGATCTTCTCTGAGGATTCTTACTCTATGGCTTGCATAGCCAGGCCAATAATGTCATCACATTACTGCTCTCTCTGTAGCTACGGCATTCTTTGTTCTTTGTTCCTATCAGACCAGCCTCTTTATCTGCTCTCTTCCCACTTTACCTTTGCCTGCACTCTTTCCTTTGTCAAGAATATTCTCCTTTTTGCTTGTTGAATTTCTGTCTACCCTTTAAAGTTCAGTTTGGGTTCAATCCTCCTCCAAGAAGTCTTCCTGGATGAACTTCACCCTGCATCTCAGGAGAAATCATTCTTGCTGGATCTTACAAAGCTCTTGGTTTTGCACTTCTGTTTTCCTTGAATCTTGTCCTTCTTCTAGACAGTGCTCTGTGTGTGGTAGGCACTTACCTGTCCAGAGTCTGGATCATTGGCAGTTCAGTTGGTAGAGGTCCTTCTTTTCTGTTTGTGCTGTGTGCCCCGTGCCCCAGTCTGTAGTAACAATCAGATATTGCCCCTGGTTCTTCCTGATCAGCCCTCTCTGCTCTGACTGCTCCTCCAGGACCCCCTCCAGCCCTATAGCCCCCTGCCTATACTTATTTGTTTGCTTGTAGGCATCTGTTATGCTAAAGGTCCCTTGAACACAATTAGGTGCTCTTGATTTCCAAATTAGACTCACCTAGACAAGGCCCTTTCTTCTGCTTCCCCTTTGACTGTACATGCACAAAGTAGGCCCTTTATAGCTTCCCTCAGTTCAGTCCTTCAGACTTTTAGAATATTTTCAGCTGGCCAGGAGGGTAAGCCTCTGCCTGCCCTAAGGGGTGGGTGCTATTGAATGGAATGTGGATCAGAGCAGCAGCTATCCCCCTCTCCCCCATGTCCCCCATTTCCTTGTCCCCTGATGCCATAAGAAAGGAAGCGCATTTGCCTTTCTAGCTGCATCTGGTTAAGAGAGGTCTGGAGCCAGCCTGTTTCACAACAGCAAGCTGGGTAACTTGTTGCTTTGCCCTTGGACTGGTGCTAAGATAGGGGACTTTGGATGTGCAGAAATCCCTGGACCTCTAGGGAAGTGTTCTCTGAAATGACTACTGAATTTTGAACTAGATCTCTCCACTGTTTGTGTCAAGGTCCCCCGAATTATCCTGTGGCTCATGGTGGAGACGGCCATCATAGGCTCAGATATGCAAGAAGTCATAGGTTCAGCTATTGCCATCAATCTCCTGTCTGCCGGGAGGTGAGTTATTTTTCCCATTTCAATTAATGGGAAACTTCAGGTCCCTCCCAATGTTGCTGAGCCTTCACTGTGCCCCTCCATGTGAGGAGAGCATGTGAGAGTATAACTGAGAATCTCTGAGTCATGGAGCACATGGAGGCGGCAGCCTCTCCTACCAAGCACTAGGCCGTTTCCTTCTCTTCTCAGTGGGCAATGTGCTCCTTACTGGGGGGGAGTCCTGAGCCTCCTGCCACCTGGAATCTGACCTGCCTAGGGTTTGGGGAGCTGGGCTCTTCATCTCCCACCTCCCCTCATCTTCATTTCTGATCTCTGGCCTAGGGTTCCCCTGTGGGGTGGAGTTCTCATCACCATAGCAGACACCTTTGTATTTCTCTTTCTGGACAAATATGGTAAGGAGCAGTTGGGGAAGAAGGGGGAGTGGCAGGGAGAAAACAGTATTGGGGGAGAAAAGGCCTCTTTTCCCTTTAGACACAGTGTGTCTCATTGAGAACCCTTTCTCCATGTTTCCTTCCTTAGGTTTGCGGAAACTGGAAGCATTTTTTGGCTTTCTCATCACTATCATGGCCCTCACGTTTGGATATGAAGTAAATATCATAGATTGTTTTAACAGAGCTAAGGGAGAAACCCCGGGCCATTTTAAGTGATTATCAGTGCACAATTTTCCAATCATATTTTTAAGATCTCTATTCATTCTCTCTACTTGGCCTGAGCTCTGGGAGTGATATGGTTCATGGAATTGGGGAGTGGTCCCCAAAGAAGAATAAATTTGAGACAAAACAGAATCAATAAAATGAGTTCCCCTGTGTAAAAATAAATTTGCAAGTTAAAAAATAAAATACTTAGATGGAAAAACCTTTCCAATACATAGGTTCAAAACTTTTCAAAACTGTTTAACTTGCCAATCAGGTTCAAACTGTTCAGATACTTTTGATTGAGGTAATCAAAAATATCCTCAATGATGAAGTGAAGCTCAAATGTATACTTCTCTTCAGGGTTAGGCACAAGGATGCTAAAGAGACTATTTTTATAACAATAAAGTATTTATTGAAATATATAATGATAAATAAAGGATTTCTAATTCTAAGGGATTCTCAATCCACCCCACAAAAGAGTTATATTCCCAACTAGGATCCCAAGTTGACCAATTGGCAATTAGGAGGGTATTATTAGTGTCCTGTATAATCTGCTATTTCTCCATTTTCATTAATAATTCATCCATAAGGATGTCAAAGTTCACATAAAAAGGATTGTAAAGCTTAATTAAACACTTGAACTGCTTTACAACACTCATGGGTTCTTCTTCATATGATGGAGTCTTTTTCTTAAAACTATCTTTATCAGCCTGTGTAAACTTTTTTGTGACACAGGAGATTCACTATACTATGCTCTGGGGACACTATGGGTACTTCCCTTAAAGGAAACATATGAGCTGGTTTGCTTTCTAATGCTTCAGTTTCCATTTCTAATTTAGTTGGTTTATCTGAATTAGTTGTACCCTTTAATTTAGTTGCTTCATGTTCTTTAGTTTCTGCCATTGTCCCTTTAGCCTTGAGTAATTCTTCAGATTGAGTTTGCATTCTATCTAGTTTAGTATCTAGATAGTTCACTTTTAACATTAGATCACTCTTTGCAGTAGCTTGCTTGATGCTTGCTTTTAAATGTTTAAATACAACTGCCAAAGATTTGATCATCATGTAAAAGCACATGATAAATAATAGTAGCACAGAGACATAAGAGATTAGTTTGTAGAAGAGTCAATGAGAGTACTGGCATTAAAAAGTCATAGGCAATTACATTTTGTATAAATTCTGGTGCAAAAGTGAAAATGAGAGAAGTCATATCTAATAGAGAAAATCCCATGGTGATTTTATGTAGCTAATTCACCAGGTTTTCTGAGTAGAGATTCTTTGTATCAAGTTGAGTGAGAGATGCATTTTGTAGCCACCTAGAGTTCAGCTCTAGATGCTTCCACAGACCCCCTGCTGAGATAACATTTCCAACTGCCCAAGTTGACAACTGGACCCTTAAATTCAGACAGTTGGGTTCTTTGTCCTATTTAGAGCACCATACTGTAAAAATAAAATGGCAAGTTATAAAATAAAATATTTAGATGGAAAAACAGTTCCAATATAAGTTCAAAACTTTTCAAAACTGGTTAACCTGCCAATCAGATTCAAACTGTTTGAATACTTTTGATAAAAGTAATCAAAAGTATCCTCAGTGATGAAGTGAAGCTCAAATGTGAACTTCCCTTCAGGGCCAGGTGCAAGGACGCTAAAGAGACTCTTATTATAACAATAAAGTATTTATTGAAATATATAATGATAAATAAAGGATTTCTAATTCTAAGGGATTCTAAATCCACCCAAATAAACTCCCAGATTCCACAAGGAACCACTTCTTCTGTGTTTCACAGGCTACACTAATCCTTCCTGATCTGACTAACCCAAATTTATACTATCTAAATAAAATCTATTGCTATTAGCCTTATAAATCTTTTCAAAAAACCCTTACCTTCTGTCTTGGAATCATTACTATGTATTGGTTCCAAGGCAGAAGAGTGGTAAGGGCTAGGCAATGGGTGTTAAGTGACTTGCCTAGGGTCACACATCTGGGAAGTGTCTGAGGCCATTTTTGAACTGTGAAGATTGGATTTAGCTATCTCCTGATTGTAACAATGAAGATACTTAGCTTTTTCTTTATTGTGAAGATAAAATTGTAATCTCATGATTGTAACAATGAAGGTACTTAGCTCTTCCTTTATAGTGAAGCTAGAATTATAAGCTATAATCTATTTTTAGATTTTTAACTATAAAAAGATGTTAAGTAACTTCAAAAGGTGAATTTAACAAAAAAGGTGTTAAGTAATCCCAAGAGATATAATCTAACCAGAGAAGGTGAGAACTAAAGAGTGGGCATTCCTGGAGAAAATCTAACCAAAGAAGGTGAGAACTAAAGAATGGACAATCCTGGAGAAAATCTAACCAAGGAAAGTGAGAACTAAAGAATGGGAAGTCCTGGAGAAAAGCGTCTGCTGCGATTGGTAGATGTGAAATTTAAAGCAGGTGACACAAGAGAAAAAGATCTTTAAAAAGAGGTCCAAAAGGCAGAAGGAGGATCAATCTGATTCCTATTCATTCATTCGGGCACTGACTTGGAGGAGTGACTAGAAGACAGACCCTTGAGGAGCGACCCAAAATACAGACACCCAGACTTCTTTTAGACTGTCACCACTGGTGAGTAAAAATCTGACTTAATGACCCTGCCTTTCAGGAGTCGTGAAGCCTCCAGGAAAGGCCCATCATCTTGAAACTCTCTTCCCCTGACTGGGGCTTAGAAATTCTAACTGATATCAGAAGAAGCCAGAATTTTTCTCTCTCTCTCTCATTCCTTAATATCTTCCTTCTATTGTAAATATTGTAAATAAACTATCATAAATTCCATTTACCTTACTAATTCATTTTGGGATTTAGAAATTAAATCCCTGGTGACCACATAATTAATAATATATTCAAAGTCCAACCACAAAAAAATTTAACAGAACCTAGGACCTCCTGTCTCTAGGCCTGGCTCTCAATCCACTGCGGTATCCAGCTGCTCCCTTATCCTTATAAATCTTAACTTCACCTTCAAATTATAAAATAGCAAAATCTAGCTGGTTGAGTCTCAATAAGAATAAAGTTAGGACTCTTGAATCTTAATGGACTCAGAGTCCAAATCAAAGACCAGGTTTTTCTTTAGTCTTCTCAGAGTTAAACAATCTATAAAAACCACAATAGATATTCAGTAGTATTTCCCAAGTTGGGAAAGGAAAACACTGAGCTCCTTCAGATCTTTCCCTTAGACAGAGAGGCAAAGATGTTACCTACTCCAGCCCTGAGAGCAAGTCTCTGAGAGTGTCTCTACCAACTGCCAGAGAACAACTCCCCAACTGCCAAAGAGAGTAATTGACATAGAAAAACAGTTATCACTGTCACATTTCAAATTAACATACTCTCTCAGCTCTGCTTCAAACTCCAGTTCTTTTCTCAAGCCAGGTCTTTACTTCTTATCTCTAAACTAATAAAACAATACTTATTTTTTTCTAATATCATCCTTACACCTGTCTGAATCAATTCATGCTGGTGGGCCAAAGCGAGGGGCAATCTCCCTCAAAATCATCTTAGCAACAAAAGCTGCTGTGGCTCAGGCAATAGGAAACACTCCCAACCATCTGGTCAGCTGATCCATTTTGACCAGATAAACTTTATAATGTCCAGCCTTAAGCATGGTAATAATGTCAATTTGTAAATGCTTAAAATGTGTGTAAGCCAGAGGACACCCACCAAAAACTTTGCCATGAAAACCATGTTGATTGTATGCCTGGCAAATGGGACAGGCTACACACACTTTAGAGGCTATGGTAGTTATACCAGGGGCTCTCCATACTTTTTTAACAGAGTCTACAATACCCTGAGTCCCAAAGTGATGGTTCTTGTGAATGGATAAGTATATTTGGTGATAAAAACTTCTAGGGAGTAGGGGTTTTCCTTCAGATAACACGCATACCCCATTGATCTATTTTGTTTTAAACTTTTATTTTCATTTTCCCACTTCCTGTTCATTCTAAGAAAGGGATAAATTTGAGTCAATTCTAGTTGCCAAAGTTAAAATCAATTCAAGTCCTTCTAAGGCAGCAAGCTTTGCTGCAGTATCTGCCTGGTGGTTCCCTCTAGAGACTGGATCAGTTCTACCTGTATGGTCAAAGCAATTAAATTCAGCTAGGGCTTCCAGTAGCTGAAGAACAGAAAGGACTTCATTAATTATCTCTGCATCTGTGATACATTTTTCAGCAGAGGTTAACCCCCCCCTTGGAGCCATATGACATATTCCAAATGCATATCTAGAGTCTGTATAAATTGTTGCTTTCTTACCCTTGGCAATTACACAGGCATATTTTAGAACTATCAGTTCTGTACCTTGAGCACTTGTATTTGAGGGCAGTGAAGCTAACCACAGAGTGGCAAATTCAGTGACTACAGCAGATCCAGTGTAACGTATGCTATCCTTCATGAAAGAAGAACCATCGGTGAGTAAAACTAAGTCTGGGTTGTCTAAAGGAGTATCCACAAGATTATCTCGTGGCTTTTCAGCCATGGACACTAAAGATTCACAATTGTGTAATGTTTCTTCTGAAATGATAAATCAGGAAACAAAGTGGCACGATTGACTGTATAGTGTTTCAAGGTAATATTTTCATTACCTAACAAGGTTATCTCATACTAGCAAGTCTTTGACCTGAAAATGCCTGTGTTCTATGTTTTAGCAACAATGCCTTGATGTCATGAGGGTACATTATGGTTAATGGGCACCCCAATACTAAATCAGCAAAGTTGTGGCAGCTATACCTCTAAGACAGGGTTTCATCCAGGTTCCAATCTTCCACTAGAAGAGCACCAGAGAGAAAGAGAGCTGAACCTTGGTTTCTCCTTATAAGCAATTTTCTCCATCCACTAGCGCTCCCACTTCAAATCTCAGGAACCACTCATAGTTCCTTAATTTTCTTGGCATTGCCTGGGGGAGGGGGGACAGTGCCTGTGGAATCAGTTTCCCCTCTTGTTGGTTTCAACTTCCTTTCTTTGAGGACCTGGATATCTCTGCACATTTCAATGGTAAAAGACCTCCAGGTCACTGATTGATGATATCTAAACAAAGCAACATAATGGGGAGAGTCATTCCCTTCCCATAGGCATAAGGTAAGTTAACTGGCTTGCTTTAAAGATATTGTTCCAACCCAGCCCTCAAAAGAATCCCAGAAGAATTCTATGCAACAAAAGCAATATAAGAGAAAATAACGACAAAAAAAAGTTAATGTGAAATATTACAGATTAAAGACTTGACATCTAAAATATGTATGGTACAATTAAGAAATAAGAGGAGGCAGCTAGGTGGCTCAGCACAGAGGACAGAGAGACAGGTCTGGAGGACATGGGTTAAAATTTGGCTCCAGACTCTTATTAACTGTATGACTCTGAGCAAGTCACTTAACCCTGTTTACTTTAGTTTCTTCATCTGTAAAATGAGCTGGAGAAGGAAACAGCAAGTCACTCTACTATATTTGCTAAGAAAACCTTAAATGGAGTCACAAAAATATTCATACTACTGAAAAAAATTACTGAACACTTATATATTTGTAATAGGGTTATACCCTCTCTCCCCCCAAAGAACCTTTGGTCATAATTTGGGCTGGGGAGAGAGGGAGAATGGATATAACTACCTTGAGTTTTAGGGACTCTCTGGATCCCTATTCCTAAACATAGAGTTCCTAGCTAACTATGTGACCCTGGACAAGTCCCTTAACCCTGATTGCCTAGCCCTTACAGATCTGCTGCCTTAGAACTTATATTTAATGTCAATTCTAAGACAGAAATTAGGGATTTAAAAAAATAATAATGGAGGCAAAATCCAATTCATAATAGATATATGGACAAAGATTATAAACAAAGTATTTAAATATAAACATTTGTATACCTATTAGAGACTCTCCATTAATTCATTACTTGTAATCTGTACTTGTTTGGCAACTACTTTAATTTCAAAACATAAAGTATTAATATTTTTTAAATTTTCTGACAGTTTTCAAAAGAGGAAATACATTGTTCATAAATATTCAAGAAAATACTAAACCTCCGTTTGGTGGGGGGCAGATTGACGGAAGGCGGGAGGTATAAGGAAACTGTAAAGGTAGGAATGGCAGACCAGAGGATTTGATATTTGATATTCCAGGTGATACGTGGCATATATTCTGTGACAGTGTTGGGGAGGTGGGATGGGAAAAGTGTGTGATGTGGTCAGACCTCCCACTAATAGATTTTCTGATTCACCAGGGGGTGGCAGGCCAATGTGGGCTAATAATATTCAACTTGAGGAAGTTTGAAAGGTCTCCTGAGGATGTGAACCTTACTGAACAGTCCAGGCACGCACAGCCTTTCATGTCATCAGTGTGGCTACTCAGACAATAACCATCCCAAAAAGGCCTTCCTTAAATACCTGTTTATCTTCCAGGCACTCCAGGATTCTGAATTCAGAATCAAGGGTAAGTAGACACAATTGCTAACCTCTAGGAATGTACAATTTAAGATCCCATAACATGGACAGATAAGCACAGAATATATTGTAGACCAATAAAAGCCTTAGACTCAAGGCTTTAACTACTGTTAGTAAAGTATTAACCTCATGCACCAGTCAGAGGTGAATGGAACTTGGAGTGGGGGAAAGTTTATCATTATCAGCCTTTGGTAGACTGGTAGGACCCAGTTAATGGGCATTCTAAGCACAGGCAAGACCAGGAAAATCCTCACTTGATCAATCCAGGAATCTTTGGACAATTCTTCTCCTTTACCCCTTCCCTGAAACCCAAAGACTACGCTGCTGTAAATACTGACCTCACCCAGGTCTCTTTTGCCAAGGCTTTCTTTAAATATCTAGACCTTTACCCAGCATCACCTGGAACTGACATCCTTCAGCTACAACTCAGTGTGCGAGCTGGCACGTCCACAGCAATTGTGTCAAAAAAAAATAGGGTTTCAAAAAAATTACAGGGGACAGGGATTTTTTCAAAGTATTGACTATAGCCGTCCTAGGTTCTGCCACCTGATTTACTAATATTCAGCACAGTAAAAGGCACATTATTTACCTAAAGTGACCCCTGAGAGTTGTGCCTTGTCCCTGCTCTATTAACACTCTCCTTCCTTCCCCATCTTGATCCTTAAGTCACTCCCACCATTATTTCACTCCTATACATGTGCTGCTGAATGAAATTAAAGTTTCCTGGACTTTTTGTCAGAGACACTTGCTAGAAAATGTTTTCCTCAGTTTATTGTTTACCTTATAATCTTGGCTGCATTGGTTTTGTTTGTACAACCCCTTTTTAATTTGATGCAATCAACTTGATCCATTTCATTTTTGTTATGTTCTCAATGTCTTCTTTGGTCATAAATTCTTCCCTTAACTGTAACTCTGACAGGTAAACTTTTCTGTGCTCCCCTAATTTGTCTGTGGTATCACCTTTTATTTATAGACTTAGTACCCATTTGGACTTTATCATGGTGTATGGTGAGATGTAGACCCTCACTGCTGCAAAGCAACTCTTTTGCATCTCCCTAATTAACTCACTATTGTAATAGTGAGGGGGACTTTGAAAAGGAAGGAACCAATGTTTAGCTGTTGGAGATTGAATAGTAATTGGCATTTCTTTCTTTCTCTAAGCTGAACTGTTACCAATGGAGTCAGTCAGTATAGACTAAAGGGTAAGTCTGGTTCCCCTCAGCCTCCTTCTTAACTGATGGATTGAAGTTTCCCTCCTAACACATAGACTCTGATTCAAGTTCTACTATAAATTAAGATATCTGTTTTATTTGGGTATAAAGTTGTTGGAAAAGAAATTAAAAGATAATGAAAGGACAGAGGGGAAGAGGAAGTCTCTAAGATTTTCTTTCCTATATAGCTTTGGAGGGTTTGACCAAGGAAATCTTTTCAGGAAGAAGCTCTGGGTTTCCCTAAGGGAAAAAGGGAGTCTTTATCCCAAAGATTGGCTCCAGTTGAGAATTGAGATCTTCTGTTCAAGAAAAGATTGAGATCTTCTTCTGTTCAAGCAAAGGATTTCGAGATTTGTAGTTCTCCCACCCAGCTCCACAGAGTTCCAGATAAGAAGAACCTTGGGTCTTTTCCTCCAACTGCTTTTGATCCTGGATGGAATCCTATCCCATCCCCCCCCCAGGTTTTGTGAAGTTGCTTCTCTTCTGATACATTTCTTCAAACTTCAAATTTCCTTGTTTCTAGTCATCCCCTTGTTCACACTGCCCTACTCAACACAGCTGACCCTACTAAATCTTCTCATCCCTCCTCAAAGCTGCTATGACTCCCCTTCCACTCACCCTCTTGGATGAAAACACTACCTCATATTTCACTGAAAAAATGAAAGCCATTTGTCTAATAAGGTGACTCTTCTTGCCAAGTCAAAACCATCAACATCTACTTATTCTATTCCATGTTCTCTAGTTTGAGCCCTTCTTTTATCCCCACTTTAACTCATCTTCAATCTGTCTCTCTCTCATGGCTGCTTTGCTATTTCCTATAAACATGCGTATGTGTCTTCATGCTCAAAAAACTCTCAATTGAGTCTTCATCCCTTTTCCCTATCATTCCATAGCTTTCTTCCCATTTTTGGATAAAATCTTTGAGAGTGTCATTTACAACAGATGCCTCTCCTTCATTTAAAATTTAGATTTTATGCTAAATATGAGGCTTCTAAAGTAATATTGTGGTCCCGATTTAAAAATTAACTTTTAAGTCATGAGTCTGTTAGTTGCTCTTAATAATTTAGTTTAATAGAGATAAAGTAAAAGAGAGAAATGTAGAAAGGAAATAGAAAGTATTGCCTAGCTAGATACACTATAATTTCTTTTTTTTTTTTAATTAGATGATTTAGAATATTTTTCCATGGTTACAAGATTCATGTTCTTTCCCTCCCCTCTCCCCACCCCTTTCTCGTATCTGACGCACAATCCTCTGGGTTTAACATGTGTCATTGATCAAGAACCATTTCCATATTATTAATATTTGCACTAGGCTTATCTTTTAGAGTCTACTTTTCCAGTCATTGCCCCACTGACCCATGTGATCAAGCAGTTGTTTTTCTTCTGTCTATACACTATAATTTCTGTCCAGCTCACCACCCAGGAAGGGCTCTCAGTTCCCTGTCTCTACAAGGAGTTGTGGTAAGAGCTAGGGGGTCTCAGTAGTGTCTTCAGCAAGGGTTCTGCCAAAATGCAGCCTCCTCCAAGAAAGGAAGGCCTCTCCAGAACCAATCTCTCCAGAAGCCAGGAAAAGAAGGCCAACTACTCACCTAGCAAGCCTATGCAGGATCCAGGGAAAGAGTCTCCTCTTTCAGTCCAGCTCACCGATGCAGAGTCTCCAAAGACAAACTCCAATGGAGAAGTCTGAAGAAACTCTCCAAAGAAGTCCAAAGGAGAAGCTTCTCTTTCAGACTTCTCCTTTGAACATTTTATCTTCTTCATAATTCTCTACAGTCTGTTTTCTAACCTCACAATTCAACCTAAACTGCTCTTTCTAAAGTTACTAATGATTTCTTAATTCCTAGATCTAATGGTTTTTCTTAGAACTCATCTTTCTTGATCTCTCTGAAGCTTTTGACACTGTTGATCATTCTAGCCTCCTTGATGTTCTCTTCTCTCTAGATTTTCAGGATTCTTCTCTCCTTTGGTTCTCTTCCTATCTCACCACTCCTCAGTGCTTTTTGTTGGCTCTTTTTCCAGATCATGGCCATTGTAGTAAGGAATTTTGCAAGTTGACAGCAAGAGATCAAGCAAAGCAAAATTCTGCACAAAACTCTCAAAAACTGAGGACACAGGCAGTTGCTAGATTCACCAACTCATAGTTGGTGAACTCTGGAAAGAGTTTTCCTCTAGCAGTCAGGAAAGCCCAGAGGGCTTCTGTTTGGTATTTCTGGAGTGGACCCAGAGAGCCAGTGATTCCCTCTTCTTTGGCTTTCTTGATATTCTACCTGTTCCTGCCTACTACTGCTACAGAGAAGTAGATTTCAACAATGCTGGTGACTTACTTTTGGGATTACTGCTTGAATCAAAGAGGACTTCTGTGTTGTGAGATTCTCTGGCCCTGGCTTTGTTCCTGCCAAAACCCCTAACTTTAGTTACTAATTTAAGAATTTAGTTCAGAACAATTATAGTAGGTGTAAGGGTTTTAATCTTTGTTTGGGTTAAGAATTAGTTATTTCCTAATTCCCTTTTCCCCTTTACCCATTAGATAAATTAATTTGTTAATTTTTATATATCTATTTAGTTTTGAACCCTTATTTATCCCGTACAAAAACCCTCCCTATTACATTTCTCTATTCAGAATTACATTTGGTTAATCAGTAGGGCAAACCTACAAAAATTGATTTAGACCAAAGTAAAACAGGAAGACAGTTGGACCAGCTGGAAACATTCCATTGTCCCTCTCCAGCACTTGGTTGCTCTCCAAGGTGCTGATACCACTTGCTCCTGATTGACACAGAACTCTGACTCATGATTGACATTGAAGGAGGTTTAAATTCTAAATAGCCTAAAAGTACAGGTGTTGGGAAGTCATTTTTGTTGTTGTTTTTTTATTCTGTTATTTGGTGTTTGTTATTACTAATCATAGTGGATAGTAATAACATGAATCCTGTATTTTATAGCAACTTCATGTACACATTTACTATTATGTCAGGAGACATGGCAAATGTTATTTTGTATTTTTTGTGGGATTGTTTCCTACATATCCTTCTGGGAGCCATCAGGCCATGACGTCTTGACAAGGTCACTTGTGGAAGCCAGGAGGTCACAAAGTGACTCCTTCACAGGATGGAATTGTCCACTCAGCTCCCTCTGTATGACTTCTCTCATCCATATCCCTTAGTAATGGAATTGACATGATTATTGTCCTCTCCCTAGTCTCAGAAAAAGTAATATAAGAGCAAAATGCTTGCACACTATTTCCCCAAAATATCACCAAAAGATCAGACTCTCAAATCCAAACCCAAAAGACTATTATGGATTAATTTTTGCTTAGGTACATAATTCCCAGCAAAAGCTGTGTCCACAAGCCAAGCCCAGAATATCCCCTACCCCCTGTACAGAAACTTATTCTCCTAAAGTTAGTACATAAATCAATCATAAAGACCTGTACAAAATGCTTTGGTATAGCATGCTTCATTAAGCCTCAGTGACTTGATTCTACCAACCAGAACCCTCCTTGAAAAACTCCCTAAACCCTGAAAAATGATCAGCCTAATATTAAATCTGAATTGTGTTCTTAGTACCCCTCTGATCTCTCAACCTTACTGCTATGATTGTTGAATTGCCTCTAAAATTTCCAATTGATTATCTATTTTTATTAAAGGTAATAAGTGATTTTTCTTGATTGTCTGTAAGCTCAAAACTCCTCACAGGTTAATGAGAAAATTAAGCCTCCTGTGACAAAATCATTTGTCTTGGGTAGAATCTTTGTGTTTCCTGTCAAAATCAATGTATAGAATGATCTCAGAATGTTAATCAAATAGTTTGTTAAAAGTTAATGTATTGGGGGCAGCTGGGTAGCTCAGTGGATTGAAAGCCAGGCTTAGAGATGGAAGGTCCTATGTTCAAATCTGACCTCAGACACTTCTCAGCTGTGTGACCCTGGGCAAGTCACTTGACCCCCATTGCCTAGACCTTACCACTCTTCTACACAGTATTGATTCCAAGATGGATTAAATTATCTTTACTCAAACATACATGTTGAATAATGTTTCTGAGTACCAAGAAAATGTGTATAAAAATAAAGGCTAAACCTGGGCATGATGAAGCAGCCACTTCATGCGGAGCCTATCCCAGACAGAAACATTTACAAAGAGCTGCCTTCCATCTCTCATTTAGCCTATCCACTTCACCTACCAAGGACACCTGGAGCCATGAGTGGGGCTGGACCCTAGCCCATGGCATTATTCCTTATGTGATTTTCACCTTGTTTTCCCATTGTTATATTATTTTAGGATATGAATAGATGGAGCCAGTGATATCTTTAACTATAAGAACTGTGTTAGCTTATGTACCATTGATTTGTTTATATTTACTTCTCTTGTATAAAGGTAGAGTTTTGTTTTTTGGTGTTGACTATATACTAAAGGCAATAGTTTTGTGGATAACCAAAGATTCTGAGATGAAGCAGATGATTATGATAATGAAAGATAAACTAGAGTCAATGGAACAATGTATGAAAGAGAGGATGATTTTTGAATAATGGTGTTTTGAATGATTTAAAAGATAATGATATAAATAAGGAAAATAATGAAGGAAATATTAAGAAGATGATCAGATTGGAAAGGGAGGATACTGTATGTAATAAGACCCAGGCATCATTGTTTCCTCTAAGGGATATACCTGTGGTTACACAAGATGAAGTATATAAGGTTAAAACTCATAAATTGTTTACTCCTGAGGATTTGGAAATGATCAGTCATAGAACCCCTTGCTTTTCAGACCTAATAAGGTAGTAAAAGTATTTCAGAGGGCTATAGAAATCTTTGACCCTGATTATGCTGATTTTAACTTATTAATGAAGGAGTTATTAACCAAGAGAGAAAGGAAGTGATTCATAGAGGAAACTAGAAATGATCCATCTTTGACGCCATGGCCACAGGATTTTGAAGGTGTGGATATGAATTCATCCCCTGATTATGCAAGGATAAAACAAGCCAAGAAGTAATGGATTTAATGAAGAAGCATACCAAACACCCTAATTCCTGGTCCAAATTTGAGAACATTAAGCAAAAACAAAATGAATCACCAACTAATAATTTAGAGAGAATCACAGATGCTGCTGAAATAATTTTAGGCCTTGATGTGTTAGCAGATGACACAATTGCACACATCAAGAGACTATCTGTAAAAAATACATGTCCTAAGATAAAATTCTTTTTAAAAAGTAATTGCCCAGATTGGGAAGAGATGGGTTTGGAAGAATTAAGGAGAAGAGCAACTTATTTATGCATGGACAATGATGATAGATATGAAGACAGGGATACAGTAATTGAGGATTTGAAAAAGAAATTAAAAGATGCTGAAAGTAAAGCAAGGGACAATGAAATAAAGGAAATAAAGACAGTGGCAGCACTTAGATCTGTGCCACCAGACAACCAGTACAAGTCAAGAGAAAGATCTGGACCTCAACAATGTTTCTTATGTAATCGAGTAGGACATTTTGTTAGGGAATGTAGATTCAGAGGGCAATTTTCTAGGCAACTAAATCAGAATAATGGATATAATAGACAGTATAATAATAAGTGGAATAACAATAATTATCAAAGGAGAAATAATGTTAACAATTGCCAAAATGCTTGCTTTTAGGGAGCTCAAACACCTGATTTGAACACTATGCAAGAATGGGTAAAACCAGGAGCAAGACCCAAATACAGTCAAGTAATTTGTAACATAAGGGTGATCAGAACAAAGGGGCATGTTCATTATGAAGGTATACCTGGAATTCTCCTGTATATGAAGACTCAAGAGAAAATGGAAATAAAGTTAATGAATTTATAACTAATGTGATTGAAACAAAGGATAATGTAATTAGTATTAATAATTGTGAGGAAAAAGAAAATTTTAATGGAAAATTAGTGGAAAATTCTGATTGTGAAATAATGGAAAAAATGAAGAATGTAAATTGGATAAAGATGTGATTGTAAATGAGAACAATGTTATCAAGGTAGAGATTATAAAGACTAATGAGAGTAGTGAAAAAGCTGATGATGGTGTTAAAGATGTGAAATCCTGGGAATATCATGCAATTTAAGCAGATGTAAATTTGGATGGACAGAAATGACTGAGCTTTGTACTGATGTTACTGTGCTAGCACTAGAGTTGGAAACATTTCAACCACCAAATAGTACAGAACCACATGTGTCTATAACTATTGGAGACCAGATTTATGATCTTCTGGTTGGTACTGGAGCTAGTAAATCAGTTTTGCAATGTTTTCCTAATTGTAGAGTTGTCGGTACAGTGGAAGTAATAGGAGCTACTGGTAAACCACAGAGAGTAGCAAAATTATAACCAAAAATAATTACTTTAGTTCCATTATCTGTGGCACATGCATTTCTGTGTATGCCAGACTGTCCAATGAATCTTTTAGGTAGAGATTTATTATGTAAATTAAGGGCAACAATCCAATGTACTGATACTGGTGATATCTCATTACATCTATCAAAAGAATCTCTGAAAGCTTTTCCGTTGCTGTTCTTAGATTTAGTCAGTACAGAAGGTGACTTAGAATCAATCTTTCCAATACCTGAGGATATCCCTGAAGATCTTTGGTCAAAGTCTTCCACAGATGTAGGTCTAGTGAAATCAGCTACTCCAGTCAAGGTGAGGACTAAGGAAGGACCAGTTCCTTGTCTACCTCAATATCCCTTTATTAAAGAAATTGAGGGTATAAGACCAATCATTAAATCCCTAATCCAACAAGGGATCATAATACCTTTCTTCTTAGAATTTAATACTCCTATTCTTGCAGTCAAAAAACCAAAGTTAGATCAGAATGGCAAAAGTGTATATCATTTTATATGGGATTTAAGAGCAGTCAGTGATTATATAATCAAGACTCATCCTGTTGTGCCAAGTCCAGCTGCTATAATTTCTTCCATTCCAAGTCAGGCTAGATACTTCACTGTGGTAGATTTATACTCAGCTTTTTTCTCAATTCCAATTCATGAGGATTCTCAAAAGACCTTTGCTTTTACCTGTGAAAAAACCCAGTGGACATGGACTTGTTTGCCGCGGGATTTACCAATTTTCCAGGGCAATTTTCACAAATTCTAGAGATCTGAAAACTATAACATTCAAAGAAAGTAAATTGGTGCATTTTGTAGGTGATAGTCTTCTTGCACCCCCAAATTCTAAGGTGTTTCTGAGAGATAGCAAGATTCTTTTGTTAGAATTATATATGTGTGGGCATAAAATCTCCAAGGTAAAATTACAATGGGTTTTGCCTCCAGAGCAATATTTTGGTTTTGTGTTATTGGAGGGTTCCAGAAGTATCACATAGAAAAGAATAGCAGATATCCAGAAACTGAGTGCTTCTAAGTCCCAAAAGCAACTCAGAGCTGTTCTTGGAACAACTGGTTTCTGTAGGCAATGGATACCTGGGTATAGTGAACTAACAAATGTCTAACAGACTTAACCAGGAATACAGAACCAGAACCTCTGAAACTAAAACCTGGAAATCTGCAATTCTTAAGTAAGCTTAAAGAAGCCATTTTATCTGTCCCAGCTTTGAGTATCTCAGACTATACAAAACCATTTCAACTATTTGTTAATGAAATTAAAGGTATTGCTTCTGGAATACTGACACAGACTTTAGGACAGAGTTATTGTCCAATTGCATATTATAGTTTTCAGCTTGATCCAATAGCTGCTGGTACAGTTCCTTATCTAAGGGGTCTAACAACTGCTGCAGTGTTAGTCCAGAAGTCCAGAAATTAGTCCAGAAGTCCAGAAGATTTAGTTTTGGGATGTCCATTAACTGTATATTGTTTACATCAAATAGAAGCACTAATGTGGAAATTTTGTACTCAAGCTTATTCATATCAACGAATTTCTAAATATGAAATTATTCTCCTGGGTACTGAGAACATCCAGTTAAGGAGGTATAGTGTATTAAATCTAGCTACACTTCCTCCTGATTTTCCAAAGAATGGTAAACCATTGCATGAATGTGTAGAAGTAGTAGATCTAGTGGACATGCCTAGGTTGGATTTGAAAGACACTCCTATTGAATATCCAGGCTTGGTATTATTCACAGATGGTTCTTCATATTTGTGTGATGGAATTTGATGTACAGGTGCTGCAGTGGTCAAAGAATTTGAAACATTGTGGTATGACTCGTTACCTAGTAACTTAGTGCTCAAGGAGAAGAGTTAGTGGCATTGAAGCAAGCACTTCTTCTAGCTGATACTAATAGTGCTTATATTTTTACAGACTTTCATTATACATTTTCTGTATGTCATGCAACAAGAAAGATCTAGAAACAATGAGATTTTGTTACTGCATTGGGAAAACCAATTACACATGCAAAAATAATAACTGAGTTGTTGGATGCTATCCAGAAACCTAAACAGCTACTGGTGATCCATTGTAGAAATGATACTTGTGGCAGGGATTCAGTCTCTAAAAGAAATCATAGAGCTGATATAACTGCTAAGTTTGTAGCCCAGAATGCTCCAGTGTATGTAATGAATTTGTCATCTATTGAGTCTGAGGATTTAGAAAGAGCTTATATAGACTCAGAAATTCAGAGATGGAAGGAGAAATTTGGAGCAAGGAAAGAACAGTGGATACGGATTGAAGACACTGGAAAACCTCTGTTACCAAAAGATTTATATACCTATTTGTGTCAAGCCATTCACACATGTATTAGGTGGTTGTTCCTTTATGGATTATGGTAATGAGGAATCAGATCTGCCTCCCTCCTCCCTTCTCCCTCCCACTTCAGTTACTCTCTTCAGTTGGTGACAAACTGGGATTCAGTTCTGAGTAAGTTGCCTGAGATATCTAATAGATAACTCATTCTTTAAGTGGTTGGAACAAGGGGTTTATTTAAGGAAGGGGAAGGAAAAGGAAATTGGATAGGATAGAGGGTTTAGGATTTCCCTGATCTTAAATAATCCTAAATTGAGAAATAAAATTATAGAGTCTTGGATGAGGGATATGGCTAATAGGTTTGAGGATCTTTGAGTCACTTCTTGATAAGGTAGAGAGAAAAAATCATTCCAACAAGGAAAGGATATTCTCAGTCCTTCCTCCTTCAGGTGCCAGGAGAAAGAGAGAGATTTTTAGCATTTTGGGTGTTTCTCTCAACTGCCTCCTCCCTGTCACATTCTCCTTTGGAATGCTACTTGATGGACAACTCTTCAAACCTCTATCCATTGTCTCTGTTTGCAGGTTTTCTTCAATTTACTCTTTCACAAATCCACCGTTTTGTCTTTCTTAGAATGCAACCTGCATTCTGTATTAACCTTACTTAACTCATAAGTTTATCTCAACAAATTCCTAACTATCTAATTTTTAACCCTATACTATGTTAAACTATTCCACTACCCCTCCCCCCTAAATAAATCTTAGTCTGTCTCAACTATTCTAACTAACTCTATGCTAAGTTTTGGGTGTAGGAAAATGGTTTAGGTAATAGGGATTCAGCACACAAATATGGTTTTTTAACATAATAGTAAACAATATAACAATTTAAACAATATTTTTGACAATGTAACTATCTTATATCCTTATGTCTATAATATGTTCTAAGTAAAAGTTTCTATGAATAGCAATTGTTACTAAGATCATTAGGTAACTTAATTTCAATAATTAACGCTACACATCTGTCCCTACATCACCTAGAAATTTGAACAAATTTTAACTTTCCCTGTCGTTCATAATTAGAACATTAATGAATTACCCTAACATTATTAATTTGTTAGTCCATTAGTATTTACATATGTACATATGCTGTATCTATACAGATTTTACATATCTACAACTATAATACAATATTGTAATTTTTGTGCAAAGTCATGCAGATAAGAAAAATTTCTTTGTTTGAATTTTCCACAGAAATTTATAAGTATATCAGTATGAATTTTGTGTGTTGCAATTATGCAATGTGTTGTATACTTACCCAGTCCATGAGATTCTCTTCCACATTGTGCTTATGTGTAATTGCACATATATGTGTGTACCTATATGTGAAGTTAACCATCAGTTCAAAATTTCAAAGTCCTTCCATGTCTTTGATGTTGATTGTAGAAACACGTGTCTTGGGTTTTTCATCTGTTCTGCATACACGTTTTGACTGTTGTCTCACCTTGATTGAAGTCCCTTGTTCTTTAACACATAGGAACATACAGGAACGTTCAGGAACATGCATTCATTTAAGCTTTCCATCTGCATGTATGTAAGATTGAATTCTGTTTCCTTGTGCATGGAAGTAAGGATTGAGTTTTTTATGCATGCTTGTCAGTGTTCAAGAGTTAATTCTTCATGTGTGGATGTATGATATTACATATGATTATCTTCATGTGTGGGTGTATGTAGTATGTTGTATTGTATATGTTTTTAGAATGTATGTTAGAAATTTAAATATGATATTATCTTTTATCATTTGATGTTCGATATTCACAAGGGGGTTTTATTTGCATAGTTTATTTCTCTAAGATGTTCATTTTTCTTTGGAGATAGAATTCTGCTATTAGCTTGTGGGTGAATATATAAAGTATTTCATAGAGTCACGTCTTCCTAATCAAGTAATTTTGTTACATTTTCCTTGTTGTTGTGATTGTTGGCAGAGACTTTAGCAGAGACATTTTTCATTGGAACTAATTCTAGTGTGTATGTATTTCTGTCTATCTGGAGCTATTCTATTTTTGCTTTTTGCAGTGCTTGTTTTAATTTGTTTTTATTTGCACTCCATATTAATGTATGCAATGCTTTCATGTGCATTCTTTATGGTTTCTCTTTCATAGCTTTCCTTTTATAGGGACTATTGTTAACTGTTGCTAGATCTATTCTTGCTGTTGCTGCTATTTTATTCATACTCATTGCTGGTAATGTTATGGGTATGATGTAATTTTACATATGAAGCGTGAAACCATGGATCTTTTTGTTTAACCTTTACAGATGTCGATATTAACATTACGCCCATTACTGGGCCTCTCCATCTTGGTTCTGTAGGAGATTCTCTATTAAAATTCTTGACATATACTTTGTCTCCTGGTTTTATCTTATGCAATGAAAAATCTAATGGTATTCTTTGAACAAGTAATCCTAGCTTTCTTAGTTTCTCCAGCCTATACTGTATTTGCTTCAAATATTCATGAAGCATGCATTCCACTCTTTTTTTTAAAACCCTTACCTTCCGTCTTGGAATCAATACTGAGTATTGGCTCCAAGGCAGAAGAGTGGTAAGGGCTGGGCAATGGGGGTCAAGTGACTTGCCCAGGGTCACACAGCTGGGAAGTGTCTGAGGCCAGATTTGAACCTAAGACCTCCTGTCTCTAGGCCTGACTCTCAATCCACTGTGCTACCCAGCTGCCCCTTGCATTCCACTCTTAACATGGACAGATATGATGGCTTTACTATCCTACCATGCCGAAGTGGTTGACCATACAGCATTTCAAATGGTGATATATGCAAATCAGTTCTAGGTCTTGTTCTAATGTGCAACAAAGCAAGAGGTATAACATCTGTCCATTTCAAGTATGTTTATGAACAGAGTTTTCCTATTTGTGTTTTTAATTCTTTGTTCATTATTTCCACTTGGCCTGAACTTTGGGGTCTATAGACATCGTGTCAATTGCATTTGATACCTAAGGTCTTGTATATTTCTTGCAGAACTTGGGAAGTGAAATGAGACCTCCCTGTCCAAGTCTATGGTATCGGGAATGCCATGCCTAGGGATCATTTCTTTCAGTAGAAATCTTACTACTGTGGCTGGATCATTTTTCTTGGCTGGATACTCTTTAACCCATGTTGTCAGTCTATCCACAGTAACCAATGCATACTTGTATCACTTGTCTTTGGGCATGTTAATGTAATCAATTTGAATACACTGGAAAGGCATGTAACTGAGAGGTCTGCCTCCCAATGCTATGTTCTTAAAATGTCCTTGATTGTATTTTCTACATGTTTCACATGCCTGACAAGTTCTAATGGCATTTGTTATTATTCCAGGTGCTGTCCAAAAATGCTATACTATATCCAGAATACCCTGCACCCCATAATGTCCTTTTGCATGAATCACGGTACATAGATGTTGATATAATTTTCTAGGGAGAATTGGTTTACCCTCTTGAGCAACTCAGACGCCTTTGATTAATTTAGCACCTAGTAGCTCTTTCCATGCCTGAACTTCATCTCCACTGTAAGCTTCGGTAAGATTATGCTTATCAACCAGAGAGAAATTCAGCACACAGTGGGGACCAAATCTCGCAGCATATAATATCTGCTCCTTCATTCCCTATGGATAGTCTGTCTTCTCCATGAGTATGTGCCTTGCATTGGATTATGGCCACCTCTTTTGGAAGTTCTGCAGCTTTTATAAGAAGGTCTATTCATTTGCCATATGCAATTGGTTTCCCAGCTGATGTTCTATACCCTCTGTTTTTCCAAATAAATGCAGATGAGTGAATCGTTGTAAATGCATAAGCTGAATCTAAATAAATGTCCAATCTTTTGCCTTTTGATAACTCTAGAGCTTCGAGCAGAGCTTTTAACTCGGTGCCCTGGGCACTAACATGACTTGGTAATGATGCATACCATAGCATTTTGTCATTGTTAACTAGAGCAGCTCTTGTAACCCTGCATCCTCTGTGAATGTATGAGGATCCATCTGTGTATAACTCCATAGTGGGATCACTAAGAGGTGTGTCTTTAAGATCTTTGTTAGGTTTATACATCATTTCTACAACTTGGTTGCAGTCACGAAGTGGTTCTCCACCTAATGGCAAATCTGGAATCAGAGAGCTAGGTTTAATGGTGCACATCTATGAATAGTGATGTTGTCATTCTCTAGCAAAATGATTTCATACTGGGATATTCTTGTACCTGTAAAAGAATGCATATTCTGCAATCTTAACAGTTTTTCTACTTGATGTACAGAATACACATGTAACTTGCATCCAAGTACTATATCATATGCTTTCTTCACCATGAGAGCAGTAGCCACAACGTTCCTCAGGCAATGCACCATTCCCTGTGTAACAGGATTGAGGATAGAACTGTAAAATGTTATAGTCCTTAAATTCAGGCCAAAATATTGTGCTAACATTCCAGAAGCGATGCCCTTTGCTTCATGAACGTACAAGTGGAACTCCTTTTTATAGTCCGGTATTCCCAAAGCCAGAGCTGTCAAAATGGCTCCTTTCAACTGTGACAAAGCATCCAGATGTTCCTTGTTTAATTGCAACGGTTCTTTAACTTCTTTCTTTGTCAAGTCAGTTAAACACTTGGAAATATGAGAATACCCTACTATGTACTGTCTTGAGAAACCAACCACACCTAGAAATGCCCTAAGTTCTTTCTTGGTCCTACAGATGCCTAGTTTCTGTATGTCTGCTATCCTTTAACTTGAGATTTTCCTGGTGCCCCCCTCCAAGACAAATTCTAGTCGACTTTTGGGAGAACCCACTGGATTTTCTTTTTAGAAAGTTCTATTAATAACTTCTTTAAATCTTCCAAACATGTTTTTGGGTCAGGTGATGCTAGCAGCAGGTCATCTACATAATGTATTAGCTTACTATGTTTGAAAGTTATGTTAGCTAGATCTCTTTGTAGATGTTGACAAAATATGGAAGCTGTTTATCTTCTGATTTCGATGTTATTTGCTTGTTTTTCTTTTGCATATGTTTGATCTGAATTTTGAACTTCCTAATTGTTCATTGTATACTTTTCCTTTCCTAGATTAAACCTCTTCCTTTCCTAGATTAAACCCCTAGAGGAGGACAGTATTAGATAGGATAAGAGTGCAGGTTGTTTATTATTTGGGGGTAGAGATTTTAGTTAAGGAAAATAATTTTGTTAGTGCACCATTAACCAGTTTTCCCACATAGCTCTGCCCAGGCTCTTTTCTCTTCACTCTCCATACTATTTCAGGTGGTGATCTCATCAGCTCCCAAACATTCACTCATCTCTATGTTGATCATTCTGAGATGCATTTATCCAGCCCTAGCCTCTCTGCTGCCCTCCAGTGTCTTCTATCCAACTGCTCATTAGACATCTTGAATGGGATGTTCTGTACTTCTTACAATTTAAGTTGTCATTCTGACTGATGGGGGCTTGACCTAAGAGATGAATGAGACCAGAGTAGGTGGACATGGCAGTTTTTGGGAGAGTAAGGGGGCCTAATGCTAAGAGGATTAGCAAAAGGGTCTTGTCTAGGTTAGGGAAGTCATAGGTTTTCAGAGGTTGGGGAAGGATTGGGGTGTAGAGGATAAAGCAGGTTGGATTAATCTCATTGGCTGTTTGGAGGGGGAGGGGTTCCCAGTGTTTGCAGGGGAAATCTGCCTTCCTCAATACCAAGGTGTAGTCTAGAGCACCCAAATAATAAAAGTGAGAGACCTTTAGGAATGCAAAAAAGAAAACACTTTATTCACTATTGCACAAGAGCGGGGGACTCTCCCTCAAGCCTGCCATGCCCACAGAAAGACAGCAAAGCCCCCAATTTATAGGGCAAATTCAATTCTGAGTTCACAGGACATCATTGAGTGATGTTACATTTTATGCTGTCGTCCTGCTGATGGATCCTGGCATCCCCTCTGAACTATGAGACTATCTTGTGTAAAGATTAAAATTTAGGGATATTGGGGAGACTGAGGCAGGTAGGAATTAGTTTCTCTCTGCAAGGAGTATTATAGTTTTTTAGAGGTTTATTGAAGATTAAGGATTAAAGAAAATACAGGATAAGATACACATGTCTAGGCTGTAGAGAGGCCTAGACACAACCTCACCTACATTATGAAAAAAAGCCATGCCTGCCCCAAAGCATAAGTCCAAGAGTCAAGAGAGACCCTCAAAAGCCTTTGAATCAGCTTAAATACCTTCTCGGCCCAGGTGAGATTACAAGGCATTCTGGGGAAGTGGAGCAAAGGCTCGTGGGGATTGTAGTCCTGTATTCAAATCTATTTTTTACACTTGCAAAATGGGAGCTTTAGGGACCACCAAAAGGTCGGCTGTTGTACAAACTGCAACCCAGAACAATTCCTGAAACTTTTTGGTGCCAGGACAGATAACCAGGACCAGGGAGCAGCACCGACCCACTGACTCCTCAGGGGAGAGTGGGTCAGAAAACTGACAAGCTGCCCTCCTGCTTTTCACAGAGCCTTTATTTCCCTATTGACCTCAACACCTTTGTTTACATCTGGCAGGCTGTGGGAGCCCCAACCTGAGAGTTTAAACACAAGGGAAGGGAAGGGGAGGTGTGTATTTGGCCGAGAGAGAGAGAGAGAGAGAGAGAGAGAGAGAGACAGAGAGAGAGAGAGAGAGAGAGACAGAGAGACAGAGAGAGACAGAGAGAGACAGAGAGACAGAGACAGAGAGAGAGAGAGAGACAGAGAGAGAGAGAGAGAGAGAGAGAGAGAGAGAGAGAGAGAGAGAGAGAGAGAGACAGAGAGACAGAAACAGACACAGAGACACAGAGACAGAGCTAGAAAGGTAACATCTTCTTCACCCCTGGACTCAGATGACTGACTGGTAGTCTACATTACAGCAGGATCTTAAAAGGGGTCTTCTTACCTCTTACTCTACTACATATCTTAAGAGAGTATGGCATTCCCACACTGACTTTTAGGCTTTTATGACTCTTGGGCACAGTCTCTCATTGGAAGAGACTGACTCTTACTGTTTTTACTGGGATTATAGGGATATTTAATGGGGTATCAATATTGATAGCCAACCACTACCTTGAGAGTTACTCAGGATTACTCCACACTCCAGAGGCTGGGAATGAAGAGTTCTTGAGCAGGTGACAGAATATTGTTTGACTTGGATCCCTCAGACTGGAACAAAGAATGTTGATGTTCTGTCTTGTAGAACAGGTGAAACCACAGTCCTTTGTTCCATTGTTCCAACAGTGCTGGGGAGGGAGGGCTGCTAGTGTGCACTGGTGTTGGACCAGGGAGGGGCTAAAGTCTGTCAAAAATGTCTAAAACTAAACTAAGGATTTTTCTCCCTCAAATCCTCCAGACTCCCAACCCAGGTTTCATCATTGACTTTGTTGACTTAGGAAAAAACAAAACAAAACACAGAACGATTAAATAGTCAGAAAAATCACTCTTTAATCAAGGAAAAGGGGTTCAGTGATAGTAGGACTCTACACAGAGCTGTGTGCTAACAACTACACGGAGTCCAAGGATTGAGCTCTGGATGCTCTGGACACTGACCCCTGGGAGAGCCACCACAATAGATGGACTACTCCAAGGGGCCATTAAAGTTGGGGAGCTTAAATACCTTTTTTAGGTGAAACCTGGGGACTGAGGATGTGAGGGACAGTTTATTGACTTTACAATGGTAAGAAAGGAAAAAGAGGAATTACAGGAGGGACTGATGCTTTACAATGGACAGAAAGGGGAAAGCCATGTGTAGAGCTACTTTGGTAAAGGATTTTGGCCTAAGGGTAGAAACCATTAGGACAAAAGAGATGTTTAATATCTGATGGGATTAGCTATTCCCACCCAAACTACCTTAGAGTCTATTGATAGTCTGAGACCAGTGAGGTAGGATTTTCCCTCAGGGAGGAACTCTCCCATGTCAAGGTCAAACCTCTAAACTAAGTAAACTGGAGATCTTTAAATCTTTCTAGGCTACAAGTTTGGGTTTCTAGATTCCATGTTGACATACCCCCCTTTTGGGCAAAGGCTTGGCACATGTGCCCAAAGAAATGGACAAATGAGTGAGGCTATATAGGGTTTGACTCTTACTTTGGAGTACAGGCATGGACAACTGATATTTGGGGACACGCCTCAAATACCTCCCATTGACTTTTGAGCCAGTAAGGCAGGCAGTCTGCCTTAGGCAAAAATTCTAGCAGAACACTTGCCCATTTCCCCAAAGTCTGTAAGTCTTTCACATCTGGTGGGTCCCTATGTAATGCCTTTGGCCTCCTCTCTTCTGCAGACTTCTAGATCCTCTGGCAGAATTCTCCTTTTGTACAAGAGGGACTCATGGCTGCAAGAGAAATTCATGAACATTCTTTAACAGGTCTTGATCTATTCCCAATATACTTATTCTACTCACTATAAAGATTATCCAAGCTGCTAACCTCAAATTTGTATCCTATTAATGTCTTTTCTACACCAATTATTAAATTATGTAAGCTACATGCTTAATCAGAAAGATTGCCTTACTCTACCAAAATAATCATATAAAAAGCAACCCTACAAACTATAGAAGAATAAAGGCAAAAATAAAATCCACATCACAGGTTATTCAGGGTTTTTAATCTGAACATGACCCTCCCCACCGTTTGTGTCCCAAAATTAAAATATCACCTAATACCAAGTAAAATTCTAATTGAGTATTTTATTACAAAAATCCCAAAATCTTAAAAAAAAAAACTGCATGACAATTTCAGCTTCAAAACAAATTGAAAAAGTCAAATTTTAAAGTTTCAAACTTGAAATTAACTCCAAAAGTTCAGGATTTAAAATGCTTCTAATTTTCCTTAATTTTAAAACCTCTCACACACCTCCCTTAGGGGAGGTTGAAATGCTGGGGATTTAAAAACTATTTTCATTCACCTTTAACTACTTAACTATAATCATGCTTAAATAGCTTAGACTTTTTACTTCTATTAACTATATGTATGAAAAAAAATAATGTTGCAACTGAGTCAACCAATGTGAAGTCTGTATATAAAAATTGTTAAGGGGGCAGCTGGGTAGTTCAGTGGATTGAGAGCCAGGCCTAGAGACGGGAGGTCCTAGGTTCAAATCTGACCTCAGACACTTCCCAGCTGTGTGACCCTGTGCAAGTCACTTGACCCCCATTGCCTAGCCCTTACCACTCTTCTGCCTTGGAGCCAATACTCAGTATTGACTCCAAGACAGAAGGTAAGAGTTTAAAAAATAAATTGTTAAAATAATTCTCCTGATTTGACCAAGTTCTAGCCTTAACTACATTAGTTTTGGGTACACATTTCAATTTCCAGAGTATTTATTTATTGGCAATAAGGGCTCATTACCCCAGAATTTAGGCCTAAGACTATAGGTGATTTCATTAGTATTCCTAGGCACAAAGGCTTTTTCTAATCTCATTGTTCCTTCCTGGAAGCTCCAAAATGTACAAACTTTACTAGTACTAGGGAGCAATGTTGTGTTCTATTTGAACCTTGTTTATTAAAAATGTTGCTTAGAATTCATTATTTATGTGTTGCTCCCCCCCCCCCCTTTTTGGCACTGATGTTTTGCCAGGTTTTCCTTATGACCTAAATTCTTCCTTTTAAGAAAAGGGACCTCTTTAAACTTGTTTACTCACTCATAATGGCTAAAAATTTCTATCTGCCTTCACAATTCCCATATTCTAGACCTTGCCTTTCTGAGGCTTCCTTCATCATATGATTACAGAAAATTTGCTATAACAGGAGGAAAGTGGGAAGTAACTTAAAACGAGGGAGAAAGGCTTGAGTAATTTGGAATATTAATGCCATGGCTAAGTTGGTAATGATCAGCAGTCCTCTGTAGAACTTGACAGAAACCTAGCTGAGCCATTTCCAATTTTCCTCCATAGCATTCCTTTCCCCAATTATCTTCCCCTACAATTCACTCTTAAATGGGCCTCTGGCTATGATTCTTTCCCCAACCTTGATTGTTTTCTGTCAGTATGGTTTGAGCCTCCCATTTCCTTGTAACCACAGTAATGTCAATCCATCATCTTTCCTTGCCCCTGGAACCCCGAAATGCTTTATAGGTTCCCCAGATTCTTTTGTTCCTTAGAGAAGTCTTCTAGCGAGGTGACACTCCCAGGGATAATATCCCCAGACTCCAGGGTGTAAACTCTGTAAAAGTTGGGGCGCGCCAGACTTGAGTACAGGGCCAAATATTGGACTTATCCCTTTCCTGATTAAAGACTTGGATTTTCTGACTACTTTGGTAGTTCTGCCTTATTTCTGTGTTAACATCATTTAAGAAAAAAAAATAAAAAGCAGGCAATTGGGTAGGTATTCTGATTTAAAGGTGATTTTTAAGCTTTTCCTTAGTAACCCTAAATTTTGGGTTTGGAGAGAAAATTGGGGGGGCGGGGGGGGTTACTTAAAAAATAAGATAAAAAAAGATCACGAACTTTGGCCTGATTTTTAAGGTAAATTTCCAGAGTGGGACCATTACAATAGATAGGTGTTTGTTTTGAAAGCCCAGTGAATACTGATTGTTAACTATTTTCCTTTTTAAGTAGAGACCTAATTGTTTGTGAGCAAACAATTTTTTTTCTGAGGATCACTGGCACATGACTGCTTTTAGAGAAAGGAATTCCCCACCTGCATTTTACCACCCCAGTTCTGGAATAATCTGCTGGATGGCTGCTTATGAAAAGGAATGTATTTAGAACGCCTGTAGCACTGACAGATATCTCCCAAAGCTCCGAGAGACAAAAGCCTGGACCAGATTTTGCTGTGGCCTTCTGGGTAGCTTTTTCATCTAATTTCCCCGGGGCTCCAGATTTGCCTTTCTCTCACCCCTCTGGCCTAAGGCTAAAGCCACTCCTTGAGAGGAAATCCAGTTGGTCCCTTTACCATCGAAAGCAACCCTTATCCAAACAACACTTGGTCATTTTACCAGGCAATAAGCAAAAATGAACTTTCTTTCTTTACTAGGAACCTGGCTCTTTGGAAACACGTACCAGCGGGACAAAAATGGGCAGTGGCGCCACCCAATAACAGTTAACGCCTAGAAGCAAACGCACCTCACGACCAATAGTATGTGATGGACAATATCTCACACATCAACTATCCCCAAAACTGGGACGGAAAAAAAGATGGGACTTTCAAGTCCTGCCTTTCTGGTCTTCCTGCTGGATATTCCCATCTCCAGATCGCCAGCTCAACTTTAGACATCATTTGCTAACATCTGCATCACCAGCACTTAGGAGAGATCCATCAGACCTACAATATCCGCAACCCCCCACAGAGCACTGAGAAGAAACCCCCGAACTCAAGTCCTTCAGCTTCCGGGAGAAGCTCATTCACACCCATTTAACCCATAAGGAAACTCTATTCTCATGGACTCAAAGCCATTCTCCAGACCCTGCGGCTCTCTCACTCCGGCTAAGCTTCCCATTCAAAGCTTTCAGCCCACCATTCACGCCCCTTAACGGCTCTCCTTGCCCATGTCTAGCACAGACCCTGCTGCACTCATACACACAGGCACCCCCAAAGCTAGTCAAGCTCGGAGCTTGTGGTCAGGTCGAGCTAGACGCCATTTTGTCCAGTCTGCCTTGGGGTTCAATTCTGCTACCATCCGGCGTCTTAGCCAAACCCTTGCCTGAACGGTATGTGAAATATATACTTTGCAGCCCTTTTGTTAGGGGGTTCCTGGGGCTGCCGGCGGCCCCCCCCCCCATTTCCCCATGGAGACCAGACTTGCAGCTCTGGATGCTGCGGCTCTCTGTGCAATCCACAACCCACCCACCGCTTAATGCCCGCTTCATTAAAGAGTGGGTCACCCCCAAATACACGAGACCGAGTCCTTTTTCCGAGAGCCACTCGCTTGGCCCCTCTGCTAAGGGGACTCCCGACTCCACCCCGAATGGGGTCTTGGAGTCCTCCTCCAAGGAGCCGCACAACAGGGTGGCTCAGGAAGCCTGGACTTGGGATCTTTCTTGGTGGGAAGCCCCCATCTGTTGACTTATACTATTAAATAGTCAGAAAAAATCACTCTTTAATCAAGGAAAAGGGGTTCAGTGATAGTAGGACTCTACACAGAGCTGTGTGCTAACAACTACACGGAGTCCAAGGATTGAGCTCTGGATGCTCTGGACACTGACCCCTGGGGGAGCCACCACCCTAGATGGACTACTCCAAGGAGCCATTAAAGTGGGGTAGTTTAAATACCTTTCTAGGAGAAATCTGGGGGCTGGGGATGAGAGGGACAGTTTATTGACTTTATAATGGTAAGAAAGGAAAAGGATACATTCCAGACATGAATAACCATGTGGGGCTGATGCTTTACAAAGGACACAAAAGGGAAAGATCCAGCCAGGAGCTGGGCCACCTTGGTAAAGGACTTTAGCCTAGGGGGAGAAACCATTGGGACAAAAGAGCTACTTAACCCCGGGTGGGATGAGCTATTCCCATTCAAAATACTTTAAAGTCTATTGTTAGTCTGAGACCAGTGAAAGAGGACCTTCCCTTAGGGAGGAAACTCTTGGACAAGGTCCATGGTTTTTCTAGATTCCAGGCTGACACTTTCTATTTCCCCTCCTATTCAGCCTGCTGCAAGCCTTGTCCATTTTTGCCTTCATACCATCTCTCACATCTACTCCTTCCCTTCTCTGATACTGGCCAGGTGCTTATCATAGGACACCTGAACTGTTTCAGTTGCCTCTTGGTTGGACTCCCTGACATGTCTCTCCACACTCTGGTCCATTCTCCATTCATCCACCAAAGTGATTTCCCTATAGTGCTGGTCTGACCCTATCAACCTCAAACTCAATTCCAATGGCTCCCTATCCCCTCCAGGATCCCATCCTTTGTTGAGGGGCTCAGTGGATAGAGTCAGGCCTAGAGGTGGGAGGTCCTGAGTTCAAACTCAACCTCAGACACTACTTGACTGGATGACCCTGGGCAAGTCACAGTAATGACAAATCAAGAAGATTGTAAAGATGTATTCAAAAGCTAATGCCAATGAGTGAGGTGTTCATGGATCAGACTCTCTGGATATATTTCTAATATTTCACATGGTTGATATATATAATACTGGAGCCTTCAATTAGGTTCCCATGAAATATTGTCAATCTCCGACAGGCTGAAAGGATCTTTGCAATCTCAAAGGCTTAAAAATCATCATTTGAACAAGCAGGATGAAAACTGCAAGTACTCTGGAAGGTACTTGGACTGAGTCTGGGGGATGGTACTTCCAAACACCAGTTTCTTGGCCTCCAGGATAATTGTTTTTGTAATTATGCTTGCCATCTGATATAAGGAACTTTGTGGTTCTTTTGTGTTACCTGAAAACTCACTCAAAACATCCACATCCCAAATTAACCTTCTGGGTGAAGGGTTAGCCAGCCAGACTTTTTGCTTGCTGACTGCCTCCAAGCCCATTGTACGTCTTGTGTCTCCTCTATCCTTTTCCCCAGGGCTCTTAAAATCCTTTCCTAGGTCTTTTCCCATTGCTTTGCAGTCCCTGGCTTCCCCCTTCAGGTTCCACAAGGACTCCTGCACATCTGTGGAGGCTAGCCTTGGAACCGAGACATAAGATGATTCCAAGATGGAAACTCCCTCGGAAGGGTGGGTTTTTAAGACCTTTGTTTGGCATTCAAGTTCACCTTCCCATTCTTCTTGTGCTTCACATGGGCCACGCTGTGCTGTGTTGTCACTCGGTTCTGTGACTTAGTGACCCGAGCTTCTTTGTTATCTTTGAAAAAACACAGAACCACTTAAGTAACCCGAAAGGGATAGGGCCAAATCCGGCCCGGACACAGAGCCCAGGGCCAAGAACTTCACAAGTCTACACCCTGGGACTCTGGGAGCATCACCACACTAGAAGATGTCTCAGAGGACTTGGGGGAGTTATATATTTTGGGGAGAACTAAAGGGACAGGGAAATAGGATTGATTGACATTACCATAGCTACCAAGAAATGGGAGTGTCCAAGCTACACTGACAGGATACATAGACTTGGGAAAGAAATCCTAGCCAGAGACTGAGGTACCAGGGAATGGCCTAATTACAATAGATAATAGAAGGATGGACCTTGGTTTTCTGGGATACAATGGGGGAAACTTCTAAGACTAAAAATGTACTTAGCATCTGCTTAGGTTGGCTAGCCCTACCTAAGCTGGTATAATCAAGTACTCTGAGGTCCATTATTCAGTCTTAAACTGGCAGTCTGAGACCCCCTCCCCCCCTCCCCCCCAGGCAAACTCTCAAGTAAGAAGGGCTAATTTGGGGTCTCCAGATTTCAAGTTGACACCCTCCCTCTCCCTTGTGGGCTAAGGCAAAGCACCATGAACTGCACCAAAGGACAAAAGGGTGTTGCCTAAGAGAGCTCAACCTTGTTATTAAAGATGGAAAATATCTATGGTCTATTGTTAGTCTGAGGCCAGTGAAGTAGGATTTTCCATCAGGGAGGAACACTCATGCGTCAAAGTCAAACCTTTAAACTAAGTAAACTGGGGATCTTTAAATCTTTCTAGGCTACAAGATTGGGGTTTCTAGATTCCATGTTGACATACCCCCCTTTTGGGCAAAGGCTTGGCACAGGTGCCCAAAGAAATGGACAAATGAGTGAGGCTATATAGGGTTTGACTCTTACTAATGATGGAAAACTTTGGGGTACAGGCATGGACAACTGATATTTGGGGACACGCCTCAAATACCTCCCATTGACTTTTGAGCCAGTAAGGCAGGCAGTCTGCCTTAGGCAAAAATTCTAGCAGAACACTTGCCCATTTCCCCAAAGTCTGTAAGTCTTTCACATCTGGTGGGTCCCTATGTGATGCCTTTGGCCTCCTCTCTTCTGCAGACTTCTAGATCCTCTGGCAGAATTCTCCTTTTGTACAAGAGGGACTCATGGCTGCAAGAGAAATTCATAAACATTCTTTAACATGTCTTGATCTATTCCCAATATACTTATTCTACTCACTATAAAGATTATCCAAGCTGCTGACCTTAAATTTGTATCCTATTAATGTCTTTTCTACACCAATTATTAAATTATGTAAGCTACATGCTTAATCAGAAAGATTGCCTTACTCTACCAAAATAATCATATAAAAAGCAACCCTACAAACTATAGAAGTATAAAGGCAAAAATAAAATCCACATCACAGGCTATTCAGGGTTTGTAAATCTGAACTTGACCCTCCCCCCTTTTGTGCCCCAAAATTTATCTGCTCTCTTTCCTTTACTCAAAGACTTTCTTAAAAAAAAATTCAAGGATTTTTGTGGCTTGCCAACAATGTAAAATTTAAATTAATATCCAATAACTCCAAGTATAATGTTTTATAAGATTTATTCATAATCACTTGAAGTAGAAGAAATACAGAACAAAATTTAGAAAGCCAAAGTTGAAATATGTGGGTAAACTTTTCTGCCAAGTTCTCACCTGAGCCACCACAACCACATTCCTGGAAAAAGAGAGGAACTCCAGAAAACTATAGCCTCCCTACATTAGCATATAACATAGATACATAGATACTGGGAGGGAGAGTCCCTGGAGAGCAAATCTTATTACACAAAAGTAATCTCATTAGCTAGTTCTTAACCTCTTATTTCTAGTAAAATTATTTATAACAATTACAAATGTGCATCAGCTATATGCTCCACTAGAAAAGATTTGCCTTACTCTACCAAGATAATCTTATAGAAAAAGCAACATTAAAAATAGACACAAACTAAACTATAGAAATGTAAAAGCAAAAATAAAATCCGCATCAGTTTTATCAAGGCTTTCTTTTGAATCTGAAAATGGCCCTTTTCACCTTTTGTGGAAAAAATAAAAATATCAGCTACTACTAAATAAAATTCTAATTAAGTATCCTATTATTAAAACTCGAAATCCATACTAAGAATGCTTGCATGACAATTTCAACTTCAAACAATTAAAAAAGTTAAATTAAAAAAGTCTAAAAATTAAAAATACTTTAAACTCCCCATAAATCTAACATTTTCACACACCCTTTCCCGCCCCCCCCTTTGTGGTGGTTGAGATGATCAGGATCTGAAAACCCATTTATCAAAGATGTTGCTTAGAATTTACTATTGGTATGTATGAATCCCTCCTTTTTGACATTTATGTCTGCCAGGTTTTTCTTATGACCTGAAATCTTCCTAATGAAAACCTCAGGAAGTTCTTTTGAATTTTCAGATCCCCGGATAATACATTAAACCTCACAACAGAGTAAAATGCTACTGAATTGAAATTTTTCCTGCTCTAACTAGATTTGAAGACTAGTTCTTTTCCTTTCTACTTCTCTACTTAATGGAACTTCTCTCAGAATTTCCAGAGGGAAATTATATTGGCCAATTTTATACCTGCTTCAGAAAAACTAAAAGGCAACCCAAAGAAATCTAAAAAGGGATACGTACATAGCCAGTTCAGGTGTCTTGGAGTCTCCTAGTAGAGATGCTTTCTATGTAGAGATGTCTTCTATCAACTCCTTTCTTCAGGTTGCAGGCTCCCTGAATGAAATCTCACAAGAATCTAGCACAATTAATATTAATAAATTCTAATAACTTCACCAACCCTTCCAGAGTGGAGTGGTAAATGCCAGGTGTCATTTGAGACTTTCCTGTAGGGAAAAATCCTTTCCTAACTGTGTAGTCTGTGCCAATGGTTATCTATCAGAGAAAAATAATGCTCATGGGTAGATGCTGAATAGGATCAGCCTTCTCAACTTAAAAAGGAAAAAAATAAAGGTGAATCCCTATAGAAAAAATAATTATCAGAATTTACTAGACTTTAAAAACAAAAACTTATCTATGTAATGATTGCACTCTGTAAATTTACGTTAAAAAAAACCCCAAAAAACTATAAAAATCAGGCTTTTTTTTTTTTGCTTCTTACCCTATTTTCACCTGTGACTCCCAGAAAATTACATTTCTCTTAGCTACACCCTAAATCTCTCTTTTAGCCAAAGGCAGAAACTGCTTCTAAGAGGAATTTGGTGGTTGTGTTTCAAATGCTCAGGGTTTTCTTACCATTTAAACAAAAAGCTTTCCCCCAAATATTTCTGGTCCATCTACAACACAAGAACTAATCAGGTCTGTAATTTACCAAACTAAAATTAACTTTCTCATATTCCAGAACACACACATGTTAAATCAGAAATAACAGCTTAACAAAAATGTAAAATTAGAGCACTTAAATCAAGGGTCAATACCCAAAATAAATGCATTTTCTTACTATCATCATTAAATGGCTATTTATATACAATAGTTCTCACTTTAAACATATCAAGACTAGAAAGAAAAGACTCACACACACACACACACACACACACACACACACACACACAGAGTTATTAATCCTGGACCTTCCTTTGGCTATGAGTAAACTACAAAGGCTGGAACATTTTACCAAAATGCCAGCTGACTATACCAACAAGATGTGGGATCCAACTGGATCCATCTTGGAGGTGTGCTCCAAATTCTTCCAATTTCAGAAGAATTAGCAGCATGAGTCCCTGTCTGTGAAAGCCTCAAGGGGGGAGAGAAGCACCCACAAAGTGAGTGGCTTCTTATTGGGAATGATGATACAATGAAAACAACCCTTCATTGTGAGGCATCCCAATGTAGTCTTTGGGGGAGGGCCCTTCTGAGGAAGACTGAAACTTCCCCTGATAAAGTTTTAACTTATGCAGCAGCACATTGCAATGTTTCTTAATGTGTCCCTGTTTATGACAGTACTAACACCTTTTGTCCCTTTGCCCCTTAGCTTAGTACCTGGAAGGAAAACTTCTAGAAACTAAGGATGAGACTATAGCATCAGGGCTATCTGGGGAAAGACTCAAATTTGCTTCAAATGTGGTCAGAGACTTATTATAAAGATCAAAAACAGTTTTTCCTGTATCTTGAGTACAAGCTTGAATTTTTCCCCTATTGACAGACTTTGGAAAGGCCTTGGGAATAGCTTCTAATAGGGCCTCCCCAATTTTCCTGGCTTCTTGGAGGTGGATTTCAGGCCCATTCTTTCTAGTTATTAACTGATTTATGTGCTCTAAAGGACTATCCCACTGATCTGTTTTGAACCAGTGATCAGCATCACCTGGGCCCACCAATATTTGGGCAAGCTGATAAAGGCCTGAGAGGCCAGGTTGATAGGTAAAAAGAGTGACCTCAAATTCTTTAATGAATTCTATGGGACTCTCTCTAGCCTTTGGGAATTCCTTAGCCATTGCTCTGAGCTCAGCCTTGGTCCAAAGAGTGAAAGATGCCTGAAGTGTCTTGATGTCTTCTTCTCCCTTGATTTTTAAGGGAAATGAGGAATTGGGACCACAAGTTAAGCTCAGAGGGTTATATAAAGGGATCAGCAGGTCTAGCATTCATTCTCTTCCTGGCGTTTAGAGAGATTGGTTCCAGAGATTCCTTTCCTGGCTTGAAGAAGACCTTTTCCCTGAATCCTGTGTCAGTTTGCTGAGTGAGTGACTGATATTCCTGCCTTGACTTTGGAGGAGGTTGTGTTGGTGGAACTCTGGCTGAAGACACCACTGGGACTTCTGACTGAGGATCACTGGGAAATCCATGTGGAGACAATCTTGGGGAAGCCCTGTTGGGGCTGAGCCTGGCTTCTCAGGAGAAGGGCTGATAGTCTTATTAGAGTCTTTCTCTTTATCTACATGTTTTCCACTTTCACTCTTTCCACCTCTTTGTAAATAAAGCTGCATTTTGACTTAAGCAATATTTTAAAATCAGTGACCACAATATTACTTTAGAATTCTAAAATTCAGGATAAAATCTAAATTTAAACTCTTACAGCACTGAAGGTTCTTAGAAGGTTTTTTTCAGCATCTTTGCCTCTTTGGATTCAGACTTTGGATGCAGACTTCAGATTGTAGTGAGATTCACATTCAGATTCCCATTCACGCTCTAGAGGCTCTAGGATTAGAACTTTAGGTACTTTTAGCTAGGTGATATTTTCTACCTCCTACCTATATTTTCCACTTTAATATCTCTACCTTTCTGTAAATAAAAGTACTAATAGCCTACTGATTCATAGTTTAACTTTTATAAATGGCAACCACAACAATTCTTTTTTTTAAACCATTATTATTTTTTTCAACCCAAAATTTTAACTATTACATTTTGACCACCAATTTTAATTATTACACACTCATCTAAATACCCAGGTTCCTGGTCCATACTCTAAATACTCAGCAGCAGTCCCACTAGGGGGTCACATTGGGACATTCAAAGAACTGCAATTGCCTATTTGGTTCCTGACTAAAGAGAGGTTTGGTTGCTGAGGGTCTGGCTCACCTACCAAGCTGAATCCTGACTGAACTCAGTGGGTTCTTGTGGGTACCACATGTCTGGTATCAGCTAGCAGGCAGTTTGGGCAGCCATAACTTTGATTCCTGGCTGGCTCTCCATTTGTTAACTTTGAAGAAACACAAAACTGCTTAAGTAGTCAGAAAAAAACAAGTCTTTTTTTTTTAATCTGAAAAATTTTATTTAATTAATTAATTTAGAATATTTTCCCATGGTTACATGATTCATGTTCTTTCCCTTCCCTCCTTCCACCCCCCCTCCTCTAACCAACGAGCAATTCCACTGGGTTTACATGTGTCATTGATCAAGAACTATTTCCATATTATTAATATTTGCATTAGGGTGTTCGCTTAGAGTCTATATCCCTGATCATATCCTCATCAATCCATGAGTTCAAGCAGTTGTTTTTCTTCTATGTTTCTACTCCCACAGTTCTTCCTCTGGATGTGGATAGCGTTCTTTCTCATAAGTCCCTCAGAATTGTCCTGGATCACTGCATTGCTGCTAGTAGGGAAGTCCATTATATCCAACTGTACCACAGTGTCTCAGTCTCTGTGTACAGTGTTTTCCTGGTTCTGCTCCTCTCACTCAGCATCACTTCCTGGAGGTTGTTCCAGTCTCCATGGAATTCCTCCACTTTATCATTCCTTTGAGCACAATAGTATTCCATCACCAACAGATACCACAATTTGTTCAGCCATTCCCCAATTGAAGGGCATCCCCTCATTTTCCAATTTTTTGCCACCACTAAGAGCGCAGCTATGAATATTCTTGTACAAGTCTTTTTCCTTATCATCTCTTTGGGGTACAAACCCAGCAGTGCTATGACTGCATCAAAGGGCAGACAGTCTTTTAGCGTACTTTGGGCATAGTTCCAAATTGTCCTCCAGAATGGTTGGATCAATTCATAACTCCACCAGCAATGCATTAATACCCTAATTTTTCCACATCCCCTCCAACATTTATTATTTTCCTTTGCTATCATGTTAGCCAATCTGCTAGGTGTGAGGTGGCACCTCAGAGTTGTTTTGATTTGTACCTCTCTAATTATAAGAGAGTTAGAACACTTTTCATGTGCTTATTAATATTTTTTATTTCTTTATCTGAAAATTGCCTATGCAAGTCCCTTACCCATTTATCAATTGGGGAACTCTCTCTTTTTTAAACCCTTACTTTTGGTCTAAGAATTAATACTAAATATTGGTTCCAGGGCAGAAGAGTGCTAAGGGCTAGGCAACTGGGGCTAAGTGACTTGTCCAGGGTCACACAGGAAGTTTTTTGAAGGCAGAATTGAATCTAGGGCCTCCCAATCCCAGACCAGGTTCTCTATTGTAAGGGGGAAAATGAAGGAAAGCCTGCAAAAACAGGACTATGCCTAAGAAAAAGCAAAAAGGTTTGCAGGAGGTCTGAGCTCATGCATGGAATGGAAAGAAGAGTTACAGAGTTGGGGGAAGAGATAAAAGATGGAACCTAAAACACCAAGGGGTCCATTGATTACTGGACACCAAGGAGAGCAGAGACTGACTTCCTGTGGCCACCTTGTATAGGCCAGAAGGAGGTAACTGTATTTTCCTGACTAACACCTGGAGGTTCCTATGTTACCTGGCATCGAGATATTTCAGAGAGTATTTCCATCCCTGACATCAGCTATCAGCTTCTGAGATGCTGTGGCTGAGGCAATTTCTGTGACATCATGATTCTGTGTGTGTGTGTGTGTGTGTGTGTGCGTGTGTTGTGAAGACTTAGTATCTCTACTATTGAGAAAAGCCTGACCATCTTATTGTGGCCCTGGTGACAAGGGTGAACTCATCACCAATATAGCAAGCTAATCCTGACAAACTCTTACTTGTCTCTATTTATTAGTGGACCAGTAGTTCAGGATTTAGTTAGCTGGATTTTCTTTGGTAGAGAGAGAGTAGAAGTAGTGCAGCCTTCATCTCTAAAAAGAGAGTTCCCAAGGACTCCTACTGGGATTTTGGGTGGAGAAACTAGATTGATTAGATTTGGGGACTCCATTATCCTGGTCCACTATCCTTCCTTCAGAGTTACTAAGTATAATAAACAAAATACTGGTTGAACAATTTGTTTAGCATTAAATCAACTTCTGCAGGTGAGGCCCAACATTGGCCTATAGCCTGTGATCACCCAAACCGAGTACAGTACTGGACAAACCTTTATCAACAATCCTAGTTCATGTAATTACCTTATTTCACTGTCCTCTGAGCCACCTAGCTGCCCCTATCATGTTCTCTTGGTTCTGCTTATTTTTCTCCTCATAATTTCAGGTAGGTCTTCCCTGTTTTTCTAAAAGTAACTTACTCATCCTTTCTTCCAGCTCAGTAGTATTCCATCACAACCACATGCCACAACTTATCTAGCCATTCTCCAGCTGATGGACAGCCCTCCAGTTTCGAGATCTTTGCCACAACAAAGAGAGCTGCTATCAATATTTTAGAACAGATAGGTTCATGGCAATGTGACTGTGGACAAGTCCCTGAGATCTTCCTGAGTTTCCTTTTTCTCGTCTATCAAATGAAGGGGTTGGACTCTGAGGCCATGATCCTCTAACCCCTGTTGAGACAAAGCCATCAAATTAATCCTTCAGTATATTTGGGTCGGTGTGACAAAGGGACCATGAGCTTGGTCCAGAGTTGTAAGGGAGAGGATAATAGGGTGGATAGAATTTGGAAAATCACTTCTGTGCCTACAGATCCCATCAAATCTCCTTGGGATGCTTTATGTCAGTCATGAAAAGGTGTCCCAACAGAGGTTGCATCTCCACCAGAGGAGAAAGCCCCCATGTTGATGAGACCATGGGAGTTGTCAAAGTATCAAAGAAATCATGTCTTAATTCTTTTTCCATATTAGACATAAACTTTCTATGATGAGACCCTTTCTCTGAAACTCTTTATCCCAAGAATATCATCTTGGTTCTTCAGCAGCCACTGAAAATAGAATAATAATGAGATATTTGTAAAGTGCTTAGCATGGTGCCTGGCTGTGCCTAGGTGCTTTTATTAAGCTTCTTCCCTTCTCCCCACCCAGCTATCCCCCACCCCCATCTCCAATGCCCCTGGTTTAATTAAGAATGGATCTCTTTCCTTTCTTTTTTCCTTTAGAGGGCAGTCTTGGGAAAAGTACTAGCTTTGTCACTTATGACCTTGGGTAAGTCACCTAAACACTTTTAACCTCAATTTTCTCAACCTCAGAATGAAGAGGTTGGACAAAAAGACCTTGGAGGACTCTGGCATCCTTAAACGTGTGTGTGTGTGTGTGTGTGTGTGTGTGTGTGTGTGTGTGTGTGTGTGATGCTATGAGCTCTCCCTCTCATGATGTTAGCAATGACAGAGTTTTAGTCACCTACCCTAATCATGTGGTACTGGAAAAATAATCTAAATCCTTATAGCAGCCTTAGTAACAGGAGCAGTGTGTCATTTGTCTGAGTGTGTCAATTGTCTTCTTTGTCTGAGCTGGTTAGCAGTGGAAACTGGTGGCCACTTTCAAGATCAGCTGTTTCTAAACTGTATGTCTGAAATAGATGAAAGTCTGAATAAAACACATATTATTGAACCATAAGGAATGGCAAAAGGGATAGATTCAGGGAAACCCAAAAGGATTTAATGAACGGATGTAGAGTGAAGTGAGAGGAAGCAGAAGAATCGTTTGTAAGTGACAACAACACTATAAAGTAAAACAACTGAAAGGCCTTTGAATAATAACCAGTGTATTGATCAAATATGACTTCAGAAGGTGAAGAGGAATCATACTTCCAAACTATTTTGGCATTCAGAGCTCTAGCTAACCTAGCCATTGCCTAACCTTCTAGGCTTTTATACCTTAGTTCCCAGTACATTCTCCAATTCAGTAACACTGGCCTCCTGGATGTCCCACAAACAAGACACTCCATCTCTTAGTTCTGGGCCTTTTCTCTGGCTGCCCTTCATGCTTGGAACACTCTTCCCTCCTCCATTCCAACTACTGATCTCCCTGGCTTCCTTTAAGTCCCAACTAAAACCCCACCATGTCAGAATTACCAAGGAGGCAACTAGGTGGCTCAGTGGATGGAGCTCTAGATTTTGAGTTAGGAAGACCTTAGTTCAAATTTGACTTCAGACACTTACAAGCTGTGTGACCCTGGGCAAATCACTTAACTTCTGTTTGCCTTAACCCACTGGAGAAGCCAAGAAAACCTCATAGACAGTGTGGTTCACAAGCTTACAAAGAGTTGAACAAGACTGAACAATAACCCCAAAATCTCAACTTCTACAGGAAGTCTTCCCCAACTCATCTTAATTCTGGTGCCTTTGCTTTATTCGTGGTTTTCTGCTTATCTTGTATATAACTTGCTTTGTATAAATTTGTTTGCATGTTGTCTCCTCTCTTAGACTATTAGCTTCTTAAAAAACCAACAACAATAAATCCTTACCTTCAGTCTTAGAATCAATATTATGTATTGATTCCAAGGTAGAAGAATACCAAAGGCTAGGCAATGCCAAAGGCTAGGGGTTAAGTGAATTTGTCCAAGGTGACATAGCTAGAAAGTGTCAGAGGCCATATTTGAACCCAAGATCTCCCTTTATTAGATCTGGCTGATTGTAATGTTATTGAGGACAGATGCTGTCATTTCTTTCTTTTTTGTATCTTAGCATAGTGCTTGTCATATTAATAAATATTCATTGATTGATTGATTCTACCTTCTTGACTAATAGATGATGGATCAGGAAACAGAATGAGATAAACAGTTTCAGGCAAAGCCAATGTTTAAATTAGTTTTGTGAGATGACTTCAGGAAAGGTTTTATATTTTTTTTTTATCCTGGTGATAAGGAATTATGAAGAGGAGGTTTAGAATGCTGACTATACAAAAAAAGAAGAAAAGAAAGAAAAAAGATCAGTGAAACATTTGTAAAAAATAAACAAGAACTCAGAAGGGAGTTTACAAGGAGACAGAGATAAGAAGGGCAGTTCTAGAACTTCTGAGTTAAAGATATACTTTTAAAAAAGCTCTTCAAATAAAGATTTATGGTATCATGCACAATCAACATTCTCTATTCTTCTTTAAATAAGGAAACCTTCCTTATTGCTGATATTTATCAAGTTGTATTTGTGAGTAAAAAATAAAATAAAAAAACCACTTTCACTGATTCTGTAGAATTCACAAATGGATATATATATATATATATATATATATATGTACACACACACACATGCACATACATATAGATTGTAAATAAATATTGATAATAAAGGCCCTAAAATGAATGAATGAAAAGGTCTCTCTTTCCTTCCTCCCCTTCCCATTGACAAGATGAAATTCTCATGATCTTAATGAAGTTTGGGATATCTGTAATTCCCTTTGAAATCAGTAGCAATGTCTACTGCGTCCAGCCTATCCTGGATTAGCAGCAGGTGATGGCAGGTGGCAACATCTACACTGTATGCTCAGAGGCACCCTTAGAACAAATTGGGCACAGTGTGAAAAGGAACTTCTGGATTCCAAGGAACCTGCCAGAGAACTAAACAGAACTTCATTAGGACTCTATGAAACAGAAAAAGGACTTCTTAGTCGAGAACATATGAATATATTCTTTTACTTTAAATTTGAGCCTGGTGACCTTTATTGTGTTCAAACAGAGTGAACGCTTCTTTTTTTAATCTGTTTGGTTTTTGGTTGGGGTAATATTTCTGTAGCAACTCTCTTTGTTATACTTCCTTAGAAAATACCTTTTCTAAAAGCTAATTGGGTAATAATCAGTGGAAAAGAGTTTGATGGGAGTTTTGAGCCACACTATCAGAAAAACCTGACTCCTCAGGGTTAGTGACCAGTCACTCTCTGGATATTCAATATGCCAATGTGAATGAGAATGGGCAAAATGGCCCCAAAGGGTACTTGTAAACATGTTATCTCTACCTTTAGAATTTAGCTATAGGAAGTGATGATGACAATTTCAGTAAAATCTGGGAAGACATCAAATGATAAAGAGCAAAGTGAGCAGAACCAGGAGACCCTTACACACAATAACAGCAATATTGTATGATGAACAACTCTGAATGACTCAGCTATTCTCAGCAATACAGGGATATAAGACATTCAGTCCCAAAGACCTGATGATGAAAAATGCACTCTGCTTCCAGAGAGAGAACTGATAGAGTCTGAATGTAGACGGAAGCAAACTCTATTTCCCTTTCTTTCTTCATTTTTTTTGTTTGAGATATCTTCCACAAAAGGATTAATATGGAAAAATGTTTTAGATGATTGTACATGTAATATCTATATCAGATTGATTACTGTATCAGGGAAGGGTGAAGGATGATAAAAGGAGGGAATTTGGAAATCAAAATAAGAAAAAAATAAGAAAAAATTTGTTTTTATATAAAATGGGGGAAAATATATTATTTTAAAAATGAAATAAGAAGTAACTCCCTAGATACAGTTGATTTTGCCATTTAAAATAAATGTGAACTCATAGAGGGCAAGGGCTGTTTCATTTTTTAAATGAACTTCAGCTCCTGGTACATAGTAGGCATTTCAGTACTTATTTATTGGTCTAAGGCCAGTTATTTATTTTTTATACCTGAAGCCTTAAAGCATAATATTTTGTCTTAAAATAAGCTTATTTATTTAAAGCACAATATTTTTTAAACTTTGTTGGAGTTAATGAACAAATGAATGAATAAATGAATGAACTGCAACTCTTGTCCTGAACTAAGGGCTTAGGTGAACACAATAGTAAATCATTAAAGAAGCCCAGAGAGTATTCTAGTGAACCTTGGTGTTAGTAGGGAAGAAAATCTAGCCTTCCAGAACACTCTTTCAGGGACCTTCATGTTTTAAACCTCTATCTGCAGATATCTCCACTACCTCTTGGATATTACACTCCTGGAAACAAATCATATGCAAAGTCTCATAAGAGTTCTAAGAATTAAGTATGTTAAATAAAATAATTAAATTATTAATAATTAAATTTATTTATTATCAAGCAACTTTTAATTAATTTAAATTTAATTAATCAATATGCCAACTTCATATTAATTGAGTTTTCTTTCCCTGGTATGAAATATTATTTCGTGGAATTCCAAACTTATTGAAGCCAAATCCTTTCCTAGTCATCACTCTCTGCCCCCACCAAAAACCCTGGGTTGCTATTGATCAACAGGCAAGTAAGCCCAAGGACAATGGGAATAGCATCACCTCCCTTCTAGACTAGAGAATTAATCGTTCCATAAATACAACCCTGACACCTCCCTCTGCAGGTTGGACAGCCCCAGCAAGAAAGTTCTCACCACCAAAAATCTTTGGCATTGTTGAATTTTTTTTTTAAACCTTTATCTTCCATCTTAGAATCAATACTGTGTTCTAAGGCAGAAGAGTGGTAAGGGCTAGGCAATGGGGGTTAAGCAACTTGCCCAGGATCACCCAGCTAGGAAATGTCTGAGGGCAAATTTAAACCCAGGACCTCCCATCCCTGGGCCTGGCTCTCAATTCACTAGTGGCTAGTGGCCCTCTTGCATTTGTTTAACACCAGAAAATGACATCAGTTTATATAGAAAGGAAATTAAAGAAAATTGGTTACTTTCTTCTTTGCCAATTCTTGCCCTAAGGACCATGGGACTTCTCCATCTGATCTACTGCTGGGACTTCCTACATGTGTCATCTTTTCCTATGAGTATATAAGTTCCCTGAGACCAGAAACTCTTGTTCTTCTTTTGTTCTCCAATGTTTCTCATAGTCTTTTTCACTTAGGGAGCATTTATTCATGTGCATCTTTTCCTGGTATTCTAATTCTGCTCCTTAAGGGCATAGGATTGTTAATATTAACATCTCCTTGTGGTGCTGGCCACATGATAAGAGCTTAGTAGAGATTTTTTTTTCATTCATAGGAAAACAAACTAATGCCTACTAGAGGTATTAATGAAAATATAAGGCAGAAATGAATTGTCAAGAGTGCTAGACAGGAATTCTAAGACTTGGGTTTGAATCCTGACTTACTAGTTGTTGAGGCATGTTATACAATCTCTCTGAAGCTTACTTTTCTTAGGTGATAAATAGGCACTGTGATATTTATACCAGTCCATTTCTCCATGTTATTCTGAGGAAAACACTTGAAATTTTTAATTCTTTATATCAATGTCTTAAACATCTTTTGATGTTTCAGCTAAATAGCTATAAGAATAGCAGTTTCAATTTAAACATAATTAATTTGCTAATTATTCTTCACTGGAACCCCAGAGAAATCAAAACATAAATGGCAGAAAATGCTGTCCTACATGCATCACCTATAAAACAGGTACTAATGCATTACCTGTATAGAATGTGTGTGTGTATGTGTGTGTATGTGTGTGTGTGTGTGTGCAAGAGAGAGACAGAGACAGAGAGGAAGGGAGAGAGGTAATTGGATCAGTGCTAGGACTGGGGATTAGGGAGGTGGGGATAAAAAAAAAAACCAGAGATGACTGTAGGAAAAACAAAACAAAACTTTGAGCCAGGTTGGAAAAGGAAATAGAATAGGGAAGGGAGATATTCTTGTAAGTTATGAAGTAATAAAACTGGGGAGAAGAAAGAATAGATGTCCCTCATGAAGATAGTAAAGACCTGTAAGAGAAGAAAGTAGTCGGTGTGACATAGGCGTTCTATTATGACTAATCTATAGTGTCTCAAAAATTGCTAAACTCAGACAGGCTCTTTCCTCCCTTGGCTCTCCTTTCATCAGTGACCTCATACTCAGGTACAGGTACGTATAAGGCAACATTCCTTGGGAGAGTTGTCTGGTGGGGCCATGGTTCTGCAAAGGTTCAGAGTAAGACCACACTGGGTGGCTGAAATCATCAGGACCCTGAAAGTTTGATGAATTAGAGAGTTCTATTGTTCTTCAGGGTCCTTGGAAGGAGTTCCTCAGGCTCTTCTAATATTCCTGTAGCAAACCTGACTGGGAACAATAATACTTAGCTCATCCTGATTTGCATAACCTGTTTGATCACTAATGTTTATTCTAAATGTTTCTTGGGTACAGTAGCAAAAGAATTTAATTGAGCATCTCATGACTTGAAGCAGTTAGATGGCAGAGTGAAAAGAATGGGTCTGAAGTCAGGAAGACCTTAGTTCAAATGCTAACCCTGGGCAATTCACTTCACTTCTGTTTGCCTCAGTTTCCTCAACTGTAAAATCCTAGGAAGGTTATTGTGGGGATCAAATGAGATAATATTTGTAAAGTGCTCATCTATAGGTGACCTTGGACAAGTTGTATCAACTCTTTGGTCTCAGTTTCCTATAAATGGGGAATTTGACCAGATGACCTCTAAAGGCCCTTTTCCAATTATATAATCTTAAAATGATAAAATGTGTGGCTTTCCTACATTCCTTATCTCCCAGAGGAACCCCCAGAGGCACCCAGTCACCTCCTTGCTTTGCATCTCTTCCCAGTGATCAGCCCCAGTTCTATATTCTGTATTCACCATTTTTAAGGGGCCAAGGCTTCATACTTTGATTTTTGATTCACTTAAGTCATTTCCCTGTGCCCCATTCATGGCAGATTTCTTGACACTGGCATGTGTGTGGGGTGGGTGGGGAAGGAGGCATACCTGATAACTTTATCAGTGCTCTCCAAGTCTAATGGAAAACGTGGAGAACCTGAGGTTAATTTTTCTCCTGTTCTTGGGGAACAGAGATCTAATGGACGCCCCTAAAGCTAATGACAGAGCAGCCACAACCCAATGGGAGGGCTGTTTCTAATCCACAACTGTGATGATGGCATTGATTCCAAAGGAAAGCAGCCCTTAGCTCTTGCCCCACTCACTACCACGCACAGGCATACACGTCCCACTTCAACTCTGACCAAATAGTACAGAGGACGACTTAAGAACAAAGATTTCTCTACCGAATTAATAGCTCATTAATATCCAGAGATGACAGGTATATGATATCTGCCTACTTCTCTGGATCAGGTCAAAGATGAAATTTGATTGGGTTTGGGAGCCAAGGAGGGTGTGCCAGCTTTTGAATTCGCATCTTACTCTTTTCTGCCTAGAGGTAGAGTTTGGAGTGGCTTTATCTTATCTAAGGAGAGGGCTCGGGACTTATATAGAGGCAGGGACACACTCCGGGACAGAACAAACCAGTTCGGCACCATGGGGAAGAAACAGGCTAACAAAGAGACTGCTCCCAGCTGTGAGTTAAGTAAGTAGCAACCGGGCAGCTAAGCCCCAGAGATCTGCCTGGAGAAGACCGGCGGTACTCGGAGACCCAACAGGGAGGAGTGGGGAGGAGAAATACTAAATCTTGGTTATCTCCAGTTGACTCTGGGTTCTCCTTTCTAGCTCAGTTAGCTATTCCTGAAGAAAAAGTTTCTATTTTAAGCAGAGTTGGGGCAAGAATTCCACAGATGGCTGCAAAATTCCCCAAACCGATTTACTTTTGAGAAGAGAAAATTCTTTTGGAGGTTGACATAGGCTTGAGGCTAATTTCGGGGAGATTGGATGCTGGGTGCGGGTTTTTCTGATCTGTCCCTTTTTTTTCCCCAGCCTTAGCACTTTCCCCCCCCTAACCTTTGAAGTTCCTCCTAACTCCCGATCTCTCTCGGAGCAGGTGGTGTAAGGCATTTCGAGCAGCAATGGCCCGGGAAGGGAGGCGTTCGATTTACCTGGAAGGGGTGTGCTTGCACGTCTTGGTAGTTTCCCCTAAGTTCTTCTCTCCCCAAGAAATAACGCTTTAAAAAGGTCTTTTAATAACTATTTCATTAGGGGATGGATTTTCCCCTTCCCAACAGATGACCTCGAAACCAGGCGGTCTTTCCCTAAAGGCTTTTCACTCTCCGAGCAGGAGCCGAACACCGACCGAGGTCAGCAGTCGATGGAGTCTTGGGAAACAGCCAGGAGAGGGGACCTGGGGTAGGGGCGAGAGGCGGGAGACCAGCGGGGGGAGCCGGAGGGCAGGGGCCAGGTGCGTTCCTCTCTAGGGGGGAGCCGGAGGACAAGGGCCAGGTGCGTTCCTCTCTAGAGTGGAGCACAGGGGACGAGGGAGGCCAGGGAGCTCTTTTTCCCTGCTTGGGATGGAGCAGCCAGAGGTGACACCATGAAGACGTCCCGGTAGTCCCCAAAGTGCGCTGGAGTGCCTGCGGCGGATGGAAGTCCTGCCTTGGCTGGGAAGGGAGGACGCGTCCTAGGAAAGGCAGCTTCAGCTCTCGGGAGGGAACTTGCATCTATCCTCCGAGGATGCTTGGAGTAATTGGGCATGGAGCAGCATTGCCGGCTCCTGAAGCAGGGCAGCACTCCGCCTGTGACTCTCTCCTCCGAACACAGGGGGGCGCTGCTGCGGAGGCGGCAGGCGTTGCTCTCTTTCGCTTCGCCACGCGGCACAGCCGGAGATCCGACCAATGAGAGAGCGCAGTCGTGGCCTAGCCACCCAATTGCACCGAGGCTCGACGTGACTGGGCTGGCGGTGGGAGGGAGGGTTTTCCCTGTTAGGAGCGCGCCGGGTGTAATGGAGATACCGGGCCTGGGAAAACCTATTTCGAGGGTGCAGTGCCGCAGATGAGCTCTGGGGCCGCCGCGAGGTCAGAGGTCAGCCAACGTAACACTTTACTACGAGCGCGACTCGTGAGGAGGTGGCGGGGCAGAGGGGTCCAGAGTTTCCTATCTGGGTTGGGGGGGGCAGGGCGCCAAAGGTGAGGAGGGGTTATCGCCGCTCGGTTTTCTCTTTCCCTCCCTTCCCCCATTGTATCCCATGACCCGCAGTCAGGTGTGGCCTGCCCAGACTCTCGGCCCTGGGCAGAGTCTCCGGGCTCCTGGGTCCCTGCGAGCTCCGCAAGCTTGGGAACCCGATTCATCCGGAGGCGGTGCGCAGCGCTCGCGTCTTCTTGGACGAGACTTCGCTGGGCCTCTTTAAAATGGATTGTTTTCCCCGGAAACGTAATCTTTATAGTACTAGCGGGCATCGGGGTGGTTCAGTGGACAGAGGGAGGTCCTGGGTTCAAAAATGACCTCCGACACTTTCTTGCTGTGACCCCCTCCCCCCATTGCCTAGCCCGTACCACTATTATGCCTTAGAAACAATAAGAGTATTGAGTCAGAGACCGAAGGTAAAGTATTAAATAATACTATCAGCCATCATTCAGATAGCGCTTTGTGAGCAGCAGGACGCCTTGCAAAGAGGTATCTTTTTATCTTCCTGACAGCTGGGGAGGCAGGGGCTGCCGTCCTTCTGTCCAGCCATTTCAGTCCTGTCAGTCTTGGGACCATGGGTTTTCCTGGCAAAGATGGCATCCCTGTCTGTAAAATGGGAATGCTGGGAAGATGGAAGGCAGGAAAGTCTTGTTTTTCTTTTTTCAAGAAGATTTGTGTGAAAAGTTATCGATTTGTACCAGGGCTAACAGAGTTCAGGGGGAGAGGAGTTTTATTTGGGCCAAGGGCAGACCCAGGAGGGAACTGTAGAAGTTTAAAGGAAGGACAGTTATACCCAAGAAAAGGAAAAACTAGTAACTCCAGGAATTGCTCGGGCCCCAGGGGAATGGCTGTTTCCTTGTCCCTGGAGGTCTTCAGGTGGAGGCTGGGAAGACTTGGGGGGCGGGGAATTCCTGCTAAAAGTGAACTAAGAGGAAGAGACTCCCAAGTCACTTTCCTGCACAAGGTCTTGTCTTGGTTGGGCCAAAGGTTTGGCTTTGGGGAGAGCAGCAGGTTAATGACTTTTTTTGCAGACAGGCTCCTCCTCCCCCACAGCTGAGGAATTCTGCCCTTTCCTTTAAATCCAGGAGATCTAACATTTTCCTGGCTGTTTCCTTTCCCTTGGTTTACCATCCCCTTGATCTAATTTCTGTAGGTCTGAGCTGTGGCAGCCTGTACCCTCACTAGGGTCCTATCCTCTGCATAAAGCCCTTCTTGGGCTGTGAGTCAGTTTGTTAGCTGGCATCTGCACTTGGTGCAGCTGTACATACACTTGGGCAATTGTGAACTTAGCAAGAATGGCTAGGATTGCAGACTCTCCCCTCCTGGGTTCCAGGAACTAGTGCAGGGAGTTGAAGAGGGGATTTCCCAGAGCAGTCTGACAACATTTCTTAGACCCTGTTGGGGAAGACTGGAGAAATTGCAGTAGAGAGAAGCCTTTGGATGTGCTGATAGGGAGGCCCAAAGAGAATTGACAGTCATGGGAAGTCAGTGGATGGGGTAGAAATAAGGTTACCTGTTGACTGGTATGACCTGATTTTCACAGCAATCCATAGGGCAGGTAGTAGCATTTCTGTGTTAATAACTGTTGTAGTAGAAATAACTCATTTATATACCATTCAGGGGTGTAAATTGCTTTGTATCTATTATCTCCCTTGATCCCCACAAGCAGTGTGGGGAGATAGATAAGGCCTTTCAGCATTTCTCACCAGACTCATTTACTAAGGAAGAAACAGTGTCAGAAGTGGCATCTGAACCCAAGTTTCTTCAGTTTCTTCTTTCTTCTTCAAGTCTCCTGTTCTTCCACACCAGGTAGGGAAACTGAAGTTTGGAGCTGAGTTCAGGGCAACACAGCTGGTAGACACACAGAGGACCAGAGGGCCTCAAACTTGGGATTTAGTGAAGTGAGACCATTGATTAGAAGAGGAGGAGATTAGAGTTTGTTCTCTTCCTAATTTTTCCTCCTTTGGAAAAAATGCTTTCTTTGTGTGTTAACAGTGACAGAACTAAATGAGGAACTTTGAATTTTCAGAGAAGGAAGCATTGCTTACTTCAGCACTGGGCTGCTCTGTTTCTACGGAAATCTACCCACTAATGTGGGATGCAGTGGCTTAACCCTGGGAGAAGGCAGACAAATTAAGGCTTTCTTATGACTAAAAGTCAGCTGATGGCAGGATAAAATTAGAGAGCAGTGTCTCCCTGAAATATGTGGGGGAAGAAAAAGGGTAGGATCTTAAAGGATAGAGTTCATTTGGTGTGAGGAGGAAAATGAATTTGAAGGTTGCCTTTATAGTTTGATAAAGGCTGTTGGAAAACAGTGGACAGGCATACTCCTCATAGTGTAAGCCTTGGACCTCTCCTTTATAAGCTTCCATTGATTCACATAAGCTAAATTTGACAGTCAGTTTGAACATAAATCTCTTGGGTAGTGGTGAAAGGTCTGGAGTCTGGAAGAACTACCTGAGTTCAAATGGGATCTCAGGCACTTGGACAAATCCCTTAACCTCTGCTTCAGTGTCCTCATCTGTAAAATGGACACAAATGAGATAGTGTTGTAAAGTACTTAGAACAGTGACTGTCACGTGGTGCTACATAAATGTTAGCTATTTTTATTTTTGTTACTTGTATTTGATCAGGATAAACTCATTTTGGTGGGTGAGTTGATGAGGTCAACTTATTTTTGAAGCCAAGGGAGCAATTGGGTTTAGGGCCAGCATTTTTGCCTTTGGCAGTGTGGACCTCTACTGAATGGATTTTTAAGTACAAAATAAGATCTATAGGAATAAGGGGGAAACCAATTATAATGAAATAAAGATATAATTTTCCCTGTATCTATGTTCTTGGGCCCAAGAAATCTATCCACTGACCTTGTATCGGCCTTAACTCCAGGTTATGAACATCTGGTCCAACTAGTACATACTGGTAGTCCGAGGAATTCTGGTTTCCCTGCAACTGGGGGCACCACTGAATCGATTGAGACCTAGATGAAGGCCCTGAAATTTGGATTTGCAGCCTCTTTGCAAAGAGTTCAGCAAAGCAGGCTGTTCTCAAGGAGGAAAATGGTTCTGGTTGGAATGGAAGTACAAGAGGAAATGCATACTGTGAGAGCTGGGATGAACAAAGCCTGGGCTTTAGACAATAAGACTGACTATAGCACTGGAAAAGGGAGGTGTCTGGAGGGTTTGAGATGTGGTCAAGGATTGGAATGTCCAACAGAATGTGTGCAGAGTTCTTGATGGGTGGTGGGGCCTCTTAATGTGAAGGCTCCTTAGTTGGCAAGTGATCCCCACTACCTTTTCACTGGGCTGGCCCTTTCTTTCCTCTACTTCTCCCCCTTCTGCTGGAATCTTTGACACTGAGCAGGATTTGTTGTCAGCTGCTCTTGTCACCCACCCCTTTATTCCTGCCTGCACTGTCCCTGGGTCAGTTTCCTTGTCAAGACTCAGATGGGTAGAAATCTGATTCAGGGGAGAAGCTGGCCCAACTATTGGAAGGAGGTTGTGTTTACCTGCCAGGCTAGTAACACAAGAGGGTAGGGCCACTCAGTACAGCTCAAGTTAGCAAACCTAAAGAAACTGGCATTACTTGTATCCTAATGACCAAGTGTGGGAGAGAGTGGGCTGATGTTTCGCTTCAGTTGCTGTGGGAGGGACTGCAAGTACCTGTGGACAGGGTGTGTTTGTGCAACCGTGGGTCTGGGAAATGCCAGTATTGCCCATTTAATAAGCAATGCTCTTGCTTTGGATCATTTTCAGACTGATTCTTGGCTTTAAGTAGGGGTTCTTTCTACCCCCTCAAGTAAGATGGGTCTGGAACCTCTGATTTTGTTGAGCTATTATTTTATATCAAGACTTATTGAGCAAGAGGGAAAGAGAACACTTTCAGGATTTAACAGACTTTGTAATGACATTTCATGTGGCTTTTCTAGCAGCTTTTGCAAGTAGTCAACTGAGTTTTGGAAAATCTTAGTCTAACTTTGAGGCTTTTATAGATCCTTTGCAGAATAAAGAAAGTAATAATTAGTCCTAATAAAAAACTTTAAGTATTCCTATTTAACAATATAGAGCATAGAAAGCCAGTAATGATCACCATTAGGCCTCCTAAAGTTTTTCTGAAAGTGTTATGCTCAACTTTAGGATTCCTTTAAGTTCCTTGAGGCTAGGTACTTTGTGAAAAACACTTCAGTAAATGCTAATGGCTTATGAAGAAATAGGATCTATTTCTGTCTTATAAATAACATTTTAAAAGAGGAATGCAGAAAGCACAGTGTTCTTCAAGGCCAGATGAATTTGTATTGTGAAATCCTGTCATGTCCCTGGCATAGATCTGTGCCTTTTTTGAACCTAGGACCTCCCGCCTCTAGGCCTGGCTCTGTGCCTTACTTCTTAAAAGCTATCATGGGCTCATTTGATAAATTACATGACAACAGACATGTCACCTCGGTCTTCCTAAAAGGTCTCTGAACTTTCTGTCCTGATAGGCAGCTGATCTATGCTTTATCCTCGAGCCCCAAATGAGCACTAAGACTAAGGTGTCCTCTTCATGCTGCCTTTAATTTTTTTCTTTTTTCTTTTGAGGTTTCAGGAGAGCTCAATAAGAAAAGAACATCTTTAAGATGAACAAGATCAGAACTAAGCCACAATCTCTAAATTTAAAAAGAACGGGCCTAAATTTGAACATAGCTCTAAGTAAGGTCTAAGGTGTTTTGAAATGATTTTGAATGTCTGCTTGAAACATTTCTTTTCAGAAAAAGAAAGATAATAGTTTAGATTTCTGGGCAACTTTTGAATTAGACAGGAGCCATCCAAATTAACCCCTTTAATCCTTTCTGAATTCTAAGAAAGTAAATACAATCATTATTTAATATTTGTGGTAAGTAGAATATTTTAAACCAGTTCAAATATTAACTTAAACCATAAATCACATTTATGGAGTTTTTCATGCTTCATTTAATATATACTTTATAAAAACCATGATTTCTTATGAAATTAATTTCTTCCCATTTAAATTTCCCATTTAAAAAGATTCAGAGCACAAGTTTTCCATTTACATTGTTGTTATTTTGTATATTTCCCTGGTTCTAATTACTTCACTCTGCATCATTTTCATGATTCTGCCAGCCTCACTTTATATCAGCTCATGAACATTTTTGTGCTTCTGTTTATTATACTACTTCTTACCACTCAGAATATTCTGCTACCTTCATGTACCATAATTTGTTTAGTTATTATTCCCCAGTCTATGACATCTACTTTGTTTCCAATTCTTTGTCTATCTTTGTTTTAAATTATAAATTATTGGCTACATTTTAGACATTGCAAAATTGCCCTCTGGAAAACAATCACACATTTATCTAATGGTTTATGGTGTACAAAATGCTATTGTTTTTATGGTAAGTTTTATTAAGAAGGTTACAAAGCAGGGATAGTGGAATTCTTAATCTATCCTAAAATTTCCTCAGTTTTCACAAGCTGTGTGAGTGCAATGAGACTCCTGGGTGTGCTCAAGGATGCATTTCTTCTGCACTCTAGATAAAAGAAATAGGTTTCACTCACACCCACAACCATGTTGTGCAGTCAGATACAGAAGCCAGTTTTTGGGTGGGGGGAGTAAATGAAAAGTTCTTGGAATTTAGTTGAACAGTTCAAGGAACATCTCTCTCTCTAATCTCCTTTTCTCAAGCCCTCTTTCTTTAAGATTTGTTTTTATATCATTTCTTTCTGAACATACTCCACCCCCCCCACCCCCCCTTTCCCTGCCCAGGATCTCATTGTAATAATCATTTAAAAAGAAAAAAGAAACCATTCAGAGGGTTAAAAAAAGTGGTTCCAAAAGTGGTTCCAAATGACAGAGTTGACCTTGATGTCTGAAAGCCTGGGCTCAGATCCTGCCACTGATTTGTAAGTGCCTATATGGCCTTGGGCAAGTCACTTCACCTCCAACAGCATGAGTTTCCTCTGTCAAATGAGAGACTTATTGCAGCTGTGCCGTATTCTATACTAGAACTTTATCTCAGCAATGAAGAAAAAGGTACATTTTTTTCCATTTTTCTCAGGGGACACATTTAGTCGTTATAATTACACATGTTGCATATTAAATTTTTCTCTTTCAAGTTTGCACAATTTTCTTATTTCTACTTACTTTATTCCAAATAAATTTTAAAATGCTCTTTTTAAGCACACACTGTTCCATGGTCTGTACCAGGTACTGGAGGTACAAGGAAAGGCAAAGACAGTCCTGCAAGGAGTCTGAAGAGTAGGGGAAGAACTGATAAATTCAAATATTCCTTCCCCTGTTTCCCTTTATCTTTCATAGTCAGGGTGGTTTATGACACATTCATGTGCTATGTGTGTAGAAACTACTTTATTTCCAGTTCTCTAGACACACAGAAAGTGCCTTATGAATGTTTTGGTGTTGATGGAACCTTTCTGATTCTCTTTGTGGGTAAAGTCATGCTTTTTTTACACAAGCTTAGTTCCAAATTGTTTTTCAGAATGCCTGATCCAATTCAAAGGATGGCCCCCTGTATCCAATTCAGGCTATTTGATCTTGCTACAAGCCCTTTGGTTTGTCATCTCTGGCTTTTTGCATGTGAAGTCACTACCTTAGAACTGTTATTAATTTCTCTTATTAGTGTTATAAAGTAGTCTTATGATCATTGTTAACATTTTAAAAAAAAAAACTATTTGTTCACATCCTTCAACTACTTATCTGTTGGGGGATGGCTCTTGTTAATTCACTATATAGCTTACTTAATTGATCCATGTGAGTTATTTGATTATAAAGATTTTTTCCTCTGTAAGTAGCTTCCCTCTTTCAAGTTACATTGTTTTTTATTTTCTTATTTTCTGTTGTCCCTTGTTAAGAATTCTAGCTAATTGTAAAAGATATTTCCATTTATTTTTAAAACCCTTACCTTCCCTTAGTTTCAATTCAAAGACCAGAAGATCAGCAAAATCTAGGTAATTAGGGTTTACCTGAGGCCAGATTATTTGAACTCAGGTTCTCCAGACTCCAGGCCTGGTTCTCTAAACACAACGCTACCTAACTGCTCCAAAAGATCTTTCAATTTTTAAAAATGAAAATTTTATTTTTCCAATGACCAAAAACCCTTCTACCCTTTCCCGTTCTTCAATGAGAAGTAAAGAAAAACAAAATTCCTGTTACAAACATGTATAGTCAAACAATAAGTGGCCACATTGGTCAGTCTCGTTTTTTCAGCACTCTAAGCAGGTTCCATTATTAGGTTTTAGGAGTCTGGTTAATCATTGTGTTGGTCAAAATTTCTAAGACATTCACAGTTGCTTGACTTTGCAATACTGTTAGTATATTATTCACTTGGCATCAGTTGGTAGAGGTTTTTCCAGTTTTCTCTGAAACTGTCATTTCTTTTAGCACTAGTATTCTATAATTACACACCTTGAATTTGTTCAACCATTTCCAATTCTTTTTGTACTTTAAAGAGTTGTGTTGCTCAAGATTAATACCTCCCTTAGTCTGTTCTTCCTCAAACTTCCAGCCACGTGGAGGCTTAGCCTAAGGGAAAATTATCTGGTCTCCTTTCCCTCTCCTCTGATTTTTTTTTTTTTCAGAGATAGGGAGCCAGCATGATAGTCAAGCTTTGTACTTGTTTGAGTACTTCACATTTTTTCCCTTGCCCTCCTATTTCCCTAGTGAATGAAATATATTTCTATTGCTTAGTTTACACATTTTTTCCTCTTTTGTTCAGTTGAATCAAGTTTCAGCTCTTCTTCCTTGTTTGAATAGGTGTCTACTTTTTTAGTTTCTTGTGATTATCTTTACCTATTTATGTCTTGACCTTTATTTTTGTTCTTCAGTGTCTATAGAAATCTGATCTTTTCATTAATGCGAAAGAGGCTCTATTTCATTAAAAATCTGTTTTTTTCCCCAGTAGGATTACAGTCCTTTTTACTGAATAAGTTTCTTGGCTATAAGCCCATAGTTAACTTTCTGGAATACCATATATCCTCCACTCCTTTATAGTGGTGGCTGCTAATTTTTCTGATCCTGACTGTGACTCTTCTTGGAACTTGAATTCTTTTTTTCTGGTTGCTTGCAATTTTTTTTTCTTTGTCCTGGAAGTTCTAGATTTTGACTGATATACCAATGACAAGTGGATTCTTTCTCTGTTCCACCCGCTGGTGCTAGGAGAGCTGGGTAGTTTTCTTTTATAATTTCTTTAAACATGATGTCTAAACTCTTGGGTGATTTTTAGGTGACAGTTTTTTTCTCCTTAATCTGTGTTATAGATCACTTATTTTTACTATAAGATACCTTAAATTTTAGATACTTTTTTCATTATTTTGGTTTTTATTTTAGTATTTCTTGTCTCATCTTCTATGTGGTCTATTCTAATTTTCAGATAGCATTTTGTACCTGTTCTAACCTTAATTCCCTTTCCTATTCTTTCTTCCATAGCTCTTTGTTTAAAATCCTTGCTTTCTGTCTTAGAATCCATACTGTCTATAGGTAAGAACTAGGCAATGGGGGTTAAGTGACTTGCCCAGGGTCACACAGTTGGGAAGTATCTGAAGTCAAATTTGAACCTAGGGCCTCCAGTCTCCAGACTTGGCTCTCAGTCCACTGAGCCACCCAGGTGCCTCCTTCCAGAGCTCTTAAATTTTATTTTCCTCTAGTGCTCTCATTTATTTAAAAAATGTTAGTCTTTTACAGAATTTTAAAAATTCTTTCTCTCCCTGGAACGTTAGTCAAATTTGGACAGATGCACTTTTCTCTGAAGCTTTGTTTATAGATTCTTTCTTTGTCTGGGTTTGTTTTGAGCAGTCCTAGGATTTTTTTTGGGGGAGGAGGAGAATGGAAGAGAATAAACATTTATTAAGCATTTACTATTTGTCAGGCAATGTGCTAAGTTAAGAGCTTTACAAATATTATCAATTGACACAACAACTCTGAGGTAGGTGCTATTATTATTCCCATTTTAGAAACTGAGATCCTAGAAAGGTTAAATGACTTGCCTGGGGTTATACAGCTGTGTCTGAGGTCCGATTTGGATTCAGGTCTTCCTGACTCCAGGCCCTGCATACTGTCTACTGCAGCCCTTTTATATGCCTTTATTTTGGTTTGGGGTATTCTTTTAGCTTAATTCCCCAGTTTAGGCTTTGTTAGGGCCAGGTTCTACCTATTTCTAGAAGGAATGGGCTACTTGCTTGCAGCTTTCTTGGGATTTTGAGAGTTCAGGGATAGCTCAGGCTGGATATCTATCTCTGATTGCTACTCAACCTTGTATGAACTCTCCAAATCCCTGACCTGGGTTTGGGTCTGAGCAACAGAACAAAGAAGGCTTGCCAGCAGTTACAGAACCGTAAGGTTCATTTTGATGTGGGATTAGTACTCTGCTTATTCTTTTGCATGCTTCAACCTGGGCTAGAAGATGGAATTGAGGCCTCCCTCCATTCCAGGATCCAGGGCTGCTTTGCTGCTGTTGCTTTTGAGCTTGTATCCTTACTCTATACACAACCCAGGTTCTGTGAACATTCTTTAGTCCCACGTTCAGGTGCAGGTTCCCCCACCAGGGCACAATCTAAATTTTCTCTTTCAATCCCTGGGCACTATATTTCTCCATGTTGGGTTCCTGACCTCAGTGGCCACAGATCTGTCTCCCAGTGCTAACCCAGAACATCAGAATTTGGTGTATTTTGTAAGGACCTTGCTGTATTTCCTCGTACTGTTTTCTTTTCTTTCCCTCTCCCCCCTCCCTTTCTTTCCTTTTCTTCTTGGTATTCACATATACCTTTCATATTTCAATTGAGTGTACTTTTCGGAACTTAAAGGGTATAAGATACTGGCTTAAATGCATTTTTTGCCAAATTCCTATCTAGTTTTCCTAGAAATTTTTTTGTCAAATAAGGACCTTTTTTTTTTTAACCCTTCCCCATTAGAATCAGTACTGTGTATTGGCTCCAAGGCAGATGAATGGTAAGGGCTAGGCAATGGGGGTTAAATGACTTGCTCTGGGTCACAGCTGGGAAGTGTCTGAGGCCAGATTTGAACTCAGGACCTCCATCTCCAGGCCTGGCTCTCAATCCACTGAGCTACCCAGCTGTCCCCAAGGACTCTTTTCCTAAATAATTTATGTTCTTGAATTTATTAGGAACATTTATCAAGAATATCTAATACAAAAAGCACTGTAAAAATGAGAGAATAGAATTTCCATAATAACTTCAGATTATATCTCATGGATTTACTGTCTTTGGGCATCTGTAGATATCTGAGTTAAACTTAATAGAACAATACAACAAATGTCTTCCATGTAGAGTTTTAAGAGCTTCAATGATTATTATATAGAACTTTATTAGAAAGTTGACCTGACCTAAATTTTAGTCTAGAAGATGCCTTCATTTTGATACAAAACAAACATTTTGAATTTTGGGGAATATAAGTTTAATGGTCCTCCTCTCACTTCCTTTTTATCTAGAGTGAACAAGCCAGCTACTAACTTTTGGACACAAACAGGGGATAAACTTGTCACAATAAGCTTATTGTGTTAGAGCTACTGATTGGAGGATTAGAAATACATAAGTGGTAAACCAAAAAGATCCAAATCTTTTGGGGCAAGAACTTACTATTTTTATAAAAATTGCAGGGAAAACTGGAAAGTAGTATGGCAGAAACTAGGTATAGACCTCACACTGTAAACCAAGATAAGATCAAAATGGGTATAGAATTTAGACATAAACAGTGATATCCTAAGGAAATAAAATTGAGAAATGTCAAAGGGGGTGGTTTCAGAAAAACTCAGGATAACTTTTATGAACTGATTGATGCAAAGGGAAGACCAGTAGAAAATTATACATAGTAACCTTTTTCTTTTTTTGTAATATGGCAAAAATGAAAGTTGTTTTGCATAATTTTATATTGTGTATTGCTTTCTCAGTGGGTAGGGGAAGGACTGAGGGAGAGAATTTGTAACTCTTTTTCTTGGAAATGTAGCTGTATGTTAGTTTCTGGCTGTTATCTCATGCATTTCTCTAAGGCAAGGAAATGAATTCCTGGCTTTGTTCTCACTGAACAAAACCCAGCCCTACTGAGTTACTATTTCCTTCTAAGTTACCAAAGTTAATGGAGATTTAGATACTATCCCTAACTAGTTAACTACTTTCTTTCCCCTGGGGCCAAAAGATTAATTATATTGTAGAGTTGGAATTTTTTTTTTACTTAAATCAAGAAAATTTAAAAACCTTCTGTCTTAGAATCAATACACTGAGGCACCTAGCTGCCCCCTCTTTTCTCTTTGAATTTTGTAGGGCAATAGATATGCAGCCTTGAGGCTGAAGAAAGAAAGAATACCAGTTTCTTTGTATTCTCTTCCATTCTGGTACAAATGATTTTATTGCTAAGCTATTGGGCTTTTCCAGAGGCTGTTTTTGCTTTCTAGTTTATAATAGTCTCTGCTATTACTGGTACATGAGTTATTCTGGAAAGAGTTATTCTGAAAAGTTTTCCAGCTTTAGTATTCAAATTGTTGTTTTTTAATGACTTTGAATACACATCCTTTTAATGTATTACAATTTGGCCTCAGACATTTCCCAGTTGTGCCACCCTGGGCAAGTCACTTAACCCTAATTGCCTAGCCCTTATTACTCTTATGTCTTGGATTCAGTACACAGTATTGATTATAAGATGAAAGGTATGGGTTTAAAATGTGTGTGTGTGTGTGTGTGTACACACACACATACATAGATACAGTATTACCTGCCTTCTTGGAGAGGAGGTAGAAGTGGAAGAACAAAAGGTATATACTTTTGAACATAACTAATGTGAGAATTTGTTTTCCTTAGATAAGCATTTATTATGTATTACCTATTTATAACATACAAATTATTATGTTATGTATTATATGTATGAAAAAAATTAAAATCTGTACTTTAAAAAATATATAATTTCCTTTTAAAAGAATATATTTATGTATTCACTCATTTCTTTATCTGCTTTATATCACCCATACTTTCTGCTGTTTCTCATCTGCCTTAAGTTTAGAAACAATTGGGAAGTTTATTAGAACTGTTTTATAATAAAAATATATATATTGAGTGAGGGCCTGAAGTATTTATTCATAAAGGTGAATAAAGTGTTTGAACTTTATCCATTTCTTTAGGCTTAGAGCCCCTTTTTCTTTTTTGAACTTTTTCCTAGTTCTGGGCTTCTGTTTTGAATATGTGCGATTGTTGGAGTTGAAGATAACTGTTAATTTTAACAGATTCAGAGATGGATCAGATCATGTGGGTTGAGGTCAGGTAACTGAGGAGTGCATATATTCAGTGACATCAGAATGGGAGATGTTTTGAGGGACAAATCTTAGTGGGATCATCATTATATATTAAGTGGAATGATAGCCCAGCTCTGTGTCATGAGATCAGAGAAAATTTTAAGAAAAAATCCTTTTTGTGGCAGATCTGTGCCATCAGAAACCAGAAAACCGTCCCTAAAAGACCAAGAGTGTCATGGTAGAAGAGGAAAACCTGTGAGAAGTCAAATTTTTATTTAGCCTGAAAAAGAAGGGACTAAAATTGCCTGAGGAACAAACTGAGCATAAAATTTAGCAGCTCACCTTGGCCCTATAGCACTGAACAAAAGTTGTTCCAGGAATGAGAACAGAGGTGTAAAGGACTTAAATGTTAAGAATGTAAATGTTAAGAATGTAAATACATGCTAGAGGGACATGAATTTTCTGTCCCTAGAGAACAGAAAGGGTTGGGTTTAGGGAAAGGTAGCAGCTATGCTAGTTAAACTCCTCAAGAACCTTTTTAGACCTATACTTCATACATGGTGCATGGTTTTTATTTAAAAGGCCTTTTGTGGGGGGGGGGGGGGCAGCTGGGTAGCTCAGTGGATTGAGAGCCAGGCCTAGAGATGGGAGGTCCTAGGTTCAAATATGGCCTCCGATACTTCCTAGCTGTGTGACCCTGGGCAAGTCACCTGACCCCCATTGCCTAGCCCTCACCACTCTTCTGCCTTGGAGCCAATACATAGTATCGACTCCAGGACAGAAGGTGAGGGTTCAAAAAAAGGGCCTTTTTTGTAGCATCCCAATTATATGATTCTACTCCTCCAATAATATAAGATAAACCTGCTCTTTGATAATTAATTACTTTGTTTCTCCAGGCTATGAAGGCTTGGCAGCAGAAATATCCCTTACAGAATTGAAACTCCAAAATGTCTTTTGATCACACTCCAAAAAGAACTTTTAAACCAACTTCATGGACAGCATGAACAACATGAAGTCATTTTAGAAACTGTTTTGGGGAGGGTGTTCATGCTCATGAAGTAGGAGATGGGGGCCACAATGAGATGTTGAGAAGTGCTGTTTCCTCTGCTTGTTAATTTATTCTTGTCTTTCTCTCCTCTTTCTAGAATCCTATTCTAAGTCCTCGGAAGGACCGATGTCCACCATGACATTAAATTCTAACCAGAAGATGCCTGCTGGTAATTGGAAGCTTTGTGTTCTTGATTGTTCTAACCAGCTCTGTAAATCAGTAACAGTAGTCATCTCTAACCCCTTCCAGAATTGTTTCTTATGAATAGACTGACATCCACAGGTTCCTTCTCCTTGGAGGTAGCAACTTACAATGGACTGTAATCATGCCATTCAGAGGTGACAGGCTTCCTCTGGGGCTGAAATGCTGCGGGGAGCTGGGGAGCTTTGATTTTCTCCGGCACCAAATTATCATAGAAAACCTCGTCTACTCCCTTTGGGCGGGTAGAGCAGTCGTTCCCCTGTTACTCGGGTTGTGTGTGGAACACTGCGAGCCTTTGGGGGCTCTAAGAGACCTTTGTGAGCGTGTAAAGAGGGTGCCGGACTTTGTAGCCTCCTCCTCGTTGTGTCCTTCGGCTGAGCTGGCCACCCAGTTCTGAAATCCTCTAGAATAGAATTGTCCTCTAGTCATCCGGAACTACTGTTTTTCCAGCCATTGCTGAGCTTTCGAGTTCCTCTAAGATGATACTAATAGCTAATGCTTATGTAGCACTCTTCAGATTTGCAAAGAGCTTTTTATACACTCACCTGCAAGGTAGATGTTCTTATCCCTGAGGAAACTGAGGCTGAGAAGACTTCAGTGTCCCCACTTGGTTCTTCCACGACTCCTCGCCCAGTGTACCCAGCAGCACTTTGTCCATCGTGCCACTCGAGGCCTCCTCTAACTGAGCTCTTGTCCTCCTGCGGCCTCCCTAACAAGCAAAAACGAGCCAGACGTTGTATGGGATCACGGACTCCCAGCTGGGGGAGCTTTGGGGCTGCTGCCTGCCTCTGCTCCCTCTCCCTGGCTGAATGGGTTGGTTCCCTCTTGGATCAGCCTTGGTCAGCAGGAGCTTCTGTGCTCATTGACTTTCTGCATTTTGCCCTGCGTGTCCAGAGTTCTGTGCGATGGTTTCCATTTTGTTTCTGGGAAGCCCTTGAGAGGGGTGTCTCCTCCTCAAGTCCTGGCGCTTTCCTGGCTGGTTTTATTTCTTTCAATGTGGGCAGTTTCTGCTGGGGGTGAGGTGGCTCCGATGGAGCGTCTGGGAGCAAAAGCCATCCACAGTGCATCATAGCAAACCGGCAGGACACAGGAAAGCTCAGTCTGGAGTTCTCGGGCTCCGGATCTTTTAGGGTTCTCTTTGCAGCTGCTAACAGCGATACCATGGAGCGGGCCTTGGTTTGGGGGTGGGAGTGGGAGCACTTGTGGCTTTGCCCCCAACCTGACTGCATTTTGCCTGTGTGTTTAGAAGATGGCTCTGGAGACCATGGGGACACGGCCAGCCTGGGTGCCGTTAACACCATCTACAGTAGTCGCTCCCCTTCCCAGGCTGGCGAAGAGCCCTTCGACACCTACTTTGGTGAGAAGATATCCGTTCCTGATGAGGAGGTTAGTAGAGGGGACTCAGAGGAAAGCCTTTGGGCACCCCCTGAGTGGAGGAAGGGCTGCCAGCCAGCTCTCGGGACGCTGCCTTCGGGGGGTCAGGGAAGTCCTGACCTTTGGACTTGGGGATCCGAACGAATAGAAGCTCTTCCAGTGTGCCCGCGCCGTGTCCTCGGCCTGGCCCTCACAAGGGGGCTGGATTACGGCCCCCTTTTTCCTGACTCAAGCAGAAGCTGCTTGTTCCCTTCTTCTTGTGGCGGTCTCTTCTAAGCCTCTGGCCCAGAGAGACCGTTTCCCATCTGTAGCAGCTCCGGGGATGGTTGGCTTTGATCTGGTTGCCTTGGTCTAGTGATGGGGCGGCAGAGGGAAGGCTACTGCCGCCGCCAGTGGAGGAGGAGGGCCAGGTGAGGACCCTTCATTTGGGGACCGCTAGGCGTCACGAGGCCCCTTCGGGAATGATGGGTTGGCAGTGCTGAGTTGAGAGCAAAGTCCAGGCCGCCCTACTCACATCTTGTTTCTTGTGCAGTATTCTTGTTTTAGCTTCCGCAAACTCTGGGCCTTTACAGGGCCCGGCTTTCTCATGAGCATTGCTTACCTGGATCCAGGGAACATTGAGTCTGATCTGCAGTCTGGAGCAGTGGCTGGGTTTAAGGTGAGCCTTCAACCATTCCCTCTTTTTCTGCTGCTGGCAGATGAGAATTGAGGGCTATGGGCAGATTTTAGCCAGCTCTGGTGAGAGAAGCATGATGATGCTTAAGGACTAGAGAACTGGTCTCAAAGCCCAGAGGCCCTGGGTTCAGATCCTGCCTCTGACACCCTGTTGACTGCATTGACCCTGGGCAATCACAGAACCTCTCAGTGAAGCATCTCTTTAAGGCGAGATGGTGTTGGTCTAGTGTGGGGGAGGTCCCTGTGCCAGTGAATCTCAGGTCCAGTCCAGAATTCTAACCTGCTTTGGTGGTTTCACCATCCAGAATTGCAGGAGAGCCTGAAAAATCTATTCCTTTCCAATGCAGAACACGTTTCACATCAGTCTTTCATTTTGCCTTTATTCCTCTGAACAAAGGAAGGGGTTATGCTAGTCTTGGAAAAACAAGACACACAGAGCTTAGAGGGACTTGCTCAGCCTGTCCCAGCAGGTCAGGTGGAGCCCAAGACTAGAAGGAGGCCCAGGGGTCTCCTGATTCTCCCCGGGGTCTCAGTCTGACAAGATTTCCAAGCATGCTTTGTGCCTGAATAAAGCTCTTTTGCAGTTGCCTAACAAGCGTGGGGATTTCATTTTTCCTAGTTGCTCTGGGTTCTCCTCATGGCCACCCTGGTGGGGCTCCTGCTGCAGCGCCTGGCAGCCAGACTGGGAGTGGTCACGGGTCTGCATCTTGCTGAAGTATGTCATCGCCAGTATCCCAAGGTCAGTGACTCCCTCTGCCGCCCCACAGGGCCTGCAACACAGTGCCAAGCCATGTTGGTTCCTCCCCTCCAGAGAGCCTGGACACTCAAGGGAACTTCCCCCAAGCCAACTGCATTCTAGCCACTGTCATGTGCCCCTTTCATCCCTCTTGTCTCTACTTCCAGGTGATAGCTACTGCAGACTCACAAAGGAGCCTGTCCTGGGGATGTGCTCTATTTCCTCTTAAATGGCCCTGCGATTGCAGTGATTCCAGAGTCCCCCCTCTTATCAGTCATGATAGCTGACATTTACACAGCACTTTAGAGTTCACAACACACCTCTTAACTCATTGAATCCTCTTAATCTCTTCTCTCCCTGTGCTATGGGAGGTGCAAACACTGTTATCTTCACTTCATAGGAGAGGAAATAGGAGGAGGTCCTATCCTTGTTAACTATCAGACCCAGGGCTTTGGCTGTCTCTGCAACCCACCTCTGAAAGAACCTCCTAACTTCTTCCCTTTCTTCATTCCCTTTTCTTCCTCTTTCCTTCCCTTTCTCCCTCCCTTCTTCTCTTCCTCCCTCTTGTTAGATTTAAAATAGTTTTGAGCATTAAATAGTTGTAGATAAGAGAGTGGGAGCCATAAAATGTGATAATTAAAATGTTTGGGAGCAAGGGAAATATATAACAATTATGACCGCTGAAATATGTTTTCTACTGTGTCTTGGTTTTATATAAATATAAGATGGTTGCCAGGGAATATATTCCCAATTTATGAATATGCCCAAGCCAATTGGGTTTTATAGAGAAATTTAATTTATAATACACTGATTAATCAATAGAAAAAGAGAGAAACTAAGAAAGGAATAAGAATGAAGGGCCTCAAGCCAATAAGGCCCAGACATCAGTCCTAAGCGAAATCAGTCAGTTGGTTTTACCAAGATCTCTAGGTAAGGCTTCTCACTCTCTCCCCTCCTTCCTTCCCTTCTTTCCTTCTCTCCTGCCCTCTCCCTCTTTTCCTTCCTTTCTTCCTTCGTCCCTTCTTCCTTCTCTCTCACCCTCCCTGCCTCTCCCCCTTTCCTCCTTTTATATTTCCAGAAGTATGGAAAAAAGGATCTTCTCTCTGAGGATTCTTACTCTATGGCTTGCATAGCCAGGCCAATAATGTCATCACATCACTGCTCTCTCTGTAGCTACGGCATTCTTTGTTCTTCTTTGTTCCTATCAGACCAGCCTCTTTATCTGCTCTCTTCCCACTTTACCTTTGCCTGCACTCTTTCCTGTGTCAAGAATATTCTCCTTTTTGCTTGTTGAATTTCTGTCTACCCTTTAAAGTTCAGTTTGGGTTCAACCCTCCTCCAAGAAGTCTTCCTGGATGAACTTCACCCTGCATCTCAGGAGAAATCATTCTTGCTGGATCTTACAAAGCTCTTGGTTTTGCACTTCTGTTTTCCTTGAATCTTGTCCTTCTTCTAGACAGTGCTCTGTGTGTGGTAGGCACTTACCTGTCCAGAGTCTGGATCATTGGCAGTTCAGTTGGTAGAGGTCCTTCTTTTCTGTTTGTGCTGTGTGCCCCGTGCCCCAGTCTGTAGTAACAATCAGATATTGCCCCTTGGTTCTTCCTGATCAGCCCTCTCTGCTCTGACTGCTCCTCCAGGACCCCCTCCAGCCCTATAGCCCCCTGCCTATACTGATTTGTTTGCTTGTAGGCATCTGTTATGCTAAAGGTCCCTTGAACACAATTAGGTGTTCTTGATTTCCAAATTAGACTCGCCTAGACAAGGCCCTTTCTTCTGCTTCCCCTTTGACTGTACATGCACAAAGTAGGCCCTTTATAGCTTCCCTCAGTTCAGTCCTTCAGACTTTTAGAATATTTTCAGCTGGCCAGGAGGGTAAGCCTCTGCCTGCCCTAAGGGGTGCTATTGAATGGAATGTGGATCAGAGCAGCAGCTACTACCCCTCTCCCCCATGTCCCCCATTTCCTTGTCCCCTGATGCCATAAGAAAGGAAGTGCATTTGCCTTTCTAGCTGCATCTGGTTAAGAGAGGTCTGGAGCCAGCCTGTTTCACAACAGCAAGCTGGGTAACTTGTTGCTTTGCCCTTGGACTGGTGCTAAGATAGGGGACTTTGGATGTGCAGAAATCCCTGGACCTCTAGGGCAGTGTTCTCTGAAATGACTACTGAATTTTGAACTAGATCTCTCCACTGTTTGTGTCAAGGTCCCCCGAATTATCCTGTGGCTCATGGTGGAGACGGCCATCATAGGCTCAGATATGCAAGAAGTCATAGGTTCAGCTATTGCCATCAATCTCCTGTCTGCCGGGAGGTGAGTTATTTTTCCCATTTCAATTAATGGGAAACTTCAGGTCCCTCCCAATGTTGCTGAGCCTTCACTGTGCCCCTCCATGTGAGGAGAGCATGTGAGAGTGTAACTGAGAATCTCTGAGTCATGGAGCACATGGAGGTGGCAGCCTCTCCTACCAAGCACTAGGCCGTTTCCTTCTCTTCTCAGTGGGCAATGTGCTCCTTACTGGGGGGGAGTCCTGAGCCTCCTGCCACCTGGAATCTGACCTGCCTAGGGTTTGGGGAGCTGGGCTCTTCATCTCTCACCTCCCCTCATCTTCATTTCTGATCTCTGGCCTAGGGTTCCCCTGTGGGGTGGAGTTCTCATCACCATAGCAGACACCTTTGTATTTCTCTTTCTGGACAAATATGGTAAGGAGCAGTTGGGGAAGGGGGAGTGGCAGGGAGAAAACAGTATTGGGGGAGAAAAGGCCTCTTTTCCCTTTAGACGCAGTGTGTCTCATTGAGAACCCTTTCTCCGTGTTTCCTTCCTTAGGTTTGCGGAAACTGGAAGCATTTTTTGGCCTTCTCATCACTATCATGGCCCTCACGTTTGGATATGAAGTAAGTGACACAGATTGTTTTTAAAGCCAGTTATTTTTTAGAGAAGGATGTAAGGCTTGGAGGACTCCATACCACCCATGGAAAATAGAAGCCAGCTTGTGCCTGAGTCAGTCCTAAGTCGGTTTCAGAGATCCCTGTGCCCAAGCCAGACCATTCTGGGGCTTCCCAGGCCTTCTGGAGGATGCTCCCTATCCCTTAGAATTTACCTGCTTTGCATCTGCCTCACAAAACTGGAGCTACTCTTCCTGGTTGATGCTCTTGTTGGATTGGAGAAAAGGGAGGCTTCCCTGTTTGTGTCACAATATCAGACTCATGGAGGTTTAGAGAGCATTATTGGAATAGGGTGGCTGTGGAGGATCTGGGGAATCTGTCCCACAAATTGAGCCAATTTGACTTGTTAGTGTCAGTTGTTAGGCCTCAGATTTCCAACCTAGTGTAAATGATTCCCCCAGAGTTAAGAAATCCATTGAGTTAGATTTAAATGACTTTAGATTATTCATTATTTATAGCCTGTGCTGTTGAGTTATTTGTGAGGTCCTGGGTCCCTTCTCTCCGTCTCCCTCTTGCTCCTTTAAGATTTTACCCGTGGCAGGGTCCCGAAGGTCATTCTTCTCTGACATCAGGGGGGACTGTAAGTTCCACTGTAGCGCAGGGCTGAGGCACCTGTTTCTTTATGGCCCCCCTAGTCAAGGCCAGTATAGGTGTTGTAAATGCTAACCACTCCACCATGTGTGTCCAGTATATTACAGTGCGACCCAGCCAGAGTGAGGTGCTGAAGGGCATGTTCGTCCCCTCTTGTTCAGGCTGTAGCACCTCTCAGGTGGAGCAGGCTGTGGGCATCGTGGGTGCTGTTATCATGCCACACAACATGTATCTTCACTCTGCACTGGTCAAGGTAAGTAAGGCCTGATCCTGAGTGTTCCCTTTGTGTTCTTTCCCTCTAAATACTCTCTCAAAGGATCAACTTGGGAGGTTTTGAAAGAGCAGAGGATCCTTCCTGAGCTGGAAGTTTGCTTTACACAATTGAATCCTGCTCCATACCACCCCCAAGAGGTTTACAAGTTTCTAAAACCTCAAAGGAAATAGAGATTCAAGGCTTTGTAAATAGCCCAAATGCATACTGCACTGACTTCTCTTCACCCCCTGAGCCTCAGGGGACTTGGGGGGGGAAAGGATTCCTCAGGAAAGCAGGAAGAGCCTTCATGTCCAGGGCTAGTCCTGGCTATGTACCTTCCTTCCAAGAACAATAGAACAGTTTCACAAACTGGTTTCCTGGCCCTCTTTCATTTCTGACTTTGGCAGAGTCACGTGAAGGTGATGGGTGCCATCATGAAGAGTGAAGGGAAGTGTTTTCTCCTCTTGGGGGATGAGGATATGTTATGGGGGAGCAGCAGGTAGGGAGGGTTGGGAGATTATAAACAAGAAGCCAGGTCCTGGTAGTAAAGTAGGGGAGCCAGGCTGCTTGTTGGCCATTCTGTACAGTGGAAGAGACAAGGCTCCTTTTCTGGTTCCTTAAGGCCTCATGTGACTAGAAAGCAGAGAACTATATCATGATAAGAATTCCCCATAGCACTCATATGACAGAGAAAGAGAAGGGAATGTTTTCTTCTTGTTTACTTTCTTCAGTAAGTCTCCTAGAGTTTTTCCTCAAGGCTTTATTCTAGATCTAGGCTTGAAGTCAAGAAAAGCAGAGTTCAGATCCAGCCTCCAGCACTAGCTTAGTAACCCTGGCAAGTCACTTAACCTCTGGCTACCTCACATTCCTCAACTGTAAAGTGGGGATAATAGGAACTAATGAGATAATAATCTGGTACAGTGTTTAGCCCAGGGCTTCAATCTTCACTGTAGATTGAAGGACATTGTGTGAGATTTTATTAGAAGTTTCCTAGTTACATTTTAATCTGGTTTTGTGGCTTTTCAGTGCTTGTACGGGAGGGAGTTTGACAAATAGAAATGAGAGCTATAAATATTGAGATTTAGATAGCAAAGTATTTTTTATGTTCATGGCTCCCAAGTGTGTCCTCTGATAGCTAGCTACCTCTTATTTTTCTCCTAATAACATTGAAAAAAACTTCCTTTTGGTATTTTCAGTGTCTAGCACATAGGAGTTTAATGGCTGTCAGGTTTTTTTTTTTTGTCAGGTTGCTGTTTATATGATAAATGAAAAAATGACATCAGGTCCTTCACCTTCCACCTTGCTAGCCTTCCCTTCGTTTGTAGGTCACTCATGCCCACTTCCACTGACCAAGCTCACGGCTCCCTCTCTGTCCTTTCTAGTCTAGACAGGTGAACCGATCCAAGAAACAAGAGATTCGAGAAGCCAACAAGTACTTCTTCATTGAGTCCTGCATTGCTCTTTTTGTCTCCTTCATCATCAACGTCTTTGTTGTCTCTGTCTTTGCTGAGGCCTTTTATGGACAAAGCAACATGGAAGTGGTGAGTCCAGGGAGTGGGCTTCTTGATGTGGAGTAATAGGCCTGGTGCCGAGGAAGACCCTGGAATCAAAGATGAAGGGTCAATCCTAGAAGCTGGCCTACCTCAGACTGGAGGGGAGAGCCAGGGCAGAAATCGGAGATGTATGAGCCAAAGGGAAAGGGTGAAGCTGCCTTAAGCCATATGAGACAGGGACCAGACCCCAGCAATCAGTCTTGGTGCCTTAATTCTACTGACAGTGCCTCTGCCTCTGAGCTCAAAATTTCAGTCATCTTTGACTTTTTCCATCTCCTTTTCTCCAGGCCAAAATTGATTTTTATCTCTACCTTATGTCTGGTATCCATCCCCTTCTCTCTACCTATTTCCATAACTTTCCTATCTCATACTCATTCCTTACACAGACCAAAATAATCTTTCTAATGAACCATTCTGAGCATGTTCTGCCTTCCTGGTCCCTCTGCTTCCAGACCTGGAGAAGGCATTCCATGGCTATTCCAGTCTACTTCACCCTTCCTCTTCTCTGCCTCTTTCTGAAAATTCCTGCATCTACTGATCAGATGAGATCCTGACTCTTCTTTTGACCTATTTATTATGTAGGTATTTTATTTCACCTGTGGATGTATTTTACCTAAGGACTATACTGTTTCTGTCAGTGTATCCGCAGTACTTTGGCTTTTGGATGTCTTATGAAGTCATTAGCTTCTATTCCCTATTCTGAATTTCTTTCAAGACCTCTTCCATTTGGACCTTTTCATGGAACTGTTCTGCATTGCATTTTTTTGCCTCTTTTCCCAATAGGTCAATTCTGTTTTGTTATTCATTTATATATTTATTTTATTTATTTTTTAGAAAATTCTTCATTTGATTTTTGTGCCATTTTGTGATTTTTCCAGTTGATGCTTTTATGTTTAATGTTATTTTCTTTTTACATTCATTTCTTTCCATTTTTCCTCGACCTGTCTTTTGATTTTTCAAATACCTTTTTTGAGTTCTTCTAGTGTTAGGGCAATTTCCATTTTTCTTTGTTTTGCATGTAGTTGCTTGGATCTTATCTTCCCCTGTTGATTCTGTGTCTTAGTTGTTACCATAGAAATTTTCAAGGGTTAGGAGTTTCTTTTGCTGTTGGCTCATTTTCTGAGCCTTTTTTGAAAGCTTCTGATTTTTCTGTCTCCTGTTGCTGGCTTACAGGAGTAAGCACTATGAGCTATTTTGCCCTTGAGATAGATCTTCATCATAGCTCAGGCTTGAAAAAGTCCAGCACTATGGACTTCCAGGCCATACTGTTGGCAGAACAGGGCTGGAACTTCAAGGGGTGAGTCTGAGGAGCTCTTTTGTTAGTGTAGCCCAGGTCCTAGGATCCTGTTCCTCGTCACAGAACCTGGCACAGTAGGTGAAGGGGTGGTTGGTCAGCATTTCTCTATGTAGTTTTGCTTTGTTACAGTTAAAATTGGTTTCTCTGCTAAAGACATTATATTTATGAGGTTTATTAAAAATTAAGAAATAAAGAAAATACCAAATAAGAAAGCACGTGCAACCTTTAATTTTGCCTGTCTGGTAGAGAGCTGCATGTGCCCAGAAATGGAAGCCGAGAGCACCAGCTGTGTGTAGTCAGTTTCTTGGCTCAGGGGAGGACTCAGGGAGATTAGAGAGAATTCTGGGAGCTAGAAAAAAGTTCCAAGGACTTCTGGGAATTGAAGTCTGAGGTTCAAATCTCCATTTTTGTAGCTTCCAGTTTCCCCTGGATATCAGCTCTCTCTGCCTACCCTTCAAGTTGTATTCAGTGGAAGAGCCCCCACAATCCATCCTACTGTTTTTTGACTCCTGTCATTTTGAGGTGCCTTTAAAACTGATTTGAAAGGATTGCCAGGGCAGTTTTACCTTTTACTGCTACTAAACTGCCATCTTGGCTCTGCTGTCCATCCTCAGTTCTAGGGTGCTGAAGTGTTTACTTTAGGAGATAGAGGATCTGAAGTACTTAACAGGTATAGAAGAGGAGGGGGGTATGTTTGAGGGGCTTTAAAGAAAACAAACTTGGAGGCCTGGGGCTTTGTCTTGTCAAAGATGGAGCTAGGCCAGTTTCAGTCACACATCAGTGAATATTTTTGAGGATAGTAAGAATTTGGGGGAGCAAGACCATCATTGGAGGAGCAATCCAGTGACCCAGCTGCTGATCCCAGCTCAGTTCCCAATCTTAGTCCAAGCCTTGGTGCAGCCTGCTGCTGGGGTCTGCCTTTTCAGCCCTATTTCTTCATCTCTGAAAAAGAAATGTATTCTTTTGTCTTTTGAATTCTAGCATGAAATCTGTGTCAATAAGAGCAGTCCTCACAGTGACCTCTTTCCTCAAGACAACAGCACACTGACAGTGGATCTCTACAAGGGGGTGAGTGTCTTCATGTAAGGGTTTGAGTCCATAGGAGCAGTTCTTTCTGCCTGGGCCTCATTAGGAGCCCACCACCTCAGCCAGAGGCCACTTTTGTATTTCTGAAGCTCGGGACTTCATAGATCATTTTAATAGGCAGATTAAAGATAGGCCAAAAAAAGGGCATTAATGGGAAACTAGGTGAAGCAGTTTATAGAGTCAGACTAGGAGATGGGAGGTCCTGGGATCAAATACTGCCTCTTTTCCCTAGCTAAGTGACCCTGGGCAAATCACTTAACCCCAGTGGGCTTGCTCTTATCACTCTTCTGTTCTGGTACTGAGGCTTAGTATTGATTCTGGGGCAGAAGGTACGTGTATTTTTTTGATAAGAAAAAAGAAACATAGTCTTGTTCTCTGTGTGGGTGCAGTGTATAGCAAGGACAGTATAGCAAAGAGGAACGTGTACAAAGTGGCTTGTGGAAAGCTCAGGTGGAGAGCTGGCTTTCTCCCATCTTCTTCTCCAGGGGGTGGTTCTGGGGTGCTACTTTGGGCCTGTGGCACTCTACATCTGGGCAGTGGGAATCCTGGCTGCAGGACAAAGCTCTACCATGACGGGGACCTATTCTGGCCAGTTTGTCATGGAGGTATGTGCTGTTCCCACTGGACTGGGAGGGAGGTGGGAGGTGAAGGGGGGATGACTCCCAGCTCTCATCTCATTTCCCTTCCCCACCCCCATCCCTTTTTCCTCCCCCAGGGATTCCTGAATCTAAAGTGGTCACGGTTTGCTCGAGTGATCCTGACTCGTTCCATTGCCATCGTCCCAACTCTGCTGATCTCAGTCTTCCAGGATGTGGAGCATCTAACAGGAATGAATGACTTCCTGAATGTACTACAGAGCTTACAGGTGAGCAGGCAGCCACAGGTGGTCCTGGGGCCCAGGAGACCCCCAGGTTTGCTGGGCAATGTGCACAAGTAGAAATAATGGAGGCTCTCCAGGACCCCCTCTGCACAGTGGCTCTTCTTATGTGTTATTCCCCTCTCTGGGCTTCAGTTTCTTTAACTGTTAAGTGGGCATAGTAATACTTGGACACTGCCTCAGGCTTCTTTTAAAAATATATTGAGTGGGCAGTTGGGTGACTCAGTGGATAGAGCAAGGCCTAGAGATAAGAAATCCTGGGCTCAAAGCTGGCCTCAGATATTTTCTTGACGTGTGGGACCCATGGCAGTATTGATTCTAAGACTGAAGGTCAGGGATATAATAAATTTTGACCTTGTGCTCTTTTTACCTTCTCTTGAGCTTCTCCCCCAAAAGCCATCTCCTAACAAAGAATGAAAACGAAAGTATCAGTTATAGATAATCAGATTTGGCCATATGGGGTAGTTTTGAGGAAAGAATTTGTAATATGCTTCCACCATACTCAGAGCCTGTAGAGCAAACACTGGAACAAGCAGCCAGGCCCAGCCAGTTATAGACCAAGCATATTCGGAGTCCTGATTGGGTTGCTCTGGCTTAGTTCCTGGGAATCACAGTTTGTGCTGCCCTCATGGAAGGCACCCACTCCCAGGCACATCAGGCCAAGGTTCCACTGTTTGGGACCTTTTTGCTTTGTCCCTGCTCCCTGAGGTCCCCCTTGTCACTTGGACGGTATAGATTTGGCTGTTTGGCTTTTAGCCTGGCCCAGTGTGAGCCCCTTTAGTGCTTTCCAGGAAGCTCTGACTGCTCAGGCCACTCGGCTCCTGCCCACCCTAGAAAACTGTCTTGTATTTCATTTTCTGGACCCTTGTGCGCTCAAAGGTGTCCTCTAGGGTGAACTGTTCTGGCACTTAACCAAATTGCTTTTTGAACCAAAGGGAATATTTAGCCCTGCAGAGGGGTGAGGTGGAGGCAGGAGAGACAGGGGTGCTAGTAAAATGTGTTTTTTTAAAAGAGAAGTTTTGAGCTAATGGTGATGGTGTAGAGGTGCCTTTGGATGGACAGCCCTGGGGAGTGGAGCAGGCACCTGTGTGGGAGCAGTAGGAGTGAGAATTGTGTGTGTGGGGGGGGAACAAGTGGGCCAGGGCTAGGGGTGATACCAGGATGATTTCCATCTGCTTCTTCTCTGGAACAATCCAGTAGCTTTGGCTCCTCCCTCATGAGAGCTCTCTCTTTTCCAGCTTCCCTTTGCTCTCATCCCTGTCCTCACATTTACCAGTCTCCGTCCAGTGATGAACGACTTTGCCAATGGACTGTGAGTATGCACAGTGGGGTCGGGGTGGCTCAAGGAGACACAGGACAAGAGGAGGTGTTGAATAGAGAGTATGATGGAGGAGCAGCAGTGGAACCTCAACCCTGTTGAGCTGGTCCATAGACTGTAGCATCAGCAGTTTTGACTTAATTCAGTAGGGAGTGGAGAGCCTCGAACTCCTTTGTTTAAGTGGAAAAGTTCTGTGGTTAGAGTGGTGTATTAGGAGCATTGAGGAGAGCATTGGGAAGGACTGATGACGAGGGAGTAAATGAAGGGTAAGTGGGCCAGCATGGAGTCTGTTTGTAGTCTAGTTGAGAGGAAATGAGCTCGGATAAAAGGAATCTTTGTAAGCTCTGCCTTTTCCCACCAGGAATCTTTCTTGGGCTAAAGGGCTTCCTGCTCTTCTCAGTGAGGGAGTCAAGGATCATCCTAGTCCTGCCTTCAGAGTCTGAATCAGTGGGAGGAAAGCTCCTTTTCCTTTTATTGAAAGGGGCTTGGCTTACTGTGCTGTGGGGTCTCAGGCTGCTAGATCTCAGGATGACTCATTGCTTCTCCAGAGAAAGCCCTCCCATCTTTGTAGTTGGCTAAGCGGGACTACCAGTTTCTTGGTGACATTCTGTTCTTTCTGCAGGGTCTGGAGGATTTTAGGTGGGATCCTTGTTCTCCTTATCTGTGGCATCAACATGTACTTTGTGGTCGTCTATGTTCAAGACCTGGGGCACATCGCACTGTATGTGGTGGCTGCTGTGGTGTCTGTGGCCTATCTCTGTTTTGTGATCTACCTGGTGAGTGATTTCCCAAGATCCTCTGGGGAAGGAGCCATAGATGCCAGGGTCTCAGAGGTTCCCATGGCATGTTGGTAGATGGGTCTGACTGGCCAGGGCTCAAGTTTAAGAAACGGAAACTGTCTCAGTGTTGTATATGTTGCCCAATCTCACAGTCGCTTAGCAGGGTTTATAAGAAATATCAACCATCTGCAAACACTTCCCTAAACTTTTACATTGGTTCCTAAGATTTGCCCCTACTTGCCTTGTGGTCTTTTCAGCCCCCATCAAAAGAGCTAAGGAAATCCATCCTGTGAGCCCCAAAGAGTCTGTCTACTCACCTTTAGAGGGGTGCTTCTCCCAGTGAGAGCAGTCTCCCTGCCATTTTCCTGGGTTCCATGATGAGTCCTTCAAGGCAAGGATGCTTATCTGGGGCCATCACTGATGGCCCATGACCTTGGAGGGGAAAAAAGGGAGCTCTTGATTTTCACTGCATGCAACACATGTGGTTCTGAGAAGGGTTCTGTAGGCTTCATCAGGCCCAAAAGAAACCTTCCCCATCCCTCCAGGGCCTCTTGCAAAGAGCTGCCCTTCTGCTGGCCCCCACCGCATTGCCCAGAATGCTTCCTGGGCCACTGTGGTCAGAATCATCCCAGCTCCTAGACCAGGTTTCAGAGGAGACCAGGCAGTGGGTCAGCATCATCTCTCCATCTCCAGCCAGTGCCCTCACCCCCTGGAGGGCTGCCTGTGGGGAGGTGGTCAAGGGCTTGGGATTTAGATGCAGAATATTTACTAATGTCCACAGTCCTTGAGTTCTTCTCAGGCACAGTCCTGGGAATCCTCCCTGGAGATTGAGAGGTACACTTGCTCTCATGGAACTGAGTATAGCCTGGGTCATCACATGACACTGGCTGGTGGCCTGCTGGGCACCTTTCTAGGGAACATCAGACACTACAAACTACCCAGAGCTCTGGACTGCTGGTGGACTAGAGAGAAAAGGGTTTGGACACATGGTGTGGGACTGGGGGGATCTGGAGAGGAAGGAGCACCTGACCCTTGTGTGTCTTCTCTTCCAGGGTTGGCTATGTTTGATTTCTCTGGGCTTGTCCTTCTTGGACTGTGGGCAGACGGTAAGCATCACTAATGCCCTGCTGACTGAAGAAGCCACCGCTGCTGGCTATGCTAGCTAAGCACTGGGTTAGCCTGTCTGGTCTTCCCAGGTAGCCATCAGAACCAGTGCGTTTCTATGGTTTGCTGTGTGAACTTAGCCACATGTATGTGCCATTGCACAAACCTCCATGTCCCCTTGTTTTATCCCAAAGCCCACTCTGTCAAGACATCTTGGAAGTTTCCCTTACCTCACCCTTTTGAACTGTGGGTGTCATCTGGGTGGGGGGTTAGATGTAGGCTTGAAAATGATGACTTGTGCTGCTATTATGGAACTACTGAACTACTATTCCAACCTTAAGCTACAGAGCAGTAGCCCTGAGAAGAGCCAGATTGCCTTGGCTTTCCTCCTGAGATATAGATTTGGGGCCCCTTTACTGTGAAGCTCTTTGATTTTCTGATTTTTCATTATGAAGAGAAGCCATGGCCTGAGCTACTTAGAGCTGTGCCACAGTCCTAGATGTGAAGGCCTCCTTGGTCTTCCCACCCCCCACCTGGTCACTCTGAGAGATGGAGGAAGGAGAGCCTGTCCCTGCCCTTGCTCTCTTACTGTCTGCTAGGCAGGAATGAGGAAACGTGGTTTCCTGCCCCTTGGGAGGGTCCTCGCTCCCTCACTGGCTTTCCCATTTACACTTGCTCTTTGGCCCCTGCAAAGGGGTACAGGTGGGGCTGGGGGCTGGTTTCTCCAGTATTCACCGCTGTGGATGGTTGGTGATGATGGATATTAATGATGGGCTCAGGAACTTGGCAGAGGAAGATCTATGCATTTTTTTCAATGAGTAAAAATCCATTCCTCTCCCCCTGAAGAGCACCACCCCCACCCTCCCCATTGTAATGTTCAGTCCAAGTACATTCCCGCATAGCATTGGCTATTCCAAAACCTCCTGCTCTCTGATTCAGAAGGAGACTTGCAAGCGCAAAATCAGTGCAGCCTTGGTCCTCCAGTGCAGCAGTTAGGCCTGGGACTTGGAAAGACTGGCCTGACATCTGCTATGCTGCTGTAAGGCACCAGGGGGAGGAAGGACAACCTCAAGCGCTTGCTCGCTCTCTCTTCCTTTATGGGATAGAAAAGATTTGGGCATGGATTTTCAGGACTGGCATTCTGGGAGCGTTCTCTCCAAGAGCCCCACCTGGGCTACCTGTTTGAGTCCAGATAGCAGAGTATCTGACATTTTGCACGTGGCACCAGGTAGATGTCACTCATGTAATACTGCACAGTTAGAACACTAAGGCCAGGCCTGGCTTCCCACTCGTAGCACTACAAAGATTTAACGGGTACCTCTTCCCAGTCCCCCCTCAAGTCCCTCCCCCCTCCACCTGGCCCTGTCCTCTGAAGATCTGGGAGCACAAACAGCAAGGCTGTGGTTGCTATGACGGAGGTCTCGGGTGTTTTCTCAGGACGGTACAGAGAGCAGCTTTTCCTTCACCTTTCCTGCCTCAGCTCCCTGGTTTTTCAGGGCCCAGGCCTAACTCACAGACATTCAGGAGCCCAGGCAAAAACTACTGGTAATGAAATAAAAGAATAAAAACTCCTTTATTCAAGTTTTTGATGGGCAGAAAAATCACTCCGAACTTAATGAGGAAAACTCTCATTTCCCCGAGTACACTAATTGGTCTCAAGTGAAATCTTCATCTAATGAGTCTGTATGTAGGGATGGGACAGTTGCAATTGATGCCATTGGACCATGTGTATAAGCTTTTTGAACTGTTTTGACTGTTTCATTTTTGTCCGTATACCCCCAGCACCTTGTGTGGTGCCCGGCCCAAAGTAGAAACTTAATAAATGTTCTTGTGATTGACCTTCTCCAGTGTAACTGCACATCCTGGCCCTGTGGTCTGAGTACAGTCATGTAGGATTTCTCATGGGTTCTGAGGAAGTTGGGTGTTTGCTCTATGAAGCTCTCAGTGATTTTATTGACCATGAAACACTATGTAAATTTGATTTGTAATTAAATTCTTTTTCCAATTTGGTTTCTTGGGTGTTTTTTTTCCACCTTAATTATTTATTGAGTCCTCAATGACTCTCCATCAGTAGACATGCCCATTACCTGTACCATCCAGTCCAGAAAATGCTCTTTGCAGGTAATACATGACCAGCCAGGTCAAACTTGGCAGATCATTGGCAGTCCAGTGTGTGGTTCTACATAAGAACATAAGGCCCACTCTGCCATGCACTGAGTCCTTCTGTGTCTATGTCAGGAATGGCATTGATTCACAGGCATGTGAATCCTGTAAAAGATGCAAAGGATTTTTAAAATGTATTTTAAGCACCTGATTTCTTAAATGTGAGCTCTTAAAGAAGCCTGACTCAAATAGAATTCATTCTTTCCACAAAAAGTAGTGGGGACAACACTAGTCCTGACCCAAGAGTTCAAACCCCCAAACCTGATATGCTCACACTAGCTGTGTGACCTAGGCCCAGTCACTTCACCTGCTGGGGGCCCCAGTTCCTTTCCTTTAAAACTGGGATAATTCTTGGCACTACCTGTGTCACAGGGTGGTTGTGGAGAAAGTGCTTTGAGCTTTGAGCAAGTAGGACCCAGTCTTCTACCCCTTCCTTGCCTGTGGGACCTTGGATGCAATAAGCCTCACTTGTAGAATAAGGACTGGACTAGATGAGTCCTGCTCACAGGCCCCAGCTAGTTCTGTGATCATACTATCAAGACACATAGTTTTAACAGGAAATCTAAGATTCTTCTGGGACAAGTCAGGAGAAGCTCCATTTTCCCCATTGTGTCTGTGGGCTTCTCTTACAAAAGCTGGGTGTCAGAAGGCAGCCCACATGAAAAACCCACTGAATGAGTCTCCTGAGAACACATTTCACACAAAACTCAAATTATCAAGAATTTCAGACTTGAACCATTTTGGGGGTAGTTCCCAGTAGAATGCTGCTTGAAAGGCTTAGAGAACCAGGTTGGCAAGTCCTCCTGTCTTCACTTGACTTCACCTGTCAATGCAGCAACATCAATGAAGGCAGAAACCTTGAGTCCAGAACATCAGCGCTTCAATGGTGTAAACTGACTTGGAGTTTTTTTAGCTTTAATGATGACTCCAATTTTTTGAAAGTGCTTTACAAAACCATTTCCTTATACTTACAAATAAGGAAGTTGAGGCTTAGAAATAAGGGAATGATAACTAGGATTTGAACCTAAATCAGAAGTTGTTCCATTATACCACATGTGTCTTAGGCATCATTTTGCACAAATTGTGGCTAATGAGAAACAACCAGCCTGGTAGACAGCCTGATGTGCTATCAGCAAGACCAATAGTAAATTCCTTATCTGAGCCTCATTCCTCACTGATAAAGTGGAGGAGTGATAATATCTACCTCATCAGTATGATGATAAAGGGGAAGTGCATGGAATGCTTTGCAAATTTGAAAGCAGAGGAGAGCTAAGAGGGGTCTGTGGGTCCCCCTTGACTTGGGGAGCTAGCATGGGAGATAGAGTCAGGATAGTTAAACGAGCACCTTGGTGCCCCCCACACTTGCTGAGCCATCCCTGTTCCCATTCAGCAGCATCTCTAGCAAATTCCTCCCAAACATGCATTCCACATAGAGCATGAACTCGCACTGAACCTATTTCGTCCCCAATACCTTGGCCCGATTATCATGCTCCCCACTGCCTGGGTATCCTAATATGACCACCATCTTCTCTAAAGCCTCCAGTAATATCTGCAGCACCGCAGACTGTCCATAAGGATGGAAACAAGACCAGTTAAGAGAAGGGGAGAGGTAGAGAAGGAGAGAATTTGGTAGGGGGTAAAAAGCTACCCAAGCCATTGACTTCCTTTCTGTGTTACTGTGAGGTCTCCTTGGGGGTTGCCCTAGTGATCGCCCGAGGTTACACCTTAAAAAGAAAGATGGCTGAGATCGGCAATAGACAGGTTTTGAGATTTAACCTTTGCAAGCTTTGGTTTCTTGGAATTTATCTGCACAATCACAAGACTAGAGCCACAGGGCACCAGGAGAGCTCTTCAGACCTTCGTTCTGCCAGTAGCATTTCTAATCTCACTTGTGAGGCAGTGGAATTGAGGCAGTGGAATTCTGCTTCCAGGGGATGAAGTCAGGAAGAGCCAAGTCTCGAGCATGCTTCTGACCTTAGCTGTATGACCCTAGGCAAGTAACTTTCCTTATCTGTAAATGGGGAGGAGGGGGTTGGACTTGATTTCTAAAATGGCTTCCAACTCTAAATCCTCTCACACGTTCTCGTTTCTGCCTTTATGTGTCCACACATCAGAAACTTGCATGCCTCCAAAATTCATTTTTCTTCTGCGCTATTAGGGACCCAGGCTGACTCACTGATTAAAATCATTTGAGTAAGTTTCCCATGAGGAGTGATGTCTGGCACCAGAAAATCTCTCTGACACATCTTTTGTCTTTTTGCCTTTAGTACCGCCTGGGACTGACTTCTCATCCTGAACTCTTCCTCCTGAACAACGTTGATTCGGATTCCGTGCTCTCTAGATGACAGCCTCCAGAGATTGTATCGAAATAGTATTTTCTTAAGATCCTTCTGCCAAGTTACCTGTTACATAATAACTGTGTTAGTTCAGAGGTGAGTTTTGTTCAAGAAACTTGAACAAAACAGGCAAAGATTTCCTTATGGAAAGGCTATTAAAAGCTGACTGCTGTAAGTGGAGGGCAGAAAACCTCGTGAGAGCCCAGTCAAATGACTGGTTTACTTTGGACCTTTGTCCTATGGGCATTTTTTTGAAGTCGTAATTTATATTTATAAATACTTGTTTGTTCGAGTGGGATTTTTAAAGTCTTATATAAATTGATGACTTTGGTTTTGAAAACCGTATTAGAGCTCCAAGAAATCAGATTAGACTGAACTATCTGGATTAAAAGTGAGAAAGGAGAATTAATGGGGAGGGGGAAGTTAAGTTGAACCCATCAAACCGAATCTCCTTTAAAATAATGCTTAATTTAAGAAGTCAGAGTTTTACTTAAATTGACTGTGTTCAAGATCAAATACTTGACATTTGGCAAAATATCGTGCCTAATACAGCATTTCTCTTTTCCAGAGAAGCTTTTTGTCTGTGAAGAAATTTAGACTTTAAACTGAAAGATGGCATAATGTTTGCTAAAGTCTTTAATTCACTACTTCCAGATGTTATATCTCAGCTCATCATCAGGCCTTGTTAATGTTTCTGGTCAGAAGTTAAATGCCTTAAACTTTTTTACTTGAAATTTCTACTCTTCTTTGGATATCCTTACCATTTCAATTATTCTCGCTTCTCCATGTAGACACTCCACACAGGCCTAATGGTCAGTCTCCTGTGATTGCTGGGATTTCTTTTACCAAAAACTTGGGCATGATCTTAAGTGTCACCTTAAGGGTGGTTACACGTGCCTTTGAAGGAAGAGAGCATAGAGTAGATAAGTCCTGGTTCCCGAGTACTGGGTCATAGTGGAAATGGCACTGGCCTGGAAATCAGGAGATTTGCCTTTGCCACCATGATCTCTAACCTCTCTTACTTAGTTTCTTCAGTTGTAAAATGTAGGATTTGGATTAGATGATAACTTTAAGATTCTTTCCAGCTCCTCCATTCTTTGATTCTGTGAAACCACTCCAGCCACCATGAAGCTCCTAGTCAGTCTGCTGCCTCACAAAACAGGAGAAAACTGTCCGATCCAAGCCCGATTCAAATATTGAGTACACATCAAGTTAACATTCTTTTTTAGTGTTACCCAAATTTATTTACTTTCTCCTTTGTTGCCTAAGAGCCTGGGCTCCCATTGTCAGAATTATAGCTTAAACTTTGTTTTAAGCTTAAACATTCCTCTAGGCATTAAGAATTCTAGAAATTCTTGAGTATTTGTGGCATGCTGGCTATTTTCCAACAGTGGAGGTGGGGTGGGGAATGGGGTTGGAACCACTTCAGTGGAGAAGGCTTCTTTCAGCACAAAAAACACTTGTTAAATGCCTTTTATGTTTCCATGAGCCCATTAGACATAGAGGTGAGCCAGAAGATGGCATCTCTGCCCTTCAAGGGGTTTCCAGTCTTGCAAATATTGACTCTAAATTGGTCTTTTTGAGCCCAGAGAGCTTTTCTTCATGACAATTTAAGCACTTCTATTTCTTTTTGAAAAGCTTCAATCTAAGTTGTCCCTCCTGCTCATTTTTTCCTGGTCTCTAGGTCATCTCACCACTTAGTGTGACCAAAGAGTAGTCAGAAAAAAGGATAAGAAAGTTCCCTTCTCAAAATAAGCAGGCTTCCTGTCCATTGCCCCTGTAATCGGACAACGGATAATTGGTTGTCCAAAATAAGGTTTAGGGAATTCTTGTTCTCCATTGGAATTGATAATTAAGAATAAATGTGCTTCGGCGGTATGTCTCTCACATTACATGATGACCATTCATTATGGCACTTTTGTAAGCCAAATCATTTCAAATGCTCTAGAATTGTAGAGTCCCGAGGGGCCTCTCACCCCTTGCTTAACTTCTACGATGTCTGTGACTGGCATCCTGCAATCAATTTACTAGTTCCAAAGGCATCTTGTTTCATTTTCTGAGAGCCTTAATTGTTAAATTCTTTATTTTAAAAATAAATCTATTTCTGCTTCCTTGCCTACTAGACTTACCTTTGACTGTTTTTTCATGTGATAGCCATCAATCAATCCACACACATTTGATCACTTTTGATAGTACAAGCACAGACAAAAGTGAAATAGCCCTGCCCTGGAGGAGTTTACATTCTAGTGAGTAATAAAACTTGTTCCTGCACTTTCCAACCCAAATTCCCCAAATTCCAAATCTCACCTTCACTCTAACCCTCACCCAGTTCTAACCTATATACAGAAAAAGTGTTACATGAACATAAACTAATTTGGGGAGAAGGGAAGCCTAGAGCCTGATGGGACCAGGAAAGGCTTCGTGAAGAAGGTGCCCTTGAGCTGAGGTTTGAAGCAAACCAGAGATTCATTCCAAGAGGCCGAGATGAGCAGGATTAATCATGGGAGAAAGCGAGGGTCAAGTATGGAGTCTATCTGTCCATCAGTCATTTGTTGTCACTAAATTAAATTTAAAAAATAAATCATTTATGAAATCCCTCCTATATGCCGGCCATACAGACAGGTAAAAGCCAATCCCTGTCCTGAGGGAGCTCAACGTCACAGGTGAGCCACAAACAGGATGTGTGTCTACACACATCCTGTTTGCTAGGATAAATGAGCGACCAACACCTGAGAGACGGCACAGAATTAGAAGGGATTGGAATGAGAAGCGTTCTTAGGCTTTAGTGCAGAGGGCAAGATTTTAGTTGAAACCGGAAGAAATCCAGGGAACTCAGGAGGGGGAGAGAGAGAGTTCTAGGCACGGGTCCAGCCAGTAAACATGGCCAAAGCTGGCAGACGGAGGGGCTTGCCCCAGGAAGAGCAGCACGACATACAGAACCGCGATGGGCCATTATGGCTGGGACACAAGTGTGAGGAAGAGAGGGTCCAGGCCGTGCTAAGCTTTAACTCAAATAGGAGTGTATGTGTGATCCTCCAGACTGCAGGGAGTCAGAGCGGTTTGTTAGGGGGGCAGACAGCAGACCCACAATTTAATAATGCCTATTTCCTACCTGGTGGTACAGGGAATCTGGGTCTGCCCATGCCGGGTTTCCTTCGTACAGTACAGCTCGTGTCCCACATTCAGCCCGGTCAGTAGCCGGGACAGCGGAGCAGGGGCATCACTCGCACCCTTTCCCAGATCTGTCCAGCTCAGCAGAGAGTACGGCACAATGTGATGGAATAATCAGGTGGGGATGAGTAAGATGTCTGTGGAAAACTCTCTGGTCACTCTTAGCCCAAGCCTAATTCAAGCGTGGGCCGTGGCTCAATAAGGAGACAACGCAGTGCCAGGATACCGTCTCAGGAGCTGCCCCCGAAAGATGCCACCAAGCCCCGCCGCTGTGACCAGGAAGTCCTTTCCGGGGTCACAAGAGGATTAGCCTTTCTCCAGCTTTCTCTGCGGTGACCCTTTTTCCTGACTTGGCCCTGGATTTAACACTGAAAAACACACGTCCTGCCAACTGCCCAACTTTTTCAAGTATGATTTTACAGCTGAATTTTAACAGTTTGCCTTGTGCATCCAGTATCCTCTATTGAGTCAACCCATGGTGCTTTAAATTTAAAAATGGACACCAGGAAGAAATTATGGTTGTTCCCTTTAAAACATAGGTTTTGAACCTGGGGTCAGTAAACTGTTTGTAAAAAGGATTTTGAGAATTGCATTTCAATAACTGATTTCCTTTCTAATCCTATGTATTTTATTTTAGAATTTGAATAAGATTACAAAGAAATTTTGGATCCTTATTAAATTGATTGTGCCAAAAACATTTCTAAAATGTTAGTACTCTTTCTCTGTCTCTCTCTGATTCTTTTCTTCTCTCTCCCCCTCTTTTCTTCTTCTTTTTCTTTTTTAAGCCCTCACCTTCCATCTTGGAATCAATACTATGTATTGGTTCCAAAGAAGAAGAGTGGTCAGGGCTAGGCAATGGGGGTCAAGTGACTTGCCCAGGGTCACACAGCTGGGAAGTGCCTGAGGCCAGATTTGGACCCAGGACCTCCTGTCTCTGGGCCTGGCTCTCCATCCACTGAGCTACCCAGCTGCCTCCTCCCTCCTTTCTTCTTGAAGGAAGTACTTTGATTAGTCCTCTTTCTTGATTGTAACTTTTTTTTCCTGGAGAGTTCTTGAAGGAATCGTTTATTGTGTCTCTGGCAAACATGAGCTAGGGGTTGGTATGTTTGCTCTTCCGGGAAATCAAGGGCTTGGTTGCATCCCTAGCTGTTGGAGTTAAGGGTTGCTGTTTACTCCCAGGGAAGTCAAGGGCTTGGTTGCATTCTCCAACGCCTGCCCTAAGGATGGAGGCTCTGTTCTCTAGGGATATCAGAGCTGTGTTTGAGACAGATGGGAATATCTGTGCAGTTGCTTCTTGATTACCTGGAATAATGGAGGGAAGGAAGAGGGAGCAAAATGTGGCTTTGGGTTGTAGAAGCCCACACTTAGTTAGCCTCTCCTTCCTTCTGTTACCAGGCAGCTAGATGACAAAGACTTATCTTCCTGACAGGCTCAAAAACATGGCCCTGGGCAAGTCGCTTCACCCTGTTGGCCTTAGTTTCCTCATCTGTAAAATGAGCTGGAGAAGGAAATGGTCAGGCATGACTGAACAACACAGTCACTACTTCCCGAAGGCTGGTCTTTTGAATTTGGCTGAGGGGAAAGTGGGCTGAGGATCAGGATCCAGAGCCATAAAGATTCCACCCTCATTTTTCTTGGCCTTTAGCTTTCTGTCTTCTAATCCCTACTAAGTAGGGGGAGGAGTGGGGGAAAAGGAGAAAATGTGGAATTCCAAATTTATAAAGAATTTTAAAAATAAATATATTCTAAAACATACATCTCACAGGGGAAGAATAAGATTGTGGGGTGCTACTAGGAAATAAGGGGGTCCTGGGTTCAAATCTGGGACCCTGGGCAAGTCCCTTGACCCCCATTGCCTGGCCCTTACTGCTCTAATGCCTTGGAACCAATACCCACTATTGATTCTAAGACAGAAGGCTTCAAAAAACAAACCCAGGGTCCCATCGCCAAGCCCCAGCAAGCAATCATAAACAAGGCAAGGTAGGAGCCTTGAATGTTCAATACTTTACTTGCATATTTATTCACTTTGAATTGTTTAAAAGCTCAGATGTGAGCCGGGCCTCGAAGTGGGGAGGGAGGAGCACTGTGGGCTCAGCACAAAAGGCTTGGGAAGAAATAGCTCCAGTTGGGCCTGATGCATTCAGTGTCTTTCAGTGCCTCTGCTCCACTCTGCTTGACCCAGGAATGACAAAGACAAAAGAGGAGAGGTAGCAGGCCCAGGAGAATGGGGAAAGCCTCTGGGAGCTTGGCACGCTTGGCTGAATAGCTGGTACGTGGCCCTGTTAATGGAGGAGGAAGGGAGGGGAGGGAGTGAAGGACGCTGGGAGGGGAGGGAGTGAAGGACGCTGGGAAAGTTAGAAAGAATGCGTTTGCCCCAAGAACATGGAGAAGAAAATGCAGAGTTGTCTTCAGTAAGGAAGCAGTATCCATTCCAAGATGGAAGGTAAGGGTTTAAAAAAATGAACCAAGAAAATTACTCTTTATCTGTTTTCTGTAGCAAGTGGGATACAATTTCCTTTAGCAAGTCGACTAGTTTTCTTATACGGCCACCTGCCATAGCCATCTTTTTAACTGAATATCCATCTTTTTTTTCTTTGTTTCATACCATTTATAATTTTTTTTTTGCTGAGTGGTGAATGACACATTCTCCATCAAATGCTGTCTCCTGATTCCTTCCAGCTATTACTGACTTTAGCTAATTGAATGGGGAAGAAAATTCCTGTGAAAATGATGAGGACCCAGAATGGACTGGATAACCCAACGCCCATAGATCCCTGTCTCAGAGACCTTTCCAAGCTCCTAAAGAGGGGCACCTGGAAGAGATTGTAAAAACCACAGTCCTTGTGTGCTCCTTATGGAGAGATCTTCAGCGCTAGACGTGTGTCTGGAGTATTTGTTGACTGTCTGTAGTTTGTGTTGACTTGAGTGTCTTCCAGACTTCTTTTGTAAATTCTTAGTTGAGTTTCTGATCTGGTCTTGTATCTAGCACTAAACGACAAGGAATTCTTCTCCCAAAAAACCAGAGGAAAGACTGGTGGAGAGCAAACCAATGTATCCGCTCTGGATGGAAGAGAAAAGGATTTGCTTTAATTGCCCGCTCATTATGACGTCATAAAAAACGGACTCAATTCCATCCTGAATAATAGGCTGTCATTATGGGATCTGATGTCTGCTGCAGCACCTTCTCCTCTCAAACCCATTTTAACCCATTGGGGGAGAAAATTCCTGGAAGGAAGTCTGTCCAAAAGTATTTCTATTTCTAAAAAGAGATTTCTATTAAACTAAGTGGCCATCTTATGCATTCAGTAGAGTGGCTCTGGCCAGTAACTTGGTAACTTTACCCATGAAATTTAGAAATTTTAAAGGGTAAAGTAAGTGTTAAATGCCTGAAACAGTTGTATTATTGGCTTATTTTGGCAGATCCTGAAGTGCATAAAGTTCGTCAACTAAGTGGGGAAAAATTAATGAATTTTTCTCTTGGGGAAAAGAGAAATCCACCTCTTTCGGGGGTTTCACCAAAGGACAAGAACTATTCTCTGTCGCATTTTCTACCTAGCACCCCAATAATGCTCTCAGACATGGCCTCTTCAGGAACGTCAGCACCCAGAAGTGGTGCCCATTCTTTAATGGCTCTTTACAGCCCTCCTCTTCAATGGTAAGAAAAGCATCTCTCTGAAATCCCCTCACTAATAGCTTTTATCTTTAAGGAGGGACACAAGAAGGTGGAGCAAGACACAGGCAATGCCAGCAGATAAAACTGCATAGCTGCAACATTCTAGCCAGCCATAGTTACTGCCACCGTCCCGGACTTAGGCAGAGAGATGCCCTTTTTATTGCCGAGAACTCAGCCCATTCTGATCTCCTTTCTAATAAATAAGCAGTGGAAAGTAAGGGAAAGGCGCCTTTGGAAACCTTTCTAAAAAAGAAAGAAAATCCAAAGGTATTAGAAAAGGGGAGAGAAATCTTTCTTCCATTCACAGAAATTTATAGCATCATAAACTAAATGTGTGAATTTCCAGCTTGAAGTTAGACTTTTTACCAATATTTAGATATTAGGATATATTATTGTGAGTGTAGGGTTTCTACATATGATTTTGGGACGCCATCATGTAAGAAATGCTGTTAATTTAACAAATGACAGCGTGTTATTGAGATGAACTTCTCTTATGATGTGAATGCTGCAAAACTATCCATTTGAGCTATTTCCTATGAGAGGCTTTTGTCCCTGAGGTTAACTACAGTGGTTATTTGAGGGTTTTTTTTTTTTCTTGTTCTGAGAAAAACATTTAATGAGCAAAAAAAGTTTACATTTGCTTATAAAAAAAGAACTTTTAGATCTTGTCATAAACATTGTTTGGTTTGAAAAGAATTTTTTCTGAAAACTCATTATACTGGCAAAAAGGCTAAATTAGCCTACATGTAATATAAGAAATGATCATTGGCCAGAACACGGCCTTTAAGGCTTCCCCCTATTTACAAAATGTGAAATCATAAAAATATTCAACATTTACAAATTTTTGTGTAACTAGAAAAAATACTTTCTCAAAATTTTCTCCCCTTATTTTTTTCACTTGGGGCAATTCTATTATCTTGAATGATGATAATTACTTGGTGTTTGGGGAAAGTACAAGAGACCTTGTCAGAGTCTCGTTACTTGTCTAGTTCTTCAGTCCTCTGAGTTGCCAACCTTGACAAGATTATAAAATCTCATCCTCTGAAATAGCGAATTAGTCTACTGAGAGACCGAGATCCCCTCTCCGCGTTGGAGGGTCAGTTCAGACAATTTGCTTGTGGTAGAAAAGTGATTAATAAGATGATTTGTCTGATCACTCATTATGCAAATTAGGTCAGGAAGAATACAGTATTACAGTCACAGCTTTGAGCCAACTTAGTTGAAAATGATTTTTCTTCTAAGGGTTCCAACAGCTTAGGTCAGTGCTTTTTAGGCTATTTTTTTTTTATCATCTTTTGTACACAATCCCAGAATGTGATTCTTTTCTTAATATTTGTTCATTGATTGTTACATGTGTATGTGTAAATACACACACATAAGAGCTTTTTATGTACTTTAGAGTACCAAGGATAGTTTTAAAAAATTATTTCTGGTTTATTTTAATTGAATGTTATAAGAGAAACAATTGTTCCCTGCCCCAAGCTATGAATTTCTTGGAACTATCAATCCATTTACTCTGAGTTGTTGTTGTTTTTTTAACCCATACCTTCTGTACTGTGTTCCAGGGCATAAGGCAATGGGGATTTGTAAACCTTAAAATTTCTTAGACTTACGAATGTTGGAAATTTCTGGGAAATTTCCAACATTCATAAGTCTAAGAAATTTTAACGTTTACAGATTTAGTGACTTGTCCAGGGTCACGCAGCACTTGAGTAAGACCAGATTTGAGACCAGGATCTCCCTTCTCCAAGCTTGGCTCTCCATCTACTTAGCCACCTTGAATTCAGATATAACTGTTTGAATGATCATTGTCCATAATCCGTCATGCAAGGGAAATGCTACGAGCTATTCCAAAGGAGTTTGGTCTGAAAAATGCTGTCGGTCCTCTATTCAGTTTCCCCATTGTGCTATTTCCTTTCCAAATAGGGAAGGTTTTCACCTTCTTAATCCTGGACCTGGCTACGAAACCCTGGAAATAAGGAGGAATTTGGCTGCAGAAAGTTAAATAGAGCTCTTACCTGGAATGAAACAAAGCAGAGGAAAGTGTATCCCATTGTACATACACCAGATCAGGCCGGGCCTTGGCCTTGGTCCTGAAGTGATATCTTGGTCTTGTTGTTGGCTTGTGGGTCGGTTTTTGAAGTGAATCTTGTTGCCACAAAACTCGACCGTCTCCGCAGTCCTGGATTGATTCCTGGATGGCCGAAGCTTTTATTTGTGCTTTTCTGAATTTGTGGTCACCACTTCAGCGTCCTAACTAGGACAAGCCAGCTGTAAGGCGTGACATCTCCTTGTTGATTTCAGAGTTGTGTTTCCTGTATACAATTATGTTCCGGAAGTAGCTAGTTCTTTCTAGATGGCATGAGGACACCCTACAGGGGAAACGGTAGGACATAGGATAAATGCAATTAAGATGTAAAAGGCTTAATTTTCAATGAAATAGTCATCCTCACTTTAGGAACAGCAACAAGCTAAAATATGTGTAATTCACTTCCACACGTTTTCTGTTAAGAATGATAAAAGAGGGGCAGCTGGGTGGTTCAGTGGATGGAGAGCCAGGCCTAAAGACAGGAGGTCCTGGGTTCAGATTTGGCCCCAGACACTTCCCAGTTGTGTGACCCTGGGCAAGTCTCTTGACCCTCATTGCCTAGCCCTGACCACTCTTCTGCCTTGGAGCCAATACACAGCATTAATTCTAAGCTGGAAGGTGAGGGTTTAAAAAAAATGTTAAAAGATCAAGTTAACATGATGGTCTTGGATGACATTTTTAAGAATTCAATCATGGAGATAATAACAAGACTGAAAAAGAAATAAAGCAAAGTATTAAACTTCCTTTAAATCCATTTCAATATGCATAGATGAAGTTTAACTTTTAAAAATTGCCAAAATATATAGACGTTCCTTATGTTTTAGTTATGGCTTATCAATTCTCAAATTGCATTATGAAGTTTACATTTCAGGGAGCTAGGTGGGCATGGAGAGAGTCCTGGGACTGAGGTCAGGACAGCTCATCTTCCTGAATTCATATCTGGCCTCAGTCACTTCTTAGCTGGGTGACTGTGGTCAAGTCACCTAACAACCCTGTTTGCCGCAATCTCCTCATCTGTAGAGTGAGCTGGTGAAGGAAATGACAAACCATTCCCTTATCTCTGCCAATAAAACCCCCAAACTTATAAATGAGTGGAATGAAATCAAATGACCAGCCACCCAAATTAGAATTACACACTTGGTGTCAGAGAATGGATAGTATAGGAAACGGCCTCTATTCTTTCTCATGAGGAAGGTGCAAAGGTCCTAATGGCAAAGCCAATATGCATTATATGGAGTCCTGACACAAGACCCCTCCCTGCCCCCCTCCCCTGGCCGATACCACATTGTCTGAGGGCTGAACTTACAATCAGAAAACAGCAAGACACCTGGCATGAGCTCATCCCAAGCTCCCAGGATGGAGAAAGGTTGTGGAGAGATAGCCCTGTCCTCAGGAGTGACCTCTCTGACTCCTAAAGACCTGAGGAGATAAGGAGGAAGGAGAGCCCAACAGTTGTCTTCCTTGAGATAAGTGGCTTCCGAACTCAATGGCTCCATGGGGGACTATGATGGATGTCTACCCTGAGAAGAACAACTCCACACAAAAAGGAAAAGAAGTTTCCCTGTTTTGGGAAGACCCTGGTAGATAATGATCCCACCAAACCCTGCCTCTGGCTAGCAAGGTTCTAATGGTCTTCTGGAGGACCTTCTACCACTTAAAAGTCCTTTGGGCCATTATTAGACTACAGTGACCTCAGGGATGCAAGAGGCCTGACAGAATGGAATGAAGGAAGATCTCAGGGCAGGTAAGAAAAGACAAAACAAAAAGACAGGAAAAATGTAAATTAAAAATGATGGTTTCCTGAAGAGGTGTAGAACCAAGGTACAAATATGGAGGAGAATGAAGACCAGAAAATCCAGGCTTAGCCTCCTCCCTGTTATCTTCCATTTTGTGGGCAATGTTGGGGGTAACTGTCTTAAAAGTTGTTTCTCAATTTAAGGTGAATGTCAGCAAATTTAATTTTTTTGTACCCATTAAGCTTAAATGAGATGTCAAAATCTAGTTTTTCATCCCTCTTCCTTGTTTGATTCAAACATCAATCATTACCAATTAATATAAAGTTCACTTCATTCGATTTAACATAGAAAGTGAATGTTTGTGTGGCTCTGGCCAAATCATTTAACTCCCATTGCCTAGCCCTTATTGTTCTTCTGCCTTGGAACCAATACATAGTATTGATTCTAAGATAGAACGTAAGAAAGGCAAGAGATACAGGAAAGAAAGAAAGAGAGAGAGAGAGGGAGGAAGAGGGAGAGACAGAGAGAGACAGAGACAGAGACAGAAAGGAAGAAAGAAAGAGAAAGAAAAAGGAAGAAAGGAAGGAAGAAGAAAGAAAGAATGAATGAAAGAATGAATGAAAGAAAGGAAGGAAGAAAGAAAGAAAGAAAAGAGAAAGAAAGAAGGAAAGAAAGAAAGAAAGAAAGAAAGAAAGAAAGAAAGAAAGAAAGAAAGAAAGAAAGAAAGAAAGAAAGAAAGAAAGAAAGAAAGAAAGAAAGAAAAGAGAAAGAAAGAAGGAAAGAAGGAAAGAAGGAAAGAAAGAAAGAAAGAAAGAAAGAAAGAAAGAAAGAAAGAAAGAAAGAAAGAAAGAAAGAAAGAAAGAAAGAAAGAAAGAAAGAAAGAAAGAAAGAAAGAAAGAAAGAAAGAAAGAAAGAAAGAGGAAAAAAGAGAGGAAGGAAGCAAGAATGCATGATAGTTCACTCAAAACCAGAAAAGCACTGATTATAGCTAGTCTAGATGGCTCAGTGCATGGCATATTAAACCCCAGGATACTGGGTCAATAAATATTTTTTTCTAGTTTTATCTTTATTTTTTAATAACAAATTTACACATAAGTTTTCTAAAGTTACATGATTCATGGTGTCTCTCTCCCTTCTTCCCTCCCTGCTCCAAAAGTTGACAAGCAATTCGATCAAACACATATTATCACTCAAAACATATTTCCCTATTATTTATTTTTGTAAGTGAATAATCTTATAAAACCAAAACCCCAAATCATATCCCTAAATAAACAAGTAATATGTCTTCATCTGCATTTATACACCAACAGTTTTTCCTCTAGAGAGAGATAGCACTTTTTTTCATAAGACCCTCAGAATTGTCCTGGATCATTATATTGCTATTAGTAGCAAAGTCCCATTTGATTGTCCCACAATATTTCAGTTACTGTATACAATGTTTTCCTGGTTCTTCTTATTTCACTCTGCATCAGTTCACATAGGTCTTTCTGGTTCTTTTTGAAATCATCCTATTCATCGTTCCTTATACATTATAGAATTCCATCACCATCATATACCACAATTTTTTTCAGTCATTCCCCAATTGAGGGACATCCCTTTAGTTTCCAATTTTTCTTGCCACTATAAAAAGCACAGCTGTAAATATTTTTGTATGAAGAGGTCCTTTACCAATTTTTTTCTCTTTGGGATTAAGACCAGTAGTAGTATATTGCTAGATCAAAAGTTATGCATTCTTCTTTTTAGATGTCATTTATTTTTTTCCTTTTTTAAATTTAGAATATTTTTCCATGGTTACATCATTCATGATCCCCTCGAATATGGCAAGCAGTTCCACTGGGTATCATTGTTCAAAATCTATGTCTGTGTTATTCATATCTGCAGTAGCACGATTGAAAGGTATGTATTCTTTTATAGCCCTTCACAATTCCACCAGCAATGCATTAGTGTCCCAATATTCCCTCTAATATTTATTATTTTCTTTTACTCTCAGGTTGGCTAATCTGATAGGTTTAATCAGAGTTGTTTTAATTTGCATTTCTCTATTCAAAAGGGATTTAGAACATTTTTTCAAATGATTATTGATAGCTTTGGTTTCTTCAACTGAAAACTGCCTGTTCACATTCTTTTGACATGGGCACTGTACCCCCAGAAACCCAGGCGAACTATTATCAGGGAAACTCCCTTGCCTTTGCATCTGTTAGAAAGAGTATAAAATCCCCAAAACTGATGTCGTCTGGAGGACAGCCTTTCCATCCATGCTGTCCTCATGGGGAACAGCCTTTCATGCTGTCCTCCCAAGGAACTGGGAGGATTTAGCTTAATTTAGCTTAAAAACAAAAAGAGAAATTTATTAGCTTAGGGAGTAATGTTGAGTCTCAACATTATTCCCTAAGCTAATAAATTTCTCTTTTTGTTTTTAAGCTAATTTTGGAGTTTTGCATTCTTGCAAAAGGTATCCTTCTCAAACCCCAGGGGCACACATCTGAACCCCATAACACTTTGACCATTTATCAATTGGAGAATGTCTGGGATTCTTATGTTTGACTTATTTCTTTATATATTTGAGTAATGAGACCTTTATCAGAGAAATTTGTTAAAAAAAATTTCCCCCCAGTTTGTTACTTCCTTTCTAATCTTGGTTGCATGGGTTTTGTTTGTACAAAACCTTTTTAGTTTAATATAATCAAAATTATTAATTTTCATCTTGTAATGTTCTCAATTTCTTGGATGGTCATAAATTTTTCCCTTCTCCATAGAGCTGACAGGTAAAGCTGACTATTGTATGTTCCCCTAATTTACTTTTTTTTTTATCCCTTACCTTCCATCTTAGAATCAATACTTTGTTCAAAAGCAGAAGAGAGGTAAGGGCTAGGCAATGGGGGTGAAGTGACTAGCCCAGGGTCACACAGCTTGGAAGGGTATAAGGCCAGATTTGAACCTAGGACCTCCTTTCTCCAGGTCTCTCAGTGGCTCTCAATCCACTGAGCTACCCAGCTGCCCCCCCCCCCATTAACTTATAATATCACTATATTTAAATCATATATACATTTTGTCAATCAACAAACATTTCATCAAGCTATATGATAATATAATGAAAGATCAGAACATGAGCTCAAGAAATTCACCTTCTAATGGGGAAGCCAACATGGAAACAACCATCTCTCTATTATCATAGATACCAGTTTAATAGGTGACCTCAAAAGGAAAGCATGGCTTTGGGGTTGGTGGGGAGACCTGGAAAGCCCTCCTGAAGGAGGTGGAAGTTATGGAGCCTGGGAGGGAGACTGGACATTCTAGCCCTGGTGACAGGCGGTGACGGGACAGAGTCAGGAGATAGAAGGGCACGAGTGAGTAATAACAAGATGGACTTCAGCAGCAACCTGAGACAGAAGGAGAAGAAAAGGGACGGTAGGAAGGAACGCTGGGCACCGAGGGCGTCCTCATGAGAAACTCCACCAGATCTGCTCTCTTATCAGCAAGTAGGGCTGAGGCAATGAAGGTAGAATTCTGGAATAATACATTTTGAGGAGGCACCAAAATGAGGCATCACCAGAGGAGACTCCCCCATGGAAGAGTCATTCATTAACGAGGCAGATAAATCTCTAGCTTGGGATTTTGTTTGTTTGGATGAGGAGACTGATCGATGGTCTCCGGGCCAAAGGTCTTTGGTGACTCAGAAATAACATGACCAGCAGAAGACTTTGGCATAGCTACCGTTAAACCCATCATAATCTAATGGAAGAGACAACATGCACCAAAACTGTAAAACTCTATACATAAATATAGATAGATACACATGTTTTTTAATATACATGGAGGACAAGTTGGGGATAACCTCAGAGGGGAGACGCCAGCATTAAGAAAAACGATTAAAAGCTTTTTTCAGAAGGTAAAATTTTAGGTGAGACTTCAGAGAAGCCAAAGGAAACTGGAATGCAAAATGGGAATGGGGTGAGTGGGCTGAACAGGGATGGGGGAATGGGTGAAAGGCATAATGAGACCCTGGTCTAGAAAAGACTGCAGAGCAAGAAGAGTATTAGACAGAATAGAGAGGCTAGTTTGGGAATAGTTGGATGCCAAAAAAACCAACCAATCCCAAATTCAGGACATCAGGAACTTTCTTTTCCTGATTTTACTACTTAGTGGGTACCTTGCACTTTGTTGATGCTTTGAGTCATCAGTGCCTGGTTTGATGTTTTCTACTACTTGTTAGGAGAGCAAGTACGGAGCAATAACAGATGGTGGGGGAAATCCCAAATTTTGACCTTGAAAAAAAATAGTTTGAATTTTTTTTCTCCCTAATGTCATAAATCTGAAAACTTCAGAACCTGACTCAGCTCTTCTGATTACAAGAAAGGATTCCTTAGGAATTCTGTGGCTCCCCACCCTGCTAAAAAGTCTTTCTCCTTCTGTCAAAGTAAGACCAGCACTCCTTTCCAAAAGCCCCCTTCTTAATGATTAGGGAGTTAGAATATGAACTAGCTGCCAATTCCCCATTCCCTCTGGGCTCCTGGCTTTCCTTCCTCCCCCAAGGAAGCACTAGTTCTCATTCCCATCCTGCTCAACCCAGACAAGGACCTACAAAAACCCAGCAGACTTTTCCAGTTTCTGAGCCCACTTCCACAGGGCCCCTGTAGATCTTGACCGTTTCCATTTGATCTGATTTTGGTTCCTTGTTGTGAATATTCCTCCCTGTAAAGCAGCTTATTTTACTTTTTCTGTCTTATCTGTTCTATGTTTAATTGTCCAGAACTTCAGTATTCTGAAACTTACTGCAGATCAGTCATCTGGTAACAGGAGAAATGCAGTCATCAGTCAAGGAGAACTAGAATTTTATGGCATCCAATTTGCCCCAAAGCTCCCTGCCCAGGAAAATCAGATCAAGATTTGCAAAGAGGAGAAAAGCCTACAGGGTCAGTCCTGTTGGAATGGAGAAGGAAAAGGACAGCTTGCAGCCATCCCTTCAGGTCTGACATTTGGCTGCTGGGCTGAAGACCTGGGCTCAGAAATCTGATGCAAGCATACAATGATTAGCTCCAGAGGCAACTGGGAAATTCCCCACTATCATGCTAATGGACACACAGGACTCTCTGGGTGGAGCTGAAATGAGAAGGTGATAAAGGGTGTCCTCTGAGGGCACTGGGTATTTCAACACATTCCCGCAAAGACAGAGGGAAGGTAGAACTTAAAATCACATTCAATCTACACAACAAATCAACAACACATAAATTATTTGTTGGGTAAGTAAATACCTGAGTTGGTTGGATTCCAATCTCTCCTTTATTAGAAGTGGGAGAAAGCTATTTCTTCTGTAAACATTCCAGTCTTGACTTTGGCAGGCTTGAAACAATCATTCTCAGGTTATTTGAGCTTTTCCCTGTTGAGAAAGTGATGACTGTTTTAAAAGAACTTGGAAAAAATTTTTTTCAGCAAACTTTTAGGCCCTGTTTTTTTTTTTTTTCAAACTCAGAAACTGGGAGAATGGGAAATTTTGCTTTGGAGACTGGCAAGTTTTTCTATAACATGTCAGACTATGAGTTGCCAGGGGGTTGATGGTGGCCTTTGAAAATCATGACTGATTAAGATGGTCTAGGAGTAGAGGCAGGGCACTTCCTCTCCTCTCCACCAATTGAGATTGGGTGCCTCACAAGGGCAAAACCCAGATCAGATGAGCAAAGGGGCTCCACAGTAGAGTGCAGCATGGAAGGTAGGCAAAGTTTGGGCATTTCCATGCTAAAAGGGGGTGAAATGACTCCCATGAAGGGGCAAGATCACCACCCCCACTCCACCTACAGTACCAGAGTGGAGCAACCTCTAAGTTGGGTGGAGGCTAGCTAAGGTCACCATAGACTTGCCCCTAAGAGCAGTGAAACTGATGACCCCAGGAGGCTGAGAGAACTTGGAGATATGGCAGGGAGATAGGACAGAGAGGAGGGGCTCACAGCAGACAACAGAGACAACATCTTCAGGGCAAAACCCTCTCTGGGGCTCAATACAGAGACCTTCCACACTCAGACCTCTTCAGGGCAATCTCTAGGTTCTCAGGGGATTACTGAGGCCACCACAGACTTATCCCTAAGAACAGTGAGAACTGGGTCCCGAGGAAGCTGAGGAACGTGAAATTTGGGCGCTGAGACAGTGCAGGGCTACACACACACAGCAGACATCGCTGAGACTCAAAACCATGCTGAAGCTCCAGACACAGAGAGCTGCCTACCCTCCTCACTTAGACTTAAAGCTAGGAAGAGAAGAAAAAAACTAATATAGCAATGGCCAGCAATGCCCAAGGAATATAATCTATAACTACTAAAAAAAAAATAAAAAAAAAGGAAAAAGCCTTTGACTGGATAATTTCTACTTAGAGAAACAACAAACTATAGAAGAGACAGCAGAGGACAAACAAGAAAACACATCCAAACTTTTTTAAAAATTTAATTTAATTTAATTTTTTTTATTTTTTAAATTTTATAATATTTTATTTGATCATTTCCATACATTATTCATTAAAGACAAAGATCATTTTCTTTTCCTCCCCCCAACCCCCTGTAGCCGATGCGTGATTCCACTGGGTATCACATGTGTTCTTGATTCGAACCCATTGCCATGTTGTTAATATTTGCATTAGAGTGTTCCTTTAGAATCTCTCCTCTGTCATGTCCCCTCAACCACTGTAGTCAGGCAGTTGCTTTTCCTCGGTGTTTCTACTCCCACAGTTTGTCCTCTGCTTATGGATAGTGTTTTTTCTCCTAGATCCCTGCAGATTGTTCAGGGACATTACACCGCCACTAATGGAGAAGTCCATTACATTAGATTATACCACAGTGTATTAGTCTCTGGAACAAGAAAACACATCCAAACTTAAAAAAAAAAATGGAAATTGGTTACAAGCTCTCCAAGAAATGAGGCTGGAATTTGAGAACTGTGAATTTCAAAACTACTCCACCCAATTCAGACCATTCTTTAGAATATCAGATTTAGCTATTTCCTGATCAATAACAATAGAGATACTTGGAATAACAGAATCAGGTCTTAGAAACTACATTCTCCACCCACCTCAGGGTAACAAGATTAGGAAGGGCTGCAGCAAACTCAAGATTTAATTATTTGAGAATATGGCCTTCAACAGACATGTGCAAAAGGGACAGACCTCTGGGCGGTCCTAGGTCAAGCTAGAGCCACCATTGGCACATGTGAGACGCAGGAAGTGAGGTAGAGAACAGCCTCGGGAGTTCTTGGGGCTTCCTGTGAGGAGGCAGAGAGTCAGTTGGAGATTGGTGTTTGGAGTTGGAGGAGCCCAAAGACTGCTTTTCCTTCAGATTGGTCAGGTGAGTGATAAGGTCTGATCCCTTTCCCTGCCTTGGCTAATCCAAGGCCTTAAAGCCCGCTTTGGCTCAGCCTGAGCCAGAGTGGGGTCTGAGTTAAACCTCTTTCCTTCTCTCCCTTTCCCTTTCCCTTTCCCTTCTCTCTCTCTCTCTCTCTCTCTCTCTCTCTCTCTCTCTCTCTCTCTCTCTCTCTCTCTCTCTCTCTCTCTCTCTCTCTCTCTCCCCTCTAATACTTTATTCTTCCTGTTTATAATTATAACACCATAAAAATTTGGCAGCTGACTTGAGTGTTTCATTTAGGAATTACATAAATGAATTCTTTGATGACCGTTAATTAATATATATCAGTCTTTTTAAAAGTGATTTCAATATCACAGAACCAAGTTAAAAAGATAGGAGAAACTTGGCAAGAAAAGTGAGAAATAGTTCAAAAAGAAAATAAGAGTTTAAAAGACAGAATCTCCCACTTGAAAACAGAAGTCCAGAAATCAAATGAAATGATTAGCAAATTGAAGACCAGAAATGACCTGCTGGAAGCCATGAAAAGTAGGTTAGACCAAACTGAAAAGGAAGATCAAAAGATTATAGTGGACAACTAGTCTTTAAAGACTAGAATTGGGGAAGTAGAAGCTAATGATCTCACAAGACAGCAAGAATCAATAGAGCAAAGTCAAAAGATTGAAGAAGAAAGCATGAAACATCTCATTGAGAAAATGAATGATTTGGAAAAAAGATTGAGAAGAGACATCTTGAGAATCATAAGTCTACCTGAAAACTCAGAAGTAAACAGAAACATTGACATCATACTACAAGAAATTATTCAAGAAAACTGCCCTGATGTTCTTGACAAGAGGACAAAATAGACATTGAAAGAGCCCATAGATCACCCTCTGCAATAAATCCTCAAAAGACAACCCCAAGAAATGTTATTGTCAAATTCAAGAACTTCTAAGCTAAGGAGAAAGTATTGCAAGAAACAAGAAAGAGAAAATTTAGATATACCTACCCGTCAAAATTGACTATATACTTCCAGGGGAAAGTATGGACGTTCAACAAATAGAAGATTTCCAAATATTTGTAAAGAAAAGACCAGAACTAAACAGAAAATTTGATATCCAAATACAAAAACCAAGAGAAACATGAAAAGGTAAATAAGAAAGAGAGGGGAAATTTTTTTCTTTTTTTTCTTTAAGGACTTTAATAAGGTCAAATTATTTATATTCCTACATGGAAAAATGTTCATTGTAACCCTCAAAAATTTTATTCATGATTATATTAGTTAGAAGAATTATTCATAGGTAGTATTTGGGGTACTAAGTAGTTTAAGATGATAAACAAAAAAGAAAAGGTGGGGAATAGAAGATGTCACCAAGAGCAACTTGAAGGAATAAGAAAATTAGGATATCTATACCACACAAAGAGGTACACTGTTAAATTAATTTATGGTTGGACTGAATATATAATTGGTGGTCACTATGGATTTAATTTTTAAATCCCAAAATGAATTACTCAAGTAAATGGAATGTATGGTAGTTTATTTTACAATGGAGGGAAGATATTAAAGAACAGAGAAAAGGGGAGAGAGAGAAAGCTCTGACTTCCTCTGAACCAGTTAGATTTTCTAAGGCACCAGTCAGGGGAAAGGAGTCTCAAGTCAATCGGCCTTTCTCAGAGGTTCACACCTCCAGAATGGGCAAGGAAATAAGTCAGCCTTTACAGTCACCCGGTGACCATCTAAAAAGAAAGTAGTCTGATGTCTCCTGCATGAGTTCCTCCAGGGGTCCAGTTCCACTGCCAAGTGTCTTCACTCCAAGTCTGAGTGTCTGTCTTCCAGTCTCTCCTCAAGTGTCTTTTTCCCTCCAGCTCTGAGTGACTGTCTTCACTCCAAGTTTGAGTGGCTGTCTTCCAGTCCAACTCCGAGTGACTGTTGATCAATCCAACTCTGAGTGACCAATCCTGTGTGTCTCTGTTTCCACTATTTAATGACCTTTGTCTCTTGTGTCACCTCCCCTATATTTTACACTCCCTTCCCCCATGATACAATAGTGAGAGATAAGAGGGAAATAGAAAAGAGAGAAAGCAAAACCAGTCTGCCCATAGGAGAGGACTTGTCCAAGGCATGTCATGTATATACACAGAGAAATGGCTCTGATGAACTGCAGCTTACACTGGGGGAATCAAATGGAATTGTACTCATCAGTATTCGACTTTGTAGGCATCCTACTTCTGCCACCAAATTGTTACGGAATAATCCGGAAGTGCAATGAATTCTAATTTTACTATAACTTTAGAGGAGAGACCCAGAAGCTGAAGTAGAAGATATTCTCCTTAATAAGTAAATTATACACAGAAGTTTCTCTCCTCTACAGAAGCAGGGGAAGGTGTCAACATAACCTATTGCTTGCAGAGCAAAAAGCCTTCTTTAAGTGAAGAGCAGGTCCTTGGAACGATTGACCTTTTTTTGGCCAACAACATATTGAATATGTAGTTAGAACGAAGGAGCCTCTATCTCAAGGTAACGGTTTAGTTGCTGAGGTCACTTTCTGTGGCCTCTTTTTAAAAAACAAATAACTTTATCAATGTTTGACCATTTCAATCTTTATTTAAATAGAAAAAGTAAAGTCAACATACTTATGAAACATTTACTATGGGTCAGTCATTGTGGTAATTGCTGGCAAAGAAGGAAAAAAAAGAAAGAAAGAAAAAAGAAGTCCAGACTCTAAAGAAGCTCCCAGTCTCATGGAGGAAACCATAACATACAAACAAGGTACAGACGGGGGGGAAGTCAACAGAGGAAAGGCACTAATAGGAAGAAAAGTCAGGAAAAAATGTCTTGTTGGTGTGACTTTAGTGGGTACTTGGAGGAAACCAGAGAGGTTCATATGGAAATGAAGAAGGAGAGAGTTCCAAGCATGAAGCCAGTCTGGGAAAATCATGGCGTCCCAAGATGGAATGTATGGTATAAGGAACAATGAGGATGTCACTGGATGACATAGTCAGTGGTAGGGGGCGAGGCACACAAAATAAAGGTAATTACTATTGCAAAAGGGAGTTTGAATAATTGGTTTAATGGAACAATTCATATTTTGTGAATTAAATTATTTTTTAAAACTAATAAAATAAAAATTTATCCATGAGAAATCAATTACCCAAACATACCTCTAAACCATCATGGAGCTCAGGTGGATAGAAGTAAGTATATATTATTTTTCCATTGTGCCTGGCTTCTTTATAAAAGTTGACCAAGTGCTAGTGTGTTATTAGAACCTGTTACCCTAAAAAGTACAATTCCCAGCATGCCATTCTCCTCTCATTATGGGCCGAAGTAGGGAAGTTATAAATTTTGGGTAGCCCTGCCTCTTGCACTCTCTTGACCTGATCAGTTTGATGGAGGGGGTGTGAGGGGAAAGCCAGGAGATTATTGCTCTCATGGTCTTAATTTTGTTAGATAATTAGGTTTTTTTTTAAATTCTATTTCCTTTTTATTCCTTCTACTCCAAGTGATTATTAATAAACTCTGTAAAATATAATTCTTGGAGTTTAAATACTACACTAGTACATAAAGCCTGGGCAGCTAGTTAGGTGGTGTGCTGAATAGAATATCTGGGTTTAAGACTTCAGTTCAAATATGCCCTCAGACATTTAGTTGCTGTGTGACCCTGGGCAACTCATTTAGTCCTATTTGCCTCAGTGTCCTCATCCGTAAAATGAGCTGGAAAAGGAAATGGCCAACTCCGCCCCCCCCCCCCCCCACACACACACCCAGTTTCTTTGCCAGGATAATCCTTAAAATGATTATGAAGAGTCAGATAGATAGGAACTAAGTGATTGAACAACATCAGTGCATAAAGCCTTGAACAAATACAGAAAATACATATTTTAAGAAAGGCCTTTAAAAAAAAGAATTTATTCATTTATTTATTATTTTTTAAGACCCTTACCTTCAGGAATCAATGCTATGTATTGGTTCCAAAGCAGAAGAGTGGTAAGGGCTAGTCAATGGGGGTCAAGTGACTTGCCCAGGGTCACACAGCTGGAAAGTGTCTGAGGCCAGATTTGAACCCAGGACCTCCTGTTTCTAGGCCTGTCTCTCAATCCACTGAGCCATCCAGCTGTCCCCCCCCCCCAAGAATTTAAACTTAAATAGAGACTAAATAACTTAATCAAAGAATTAGAGGATCAAAGAAAAATCACAAAAGCATTAGATAATTTCATCAAAGAGAATGATAACATACCAGACTTTTGAAATACAGCCAAAGCAGTCATTAGAGGAAAATGTACATGCCAACATTTTTTATCAACCAAAGAGATAAAGAACATGTGACTAAAATAGCAACACAAGGAAAATGTATAAACCAATTAACACAAGGATAGAAAGTCTTCAAATCAAAGAATATGGTACAATCAGAAAAAATACATTGAATTAGTAAATGAAAGGAGCTTTAGAAAGAGAAAACAAATTAAATAGGTAAGCTGCTCATATGTCCATTTTATTTTAAAGGGAGAAAATCAAATGGTCAAAATTAAAAACTGAAAGAGAATTTGCTGTGGGCAGATAGAGACATGAAACTTAGTACATGGAGATTATGCAACAAGCCCCAATTGCCTCTTCCAGCCTGAACTGTGTTTAAAGAGAGACAACTTCCTATCTTTCATATCTTGAACGTGTGTCTTAGAATTCTCTCTGTTTGGGATGTGCAGTGATGGATGAGGGAGAGCCACCTCTTATGCTAAGAAGCACGGCAGAGCTGATGCCATATAGGCACATGGACTGGCATCAACAGACCCAAGATGTGCTGCCTCTTCTGCTTTGTGTCTAAACAGAGATGATGGACCTTCCTAGCTATAATAATAGCCTTGTCCATTGCGATAGTCCCTTTTTCTTTTTTTGCATATCATCTTATAACACTTATTATCCCAATCTCTTCTTGTGAGTGATTCTTCTAATTACTGTAATAGTGAATATAATTTTTGAGAATTACAAATAACATTTCCCCCATATATAATTTTATCAAATTATAGTCCTTAAAGAAGAAAGTTTGAATAAAAAAGGCATCCCCCCCCTTTCCTTCTCTTTCTTATTTATCTTTTCATGTTTCTCTTGATCTTTGTGTTTGGATATCAAACTTTCCACTTAGTTCTGGTCTTTTCTTTAAAAATATGTGGAAATCTTCTATTTTGTTGAATTCCCACACTTTTCCCTGGAAGTATATAGTCAGTTTTGATGGAAAGGTGATCCTCGGTTGAAGACCCAATTCTCTTGCCTTTCTGAATATTATGTTCCAAGTCTTGTGGTCCTTTAGTGTGGAAGCTGTCAGGTCTTGTGTGATCCTGATTGTTGCTCCTTGGTATCTGAATTGTCTCTTTTTGGCTTCTTGTAGAATTTTCTCCTTAGCTTGAAAGCTGTGGAATTTGGCAATTACATTCATTGGAGTTGTCTTTTGAGGATTTAGTGTAGAGCGTATTCTATGAACTCTTCCAATGTCTATTTTGCCCCCTTGTTCAAGAACATCAGGGCAGTTTTCTTGGATGATTTCTTATAGTATGATGTTAAGATTTCTATTTATTTCTGGATTTTCAGGTAGACCAATGATTCTCAAATTGTTTCTTCTTGCTCTGTTTTCCTGATCAACTGTTATCTTCTCAGTAAGATATTTTATGTTTTCTTCTATTTTGTCAGTCTTTTGACTTTGCTTTATTAATTTTTGTTGTTTTGCAAGATCATTGGCTTCTAGTTGCCTAATTCTGGTCTTTAAAGACTGGTTTTCCTTTTCACTTTGGGGTATCCTGCTTTTTGTGGCTTCCAGCTATTTCTCCAATTGGGAGTTCTTGTCCTTTAAACTGTTATTTTCTCTTTGAACTATTTCCCATTTTTCTTGCCATAAGGCTTCCATCTTTTTGATACGCTCCAATTTAAATTCTTCAAGGGCTTGTGGACAATTTCCATTTTTTGGAAGGTTTTGGTGCATTTATTTGAATTTCCTCCTCTATTTCCTCTGTAGCCTGGGTTTTTCCTCTGTAAAAAATTTCCAAGGTCATTCCCTTTTTGTTTTTCTTGGAGGAAGGTTGTTATTTCTGGGCACAATTTGTCATCACTGTGGAAGTTTTTCCTTCCCTTTTTAGTCAGAAATCTGAGTGAGATGGGCAGGCTCTCTGTGCATGGAGTTAAGGAGCAAGAATTTTGCCTGAGGTAAGCTCTTGAATCTCTGCAGCTTCTGCTGTTTGCTACCCTCCTCTGTGCTATCTTCCCACCAGCACCCACGGTCTGTGCTCTTCAGCCTATTGAGGTTTCAGGTGTAGCTGCTCTCAGGGGTAGGTCTTTGGTGGTCTTAGTCAGCTCCCAAGGACCTAGAGGTGCCCCTCACTCACTCTAGAGGTGCCCCTCGCACACTGGCACATGCTGGCTCTGACTCTGGCTCTGTAGGTGGGGTGGGGGAGGGTAGATCAGCTTGTGTTTTGGTGGGAGCTTTTTTACCCCCTTGTAGTGTGGAAATGCCCAAATCCCACGTACCTTCAATACCGTGCCCTACTGTAGAGTCCCTTCGTTCTTATGGATTTGTTTTTTTTGGTCTTTTGAGGTAATCTATATCTGTGGGTGCTGAGGAGAGGAAGAGTCTTGTGTCTAGACTGCCACCATGTTTACCTGAAAGTTCTTACTGCATTGACTTTGTAAAAAAATTTTTTTGGTTTAATATAATCCAAATTATTCATTTTTTTCTCCTGTGATCCTCTTTATTCCTTGTTTTGTCAAAATCTCTTCCCCTATTCATAGTTGTTCTTCTGATTTGATAATAATATGACTTTTCATATCTATCTAGTTGGAGTTTATTATGACATGGAATGAGATACTGTTCTAAACCTAGTTTCCTCAAACTGATTCCAAGTATTTCCAGTAGTTTTTGTCAAATAGGGTCTTTACTCCCAGGAATATTCAAGTAGTATTAGAGTAGAGACTCTACCCTGAGGCCATATACCTATGGACAATGGAAATCTCCCTAAACTCATTCCTCAGTAATTAACAAACACCTCCCTGGCTTCACCTTTCTCATCCCAGTGATTTAAAACCCCATCATTCAAACCCCATTCCCCATTCTCCATCCTTCACTGCCTTGTCTCATTTTGTATTCCCATGTTACCACCCCAAACACACACACACACACTGTCCCACTTTAAATTTGTCCACCCCTTCTACTATACTTTCCAGGAATGTCTGCTCCAGAGGCAACAAACTTGTTTTCTTTGCCTCTCCCACTCCTTCCATCTTCTGGTTCTGACAAAAACCTGGTGTCTTCTTTGATATACTGCATTGATTGCATTTTCCTTCATTTCCCCCTGACTCAGTAGTTGAGGTTGGGGAGTTGTTCTCTCTCTGAAAAACAAGGGTTTTTCATATACTATGTATTGGTTCCAAGACAGAAGAGTGTCAAGAGCTAGGTGATTAGGTTAAAGCAACTGAAGCCAAATTTGAAGCCAGGATTTCACAACTCCAAGCCTGGCTCTCAATCCACTGAGCTATCTAGCTGCCCTTTTCTCTTCTTTTTTTTTTTGAGGTTTACTCAATCCATGCATATCCCTGGATCAACATTTTGATAGTTTATATCCTTACATCCCAGGTTGCTAACTTGCTCTCTCTATGAACCTTAGCCACCCATAAATATGGTCATATCCCTGATCTTGCCATCAGCCACAAATGTACCATTTCTATGTTCGTGAACTCTAAAATACCCCAATCTGGTGTAATTGAAGAAATTTGGACACAGACAGAAGACATGACATGCAAAGCAAAGAGAGCAAAGACACATGGAACCCAGATCATGGGGGAGAGAGAATTCCATGGAAGTTTGAAGAAGGAACAGTTGGACCCCCAGCTGGCTGGACTTCACTTTTGTTTGAAGGTGGTTTGAAGACAGACCACTTTATCTTCTCTCTGGTCATTACCTTTTCTACTTTCTAATTGGAGCTGAAAAAGATTGTCTTTCCCAGAAAAGACTTCTAACAGTGTTGCTACTATCTTCACTTAGGGGAAGACATTTTTGTTCTTTTGAAAAGACTTATTTCAAAGCCTTCAACCAATATTACAACTTAAAATTAGGGAAACCCTTTCCCTCTTTCCCAGCCTCATCCTTATTCCCCCCCCCCAAAAAAAAGAATAAAAGATCCTTTAACTAAAGAAATTAGTTTGAAAGATTTTGTTATTAGAGAGAGGAATTTGACTTACCATATGTGAAAAAAACCTCCATTAGGTTACTTGGTGAGAAAGAACAGGAAGTGGGGGGGGGGGGAGCTTGGGATTTAGCTTCTTTCATTCAACTACTTCCTGGTGTGATATCTTCTGATTTGCCCAATTATATCTTACCAATTCCCCTCTCTAGTGTAGTGGTCACAGTCAATTGTCATTCCACCTCTCCCCCCTGCTTTGCTGCATCAAAGCCTGTTCTTTGTTCATCTCATGTTCTCTAATCCCTCAACCTCTTAGTTCTTCCTTAGTTCAACCTCAGCTCTTCTCCTGCAATAGCTGCACTCTCTTCCCTTCCCAGTCTTGCCCCCTTGGTAAGCTCAATTCAGTTCTGAGCCCTCTTCTCTTGAACCTTTCATTTAACAAAAATCAGTTTTCCCTCTCGTGCCCCCTCTCCCTTCCATAAGAAAAAGAAAAACAAAAACCTTAGTAACAAATAGGCAGTCAAGTAAAACAAATTTCTACAGATTTCCAAATGTAGTCATGTCTAAAAAAATGTGTTTCAATCTGTACTCTGAGTTCATCACTTCTGGAGAAGAAGGGCGTAGTATGTTTCACCATTATTCCTTTAAAATAATCTGTGGTTTGTTTGTTTTTTAAAATAACCTTTACCTTCCATTTTAGAACCAACGTTGTGTATTGGTTCCAAGGCAGAAGAGTGGCAAGGGGTAGGCAATGGGGGTTAAGTGACTTTCTCAGAGTCATACAGCTCGGCAGCATCTGAGGCCAAATTTGAACCCAGGACCTCTTGTTTCTAGTCTGGCTTTCAATCCAAAGAGCCACCTAGCTGTCCCCTCTGTAGATATTTAAAAAGGAATTTCTGGAATTTATTGGGATCTAACCTTCCTGTTTCACATGGACTTCTGGATGACTTTTTGTGCCATTATGCAATAGAAGAAGTCACTGTTGTTTTTCATTGGATTTCTTTATAATTATTTTGTCTTGTATAAATTTTAGGTTTTTACTGGAATAGGAATGTGGGAACTGTGCACTCTGTTACCATTCATGTAGTCATCTTTATTGGTAAGGTTAGATTTTTATATTTCAAGTGGGTTTTTTTGGTAAACAATATGTTGCTAAATACCACTTTTTAATCTATTCTATGATCTTTTCTTTTATGGGTGGATTTATTCTATTTATGTTCATGGCAACAATTAATTATTTATTTCTTATTATTTCCACTTACTCTTTTCCTTCTTTTTCTCTGCTCCCCTTCTTTGAAAATAAGAAGGAAGTAGAAAAAGAAAAGGAATTTTATCAATCCAAATGATCTATATTTGAAGTGGTTTATTCCTATTCTTTTACTTTTCTCTTCACCTCTTCCAACCCTTAAACTTTGGTTCCTATAGTTCCTTTCTTTCTTTTTAATGTCTCTTTATAACTCCTTCCCAATACAAGTGAAATTTTGCCTATGACTCTACCCTCCCACTTAAAACCCTCTCCCTTTCTCTACCTGTCTGTCTACTGAGTTTAATGCTTAATTAAATCCTTCCTTAAGAGCTTTGTGGCTGTTTTTTTTTTTTTAACCTGCTTGGTTTAATTTTTAGCACTTGCAGAAAAATTTTTTTACATTGGTTTGCTGACTACTCTGTAAGCTTCCATGGAGGTCACAAAGATATCACTTGCATATACAAAATTACTTTACAAATTTTCAGGGAGGGCAATTTTCAACCTTAACCTTTTTTTGTATATATGCGTGTGTGTGTGTGTTTAATCTCTTTTTAGTTTCAAATAAAGTGAAGTTCATAAAATGAATGAATGCCTGTCTTCATTTGTCATGAATCCAATTATGTGAAATAATAAATTCTTATTATTATTCCTCATTTCTCCTCCTAATTTATTCTTTCTACCCCACCATTTTGTTTCTTCTCTTAAAACAACAAAACCAAACCAAACCATAATCAGACTTTGATTTTGGATTTCAGAGAGCTCCATGACCTAAGAAGATAGTATACTTCTGAAGGAATACTTACCTTTTCTTTACCTAATTACTAAGAACAACAACAAAAGGAAGCTATTGATGAAGTGAAATAATAACAGACAGAAAATCTGTTCCCATTGGCTCAGAAAAACATCAAGTTAGCTGAAATCAGGGAGTTCTATCAAATGATAAATCATTCCAGAAATTGGAACAAGCTGGATTTCCAGGAAATCTTCTAAGGAGGAGCTGACTCTGGGGGAAGGAAAGGTGTTTGGCCATGGCCAGAACTTTTCTCTCCCTCTCACCAATTTGGCTAGAGGATAATCTTGCATGTTTCAAAGACAGAGGATTTTTGATCTTCCCATCCCTCTATCAGTATCCTAGAAGTATCCTTGAATAAACTGAGAGCAGCATCTGCCCTGAGACCCAAAGACAGAATGGTTGTAGATTACTTGAGGATCTCATGAATGAGAGAAAAGGTCTTCCAGCAACTGGCAGCTGTGGGCTATTCTTTTGCCACACACATGCTCCCTAAGCTTAAACTCACTTTCCTTTGGATTCTATGTAGAGTCATGAGATAATGTATCATAGACTTCTGGAAGGGATATTTTATACTTACTCTTTCTATGTCACCTTAGTAAATACTTTCTAAAAACTATTTAAAACAAGCTGGTGTAATAGATGATATTTGGAGGGTATATTTGATGGATACTAGATAACTAATGGATCAGGTGGTTATCTTCTTTTTGCCTAACCTCCTCCCTTTTGTACCTCCCTCTTTAGAAGTCTTTCAGCCTCCCCTCCACCCTTCTTCAGATTCCCTCAAGTCACTCTGTGAGGTTTCAGAGGAAATACTCTTTTCTCTTCTTTATCTCAAGTAAGGGTTTATTGGGGAAAACAGGAAAGATGGAGGATAAGGTAAGAGGGGTGGGATTTCCCTATTATCTACAATGAGTGTTAGGTTGGAGAATAATGAGAGAAATGGCAATTCAGTCACTAACAAGAAACAGAGCAATTCAGAGAGAGATATAAGGACTATTGTCCTTCTTCTTCTTTTGCCTTCAAATCAGCCAGGTCACTTCCAACTTGATTATCCCAAGTCCCAGAGATAAATCCAGCTTCTTCCTTCACATCAGCCAGAAGCCAAAGACTTCCAAACCACCAAGTCACCTTTGGCTTGGCTCCAAACTGCTTTTCCTGGTCACATTCCAAATGGAATCTTCATTTGACTGACAGATGATCAATCTCCAGCTTCTTGTCTTGCTGCATACATGCCTCTTCCACAATACCTCCCTTTTTGTCTTAAAAAATGTACCTTGCATTTTTTAATGATACTTACCTTTTGGATATTACTAACTATCTAATTCTGTACTATATCAAATATTCCTTTACCCTCCCAAAATAACAAATCCTAATCTTATTTTAGCTATTCTGTCTATCTAGTTCTATGCTAAGTTTGGGTATAGGAATATGATTTAGGTAATAGGGATTTACATGAACATGGTTTTGACATAATAACTCATGTAACAATTTTAAACAAGTTCAATAATTACAACAGTATTTTTTGACTATGCAACTGTCTTATCTCCTAATGTCTATAATTCATTAAGTAAAATTTCTATTACCAAGAAATGCTAACCTAAAAACATAATGCAATCTAACTTCTATACTTAAGTAGTTTTATGTCTGTCTCTACTTCCCTAAGACTTTGAACAAATTTTTCTAAACTCTCTCTATAGTTATTAGAACATTAATAAATTATTCTAATATAGTTAGTTTGTTAGTACAATAGTATTTACATGTGTACATATGTTGTATTTATTACAGATTGACATATGTACATCTGTATACATTGTTCTAGATTTCTGTGCAAACTCAAAGAAATATCTTTGTCTGAATTTTCCACAGAAATTTATCAGTGTGACTTTTGTGTTTTGCAACTATGCATATGTTGTATACTTAGCCATTCCATTAGATATCTTCTTGCATGGTATTTCTGTGTAGCATATGTATGGATATATGTGATGTTAACATGTATGTCACATTCTTTCATAACCTCATGATCACAAGTCCAAACTTTCAAAGTCCTTCCATGTCCTTTGATGTTGAGTATAGAAACTCTCTGTATCCTTCGTTATCTGGTCAGCATGCCACTCTTATCTGCTGTCACTCTTGATTGTAGTCCTGTGTTCTTCATTTCAGGAACAAACTAGAACAATCAGGAACATACTGGAACAAGCATGTGTGTAAGGTTTTTACATGTGCATGTATGTAAGATTGAAATTTTCATTGTGCATGAAAGTAATCTATGAGTTCTTCATGAGTGCTTCTCAGAATTCATTAGTTATTCTTCATGTGTGGAAGTAAGCATTACATGTGTTCATCTTCATGGGTGGGTGTAAACATAGTATAAGGTCATAGACTTTTGTTAAGAATATGAATTTGAGGTTTGCTTATTTTTTCGATATTTAAAATTTTTCACAAGGAGATTTTATCTATCTATCTATTTATTTATTTATTTATTTTTATTGTATTCTGTCTTTAATTATGTCTTGGAGATAGAATTTGGATATAATGCATTTCGTTTGGTCATGGAGTAATGTATTCATTTGAAATAACATTGTTTCTTTCTTTTCTGTTATTATTATAGGCAGATAGTTTGTATAGAATATGTAGAGATTTTCTTTGGCTGCTCATCTTTTAAATGCATATTTCTTTTATTCTTTTACTGGCTTTTGCAGTGCTTTCCTTTTATAGTTTCCAGTCATAGGCTATCATTTTAACATGTGCAATGTTCTCTTGTCTGTACTATCTGTTGAGATGTACTCTCATGTGTGTTTTCCTTTGTTTCCCATTCACAGGTTTTCATTAATAGGGACTGTTATTGATTTCTTCTAGGGCTATTCATGTTGCTGCTCATGACTAGGGCTTTTTTTTTTCTTCTAACATGTCATTTTTATGTATCTTCATTGATGACATGATCATATTGTTGTTTCTTGTGAGGTATCTGAAACTGTGAGGTAATATCTTCATGGTATACCCTCTCTCTCTTCCTTCCCCTGGTAGAAATTGTTTAGGTTGAAGGTTGAGAGATATGGATAACCTGTTTCAGTTCTCAACTATAACTTGACGTTAAAGTCTTTGATAACACATTCATCCAATGTGAATCTATGCTTCCATAGCATTCTAGGTGTTTGTGTCTATCATAATTATGAAGAGCAGCAAAGCACTGTGGAGTGCTTGGGGTGTGTTGGAGCACAAAAGACAACACGGCCACCCAATGCAGCTGAGGAAGTCTCCAGGTGTGACGACTTTTTGTGCCATTGGACCCAGGCTTCCAACGCCGAGAGAGTGGGACTGTCTCTGTGCATCGACTTTTCCACTTAAATCTCCTTCATGCACAAGTGTTTTTTTTTTTGTGCACTCTCATCTACATCACAGATGAAAGTGCACAAAGACAAATGTCATCCTCGGTTACCGAGAGACTACTACTATACTATACTAGTTATGAAGATGGAGTTTTCTGCTACAAGCTTAGGAGTGTTCTTGTTGTTGAATTACTTAGCTGTTCTTTTGCTGGAATATTTTCTTTTCTACCTAAGACTAGTCTTCATTCTCATAAGGTTTTGTGTAGTATGTTACCCTATGGAACTTCAACTCATCTTGGTTTCACTGTTACAGCATGAATGATATTTGTTATGTTCTTGAAGTCAGAGAATAGATGTGAAATTGTATCTCTATCTCTCCTCCTCCAGTTCTTTAATATGTTCCTTGATATCCTCCTTCCCATTCAAAATCCATATCTGTACAAGCCATGTAATTCAAGTTCTCTATAAAGTCATCTTCATTATCAACCCCTAATCTTGCATAAAGTTCTTTTAATGGTATACAACTTGTTCTGTGCCCAAAGAATCATCCCTCATCATAATCTTGGTGAGATTTTGATTGTACAGGTTCCAGGTATTCAGTTTTCTCACTTGTGTCCCCCACATCCCCTTCTTTGTCTACCTCTTCATAGAGTTTATAAAATTGGTAAGGCATCGGTTCTAAACCATCTTGGTCCATTATTATTACACCCTCTGGTATTCTTTCTGACTCTGTATCTGATTCTGACTCACTGAATCCAATCATTATGTTATTCATTGGGTTTTGCTCAGTGCCATGTAAACTCGTGTCAGACATTGCTAACTCTGGCTTTGTGGGTTGATGTAAGCCTAAATCACTAGCTTTTACGTTTCCCAAATCAGTTTCTGGTTGTTTCTCATTGCCAAGATTTAGATTTTTGTTTTGAGTTGGTAAACTTAATGGTATGGGGTTAGTTTCTTCTTGCAGATATACAATGTTGTTACTAATATTTATAAATTCTACTCGATATATCATCAGCTAGAAGGTTTTGTTCATTTCCCTTCTCCTTTGACTGTGTAGAGTTAGAAATCTGTCCCTCTATGATGTTGTTTTCTTCTGGGAATAAGTTTGGTACCCCTGCATTTCCCCCTGCATCAGTAGGATGTGTGCCTTCATTCTTTCCCACAGAACTACATCATATGTTTCTGGCTGTGTAGCTAAGGTGTGTATTGGCTGCCAGCTGTATGTTCGGATCAGTTGACTCTTTTTGATTTAACTCATTTCCTCCGAAGTCTCCATATGAGGTTCATTGTACTACTACATGGAAATTATAGCTGTTGCTTATCTCACATAAGTTTATTTGGCCAGATTCCCCTCTGCCACTTAGATTGTTGGCTTCATGTCTGCCATTTGAACCCTTGGTTGTTCTTTCAGTTACTAAGACTTCCATTCCATTCCTCTTTTCAAATTTGGCTGTCATGTCACCTCCATTACTTTGAATAAGATTATTATTTTCCAATGTAATGTCAGCTTCATTGTATTATCTAAATTAATCATTGTTGGGTGAAAGGTTTCAGCTTCTGGATTCAGATTAGATGTCTTTTCTACGGGTGTCTGTGCCATGTAGCTATTGGAAGAATTAACCGAGTTTGGTGGGATGTCATGCAATTCTGTGAATGGTTTCAAAGTATTTTCCTCTTTAGTAACAGTGACCTGTAGGGATTTGAACTAACTCCTGCTTGAGTTTATGTGAGTTTGTCTCTTTTCCTTTTGCACAATTCAATCCCAGTGCCCACTCCACACTGAACAAAGTTCTCCCAGAATGTTTTGACTTGATTTGCCCTTTTCCCCTGTGGGGTTACTATACAGCCTTTCTCCAAGTCTCTTATCTCAGTTGCTATTTCAGACATGATGGCTTTCACTTCTTCATCTATCTGTATTGTCTCTGCCTGTCTCTTGATTTATTCAAATTTACTATCACTCACAGATTCACTTTCCTGCACAAATTTTTCATTGTTTCTCATCTTTTTCCTCCTAATTTTAACAACAGCCTCTTTTTCACTATCACTTCTATCTCCATGTACCAAACTGCATCCATTATAGGCCTGGCTTCATAATTCTCTCCTAACCATGTCTGAATATTTAGGTTTGGCTCCTGATTTAATAGCCTGTTGCATTCGCACTAAATCAGTTGCCTGTTGTGAGGGTTTTAGCTTACAATGAGAACAGCAAGTGGGATTTTGCTTTCTGCATCTAGCTTGTGTAGTTTTGTTGTTTATTTCATGTTTCTTTTTCAGAAAACAGTCTTTAATCAGGTGTCCTTTCTTCTGGCAGAAAAAGCATTGTCTACTTTCTCTCGGCACTGCGTTTTGTTTATAAGTAGGTTTTGCGTAAGTCCTAACAGTGTTTAGTTTCTTGATTTCCTCAATCTCCTTTTCTCTTAGACTTTTCTCTGTCATCTCTAATTTTTCTTTTAAATCTTGCATTTGTTTACTTTGTTCTAAATGGATTTCATGAAGGTAACTGGCGGTTTCATGTAATTCGATCAGACTCACAGTATCATATTTTGGGAAATAATGTTTAAAAAAGTTCTTCAAGTGGGGTGTGCATCCCTTCAAAAACTGTCTTCTCACATGATTTGGAGACTCTTCACTATTTGCCTCTAAGCCCATAATTGATTCAGCCATTTCAGAGAGACGATCTATGAATGTGGCTGGATGTTCCCCTTTATTTTGCATGACTTTATCAAACCTTGCCCATGCATTAGGCTTTGAGCAACGGAGTTTAATGGCTTGGAGCAAGTCTTCCCTACATTTCCTTAAGTATGTCATGCTTGTGGGATTTGCAAAATCTAGGTCTTCCCTTTGCTCCTCTGTGGGCCAACTAGTCAGGGTGTTATCTGACCTGGTCTTCTCAATGAATTGGCGATGCTCATGGAGACTAAACAATTCCCAGACAAGAGAAATTCTACATCCTGGAAGTCTGGATCGAAGATCCTGAAAGCACATTTCAGTTCTTTCTGTGTCTTAAAAGGCTGATCAATAAATTTTGGAAATCCTTTCTTCAGGGATTCAAGTTCTTGGGATGTAAACTGTCTATGCACTTTAGATTGCAAAACACCAGCTGTACTTGATAATTTAGTGACCTCCTTTAGAGGAAAAAATTTTTCTGGTTCACTATCAGACTTAGTGTCCTAGTCACTGTCATTTCCCTTAGTAGTAGCCTTTGATTTCTTTGCTTTCTTTCTTTTTGTTTGGGTGCACTATCTCCCTGGCCATTGTTCTTATCCTTAATTTGGTCTAACCCTTTTTCCTTGACAAATTCCTCAAACAAGTTCTTAATAACATTTTCCAAGTTATTATCTACCACCATTATCTGTGCTGCCTTTTTGGGGGTCACAAATCTATAGATATTCTTCAAATAGGTCAGAGTCTGTAAAGCTGCCATAGAAATGATATAAACCTGTCGGAATATAGTTTCAGTCTGAAATGGCAACTGGAGTATGAACATGGTGGTGTTGCCAATATAATCCAGAGAATCAAAATCATGCTAGTCATTTTGCTATAGAGGATGTTATATACCCAAAATCCAGTAATGGCTGCCATCACAACAGCTCCACATAGTATTTGCTTAAACATTTTTTCTGCTGTTTCTTGGGTATTGTAAAGTTCAGTCTTCTAGGGGTGCCCATCTGTAATAGATGATATTTGGAGGGTATATTTGATGGATACTAGATAACTAATGGATCAGGTAGTTATCATCTTTTTGCCTACCCTCCTCCCTTTTGTACCTCCCTCTTTAGAAGCCTTTCAGCCTCCCCTCCACCCTTCTTCAGATTCCCTCAAGCCACTCTGTGAGGTTTCAGAGGAAATACTCTTTTCTCTTCTTTATCTCAAGTAAGGGTTTATTGGGGAAAACAGGAAAGATGGAGGATAAGGTAAGAGGGGTGGGATTTCCCTATTATCTACAATGAGTGTTAGGTTGGAGAATAATGAGAGAAATGGCAATTCAGTCACTAACAAGAAACAGAGCAATTCAGAGAGAGATAAGGACAATTGTCCTTCTTTTTCTGCCTTCAAATCAGCCAGGTCACTTCCAACTTGATTATCCCAAGTCCCAGAGATAAATCCAGCTTCTTCCTTCACATCAGCCAGAAGCCAAAGACTTCCAAACCACCAAGTCACCTTTGGCTTGGCTCCAAACTGCTTTTCCCAGTCACATTCCAAATGGAATCTTCATTTGACTGATAGATGATCAATCTCCAGTTTCTTGTCTTGCTGCATGCATGCCTCTTCCACACTGGCTAAATGATACGCAATCTGGAAGAAGCACATCAATGGGAGCTTGAGCTGAGGACATTAAATTACCATTCCAGACTCCATAAACTTAGAACTCTGAGGAGGAAATAAAGTATTATTATCTCCTTCCTACCTCTCTCCACCTACTATAAAGCAAAAGCAAAAAAAAAAGATATACACAGTTCTTATACTAGATAAGTATAGTCATTATATCCAAAAATGAAATCAATACTTAATAATTGAAATAATAATTGAAAAACTTTAAAAGAAACAATTATGAAGAATACAAGCAGAAAGACTTAAATGAACTGATACAAAGTGAAGTAAGCAGAACCAGGGAAACCATAAGAACAGTAGCTACAATGTACAATTAAAAAACACCACCAAAGCAAGGGACATGAATAGGAAATTTTCAGCTAAAGAAATCAAAACTATTAATAATCACATGAAAAAGTGTTCTAAATCTCTTATAATCAGAGAGATGCAAATCAAAACAACTCTATGAGGTATCACCTCACATCTAGCAGATTAGCTAACATGACAGCAAAGGAAAGTAATGAATGTTGGAGGGGATGTGGCAAAGTGGGGACATTAATGCATTGCTGGTGGAGTTGTGAATTGATCCAACCATTCTGGAGGGCAATTTGGAACTATGCCCAAAGGGCACTAAAAGACTGCCTGCCCTTTGATCCAGCCATAGCACTGCTGGGTTTGTACCCCAAAGAGATAATAAGGAAAAATACATGTACAAGAATATTCATAGCTGTGCTCTTTGTGGTGGCAAAAAATTGGAAAATGAGGGGATGCCCTTCGATTGGGGAATGGCTGAACACATTGTGGTATCTGTTGGTGATGGAATACTATTGTGCTAAAAGGAATAATAAAGTGAAGGAATTCCATGGAGACTGGAACGACCTCCAGGAGTTGATGCAAAGTGAGAGGAGCAGAACCAGGAGAACATAGAGTCTGATACACTGTGATGCAATTGAATATTAAGGACTTCTCTAGTAGTAGCAATGCAATGATCCAGAACAACTTGGAGGGATTTATGAGAAAGAACACTATCCACATTCAGAGGAAAAACTGTGGGAACAGAAACTCAGAAGAAAAACAACTGATCAATCACATGGGTTGATGGGGATATGATTGGGGATATAGACTCTAAACCATCACCCTAGTGCAAACATAACAATATGGAAATAGGTTTTGATCAAGGACACATATAAAACCCAGTGGAATTTCGGGTAGACTGCAGGAGGGATTGGGGGGGGAGGGGAGGGAAAGAATATGACTCTTTGTAACCAAGGGGAAAGATTCTAAATTGACTAAATAAAAAAAAAACACCACCAAAAACCAACAAAATACTTGAATGCTATGAAATTCTAATTATCAATTTTTGCCTCAAAGAAAAGATAGGAAAATGTGGCACTCTCTTTCCTTTGCATGACTTTGGGCACATATATTCAGCTAGGTTAATATGTTTAGTTTTGATTAATTTTTCTTTTGTATTCTTATTTTAAGAGATGCCTCTCTGGGAAGGAAAAGATATCAGGAAGTAAAAGTGACATAAAAACTAAAGACAGCAATAAACATTTTAAAACCAGAGCAAGAACTTGGAGGAAATATATTTGAGCTCTGAGAAGTGACAGAATCACCGGAGTTTATTTGGGCTACAGCATAGATGAAATTAGATAGTTTGACAAATAGTTTAAGTTACAAATTGACCAGACACTTGTTTGGCAGGTAGAGGGAACCAAGTAAGAAAAGAATTGGTACAGAGTGGTTTCTTGGTCTCTTTCCATGTTCTTAGGTTTCCCAAGCTTGATTACTAAGTAGAAAGGACTGCTCGATGGGAATTGCATGTAATAATCTACTCCCACAAGCTGATCAGTGAAAGATAATGTGTATTTATAGCCTTTGTGGTCCTGATACCATCTCTTCAGATTCAGAGGTAAAACAGAAACAAAAACAATTAGAGCTATTTAAAAAATTGCCTAATACTTCTCTTTAAGTGATTTACCAAAAGGGAAGACAGATTCCTCTGGAGGTTGACCTCTGCCTTCTGTTAAATATATGAATAGAAGGGAAAAAAGCTAAACAAAACAACAACAACAAAATGAAATGATTCTAAAAGGTTTGCTTTGTTGGTTTTCTTTGTAATCACACAAAAAAAAGAGCCATCCAAAAATTTCTCAGATGTGAAAGAATATAATCAAATAAGTATAATAACTCAACTTGACTCCAAAGAAGGAATATGAGACTATACCTCCCCCTATCTTCTTTGATGAGGAGGGAGGCTACCCATGTGGAACACTGTTAGATTCCATGGTTATGTTGATTTAAGTTTGCTAAATTGCTTTTATTTTTTTTTTCCTGTTTGGGGGAAAGCTGGATGGCTCAGTGGATGGAGAGCCATCCCTAGAGATGGGAGGTTCTACATTCAAATCTGGCTTCAGACACTTCCTAGCTGTGTGACCCTGGGTAAGTCACTTGACCCCCATTGTCTAGCTCTTACCACTCTTCTTTTTTTTTTTTTAAACCCTTACCTTCCGTTTTGGAGTCAATACTGTGTATTGGCTCCACTGAGCTACCCAGCTGCCCCCTCTTACCACTCTTCTGCCTTTGAACCAATGCAATTCTAAGATGGAAGGTAAATATCTAAAAAATAAAAAGTTTGTTATAACTTCTTATAACTTATAACTTCTCTTGAGGATGAAGAAGAGATAGAATGCAAATGAAAGATGTTGCAAAAATAAAAGATAACAATGAAAAAATATTTTCAAATGGTCTTAGTGGGGAAAAAAAGGTAAAAGGGACATATTCTCTGTCAAAATCATTCAGTTTACTTATTATTTATCTTTAGTGATTGAATTAAGATATTATTTCTCTTCTTATTAAGTATTTTTTTATCTAAGTCCCTACCTCCACCCCACATTTTGAGCCAGAATTTTCCAGTGGAAATTCTGAAATTGACTTCAGGACCAGGAAACTGGGGATTCAGTTCTCACCTCTAATCCATCCTGGGTTTGTGACCCTGGGCAAGTCATTAATTTTTCAATACTCTGATCTACTCTCAAAGACTAAGGAACAGAGGAGATGCCATCCTGTATTGATAGAATATATTTCCTTACTTGGGGTTTCTCTGTATCAATGAAATCACAAGTCTAGATAAGGATCCCTTCATTCTATAAAGTAATTATTTAAGGAACAATATGGGTGATTTGAGATATGCCTGGGTACACCCACTGCCTAGTCCTTACTATTCTTTTATCTTGGAACCCATGCATACTATTGATTCTAAGATGGAAGGTGAGATTTTTTTAAATGGGGGGGCAGGGCTTGCTTTTAAAATTTTAATGAATAAAAATACTGAATTTAACAAACGCCAAATAAAATGAGCATTTCCATTCATAAAATATAAGAGAAAAATAGGAAACTATGAGTCTTCATTAAATAGAACTTGTTTTCCTTTTAAAATATACAATATATTCAAAATATAACTCTTGAAGACGCCCTGGTTATCAGCGATTCTTTCTGGCCTTTCATCTGTTTTCTTCTATGCATTGAAAAAATGTTGTCATCCACCTCTTTCCTTGCCTTGTTTCTTTTTGTTTACTCTCTCCTCTATCTTCTCCCTCCACCTACTCCCAAGAAAAAGAAAGAAGAAAACATTTTGCCAAAAAAAGAAAAAGAAGCAAAACAAATTCTTACCTGGAGTCTATCTGAAAACACGTTTTATTCTACATCTTGAGTTCATCTTTTAGGGGAGGATATATCTTTTGCCTTTTTTTTTTTGGTATTTCTAGGGATACACGGTTCCTTGTACATAGATAGTAAGTCCTTAATAAATGTTCACTGGCTGACTGTCAGGAAAATGAGCAGCTTGCTTCATTATTGGGCCTCATGACTGGTTATCAAATTGATCAGGGTTCTTAAGCCCTCATAAAAATTAATATACAACAGCTCCAAATATTATATTTTATAAGATTTATTAATAATCACTAGAAGTAAAATCACTAGAAGTAAAAATAAAACCACATGTCCAAGCTAATCTACCTGCTCAAAAGGGCTGCTCCACCAAAGCTGCGACAGGAAGGAAAGAGGAAGAGAGGTGGAAAAAGGGAAAATTTTTATTCTGCCTACATCAGTATGTAACAACAGGATGAAAGTGGGGTGCTGGGTAATGTAGTTCAATGGTACAGGATTTCTAATTATGTACCTTTTGATTAAAAAATCATTTTGCCTATAAAATATTTCCCCAAGAATTCCAAATAAACTCCTTTTTTAGGAAATAAATATTTTGGGGGGCAGCTGGGTGGCTCAGTGGATTGAGAGTCAAGCCTAGAAATGGGAGGTCCTAGGTTCAAATCCGGCCTCAGACACTTCCCCAGCTGGGTGACCCTGGGCAAGTCACTTGACACCCCCCCCCCCCCCATTGCCTAATACTTACCACTCTTTTGCCTTGGAACCAATATACAGTATTGATTCCAAGACGGAAGGTAATAGTTTAAAAAAAAAGGAAATAAATATTTTTCATGAAAAAATAATAATTTGGTAGGGCAGTTGGGAGCATGGAGGAGGAGGACTTGAGTTCAAATTTAGCCTCAGATACATTCTAGCTGTGTGATCCTGGGCAAGTCACTTAAGGTGAATTGCCTGGCCCTTGATGCTCTTCTTATTGATCCTAAGACAGAAGTAAGGGCTTAAAAAAATAAAAGAATTTTGTTATTATTGTATACATTATCCAAAATAGTTGGAACAATCTGTAGTGCTACAAATCTTGCCTTAGTGTGATTTTTTCCCCCTGTAACACTTCCAATGATTACAATTTTCTCTTATTATCTTGTTTAACATGGAGCCTCAGAATTGGGATTTGCCTTCCTCTAAAACATTAATTTATATTTTCATATGTATGATTAGAGCAGTGGGACCTATAATCATTCATTCATACATTTCTTTCTTTAAAAAAACAAACAAACAATACTGTGTGTTAGTTCCAAGGAAGAGCAGTAAAGGCTAGGTAATGGCAGTTAAGTGACTTGCCCAGGGTCACACAGCTAGGAAGTGTCAGAGGCCAGATCTTCCATCTGTAGCCCTGGCTCCCCATCCACTGAACCACATAGGTGCCCCCCCCAATACATTTCTTTCATTCAGTTTGGGGGGATTCAAAAGAAGTACCAGAGCATTCCTTCTGCTATATAATTTCAGTGAAATAAAAGAGTTCCAGAACAGCAAATCCGTCAGAAAAAGGATAAAGGCATGAATCTTTTCCAAAATGCTATGCCTATGCACATAATCCAATGTGTGCAGCCTGCAGGTGCTGAGGAACATGGAATAAGAGAGGGAGATGAAAAGATCATTTTAAAATTGGGTCAATTGCCAAAATCTGTTTTATGTTTTTAAGATTTTCCTAGAGGAAAGACACCAAGTGAGGCAGAAGCCAAGCTGTTCTTTTTTTCTTTTTTTTTAATCCTTTTGTGATTTTTAAATTTTTATTTGTATTTTCCTGCAAAACAGGCTTCCATCTTGGCCATCGTTGTAAAAGCAAAGGCACATGACACCTAAATCCTCCAAATGAAACCAAAGATCCGCTGATGGGAAAGACCACTTGGACAGGTCTTTCTTGGATGTGGATCGCAGTCACCATCATGAATCCTCTGGGACTCTCCCAGCTCATCCGATGCCTCCCTTGCTGCCACATGCTGGCCCTGGGTGCTCTAATAGCATCGACCTGCTGTGGGTGCCTGGAACAGCAGGCGCTGTCCAGCAGGAGGCTGGAGCCATCCTGACCACTTGCTCTGGCCAGCAGATGGCTCTCTCAGGCATTCCCCACATTGGCCTCCGGCTCCATCGCCTAAAGCAAGGCTTGAGAGATGAGCCAGCGGGGGACCACCAAGCAGAAGAAAAAGGGGAACAAAGCACTCTCCTGGGAGAGGGGATGAACGAAAACTCTTGGAGCTCAGAATGAAGAACTTGCTCCATACCTGGGCTCAGTCCCTTTCTTTAACAGATGATGTCGTTGGGAGCTACAGCAGTTTGGCCCTGGCAAGTTACTGCAGAACCTGTACCGGGATCAGCCGCTCTGAATTCTGGGCTCAACCTCAGCAGCCTGACCTTTGCTGCTCTTCTGAGACTTTGTGACTCCCTGAGGGGGTTTCCTCTAACCAGACTTCTCCCCTCTTCCAACTAGAACCCCCCAAACTGAATTCAGGTCCGGCTTCTTTTTCCCCACACGGGAAAGGTGAAGCAAGGAGATATGAGGCAAGGCCACCCTTCCACTAGTTTTAGATCATCTCTCTCTTCCTCAAGTTGCCTAATTTTAAAAGCCAAGGATGAAACGGGCCAGGTGCCATTTGTCATTTTGATGTACTTTTCTTCTACTATGTGCTAGGCACTGTGGAGAAGAACCACAGAAAAGAAAAGAAGCGATCCCTGCCCTCAAAGAACTCACATTCTACCAGAGAAAGACAAAGGAATTCAGAAGTAAGTACATACTTACTTGTGATACAATGTGGACCCAGTGCTATACATGAAGTAAGACTCATCCCCCTGAGTTCAAATCTGACTTCAGACACTTACCAGCTGTGTGATCCTGGGTGAGTCCCTTAACCCTGTTTGCCTCAGTTTCCTCCTCTGTACAATAAACTGGAGGAAGAACAAACTATTCCAGGATCTTTGCCAAGAAAACCCCAAATGGGGGGCAGCTGGGTAGCTCAGTGGATTGAGAACCAGGCCTAGAGATGGGAGGTCCTAGGTTCAAATCTGGCCTCAGACACTTCCTAGCTGTGTGACCCTGGGCAAGTCACTTGACCCTCATTGCCTAGCCCTTACCAATACACAGTATTGATTCCAAGATGGAAGGTAAGGGTTTTAAAAAAAAAATCCCCAAATGGGACTATACAGAGTGGGATACTACAGATATGACTCAACAGCAACAACAAAAAGAAATGAGGAAGGTTATATTCCAGAAATAGAGGCAGGAGATGGACCATTGCATATAGAGAACAAATCAAACAGTATGTGAAGGGAGGCCATGAGTAACAGGACAGGAGAAAAAGAATCCTTGGAATAAAGCTGAGGGAGCAAAATGTGGCCCAGATGCCAAGAGAAAGCCACTGTTAACATTTCTTCAAGGGGCAGGAAAGTAATGGGATTTAAATGGTTTTTTAAGAAAGATTATCCCTGTTCTGGCAACTATTTGTAGGTTAGCCTGAATGGGGAGAGAATGAAAACCTGTTCCTATTAGACTAACCGAAATTCTTGCTGGTATACTAATTGCCTTTCTCAAATGACATTCATCTTCTCAAATAATAATTTAGGCATTACAACCTAGACTAATGTGAGGGCAATGGAAACAAAGAGGAAAGGGAAAACCTGAAAGAAATGCCAGAACTGGGTAATGCATTAATTTGTCTATTATGCATAGATTTATCTGTATATTATGTATAGATTATTATGTCTAGATTTAACTGTAATAGTTAATATTAAAAATTGTATTGCCAAATGTAATAGTTGCAATTATAAACTGGTATATTTCAAAATGCAAATCAATTACTTTACAGCTAGCTGACTTGAAACTAAATGTAATAATTAAATAATAGCTCTTATATAATTTATCTGACTGCATTGATGTTGATATAGCTATAGGGTCAAGTTGATTCAGGCTGTGGAGGAACTTGCTTGAGGCAGTCTCATACAACGTTATTTATTATTCTTTTTTAAGTAGAGAGAAGAATAGGGAGTATGAATAGAGTAGGAGATCTATTATAAAATCCTATTTCTAATAAGTCTAAATAACCAACCCAACCAACTGTCCCTCATAGGACTTCTTGTTCACCAAGGTTAACCTGCACTCACTATTCTCTCTTACTAAAGATTATCTTCTATCTTAACAAACTATTCTAATTTATAAATCTTCTTTATCCTTAAATATATCTCTATATCTATAAATCCTCACCGTTTAAAGGAGCTTCAATGTCTCCCTCTCAGCTTTGTGTCAGTTTCACAGAGAAGCTCTCTGGCTCCACCTGTGGCTGACAGAGGAAAAACTTTTATTACTAACCCACTCTTTTTAGTTTTGCATTTATCCCAGCTTTTTCTCAGCTCTCAAAAAAAGTATATCAAGTAACTCAAATCCTCTTCAGCTGTTCCAGAGTAATCTTACCACCAACCATCTCCAAATTAAGTCCCAGAGACTCTCCCAGAACTTCCAATTGTCTCTCTCTACTTCTTAAAGTACCCCCAACACGATTCTGTCTCTTCTTTTCTTAAAGGGGGCAGTGTAAAATGACAGAACCTTTACTGCTGAGCTAAAATCCTTTTTTCTATCCAGGCTAACCAAGCTAGCTAAAATCCTTATTATAATATTACCTACCTCTTGACCCATCTGGAGAAACTTCCACCCTGGGGCTTCCCTATCTTTCTAGTGACTGCCCCATCCAGTCCACTCTTTGGGGATGCCTGAGTCACAATGCCTCACCTAAGTCGATGCTCTTCTCTTTGACATCTACCTTCTCCCACATGGGAAGCCATTGTATCCTCACCAGGCTTCCAAGATCTCAATCTTTTATTTTAACAGACCATAAAAAAATCTATATTTTAATCAATTGTTAATCATTTATTTAGTAAATATTTATTTGTTTAATCACTATTAATTGATTATTTTCCCACTGTTAGAATTCATGTTAGAAGACAAGTATCAGATGAGAGTTCATTTTTTTTTTAATTTTTATTTGGTCATTTCCAAACATTATTCATTGGAAACAAAGATCATTTTCTTTTCTTCCCTCCCCTCCACCCCCCACTTCTCCCATAGCTGATGCGCGATTCCACTGGGTATCACATGTGTTCTTGATTCAAACCCATTTCCATGTTGTTGGTATTTGCATTAGAGTGTTCATTTAGAGTCTCTCCTCAGTCATATCCCCTCCACCCCTGTATTCAAGCAGTTGCTTTTCATTGGTGTTTTTACTCCCACAGTTTAAGAGAGTTCGTATTTTAAAAACAATGCTGATGCAGTCATAGCCAGTCAAGGTTACTTGAATCTCACAATATCTGTCATTGATACAGGATGAGGACTGTCAATCTTTTTGAGCTCTCTAGAGCATTTAATAGTTTCCACCACTATGTTATCATAGAGATATTCCCCTCTCTTCTTTTTGACAATGCTTTCTCTTAGTTCTCCTACTTGTCTGATCATTCCTTCTCAGTCTCTGTCTTTTTTTATTGGATCTTCATCTAAGCCAGAATCAACTTTGGGTATACTCAAGGCTCTCTTCTCATCCCATGTTCTCTTTATACTCTCTCACTTGGTGGTCTCATCACTATGGATTCAATTAGTATCTCTACATAGATGATTTCTAGATTTATACATCTAAGCCCCAGGGAGAGATCTTGAATCACAAAATGTCAGAAAACAACATTTTTACATGTAATTGGGGGAAAATACAATAAAAGATTATTGGGGGAAATAGCTAGCATTTAATTAGTGCCTGTTAGATGCCAGACAATGTACTAAGTACTTTATAAATATTATCTCATTTGATTTTTGTAACAACCTTGGGGGGTAGCATGCTACATTTATCCCTGTTTTATAATTGAATAAACTGAGGCAAATGGAAGTTAAGTCCTTTGAGCTGGGGGATTTGAACTGAGGTCTTCTTTATTCTAAGCCTAACATTTTTCCTACCTAACATTTAGTTGCCTACTAACATTTTCTTCTAATATTTAGTTGCCTCATAAAACTAGATGTCCCATTCAAACTCAAAATACTCAAAATGGAAGTTATTGTCTTTCCTCTGTAAATTTCAAAACTATTCCACCCTAATCAGATCATTCCTTAGAAGATATGATTTAGCTATTTCCTGATAAGTAACAATGGAGATACTTGGAATAACAGAATCAGGTCTTGGAAACTCTACATTCTTCACCCTACTCAGTTTAACAAGATTTTGAAGGTCTGCATCAAATTCAAGATTTAATTATCTGAGGAGATGGCCTTCAACAGACATGTAAAAAAAAAAAGGACAGACTTCCGAGCTGTCCCAAGTCAAGCTAAGTCCTTATTGGTACAGATGAGATGCAGAAAAATGATGTAAAAACGTCCATATAAGGCACGGCATTTCCTGGCCCCTGCTCTTTCCCTGGAGAGACTACTCTGGCTGGCAGTGTGCTAAGTGTTCCGACATCTTGGAGTGTTGGATAGTGAGTTTTTCCCTGGAGCTGATTTCAGGTTTGGACATCTTAGCTAAGCCTCTTTGGAGGTCAGGCTGATTCTTTCCTTCTTCACACTCAAAACCTTACTTTCTAGATCTCCTATCTTCCTGCCCAGTACTAGCCCCTTCCTTCCTCCTTCTTCTTAAAATCTTCTCTACTATATCAATTAAATCACCATAAAATTTGGCAGCTGACTTGGGTATTTTATTATTTGGGATTTCCCTTGGCAACCACTTAAATTTAGATTTTTTTCAGTTTCAACCATAATTTCACCCTTTATACCTCCAAAACATCTGAAAGTTTCTGAACTATTACTGTTGAGAGCCCCATGCTACCACAGAATCTGAGCAATGGAAAAGATCGGAGCATCCATCCAGTCATATCCATAAATGAATGGAATAAATACTACAATATATTCAACAAGTAGTGGTCTAGCCACTGCTTTAAGACTTCTAAGGAGGGATAACCTGAAACTTTTGGAAGCAGGCTATTCTATTTTTGGACAACTCAATTATTAGAAAATTAATCCAAACATCAAGCCCCAATTTGTCTCTTTTTTTTGCTTCCACACAAAATGCTTAGTCATAACTTCTGGGTCCAAACAAAATCCATCTCCAACACATGACATCCCTTCAAATACTTGAAGACAAATAGCTCTCATGTTCCCCTGAGTCACCTTTTCCAAACTTTTTTTAGCCATTCTAATATGCCAAGAATTCGAGGTCTTTTACCATTGAGCATTGTAAGATTGATTTGATATCATTTTCTTGTTGATTCTATTTACAAGTAATTGACTTTGTCCTGTAACTACTTAAGTCTTTGTCTCTCAACTTGATTCAGAGATTCAGAAGGCCTGTAATAAGTTAAGTTTAACAAAAATCAGTTTTTCTGTTAATCACTAGTCTTTTCTTGTCTCAAGGAATTTAAATGACCTTGGGCAATGTGTATGAACACAAAGGGAATTGGACCTAATATCTTTATACCATCAGGCTTCAAGGATGTCTAATTTGCTGTCCCAAAAGGTCTGGTCCATTATCTCTAACCCTTGTAGCTGCACTTGAATAATGAGCACTTTTTAGTCTTATGAGAAAAGGCCTCCATTACCAGGCTTCTAACCAATCATGTTGTTCCCTGCATCTCAGCTCTGGAACTAAGCATGTACTCCGTGGTGTTATCTATACTGTTCTTTGTCTTACACTCCTTATAAAGAGGAAGTGTCATTTTGCTTCGGGTCTTTAGCATAAATGGAGGCCATTGAACATTTATTGATAGGGAGTATGCCCCTGCTAACAAATATTCTCTTGTTTGCAGAATTGCCTCAGTTTACCCTTTTCCTAAAGGGTTTCCAATTCCAACCATCATGGTTGTCCTTCCCTGGACTCTTTTCCAGCTTATTGATATATTTTTTAAAATTAATGTTGAAAAATCATTTAATCACTTTAATCAATAGCACTTACTTAATGCCAGGTGCTATATTGATTACTGGGGTTACAAATAAAACAGTGGCAGGTCTTTGTCCTCAAGGAGTTTACAATCTACTGGTGCTGAGAACTATGAGTCTAATAGTAATAATTGACATTTCTCTTGATTATGACTTTCAGGTAGTGCAATAATTCTCAAATTATCTTCCCTAGACCTATATTTTAGGTAACTTGTTTTTTCAATAAGATATTTCATGTTTTCTTCTGTCTTTTTTTCCCCATTCCTTGGATTCTGATTTGTTTTTTCTTGATTTCTCATGAAATTATGTTTCTAGATGGTCAATTCTGATTTTTAAGACCTGATTTTCCTCTGTTGATATCCTTCTTAAACTGTAAAACCCAAGTATAAGCTAAGATTTGAGGTGAAGTCTGAACAGGGCAGAGAATAATTTCCCTATTCCTGGAACCCTTCTTTCATGGTACCCAAGATCGCATCTGCTTTGTTGGCTTCCATTTCACATTGCTGACTCATATTAAGCTTATAGAGGCAGTTAGATGGTACAATGGATAGAATGCTATGCCTGGATTCAAGAAGACCCAAGTTCAAATCCTGCCTCAGCCACTAATTAGCTGTATGACCCTGAGCAAGTCTATTAAACTTTGCCTTGGTTTACTCAACTGAAAATGATAATAATAGCACCTACTCTCCAGTGTTGTTGTTCTATATAAATCTTAACTATTATTATATAGTCTACTCAAAGCCCCTGCTGTTTATGCATGCCTCCCTCAACTTATACTTGTGACATGTCCCCAAGAGTTGACATTTATCAATACTGAGTTTCTTATTATATTCTTCCCGGGAACCCAGACTGTTGAGATACTTTTGGATCTTGTCTGTCATCTATTGTTATAGCTAGACTTCCCATTTTTGTGCTATCTGCAAATCTGATCAATGCCATTCAATACATGACTTTACCTAAGTCGTGGATGAAACACTGAAATAGTAGAGGGCCAAACACATATCCCTATGGTAGATCTCTACTGGAGGCCTCTTGCCCCGTTGAAATCAAACCATCCACAATTGAGTCCAGCCATCTAACTAATCCATCTGGTTAGATAATAACATCTAAATCATAGCTCATCTTTTCCATAAAAATGCCATTATTTACCTCCTTTATCGAAGCTGGTGATAAGATTGGGTTAAATTATAAACATGGTATTTCTAACGTATACTACTTTAATAATTATATAAATATATCTATATGATTGCTTTTGTATGACCTGTTGATGACACTACTTACTAAGCTTGCTCTTTTCGTCCATTGTTTCACTTTAATGATTCTTGCTAGAATTTTTGTAAGAATTAAAGTCAAGCTTACTGGTCTCTATTTGCAGTCTCCACCCTCTTCCCACTTGAATCTTGGGATATTTTTTTTCCTCTAATCTTATGGTGTATCTCCCATTTTCAATGATCTTTTAAATATCACATATGAGTAACTCACCCATAAGCCAATTGGGTGTCCATAATCAGTTCCCTATTAATGTGATGAGGTATGGGAAAGAATTGGAAGTAGAATAAATAACTTAGAACAAAGAGTAATTATCCAAGAAATTGAATCTCTAAAAACTAGAACATACCAAACAGAAAGCAATGATTCCATGAGTCAGCAAGATATAGTAGAATAAAAAAAAGTGTTGGAAAAATAGAAAATATGAGAAAAACAAATGACCTAGAAATTGAGAGATAATTTTTTTTTCACATGGAGTAGACATTCGGTAAGTTTATTTTTTTTATTTTATTTTTAAAATTTTTACATGGTTACATTTCTTCCTCCCCTCATCACCCCCCCCCCCAAGTTGATAAGCAATTCTACTAGGCTATACATATTATCACTCAAACCCATTTCCATATTATTAATTTTTGTAAAAGAGTAATCCTTTAAAACCAAAATCCCAAATCCCATAACCATATAAATAAGTGACAAATCACATGTTTAAAGAGAGATAATTTAAGAATCATTGTGGGGCAGCTAGATAGCATAATGGATAGAGCACTAGGCCTATACTTGGGAGGACCTGGGTTCAAATCTGACCACAGATACTTCCTGGCAGTATGATTCTGGGGAAGTCATTTAACCTTGATATTCTTCTGTCTTAGAATTGATACTAAAAGAGAAAGTAAGGTTTTGTTTTTTTTAAAAAAAGTATCACTGGACTCCCTAAAAATCATAATTTAAAAGAAAAAGCCTGGATATCATATTTTATAATCATTATTATTATTTTACTAATTACACAGAATAACACATTTCCACATAAATTTCCCTGTTATATGATTGAACTTTTCTACCTCCCTTCCTTCCCTTCTCCCTCCTGGAGCTGGCAGGGGAGTAGATGCCATATTTTAAGAAATCATAAATGAAAACTGCCCAAATCTACTATAAGTAGAATGCTAAATGAAGATTAAAAGATACCACTAAAAAGTCAGAGAAATGTCAGAATCAAAATCCAGAACTCCTACCTTGGACTCAAAGAAAAAATATTGTATATATTGAAGATCAAGTATCATGGAACCATATTCAGTATCACACAAAACCTGGCAGTTTCTACTTAAAGTGAGATATCTTGGAATATAGTATTCCAATTAGAAAAACGTGAACATTTATTCCTCATAATTTGGCAAATGTTATCATTTTGGGCTCAATTTATTGTTTTGTTTATTGTCAAGAGTTAAGTTGGGAGAGAAAAGGTTAATAATATAAAATAAACTTATTTGTAGGTAAATCCCTTCTACCTTCCTTCCACTCAAAGCTGGTTATTTAACATTTACTAGCATATCCTTAGATATATTGCTAACATTCTGAAAAAGAGAGAAGAAATAAATGTTATTTCAGAACTTTAAGGTCTTCAAAGGGTAATGAAAATGTTACTTAAAACCAGAAGGAAAACAATAGTTCTGGGGCATGGAATAGGGTAGATTGATTCAGTTCTCAGGGTCCGAGGACAGAGAAGCAAGGGTAAAAGGAGGAAAAATAGACAGGAGGAACTTCTTCCTATTCTTCTATTTTTCATAACTGGAGTATGTGAAAAGCATTTACAAACATGAAGGAAAAGACAGGGGGAGTTGGCATCCAATGAGCCCAAATCATCACAGCTGAAGGGCTTGTTAACATAGTTTATTAACATCGAAATTTATAGGGAAACAAGTAAGAGTTGGAGGTTGATCAGTAAGGGAGGGGGAATATGAAAAGCAAAACAAATTAACTGATACTAAAGGAGAGAGGAAAAGGAAAAAGAAAAACAAAACTCTAATCCAGTAGAGTGCTCATCAATTGGGGAATGGTTGAACATATTACGGTATATGAACAAAATGGAATAAGAATGACAGAAGAGATGGTCAAAAAACCTAGGTAGGATGAACTGATAAAGAAAACAAAATGAGCAGAATCAGGAGAACAATTTATTCAGGCACAACTATAAAGAAAATGGAAATTCATGGTTTCACATACAATCCTAGTTTGCGTCCTGTTGTGTTCTGTTTGTGCTTAAGTTCAGAATAAAAAAACTAATTTAAAAAAGAAAAGAAATAGAAACCCCAAAATTTATGTACATGTCAACTTCTTCCCAGAGTCTTTCTCTCTTCAGGAGCTGATAAGAGACTGGAAATGCATGACTTCTCTCTTAAATCTGGAAACTAGAAGACTAGGAGCTCTTCTTTCCAGCTCTCAACAACTCTGCTCTTTAAAACAGACATGGGGCACCAGGCAATCAGTCTCCACTGATGAAGAGAGTTTGGCGCAACTGGCTTTTGAGCCAAGGTTACATTCATTTAGTGTCACATGTATAGCATGTTTGGTTAATGTGGTTCTTACATGGAAGAGTCCAGGGAGCCCACTTCCACAAAGGCAAGGTGATATGCCATCAAGTGCCCCACTCCCTGATTTGTTTCATTCCCAAAATTCTCTGATTCTGATCTGTTAACCATTGATGGTGAAGAGATGAGCTGGTAATTGGGGTAGTAGTCAAACCCAAACAGTACTCAAAAAACAAGAGATTGGTCTTTATTCCTACCTGGCTATGTTCCACTGAAGAAGAAAGAACTCTGGAAAGCCTTCAATGGAAAGAGAAATCTCAAGCCTTCAGATATCTACTCCCACCCACTCTACCCCTACCCTAGGCCAACACAGGATATATAATAATATGACAGCATATGATCCTGTTTTTTGCTTTTGTCTTGGTTGTGTCTATTTTCTTTGTTGCAAATCGTAATTTTAATTTGTTAATGCAATAACAAATGTAGCAAAACTTGTCTAGCCAATACAGAGTCAAGCCCTTTTGTAATAGACTCATCTAGATGTGAAAAATCAATACCAGTTCCCCAAAAAAGAAAAAAAGGCATTATAGAAACATGAACTCAAAACTTAAATAAATAAGTGGCTTCCTCTGTCTCAGTCACAACTAAATCAAAAGGAAGACATGTTTAAAAAATTACAATTGTATACATAATGGTTCAGGAAACAAATGCCTAAATACAAAGATATGAGCACTCTGAATATCATGGGGAAAAACAATTCCTGTCTGGAAGCCAAATTTGCTATTGTGAAAAGGGGACTATTTAAAATTCTTCTCAGATAGTTATTCTTAAACCATAATTGCTTTTTCCCTTTTCTTAAAACACATCAGTTTTTTTCTGTTGGATTCCAATTAATATCAAGTTCTTATTTTCCATAAAGTTTATTAATAATCACTTGAAATATAAAAGGTAGATAAGCATAGATTTAAAGTCTCTTCCTTACTCTAAGTCTGACCACATGTAGCCCATCCTGCAGGATCCTCCTCCGACCCTCACCTGCCTCCCCAAGGAAGTAGTGAGTGACAAAAGACCCTGGTGGGATCCACCCACATCCTTTTATTTATGTTCATGGACTCAGTGCTGGCATGTGAAAAATGGGATGGACCAGGTTGGCAATCCAGGAGGGGGAGGGGATAAAATTCCCTCTACACATTTACAAATCCTTGTACTAATTACATCTTGTGTAATTTGAATCTGTTACCCTAAAAACTCCAATCCCTAGCAAAACTATGATTCCCAGCACCCTACTCACTTCCTGTCATGACATGCTGACACAGATATGATATAAACTGGGTGGAGTTCCCTGTCTAGCCTCGTTTTCCTTCCTGTGGCAGCTTTGGTGGAGTGAGTTTTTTTTTGAGCAGGTAGAAAACAGTCACGTGGTTCTATTTTGTCAGCTAATAAACTTTATAAATATAATACTTGAAGTATGGGATATTAATTTAAATCCTACAACCTTGTGGAAAGGAAAACTGAAGCAAGTTTTGGACTTTCTGCCACTCAGGTGGAACAAACAGCAGTTGGAAAGTTAGAGAGAAGATATTGACAAGAATGAAGTTGGTTGGGGGAGGGCAACTTGGAGAGGTACCGTTGGTCTCAAGGAGACTCTCTCCTGACCCTCAGACTGGAAGGAGCCTCTCTCCCTGTCTTGGGATAGAAGTACCTCTATTCCTGGATATTTCCCAACTGTGTGCTCTGCCAGGATTCCTGTGATTATGTAATCGAACAAAAAAGAATTTAAGGGGAGTAGTTTGAACTGTAAGGTTGATCTTTAGGGGCATCAGCCTGAAGAGACAGGCTCAACCAAGTTCTGAAGGTCAGAAACTTTTCTTCCTCTTGCTGTCTACTGCAGACTTTGAACTTAAGAAAACTAGCATAGATTAGTTTAGAAAGGAATAAAAGAAACACTCCACCAGCCTGCGAGGCCTGGCTTCAGCTCAAAAGCTAAGAGAGATTCAAACCCAATCTAGGGAAATCCTGATTCCCTCTTCCCTGATACCTCCCCAATCCAAATTTGTTATTAAAATTCATCTTGAGTTAAATAACCTGCAGTCAGATAAGAGAACTATCATTTCAGGGGGACATAGAGGGAGCTGAACCCAAGGATAGCTATTCAACCCTAAACAGTCTTTATCAAACCCCAGGTGGGGCAGGGGAAGCTTGTCCCTCAGGGGGTATCCGTGCTTACGTGCTCTGGGGCATCTTCAACATCAATCAGTAGAGAAGACATCCCCTCAGGCTATCATAGTTGGCCCATTTCTTGGGAAATCCCATTTTTCCAAGATAGCCTCACAGCAGGCTGCATCTCTCTCCTTTTACCTCACCAGCATCCATATTCCCTCTATCCCTTCAACTCCTCCATTCCCTGTTACAAAACCTTTCTTATCCCCTGTACCTCTTCAATATCCCTACAATCCATTTAAATATTACAATCTAAAAACAAAAACAAAGGTCCCCAAGATCATCCAATTCAAAATTCCCATTTGATTCAAGTAGCTGACTGCTGTCCATTTTGTGGAGTTTTCTTACACCTTCTTATAATACCTGCATTGCATTAAAGAAAATTTGGATATTGTTGGTCTTTTTAAGGTATGTAAAATTGTCAAAATATAATACAACATAAGCAGAGATACATCAGCAAATCCTTTTTGAGATGAGAGATACCATCCACGAGGGGAAGACCTTAATCTGTACTGGTATCATACATATCATATACCTGTGTATCATCCATCCAACATCGTACTAAAGTTCTTATATTGAATTGGGAGTTTGCTTTCCCCAAAACTGCTAAACTGTTTTCCCTCAGTGCTCACAGTCTACACGAGTCCATTCTTTTTTTGTTAGACAAAGGAGACTTGATGTGATTTTCAATGACCTTGGGAGCTTAAAAAAAAAATAAGGAGGAAACCACTAGAAGTCTAGAAGCTGAAATCCATGTCCAGACTTGCTGGAGACTAGGAGGTAAAGAGTGATGTCCATTAGAACTGTTCAGCTCATCTTTGTGGTGGCCCAAAACTGGAAAATGAGGGGATGCCCATCAATTGGGGAATGGCTGAACAAACTGTGGTATATGTTGGTGATGGAGTACTATTGTGCTAAAAGGAATAATAAAGTGGAGAAGTTCCATGGAGACTGGAACAACCTCCAGGAAGTGATGCAGAGCGAGAGGAGCAGAACCAGGAGAACATTGTACACAGAGACAAACACACTGTGGTATCATCGAACGTAATGGACTTCTCCATTGGTGGTGGTGTAATGTCCCTGAACAACTTGCAGGGACCCAGGAGAAAAAAACACCATTCATAAGCAAAGGATAAACTATGGGAGTGGAAACACCGAGAAAAAGCAACTGCCTGAATACAGAGGTTGAGGGGACATGACAGAGGATAGACTCTAAATGAACACTCTAATGCAAATACTATCAACAAAGCAATGGGTTCAAATCAAGAAAACATCTAATGCCCAGTGGACTTACGCGTCGGCTATGGGGGGTGGGGGGGGAGGAAAAGAAAATGATCTATGTCTTTAACGAATAATGCTTGGAAATGATCAAATAAAATATATTAAAAAAAAAAAAAGAACTGTTCAGCTCAGCTCAGTAGTAGCTCAGTAGAGACTCATACAGTGGCTATGCCCCATTTTAGAAACTACTTAAGTTTGAACTCATTCTTCCCAAGGACCAAGTAGGGGAGAATGTGATTCCCAAGTATTTAGAAGAAATGTTTGTACTACTTCTGTTATTGCTATTGTTTGCAATAAAAATCCCTTCAAAATAGTTCATTGGTGTCGACTAGTTAAAAGGAACCGGGGCACTAAACTCCAGCACCTATCAGGTGGATATGGAGAAACATACTAGAATGGGGGCTTGAGCCAGCAATATTAGAGGAAGACTTCCTTGAACCATAATAGTTACCCCTAGAACTCTGAAGTGGAGAAGTAGCTAGTCTTGTTTAGGGAGAATGAGTTCAGTCTTACTCCATTAAAAAACTATTCTTTAAAAATGCAAAAAACCAAGATGGCAGAGTAGAGACTCTCAAATTTCCCTTCAAACAGCATTAAAATGAATTTTGAAGTGATAGTGTTTAGGCTGGGCCAAAAGGCCCAAGCCCTTAGATAGCTGGGGCAAAGAAAAGAGATCAGTCCCTATTACTCACGTGACCAAAATGGAGAAACAGTCTCAGGGGCCCCCACCTTCAGCTTCCTTCTCCTCAGAGCCCAGGAACCACACCGACCAAAAACTCAACACCCTCCAGTCTCCAGACCCTCCTATCTTTAAGGAACCATCCAAGTTCCTCCTCCCAGTTCTCCCATCTACCAATCACTCTTCATCAATTTCCCTGTGCCAGTGGAGGCTCTAACTTAACCCAGGACCGCCCAGAGGTTTTTGGCTTTTGCACATGTCTATTGAAGGTCATATTTTCAAACGATTAAATCTTTACTCCTTTGCTACAGCCCTTTCTAAATCCTGTTAACTTGAGTATGGTAGAGATTGGAATAATTAAATTTTGATCTAGGCTGCAGCCCTTACTCAATCCTATTAGGACTGAATAGGGTGGAGATTTATTCCAAGTATCTCCATTGTATCAATTCTAAAATCAATCAAGACTCAAAGAAATTCCTGTTCTATGCTTAAGCATAGGTCAAAGTCCTTTCCATTGTTCAGCAAAGGGTCTCTGTCCTAAAGTAATCTTAAGAAGGGAAGAGAAGGAACCTCCCATGCCAATGGGGTTCCCATTCCAATAGACTATCAGTAAGAAATTTTCCAAGTATGAAATATCCCAATGGTGAAATTACCAACATTTATAAGTCTAAGGAAATTTGAGGTTTACAATAGAAACAACAAAGGGACAGGGTGAAGTGATTTGCCAGTTCAAAATGGCTTCGAAAGTCAAAAGGAAAGGTTTGTTTCACTGGAGTGAGACGGGAGCCAGTTTAGCACACTGGGCATTTAGAGCAAGTCAACAGTGAGGGACCCCAAAGTACAAGTCAACATGGAGACAGCTCCCCTTTCCCAGTTCCCAGAGAAGCAGCTCTGTATTTCTCTTAAAACACAAAACTGAATATAATGGAACTTTCATTTCTGTTCAATTGATCAGGCAACTAGCCTCATCCTGAATTTTAAATCCTCAGTTGCTAATTTTTTCTCCCTCCTCAAATTGATGTGAATTCTGCATATATGTTGCATCATCCCAGAAGATATTAAGGTGGTTGAGGGCAGGAACAGTTTCATTTTTCTGTTTATATGCCCATTGCCTAAAATAGAGGTTTAAGAGATAGTTATTGAATTGAATGTTAGTTTAATGTTTATAATATATAAATGGGGAAGAAAACATTCACTCAACAAGTTAACACTTTAATAGTGTCATAACAGTCCAATTTAGAAACTAAAGGCACTCTGGCAGAATAACAGGGTTGACCAGCAGAGTTGAGTCAGCAAGAAGTTAGTTTGCAAGAGATGATGAGAGGAATCAGAAAAAAACTGGTTTGGTATGGGAATCAGAGAATTCATTAAATTCTCTCATGAACATGGATTCCATCTTGTGCTCTCCCATCATATTTTTCTACAAATCATTCATGGGAAACTTATTGTCATTGTTTTTTTTTAAATAACCCTTACTTTCTGTTTTATAATCAATACTAGGTATTGGTTCTAAGGCAAAAGAGCAGTGTGAGTGAGGCAATTGGGGTTAAGTGACTAAGTCCAGGGTCACACAGCTAGGAAGGGTCAGATTTGACACCAGGTCCTCCTGACTCCAGAATTGGTTCTCTATCTACTGAACCACCTACCTTCCTCTAAGTCATCTTTCAGAAATGCGGTTACATACAACCAATAAGCAGCTCTCAATTCTGGGAAAGGGAAGATCCCAAAACCTTCATCTCCCTCTCCTAATTTGACTAAAACTCACTCTTTCTCTCTCCCAACTTGAAAAGTTCCTAATCTTTTTTTCCAGTTAGGAATTAGATTACCTAATGTTGTATGTTGACTTGTATCCTGGTTAATGTTCTCATAATTAATTTATTTGATTTGATTGCTTTTAATACATAAAAATCCATCTCACTCTATATTCAGGGTCTTTGGACTGGCTAGAGAATCCACTGACCTGTTTATTATGCCTGCCTTGCTAGTAAGTTGTATTACTTTGATTGTTTACTCAATTATTATTATTCTTTTTAAAATCCTTATCTTCTATTTTAATATCAATTCTAGGACAGAAGAGCATCAAGGGCAAGGCAAATGGAGTTAAGTGATTTGCCTAGACTAGGAAGCATCTGAAACCAAATTTGAATCCAGGTCCTCCTGATTCCAGACCTGATGCTCTATTCATTATGCTACCTACCTGCCCTGTTCCTCAGTTATCATTATATGGTAAAGATGAAAAAAAGTCAATGACAGATGGGTTGTAGGAAGACAGAAGAACTAATATAGTGTTGGTTGACCTATGAATTAGTTCAGATGTCCGTGGAAAACAATTTGAGATCATTATACTAAAACAGTTTTAGAGGCACCTTCTATGGTAGCAAACAACTAGAAATGAAGAGAGGACCCTTGATGGAGTATATCTAACCAAATGTGGCCCAAGAATTTAATGGAATAATATTGTGCTGTGAGAAACACCAAAACACGAAGAATTCAGAGAAACTTTGGAAAAGTTAGATGAACTCCTGCAGAATGAAATAAGTAGAACCAGGAGAACAATGTACATAATGGTCACATTGGTGTAAAGGAAAAAAAGAATAAAATATATCAGAATCCATATCAGTGGAATTGACTAAAGGTTACTGATGATGTTTAAGAGGGAAAGGTCAGAAGCAATGGAAAAATTGAATCTGACGGACTACCTCGGGAGAAGAGGAAATGGAACCCCAGCTGACATTGGGGAACTTTTCAGCCAAGCTCAAAAGGGAGTAGTTGGAAAGCTGAAAAGGTTCTTTTGCTCCATGAATGAAGAGGAGAGGAATTACCCTTTGCTGTGAAGACACACATTTCTCCATCCTTTTGCCTGATCCATAGAAATCTTATCTTTCAACTGGTGACACTTTTAGGATATTTCCTTTTCCCTCTGTCCTCATTACTCTTCAACCCTTTATACCTAAATAAATAGATATCTTGATTTTAATAGAGACTTCAATCAGATTCAATGTATTAGGAGGGGAACTTCAAAGAACATCATTTCAAGAAGGAGGACTGAGGGGAAATCTTACTTACCCTTTTAGTCCAATCAGCCCAACTTAGGGGAAGGGGAGGAAGGAAGTGTTACTTTATATTTATTCCCCAAGTAGCTGGCAACTTTGGTTCCTTCTCAATTTCCCCACTAATACAATGATGAGACATATTTTACTCCTTTTCATAGGCTGGTGATAGATCATAGGAACACAATAAATCATAATGTAGTCAGACATGGTCAATATATACCGGTTTGTTTTATTTAACTGAGTTTCTTTGTTGTGAGTTAGGGTTCTACTGGGGAGAATCATAAGGAAATAGCAGTTATGTTATAAAATCATATAACAAATTTCCACATAAGTTTTCTGAAATTATAAGATTCAAATGATCTCCCTCCCTCCCTTTCCTATTCCTTCCTGGAGAGGGTAAGCAATTTGATCTGGGTTATACATGTATTATCATGTAAAACCTATCTCCATATTGTTCACTGTTGAAAGAGAATACTCATATTCTCCCAAATCCCCAAATAAAACCATAAATAAACTAAAGTGAAATATAGTATGCTTTGATCTGCATTCCAATTCCAACTGTTCTATTTCTGGAGGTGGATGGCATTCTTTGAAATAAATCCTTCAGAACTGCCTTGATCATTGTATTGCTGAGAGTAGCTAAGTCTTTCCCAGTTGATCATTCCACAATATTGCTGTTGTTGTGTACAATGTTTTCCTGGTTCTGCTTATTTTGCTCTTCATTCACAAAGGTTTTTCCAGCTCTTCCTGAACTCATTCTGTTCATCATTTCTTATAGCACAATAGAATTCCATCACCATCATATACCACAATTTGTTCAGTCATTTCCCACTTGATGGACATCCCTTCAATTTCCAATTCTTTGCCAACACAAAAAGAGCAGCTATAGATATTTTTGTACAAGTAGCACCCCCTTTTTTTCTTTGGGATATAGACCTAGTAGTGGTGTTTCTAGATCAGAAGGTATGCACGGTTTTATAGCCCTTTGGGCTATAAAAAATTGCCTGCCAGAATGGTTGGATCAGTTCACAACTCCATCCAACAATGCATCAATCTCAATTTTCCCACAATCCCTCCAACATTTATCATTTTTCTTTTCTATCATATTGACTAGTCTGATAGACGTGAGGTGGTACCTCAGGGTTGTTTTAATTTGCATTTCTCTAATCAATAGAAATTTGGAGCATTTTTTTTTCTTGTGACAATAGATAGCTTTGATTTCTTCATCTGAAAACTGCCTGCTCATATCCTTTGATCATTTATCAACTGGAGAATGACATATTCTTATAAATTTGACTTAGTTCTCTATATATTTGAAAAAATGAGGTCTTTATCAGCAGTATTTTTTGTAGTACTTTATTTTTATTATGTTGGTTCAGACTACCCATGAACAATATTTTTTCCAGTTCTTTAGAACTGAATTTTTATGTGAAAAGCATTTTGTAATTATCTTTATTTAATTCCTGTTTTTTGTCTTGGCAGGTAGACTTCCAGGTATTTTATATTGTTTATTATATTAAATTATTTTATTTTAAATGAAATTTCTCTTTCTATCTCTTGCTGCTGGACTTTGTTGGTAATATGTAGAAATACTGATGATTTTGTGTAGGTTTATTTTATATCCTGTAACTTTGTTAAAGTTATTATTTCAACCAGTTTTTTAGTTGATTCTCCAGGATTTTCTAAGGATACCATCATATCCTCTGCAAAGCAGAGTTTTGTTTCCTCATTGCCTATTCTAATTCCTTCACTTTCTTTTTTAATGTCTCCTTTGATTTTGGGGATTTCCAATTTAGAGTTTAATTGAAGATTTTAAATTTTTTTTCTAGTTTTCTTAGTTGCATGCCCAGTTCATAGATCTGCTCTTTCTCTATTTTTTCAATCTAATTGATGGAGCCATGATCCAGAAAAGGATCCATCTAGAGCCATTTTTCTAAAACAAAGACAATGTTACTCACCTGGAATCAAGATTCATTCAATAACAAATAGGAAATAGTATTGATATGAAGCCTATATGGAGTCAAAGGGATTTGGGAGAAATATGGGTGGGAAAACATGGCACCTGAAGCCATGATTTACCTTAGGTCCTGTGGCAAAAGTTATCTCATCTTTTCGATTCTTGGTTTTACCTGTAAAATGAAGAACCTGAGCTATGAAATGCTGTATCTGAGTTGTTTAGGTTTCCCCTAATGACCAGAGAAATGTTAATGAAGACAACTTTAAGAAACTACTAGAAATAAGAAAATAGGAGGAAAAAAAGAAAATTCAATGTTGGCTAGACTGTGAAGAAACAGGGATTGTTACTTTGTTACTGGAATTATAGTGTGGTATAAACTCTTTGGAAAACAGTGCAACATTATTCAATAAGTCACAAAACTGATTATTCCATTTGACCCAAATATCATGAAAAGAAAAGAAAAGCACAGCTATACAAAAAATATGTTGTTGTTTTTTAAATTTGAAACAGTGAGAAAAGGGGGGAAACAACCTACATGTACAATTGGAGAATGACTGAATAAATCATGGCAATAATAACTATTCTGCTACTATGAAGTGATGAAGGATATAAGAAAATATGGAAATGACTTCATAAAGTGATGATCAGAATTAGAACTTTATATATATTGTCTACATTTATATATATATGGTTTAGTGACCTGTTCTGTGATGTCATCAATGTGGAGAACTCCCTCTACAGGAACTCTTTTCATATCAGTGCAAATCAGTAACTCACAAGAGGTTGTGACTTGAGTGGGTGTTAGCAGAAGGGCTCGAACCTTTGTCTTTTTCATTTTTATTCTTATTCTTATTATTTAGGCACTTTGGTACTTATCCTACACGTGCACACTCCCCCACAAACATACAACCTCAAAGGCAATAGAACATCACTTGGGAGGGGACAGAGAGCAAACATTTTTCTATTTGTCCACTTAGTTCTACCTCGCTAAAGATTAATTTAGGATTTTAGTCCATATATATGCTTGAACTTGCAGGAAACAATTATTGAATTTTGAGTGTCAGCAAATTGTGGTTTGATTTTATTGTTTCATTGACTGGGTAGAATTAAGTGATGGAAAAAATGTTGATAATGTGGATTAAACTTAAAAATGTCAAGTAAAAACATTTAAACCTTTTATTTGTTTAGTTGATTTCTTTTTTGTTTTGTTAAATTTGTAATAGAAGCAGCCCAGTGTAAGGACTAGGGGGACTAAGTTTGTGTTAAATAGACCTAGTTTCAAATCTGCCTTTAGCAGTTACTAGTCATGTAATTCTGGGTAAATCATTTTTTTCATTTAATTTTTATTTTATTTTTTCTTGATGACATGTAAACAAAATAATTTTGACATTCATTTTTTAAAACTGAGTTCTAAATTCTCTCTGTTCTCCCGCCTCCTTGAGAAAGCAAACAATTTGATACTGACTACACAATGGGGAGTTATGCAAGATATTTCCACATCAGTCATGTTGGAAATGAGTAAATCATACCCTTTATGGACTTTGCACAACTTCTTCCCTAGAATATAATTACCAAACTGAAAATTGGTTGTGATCCATTTGGCTAAAGGAACTTCCATACCAGGAGCTTACCCATTCTGACTAAATTACAGCTCCTTTCCCCATTTGCACGGTATACATTTTAAAATGAGGGCATTGGACATAACCTTTAACTAATTAACCAATTAATTCATTTGGAAGAATTTTCATGGTCTAAAACTGACTCAGACTGCAAGTTCAGAGGCAAATAACATAATCTCCCAAAGTGAGAAGATGTCCTAGAAACATGAAGAAAAATGACAAGAAAACATCCAAGAGTTAATAAAGCTCTAGTATCTCATTTAATCTGATTTCCAAAAAAGAACAGGAATTTGATTTTTTTAAAAGTTCCCTTTGCTAAGACCCTCCTAGGACAGACACCAAATTGATTGCACGCAGAATCTTCCAAAGGGAGAACCACTTCTCACAGCTGCCTTGCGCAGCGCTCTGGTGAGAACCATCCAGATAAAACAGCCTCCCCCATCCACCACCTGAGTGTAGTTCCGACACCTTGTTTCTTTGGTAGCTGGACTGATTCGGGTATTAATAACCCCAGTGGGTACCCTCGCTTATGGCGGGAATGGAAGGGACACCAGGGGAACAACAGTTGAGCTGGACAGAGTCGGAGGACTCGAGATCACATCCTGACTCGGATCTGCATCAGAAGCAAACGTGCGTCTCTCTGTCGGGATGACGAGCCATTGGACAGAGTTCCCTGAACCCCGGGGTCCCCACTTATCAAAGGAGGATAATTATCTATCTCTCGGGTTTGTTGTGAGATCAAATAAAAACATGTCCATCCGACATTTTATAATCATGATAATTTATAATCTTTGGGGTTCTTCGATTTAAAGCTGAAAGAGACCTTCGAGGCTAACCTACTCATTTTATAGATGAGAAAAAAGGAAGTCCCAGCGAGGCTACAGAACGTGCCCAGGATCACGCAGAGGCAGGAACCAGACCGGGGTCTGCCAACGCCAAATCCAGGGCTCGGAAGCAACTGTGATGTGGTGCTGCTCAAGGTGTGGTTATCAGGACTGACCGTATCCCGAGTGTTTCTGTGTGCCGAGGCCAGTGGTAGCCGTGGGTGGCCAGGAGTACTTAAGCCCAGGGGAAGGTGAATGGTGGAACAGATCTGTCAGCGCACCCAGTCATGGCACCCGGAGTACCAGGCTCCAAAAGCTCTCTTGCTGCCACCGAATTGGGTTCATCTCTTTTTTCAGAATTTGTTGTTTCCCAGATCAGTCATTAAGGACTTCCATAGAATATAAAATTAGCTTCTTCCTTTCCTTTCTACTGCCCAAATTTGAACTTTTTAAAAAAAAATTAATTTAGTCAATTTAGAACATTATTCTTTGGTTACAATAATCACATTATTTCCCTCCCTTCCCTTTCCCCCTTCCTGCAGCCCCTGTGCAATTTCATTGGGCATTACTTGGAAATCTGAATTTTTTTAGCAACCATAACATGAGCAGGAGGTCAGGTTCATCCGACTTCACTCTTTGTTAACAACTCAAATATGTGATGCTGTTGAAAAATTTCAATTTGTGATTTATATAGATATATATAAATCAAAATGTGATTAAAAAAAATTTTTTTTAAGAATCATTACAAAATATTGGTTCCAAGGCAGAAGAGTGGTAAGGGCTGGGCAATGGGGGTTCAGTGACTTGTCCAGGGTCACATAGCCAGAAGCATTTGTTTTGAACCTAGGACTTCCTGTCTCCAGGTGCCTGGCTCTCTAACCACTGAGCCACCTAGATGCCCCCATGAAATGTAATTTTGAGATGACCCGTATTTTCCACAATGAACATTTCCTAGTCATTCTGGATAGCTGAGTTGGATTGTATTTTTATTCATCTATTCTGTCCTCCCCCCCCCTCCCCCCAAGAATACACGAGAGCATCTTTCCCCATTTGGCCCTCCCCTTCTTTCAGTGTGCGATAGAGAATAGTGTCGGCTCTTCCAAGGACACAGAAACTCCCCCCGCCCCCCCAATCATTTTATAGCATATCCCAGGATATGAGGCTGGACTATTTTCCAAGAGAGGGGCGCCTGCAGGTGCTGGAGGTGGAGCTTGGAGAAGCCGGCCTGTTCGAGGGCTTTCCAGCTCTCTCTGGTCAAGTGGCAGCCATCGAACAGGACAAACCATGTTGGGTGGAGAACTTGCTGCCAGAAGAAATTCCAGGTGGAAGGCGCAGCGGCCACGTGCTCCATGAAATAGAACGCTCCTCCCTGGGAAAAGGAACAAGGGCGGACACTTCAGACCCTCGAAGGGCCACTCGGCCCCTCCAGCTCTCCCTCACCCGAATGGGGAGGCCCGGCAGCCTCGCGCGCATGCCCGAGGGAAGCCTCTGGCCGGTTTGCTCAGCCCCGTCCCCCCCCCCCCCCCCCCCATTCCTGCTTCTTCTCCCCGAGGATTCACATCGGGGCCGACATCGGCCTGTGAATCCACCGGGAGAAGGGCTGTAAGCCGCTGTGTTGGCCTCCAGGGCCGGCCAGCCTCTGAGGAAAGTTTGGCACAAATAGGGGCGTGTGTGTGAAGAAGGCGGAGCGGTCCGCCGTGGCTCCATTTCCGGGCGCTCAGAAGCCGTGCCCGGAGTTACCCGGCCAAGCTCTGACCCCGTCCAGGACTCGCCCCGTCCAACGTCTAGGATCTCTGCTCCACCAACAGCCCATTAACACGGCTATGGGCCGGGCTCACAGCCGAGGCAAGCTGGCTTGGGGCCTTCCTCTCGCTCCCCCCCCTCCTTTTTGTGACCCCACTAAACTCGGGCACGCCGGACCCAGCGGAGCTCCTCTCCAGCAGAGCCTCGCGCTGCCCGGCCTCCGCTTCTGCTGCCGTTCTCGGGCCCCTGCTGTGTCCCTTCTAGACTCTGCCCACGTCGGAGCCCAGCTTGTCGGACCCTTCCCGACTCCATTGGGGCTTTCTGGGCAAAGCGAGGCCTTTGCCATCTCCTTCTGCCAAACTACGTGAGAGTGACTTGGCCAGGGCCACCCCGCCAGGAAGTGTCTGAGCCCGGACCTGAGGGGGACACGAGTCTTCCTGACTCCGGCCGACCAGGCAGTGAAGCCGATTTCCCAGGCACAATTCTGGACCGGCTGTCAGACCTGTCACTGGGACTTTCCGCGCCATCCAGCGCATCCTGCCTTAGCTGGGGCAGGATGTGGCTGTGGTTCGGGGCCAGCCAGTGGCTCGGAGGCAGAGGTGCTGGGTTCCAATGTGGCCTCGGACACCTTCTGGGGATGCTCCCGAGACATCTTCCAGAAGGGTTTGGGGAGAAGATTCTAACTATTTCTACGAGGTCTGTCGGCGTGGCCAGAGGAGAGAGTTGAGGCAAAAAAGAATCTGGATGCCTCGATTCTCCCGGCGGCCGGAGCTGGCCGGTAACAGGCTGCTCAGTTTGTCTGGCGACCTTCCTGAATCCCGTCTCCTTTGGTGCTCGGAACTCCCTCACGTCAGCGGGAAGAGCAAGCAAGGCTCTGAATGAAGGCGAGTTTCCACGGTTAGAGGAGCCAATTCGCCAGACCTGACCAGGTATAGACATTCTGTTGCAGGAGGGAAAGAGGTCCGGGTGGTTTTGTGTCTAGCGAGGAGGGGTGGGGTGGGAAAGTACCTCTGGGTGTGTGAGTGTGTGTGTGTGTGTGCTCGTGCATGAGTGAGTGTGTGTGCATGCATGAGTGTGAGTGTGTGCATGAGTGTGAGTGTACATGAGTGAGTGTGTGTGTGTGTGTGTGTGTGTGAGCTAAGCTTATTATGGGGAGAACCCGTCACACTCTCTTTCAGACTCCCATAAGCACCCAAACCTAGAGAGAACAGAGCATGAGGGAGCCGATGGCAGCCATCCAGCCACCAAGAAGCTCTGGATTAAGAGTTGTGCTACAATGATTTTTCTGATATTTCATAGTTATTGTATCTGTATGATAATGCAATTTCATCAGGAAACACCAAGTGTTGGGGCCATCTAGGTGGCTTAGAGAGCCAGGCCTAAAGATGGGAGGTCCTGGGTTCCAATCTAACCTCAGACACTTCTTCCCTGTGTGATCTTGAGGAAGTCACTTAACTCCCTTACAGCTTAGCTTTTCTGCCTTGGAACCACACACAGCACGATTCAGAGACCAAAGATCAGGGTTTAAAAAAGAGGAAAAGAAGCCTTCCTCAGAGCAGGTCTTCCCTGTCGGGTAATTGTAGGCAGGAGTCAGGGATCCCGGCTTCGCCGCCTGCTACCTCTGGGAATGACCTCCGGAAAGCTACTTAGCTGCCAACAGTCTCTTCCAAATCTGAGAAAAGGGCGGGGGCTTCCGGGGCCCCCCACGAGGCGGCGGACGGTGTGCTCTCTCCGGCCTCGCCAGGACCCGGTGTGCCCATTCTGCCCCTGGAATGACGGGACCGTGCCAGGCCGCCCGCCCCCCGCCCCGCGACTCACCGGCCTCAGCACTCGGCGCACCTCCTTCAAGAACGCGTCCTGGTTCTGCACGGAGCACAGGACCAGGGTGCAGACCACGGTGTCCATGGAGCTGTCCTCCACGTGACGCAGGTCCTCCCCGGGGGCCACCAGGAAGCGGTCGAAGTGGAGGTGCGGGCTCTGCGCGATGCTGCTGATGAGGAACTTCTCGAAGTTGGGGTTGGGGTCGATGCAGGTGACGCGGCACCCTTCCGGGTAGAACTTGAAGTTGGCTCCGGTGCCACAGCCAATCTCCATCAGGGTCAGCTTCCCGGAGGGCCCCGCGAACTGCTGCAGGCTGCCGAAGAGCTCCCGCTTCTTGGCCGCCATCTCCTTGTTGTAGCTCTCCGTGAACCTCACCATGAAGTAAGGGAAGAACCTTTTGCAGATCCAGTCCCACAGGCCCAAGAAATGGAGCAGATGGATGGGGAAGACGGAGAGGGAGACGGCCAGCTGCAGCAGGGAGACCAGGACCGCCATGAGTCCAGGCTGGGGCAGAGGGCTCCCCCCGTCTGTCAGGGCCCAGCTCTCGGGCTGTTTACAGTCAGGTCCAATCAGCTGCAGGGGGAAAAGGCCAGGCTCTGTCTGAGGGACTTGGCTCAGATGAAGCAGCTATGGGCAGCTGTCCCAGATTTCTGCCCAGTGAGTGAGCTCCAAGGGCTGATTCAGAGCAGGGTTCCTCCCTGTCCACCCCCTTCTTCTCTCCGCCCCACTCCCCCCCCCCCCCCCAACACCTTTTACCTAAAAGGGAAAGCTTGCTATATTCTTTCATTGTCTTCCTCTCCCTTCTGGATGTTTTGTGCCGGTTTTTCCTTGCTGGGCACTTCTGCATGGGAAACTCAGAAACCAGCGCAGTGGGTAGGGGATTGGCAGAAACCAATCTAAGGCCTTTCAACAAAGGTTGGTTTCCATTTTGAAAGAAAGGAGACTAAAGGTCAAAACGAACAGGACAAGAAAGAGAAATAAGTAGGAAAACAAGAAAGGGCACCAAGAACTGTCTTCTTTTTCCTCCCAGGCTGGAGGAGAGAGGAGGTCAGCCACTCATCTGTAAAATGGTTAGACTGGACATCCAGATCCCCCACCTCTGTCAAAACCTGGCTCAAATTTCACTTCTCTCCCAGGAAACAGGATCCTCTCTCTGATACTTTTTTTCTGTATACATCTAGCGAGTGGCTTGGTGCTCTTCTTTATGGTGTCCGCTCTTTGCCATCCCAAGTGATTTAATCAGTCTGAGGAATACCAGATGTAGAATCGCATCCACGCAGAGCAATAACTTAGGGACAATTTGTTTTCTTAAATAACTGTCTGGGACAGAGAGATTCCACCACTTGCCAAAGGACACACAGGGAATGAGAGAGGCAGGATTTAAAAACGGGGTCTTCCTAACTCCAAGGACAATTCTCTGTCCACAGAATCTCGCTGCCTTTCTGGCTACACTAATATGTATCTGTGATTGTTCAACATAAGCATTTATCAGCTTTCCCACTATGTTTTACTCACCTCCCCACCTCCTGCCCTTATACTTGGAGACTCGACAAGTCTCTCTCTCCAGCCCTCCACTCAATCCTCAACCTTCTCACTTCCATGGCCTACTCCTCTATTCCACCTCAGTGGCACACTAAGAGATTCACACCTTTTATCTTACTATCACTTGTCAATGTACGAGCTCCAGATTCAAGAATTCAAAATTCCTCTCATCTAACCATAGTCTATTGGCTTCCCACCTCTCCTTCTGCCTCCCCTAACCAAAAGCTACTCTTTGTCCACATTCTAATCCCTTGATTTCTTAGATTCCTTAGATAATCCTCACAGATTATCTCCCCAACATTCCTCTGTATTCCTCATCTTGACCTCTTGGTGAACTAATCCAACTCCTCACTCTCCTTCTCTCTGGACTCTCTAAACCCCATACATTGTGGATTATACCCAGCCAAGCTTGCCTTGTGTAAAGGGTAAATTTAGGGTTGAGACAATGTAAGAATTATTGGTTGCCAGGGATTTAATTTCTTAAATCTCAAATGAAGCACTCAAGTCAGAATGGAATTTTATGGTGATTTAATTACAATAGGAGGAAGAAATTAAGAAAGAGACAGACAGATGGGGGAGGGAGAGAGAGAGAGAGAGAGAGAGAGAGAGAGAGAGAGAGAGAGAGAGAGAGAGAGAGAGAGAGAGAGAGAGAGAGAGAGAGAGAGAGAGAGAGAGAGAGAGGAAAAAGAGTTAATTTAAACTGCTCTGGCTCAGGCTGAGCCAGGAAAGAGTTCAAGGCCTTGGCCATGGGGGTCTCCCCTAAGAGCCAAGGGAAAAGGGAGTCAGTCTTATCACTCACCACATGACTGTCTCAAGGAAGCTGTCTGAGGGAGCCCCTCCAGGCTTGAGTTCCAGGATCAAACTAGCACCCAGCCTCTCCACAGGAAGTAAGTCACAAGAACTCCAAAGGCCGTTCTCTACGTCACTTCCTGCGTCTCATATGTGCCAATGGTGGCTCAAGCTTAGCTTAGGACAGCCCAGGGGACAGTCAGTTGTTTCTGATTTGTCACTTGCTAGCACATGCCAGTGTAGTGTGGATGTGTACATTCCTGGGTGCTAGACTAAGCAAAATGGAGAAAATCTAAAAATTACACTTGGATCATTCCCATCACCTGTTACCTTCATGCCTATGCTTCTGAATAAAGGTAGAGAAAATAATACAACTCTTTTGACTGGATCCATTACAAATTTAAGTCATACAGTCCCAGAAAAAAAAAATGTATTTTGCTGTGAGCTCCCCCTTCTCTCCTGTCTTTTATCTCCTATTTCTGCCACTATCTTCTCCTATCCCCCTGTCTCAATACCTACAACCAAGTTTGTGTCCCCCCATCCTCAAAAAACACTCACTTGATTATTCAATTCCCATCATCCTATCTGTTTCTTCTACTCTTCCTAGCTAAACTAGAAAAAGCCATAGGTGTCACTACTTTCTCTCCTCTCACTTTTCAGTTTGGCTTCCTTCTCTTCAAAGTGATCAATAATCTCTTAGTTGCCAAATCCAAATGCCTTTTCTCAATTCTCAATTCTCCTTGACCTCCCTACAACCTTTGACACTGACAATCACCATCTTCTCCTTTATACTCTGTTCTCTTTAAGTTTTCAGTGAATGTGGGGATTGGAGAGAGAGAGATTCATTCTTCTCCTCAACTTCTGCTCCTCCCACACACTTTAGAGGAATACCACTACCATCTTTGATAGGCTCAAAGCACACTATTTTTTTCTCCAGCAATAGAACCTGGTCAGATATAATAAGGGTTACTTCAAAGAAAACACCCAAACCATTGTTTTAGCAAAAACAGAGAGGGTGAAAATGATTAACTTGCTTCTAATAATCACTTGAAAATAACCCAAGGTTACCAGCTTTTTTTAAACTTCCAATATAATTAAAAATACTCTATGGTTTCACTGTGAAGAAACATAGTTTTTCCTATCCTGGGGAAAGATAATAAAGAAAGAAATTGTATATGTTGATCCCGGAGGGAAAACTTTTATGTTTTAATAATTTCAGCCTCTGTGGTAGTCATGTCAAAAAAAAAACAACAACAAAACAGTGTCAGTTGTATGTCCTTAGTCCCAGCAATACTAGGTTGGGTCTATTTCCCAAGGAGATCAAGGAAAAAGGAAAAGAAACCTATATATTCCAAAACATTTATAGCAGTTCTCTTTGTGGTGGAAATTGAATGTCCATCAATTGGGGAATGGCTGAACAAGTTGTGGTATATATATTGGGATGGAATAAGAAATAATGAGCTTGTTAATTTAAAAAAATTTGGGAAGACCTACATGAAATAAAAGAGCACAATGAATAAAACCAAGAGAACATTATGTACAGCTATAGAATTGGTATTTGGAGAATAACTTGCAAATATCCACCTTCACAGAAAGAACTGATAAATGGAAACACAAGACAATTTATATACAAAAAAGGTGTCAGAAAATAGAATACTCAACAACTTCTCTCTCCTCTCCCCAAAATGATCAGTTGATAGTTAAAAAAAAAAGGTTAATTGTACATAAATCCACAGACTATTCTATACATTTTATCTGGAGTTCTTTTCTCTCCTGGAAATGATATTAATATATGTTATAAATCTAGCTTCTTTTTCTTTCTTATTCTTTTGCACTGAGGTTATTAACTTTATATATATCCATGTATAAAATTGTTAATGTTTTTCTCAAATTTTCTTGAAGAATTAAAAAAATAAGCCATAAGTCATTCATATAGAATGAGTATATTCTTGAGTGATAGCTCTTCATCAACATTATACATGTCGGGGGAAAGATTTGTTAGCAAGCTTATTAGAATTTTTAAGTGCCAACTATGTGCTAAGGTTATAAAGAAAGTTAAAAACCACAGTATGGTCTTTGACCTCAAGGACAACCCAGTTCTTATCATTCAAAAAATATGTACATCAAGATATACAGCCTCTAAAATTTCTCAAGGGCTTTCTCTCTCTCTCTGTCTCTCTCTCTGTCTCTGTCTTTGTCTCTCTGTCTCTGTCTCTGTCTTTGTCTGTCTCTGTCTCTGTCTCTGTCTCTCTCTCTGTCTGTCTCTTTTTTTAGACACATTAGGTATACAAATCCTTAAAATCAGTCAGTCAATAAGAATTTGTCAAGTGTTTACTCTGTCAGGCAGCGTGCTCAATGTTGCCAATACCAAAAAAGGAAACAAAAGGCAAAAATCTAGTTTCTTCATTCTAATAGAGCTGATAACATACAAACCACTGTGTATATACAAGAAATAGGCAATTACAATGTAAATGGGAAGGCATTCGAACTTGTGAGGAGGGAACCCGGAGGGGCCTCCTCCAGAAAGCAGATTTGGTTTGATTTGATTGTTTTAACTTTTTTAACTTTTTAAAATTACATATAGAAGAAAATTTTGATAATTGTCATGTAGAAACAATTTTTGACAATTATTATCTGACATTTTGCTATTCAGATTCTTTCCCCTTCCTCCCTGAGGCAATAGTCTAATATAGATTGTATCAATGCTGTCATGGATTGCATATTTCCATATTCCTGATGCCATGAAGACAAATATTGCACACACACAATAAAAAACTCACAAAGAAAATAAAGTGGAAGATGACATGCTTTTGATCTGCAGTCAAGACTCCCAACAGTTCCTTCTATGGCTGTTCAGACCATTTTTCTTCATGAGTCTCTTGGAGTCATCTTAGATCCTTGCATTGCTGATAACAGTTTAGTCCTTCACAGCTGATCATAATACAATATTTCTGTTCCTTTATACAATGTTCTCCTGGTTCTGTGCACTTCACTTTGCAACAGTTCCTGTCAGCCTTTCTAAGTTTTTCTGAATTCATCCTTCTCATCACTCATCACAGTACTCCATTACAACTGTACACCACAACTTGTTCAGCCAATTCCACAACTGATGGACATCCCCTCAGTTTCCAATTCTTTATCACTACTAAAAGAGCTGACAAAAATATTTTTGTACAGGTAGGTACTTTTCCCTTATCTCTGATTTTTTTGAGAAACAAGCCTAATAGTGGTATTGTTAGATCGAAGGATATAGGCATAATTTTGTGGTCCAGATTACTCTCTAGAACAGTTGTATCAGTTCACAGTTCTACCAATGGTATCCCAATTTTTCCACATCCCCTCTAATATTTGTCATTTACCTTTTTGATCATTTTAGCCAATCTGATATGTGTAAGGTATTATCTCAGAGTTGTTTGAATTTGTATTTTAAGAAAATCAATAGTGATTTGGAGCATTTTTTATATGCCTAAAGACAATTTTAATTTCTTCTTCTGTTCATATCCTCAGACCAATTGGAGAATGCTTTGTATCCTTATACATTTGACTCAGTTCTCTATATATGTGAGAAATGAAGCCTTTGTCAGAGATACTTGCTATGCAATTTTTTTCTCAATTTGTTATTTCCCTTCTAATCTTGGTTGCATTGGCTTTGTTTACATAAAACCTTTTTAATGTAATGTAATCAAAATTATCCATTTCATTTTTTGGAATGTTCTCTATGTCTTGTTTGGTCATAACTTAAAAAGTACATTTTAAGCTGAGTCTGGAAGGAAGCCAGATGGCAGAGGTCAGGAGGGAGAGCAGGACATGAGTAGATGAAAGTACATGGAAGACAGCCAAAAGATGGCAATCAAGAGAACAACAACAGAGAAGCCCAGACCTGTGAAATTATAATTTGTAATACTCTGTACTGAGAAGTAAATGAAACACAACAAGGGCAATGAGGTTCAACAGAACAGCTGTCTATTATGACTTGTTTCAGCTTTGTTCAACAACTGCTGTTCTTTTTCTCACATTCTATGTTTTCTGGATGAAGCTGCATTGATTTTTGTGCCTATTAACAGAACTGTTGTGGTTAAGTTCATTCAGTAGGAACTGAAGTAATGTTAAAGTAGAGTACACTTCACTATGCTCAAAGGGCCATGAAACTAGCAATGCCACTACTAGATCAAAGAGATTAAAGAAAAAGAAAAAAAGATGCCAATATACAATAATGTTTATAGCAGCTCTTTTAGAAGTGACAAAGAAATAGAAATTGAAGAAGTTCAAATTCAGCCGTAGATACTTTCTAGCAGTGACTCTGGGAAAGTCCCTTAGTCTTGTTTGCCTCAATTTTCTCATTTGTAACATGAGCTGGAGAAGAAAATGACCAATAACTCCAGTATCTCTGCCAAGAAAACCCCTGAGGGAAACATCAATTCAAGTGTCAGGCACAACTAAAATGACTCAATAACAACAAACCTTCCTGGTATGATTGAGTTAATCCCTTGTTCCCCTTCTTTCTAAACTCTTTGTTTATTTTTTAGGACAAAATCTCAGAATATGATGACCTCAGAACAGCAGAGGGAAAATGACATTCCTGCCCCTCCCCCAAGCTTCCATTATCTACTGGAAAATAAATCCAGGAGAGATCATCTAAGAATGATTGTACTACCTGAAAGCCATTGTGGGAATTTAATATAAATTTAAAAAGGAAAGTTTTAAAAACCTTTTTTGGTTGGTATTAGCCCCACCCTTTGACTGGGCACACATGTGTACTGTGGGAGGATGCCAGAGGACTCATAGTCCCCAGCATCTCAGAAGATGCTTGCCTCTTGTCCCTTCGTGGTTGCAAAATTGTTATTAAAATTCTCTCAAGACTGTATGTTAAATTATTGTTCTTTTTTAGATAGTCAAGGTTGGAGTTGGATGAATTTGTGAATTATGCTACTTTGTCCCCACATCAAGCCTGAATTGAGTGGGCTGGTTTTAAGCTGAATCCACAACAAATGTCCTTATATGGATAAGAAGAGGCAAATTATGGATATTAAAGGAAACCAGCTACTGTAGTTACATCAGGGGTTATAAACAACAAAAAGGCAATACAAAACAAAATGAAGTTAGTTACATTTCACTTTCAACAACATATATAAAAGCAAGCTTTAAGGTGCTGTATAATTGTTGTTGTGAAAATAATTCCCTTAACAAGTGATAATATCTTTATGACCCAGTGGAATTGCTGAAAAAATAATTAAAAATAAATAACAAAGAATTCTTTTAAGCCAGAGTATTGCAAAGCTCATTCGATGCCACTGAGCAAAATAGAAAAGCCTAGCCAGCTCTTCATGCAATAGAATTTGTGTCATCCAATCAACTCAGCACTACTTTGTTACAGTAAATCTCTTCAGTTGTCACTCAGCATGATTTTACAAGTCATTTGTAAGATTTAAATCAGTGTCCAATACTCCAAGTATTATATTTTATAAAGTGTATTGATAATCACTTGAAGTAAAGGAACAAAAAGGAAATAGAAGTAAAAAAAACAAAACAAAACCCAATTCTCTAACAAAATTAAGACCTCTTGAGCAATAGTCTCCTGGATCTCACCTCACACCACCTCCACCAAACCCAATCACGGGAAGAGAGAGCAAGAGGCAGGGCTACACAAAACTTATGTCCTGCCTACATCAGCAATAATGATAGAAGGAGAGTGGGGTGCTGGGAATTGTAGTTCTGGAGTTCAGATTTCAATTGCATATATCTAATCACATTTATAGCAAAGCAGCTGCAAATTCCATTTCATTTCTCCCTCTCAAACCAGAGAACAGTGGATAGCAATTGCTCACACCACAGCTTAAATTAGTTCTATTTTAATCAACAGGGTCCTAGCCATTTTTTTTAAAAGGCAAACTACAAAGCAATGCCTTTCTTCCAAACATTCAGCTCCAAGTACATCAATTGAAATTATCCCTGTCAGCTGACTCCTCTGATGGACTCCACATTACCCCTGCTGACTTTCTGACTCAGTTCTTTCACAATTTGATGTTCCATTTCTCTCTTGCTGGTTTCTTAACTGTCTATAAGGACCCCAATCTGCTAGCAGAGAAGTATATAATTGAAAATCTGTTGTGCTAAAAAAGAACTACATTTCCCGGGAGCCCACTGACTTCCTGTCGTTATGTATTTCCTGTAGACAGGGGATATTAGGCGGGGACATGGAGGGTCCCGCCTCTTTGCTTCCTGTCCTGAGCTTGGTAGTGGTAAGGCAGGTGTTTGAACTGGCTGATCAGCCATGGGCAAGTGGTATTTATTTTGTATCCTCTTTATTCCTTGATTTCTAATGATCATTAATAAATCTCCTAAAATATAATATTTTTATTATTTTAATTTTTGCAGAAGGGATAAAACTTTCTGTTGGATAAGGCATAAAACTCAAGAAATCTGCCTTTCTGTTAGTGATAAAGCAGTATTTCATTTAATTTTCTCATAGTCTTCAGTTGTTTGTTTTTTAAATTTTGCTGGCAAATTTTTATACCTCAAATTCTAAAATAGTCAAAGCTGAATGAACTAAGGAACCACAATTCCTGGCAGCACAGACTAAAACAGATTCTTCAGTCAATTCAATTGAAGGATAGTTCTCTGTCCTGTCCTCCTAATAATCTGTGTCTCCTCACATTTTGATGAAAAAGCTATTTCTTTGGGGGACATTTAGGTAGCTCAGTAGACTTAGACCTAGGCCTAGAGACAGGAGGCCCTGGATTCAAATCTAACTTCAGACACTTCCTAGTATAGAGATTGGAAAGGAAGACCTTTGGAATTCTACAGTTGATGGACAGGAGCTGGGGTGACAGTTTGGGCAGCAAAGGATTGTGGGAAGAGAACCTATGGCTGAGGAAGATTCAGGGCTGTCCTGAGGGCTCTTTTGATTCAAGGGGGTGAGCTGAGAGGTTCACTTCTGAGTGGCAGCCTTTGACTCCTGAAGCTGTATTCCCCAAGAAACCATTCTATTGTTTCCTCTACCTATCATTAAGATCTCTGTTCCTGAGGAGCAGCTGGAAGGACTCACTCAAAACCTGAGCCCAGCCCTCCTGCCTCTTCTTTGTCTCACCTAATCTTCACTGAATTGATTTAGTTTTAGGTTTAAGATATACTAATTTAGAGACCATTAAGAGTGCAATCAGTTGGAAAAGGGGCTAAAGCTTGGGCTCTGGCCCTTGATTCCAGCTGCTGTGGGATTAGTTTTTTTGATAGGGCAACCTCCACCCGTTTCCCTTCAACAAATTTATCTTTTCCTTTCAAAATAAATCCTAGTTAAGTCAGATCTGGGTTTGACCTATCTTCATAACAAGAGGAGTGTTGGGCAATTGGGGACAGGGTCAAGATTCAAGATTCCTGTCGAGTCAGTGGCAAGATCAGACTAGGTCTGTCACCATCTCCACTGAGGAAGGTTGTGTACAAGCCTTCCTCAGAAACAGCAACTCTTTCCCCTCAGCTTCTGTTCTTAGTGCTCAAGGGATACAGTCTGTCAAAATATCCCTTGAGAAAGGAGAAAGTCTTCTTCCTTTCTCTCTAGAGGTAACCTCAATCTCCTGCTTTAGTTCACCCAAGGAGGGAGAGATCTTGCCTCTTCCCTCCATCATTAGGGTTCACCTCTATCTCCATATTTTCCCTCACCACTTGGTCCACTCAGTTGTTTCACTGGTGATTACATCTTCCCAGTGACAAACTATCAAACCCTCTCCATTAAAAAAGAAGAAAATCCTTTTTTACACTAGCTGTGTGACTGTGGGCAGATCATTGCCTATCTCACCACTAGTCTGCCTTCATAGATTTGAAGGGTTTTTTGTGCCCAAAAGTTCCTTTTCTGCTCCTTTGAGCAACCAAACTATTCTCATATGATAGGAATAATATCTAATGTCCTCTACAAGTCCATTTCATTTTTTTCTTTACACAAATTTCTATCATGGTTCTTTTCAGCAACTAAACTACTCATACAGGAAAGGAGCAATACCTTACACAGGAAATGAAGAGGAATATTTGACTGTCCTCCCACAAATAAAAGTGATTTTTTTTTTATTAAAACCCTTACCTTCTGTCTTGGAGTCAATACTGTTTATTGGTTCCAAGGCAGAAGAGGGCTAGGCAATGGGGGTCAAGTGACTTGCCCAGGGTCACCCAGCTGGGAAGTGTCTGAGGCCAGATTTGAACCTAGGACCTCCCATCTCTAAGCCTGGCTCTCAATCCACTGAGCCACCCAGTTGCCCCCAAAAGTGATTTTTAAAAGTAATAAAATAGGTTTGATTAGCTTGCTGAGGCTACAGTTGTTAAAACAAAGATCAAAAACATACGTTGTTGGCTCTAATGAGTCTTGACCACCTCTAGCTGACCTCTTTTTTCCTCCTGGAGCCTATTGTACTGGTATATAATCTATGTGGTGTGACATCAAGGCAAAGCTTTCCATTATGCTTGAGTCAAAGAAGGCTTTGTGCTCTTATAGCTTTTCCCTAGTTCTCATGCAGCTTGAATTTCTTGCTAGGTACTTCCCCTTTTGAAATACTATCTATGTTGCAGAATCTGCTCAAACCCTGGTATTGCAGCAGATCTAACCATTGCCTGCCACCCTTTTACAATACACAGAAAAAACAATGAGTTATTAGCTTGTGGTCACTTGGAGCAGTGTGTGCTGTCCCTTCTCATAGGTGGTCATGCTTAAATGAACAACAGAAAGTTAAAATGCCAGAGGCACGCAGAGGGGGGGGGAATAGGCAAACAACAAACTGATTTTCCCTAGAAAGCCCAAAAGAGCCCTCAAACTTACTTAAAAGAATCAAATACACCCTCTCCTGGGTGAGGCTTATACTTAAACCCAAAGTCTCACAACAATTAATGAAGGTTTAGTGGGATGGAATCGGCAACATCTAGGCTCCATGCCGAAAGGCTTAGTGCTTTGGCATGAAGCAGCAAACCCTGGGGTGGTCCCTTGGTAGGGGAAGGAGAGGAGGCAGAGGGCTGGAGTGGACCTTAAAGGGAGTGATCTCTCTTTGCCTCTCCTTCCTTTTCTTTCTCTCTCCCTCCCTGACTCATTCCCCCTTCTACCTCTCCTTCCCTTTCTTTTTCTCTCTTCCTCCCTTTTCTCCCTTCTTTTCTTTCTCCCTCCCTCCTTCCCCTAATTTCCCCCTTCTATTTCTCCCTCCCTCTCCCTCCGTCTCCCTTCTTCCCCCTCTCTCCCACACCCCTCTAGCCAAGTATGTCTTCCTCACTGAGAACACATTGTGCGTCCTGCCTAGGCCTTCCTGAGCTTGAGCTGAGGGCCTCCCGTTGAATCTTGGCTCTGTGGCTCTTTCCTGTGCACAGATGATTGAGCAATCCCTGAGCTGGATATTTCCAGTCTTTAAGACAACTTTGGGAATGAACTCTGGAGCCTGTGACAAGGGCTGCAATGCTCCTTTAAGTAGATAAGCAGTGGTGAAGGATGGGCACAAAGTCCTGGCCTGGCTGGCCTGCAGGGACCTGTTTGGACAACTCAAAGCTGAAGTGAAGGGGCTCCAGCTGAAGATCTTTCCTGTTTATTTGGCCTTAGCCTCATCGGGCAGTATGAATGCCTGCTGCTTTAAATTTGTCATTAATGTGTTCTTCTGATTGTGAACAGAAGCTGGGAAGTTAATCCCAGGGCATATAGTACCCCTAGATGGCCCCCCCCCAAAAAGAGGAGCATCTCTCATTTATAACTTCAGCCCACTTTACCCAACATCAACAGTACAGAGGTTTGGGTTTTTCCTAGACTCTTCTGCCACATTTTTTTGCAATGATCTCTAGATTTCTTGATGATGTTCTAAACCCAAATAAGTTTTACTTTGTTTAAATATGTTTACCAAGGTTGAAAGATTTGCTACATTTGTAAAAATTGTGATAAATATCCGTCAGCTCATAGGCTTTTAAAAATGTCATACAGCAACTTATGTGAAATATGATAGTGGGTTTGTTTGCTATTGTAATTAACTGGACTATTGAGAATCTTGGGGATATTGATACCTACATATTTATACTACTATCCTTTATTAAAAAACTATTACCTTGTAAAATTAATTTGCTTGTACTCACAGTGGATCATGGCCAGATATGAAGAGGAAATGGATCTCATTTTTGGTGAGAAAGCCTTGTATTCCATATTTTCTTAGCTGATACAGAGTGTCAATGATTATAAGCTATATTTTTGAATTTTAAAACTCTTTTATTATATTTTTCTTGCATGTGCAAAATACTATTTCAGTTTTTTATTTTTTCTCTCCTTTTTATATTTGAAGCACGTCACCAGCATTAAGCTTTTCTTTAACATTTTGATTTTGCAGTAATATAAGTTTAACATACATTTGCTAATGCATGCCCCAAAAGCTTGATATAAAAATATATGAAAACATATAAAAATGATGCCACTAATTGTTTAAACAAAAATTATGGGACTTTGCTTAATGATTCTGTCTGATTCCAGGACAAGATATACATAAGAGCCATTTCATAGGGCCAAAGAAGCAAAGCTAAACCGGAATTATGCCAAAAGAGCACACAAGTCAACAAATAAACCAATCCAGGAAGGATTGATGTACTTCTAAGCCAATACAAAGGACTTGAACCTAGTGTGAAGACTCAAGGTTGCGACGCTTAACATACGTTAAGATGTAGGCCCTCCTTGTATCCACACTCACTCTGAAAATACAGACGAGTATCCCAAACTTGGCTCCTACTTGGCTTCTATAATCTAGTCCTTTTTCTGTCTTTCATAGTGTGGCAAACTTTCTGTAGATCTGGCTACTGACTGGGTAAATGCTTAGTTCCTTAGATCATTTTAATTGGGCCCTGATTCAAGGACCTGTTATAGATTTATTTTTCCTTTACTTAGAATTTTTACACATAAGACTTTGATAGCCTATATTTTCATCCAGAAATTATCTTTTTTATTTGGATTTTTCTGATGTCTTTTTAATTTCTCTTGCCAATTGATTCATATACCTCATAACTCAGCCATGCATCCCTAAATGATCTCTGTGTTTTTTCAATCACCCTCTTCAAGGGGGGAATGTAAAAATATTATTAAATTGCAAAGTTTAAATTCTTTTTGAGAAGAATTTTAGGTTAAGAAACATGATACCTCTCCAATCCAGAAACTGAACTGTTTGGAGAAGACACCACGAAGATGCCTCCAGACCACAAGCTGCACGAGAAGATCAAGAATGAACTAATTTGTATCTATATTTTCATGCCAAAGGGGACTGCCCCCTAACTGTTTTTTTTTTGTCAATGCATCTAGCAATTATTGTTTTTGTTCTTTTTTCCTCTTATCATCAAATTATTGTAATCTTTAAGTTGATTATGTCTTCATGATCCTTTTGGGGAAACTTTTCCCAATAGGATCAAATGGCAGAATATAAAAATGGAGATTTGAACCCCAGACTTCAATTCCCAGAAGTCCTTGGTAGTTCCCAGAATTCCCTAAAATCTCACCACAGTCCTCACCTGGGCCAAGAACAAAATGGATATTTAAACTGACTGTACTGCCTACTGGGGCTCTCTGCTTCCGCTTCTAGGCTCACGCATCTCTCTACCAGGCAGGCAAAATGTAGTGAGTAGGTTGCACATGCTTTTCTTAATTCTAATAATCTTTAATAAACCTCTAAAAATATAATACTTTTATTACTAGAAACTAATTTAACTGTTACAGTAGATAGATACATAGATGCTTGGATGGCTGGAAGGCTGGATGTATGATGGATAGATAGACAGACAGACAGACAGACAGACAGGTAGGTAGGTAGGTAGATAGATAGATAGATAGATGAAAACATTTTACATTTTTTTTTGTGGGGGGTAAGCTCAGGAGCAGGCCCCAGGAAAGACAACACAAATATGTGGGGTCAGTAGGTATTTCCTTATATCTTTGTTTTCAGTTATCCGCAATAGATACAGGTCCTTCTAAATAAGTGACAGAGTAATTTAGCAATGGATCTCCTTCTAACAATTAAATCACAGGTCTAGACTTGGGGGATGGGGGAGCTAAACTAAAAAAAAAAATCAAAATGACCAACTATTGTTTCCATTATACATTTTACTTTGGATAATTATATGCATTATAAAGTATATGTTGAAATGTATATCTGATACAAACTGGAAAGTATCATAAATATATAGTATTACATAATGAAACAATATAGGCATATTAAAGAAAAAATGTGCTTCAGTATCAAATTTAAACTATATACTTAACCTATCAGAACTCTTTCACATCAATAAGAAATGCTGATATGAAAAATTCAGAGAGGAGAGTTAATTCATTAAAAGATGAATAATTATGTGATATGGAGATGTGAAAAAGATATGTTACAAAATGAAGTTACCTTTGTCTTAATGCCATTTTATATAGGCACAAATAAGACAATAAATGCCATAATTATTATAATCTTTCCCCGTACAATACTAATTTCATTTTTTCCTCTAAGATCTTCTAGATACCACTGTTTTTTTATCCATGGTTCATATAATTGCACATCAGTATAAATGCCAGGGAAAAATGCTCTGCCACAGCCAACTCCAGCACTGGTAATACCGGTCAGAAAAAATTTGTCATGTTCTGCAAAGTAACACATCAAAGGACCTCCACTGTCACCCTATGGAAAAAAGGACCCCAAATAGGGTTAATTAATTCAATTAACTTTTTTAAGTTGCAACAAATATAGAATATTAGTAATAATACTACATAATATCATGCACATAAAGCATGCATCTTCTATTTGTCCCCAATCTACTACTTTTTTTTCTAATCACTTCCTCCCCATTACCTATAGGTAAAGACTTTAGAGGTTCTTAGATAAGCTTTCTGCCAGCATGGCTTTGATCTGGAATAAGAATAGCAGACATTACTGCTTTACAAACAGTATCTTATTTAATCCCAACACTAACTGTGAAATAGATAACACAAATATTAACTCCATTATAGGACCTGGAACTCCAAGAAGTGTTCCTGCATGCTTGAGGCCTGTTGTGAGTCAGTAGCCACTCAAAATAATAGTTCATGAACCCCCAATGATGTGTATACTTTTACCAGTCAACAAGGGGACACATTTGTTTAATGTGAACAACATAACTAAAAAAGTGATTAAAAAAAAAGAACTAAAGAACATATACTGAGAGTATACCATGTGGACAAGGCACAAACATTTTAACTAGTTAAAATATTTGCAGCAAATTTCTCTGATCAAAAGTTTATATGCAAGACATATAATGAATTGATAAAGATATTTAAAAACAAGAACAGGTAATTTTCAAAATAGGTATAATGGAAGCTATTAACAATCATATGAAAAAATATAACAAATAATTACTGATGAGCTATGTGAATTAAAACGATTCTTTGTTTCTATTGCATATCCAATAGATTGGTAACAATGATAAATATTAGAAAGGCTATGGGAAGACAAGTGGATGCATTGCCACTGATCATTTCTGAAAAGCAATTTGGAATTATCCCCAAGTCACTGAACTGTTTGACCCAATGACACCATTGGCTTCTACCAAATGAAATCAAAGATAGAGGTAAATGACATACGTGTACAAATATATATATATATATATATAGCATCTTTTTTTTGTGGGAACAAAGAACTGGAAACATTATGGGATGCCCATCAACTTGGGAATGGCTGAACAAATTTAAGGTACATGGATATAATATAAAAATATGGTGATGAAAGAAATGACAGATTCTTCATTATTTCTGAAAATCATGGTTTAACATTTGGTGATACAGTGATTTGAAGGTCTGGTTCTAAGGGCAGTTTATTTTAATATTTGGTTTTTAATGACTGTCAACTGAAAAAAGAATGTATTTTTGGCTATAATTGTTAAAGAAATTTAGGAATACTTGTACATAATAATGTAGAGTAAAATGAGAATAATTAGAAAAACTATTATTACAGTGACTACAACTCTGTAAAGGACATTAATTCTGATCAAAACAATGACCAATCATAACTCCAGACAACTAAGGATGATGCATGTTTCTCACCTTTTGATGAAGAGGCAATGGAATACACATACAGAATAAGACATTTAAAGAAATTCCTATTAGTATAAATTCAGATTTTTTTCAGACAACAAAGGAAACATTTTAACTTTTAAAAATAACAGGATTGGATCCCAAAAAGGCATATGCTATAATAACAAATCTATGGTGTGAAAACAGAATTCAAAAGCAAACAATATCTAGGATAATTTTTTAAACTTTAAGTTTTTTCAATGAACAAAATAATTTCTCTCCTGATATTTCCATTGGAAAAACCCTCTTATAACAAAAATATGCAATTAAGCATAACAAATTCTTATACTGGCCACATCTAAAAATGCATATTTAATTTTTCATCCTAAGTCCATCATACTTCTGTCAGGAAATAAGCATGCTTCAACATAGGTTCTCTGGAATCATGATGAGAGTTCTTAAGGCTTTCAAAGTTGTTTATTTTTTACAGTTTTGTTATTGTATAAGTTGGTTCTGTTCACTCTGCATCAGTTCAGCTAAGTCTTTCCAGGGGTATCTGAAACCATCTTTTTTTTTTCCTTTTTTTTGCATCATTATATTTATATATTCTAATTGATCTAGTCATTCCTGACTTGATGGATATTCCATTTGTTTCCACTTCTTTGCCATTACTATAAGAATTACCACAAATATATTTGCATATATGGGTCAAACAAAAAACCTGAATTACCACTCTTTGGGGTTGGACTCCCCTAAGACTGAGCCTAGTTTTCATGATTCCAGATTCCAAGTTTGGAGGGGATGCAGTGCCTCTGCCTGGAGTGACACTTAACAAGAGTTCCAGCCAAAAATCTCCTGAAAAACTGTTTCACTATTTTCTATTTTAAAGGAAAATTCTATAGCCTTACCGTGCAGGAATCAACATTTCCAAAATTATCACCTGCACAAAATGAAGTATTAGGAACTCTTCCTGCATAACTTCCTACTGCATTACATGTACGCCTAGAAATAAAATTTACTTCAGCCTCTTGTAATGAAGGTGTCAGTGTACCTGTAACAAAAATCCATATACTATTTGAGGCATCAATCCTTTTTTGCCAACATGAGATGAACTGACATTCTTAGAATTTAATAGAATTGTTTTCTCAGAAACAACTCAGTATTTAAGCTAAGAGGTTAAGTCATTTACTCATGGTTACTTAACTAGAAGCATGGCTTGAATACGTCTTCCCCAATATATCTTTCCAGCCTCGTTCCTGCCCTCTGATCCAGACAAACTGTTCCTCACCCATGGCATCCCACCTCCTGTGGGCCTTTGCACTGGTCACTCCTACCCCAGGCCCAGAGTCTTCCTTTAAGATGGGGCTCAAACACCAGCTTCCACATGAAGTCTTTCCTGATGTCCCTGCCAAACTACTTTCCATTCAACTTTTTTCTATAGACACGTTTTAGTAAATTTATATTTGATACATATCTGTATATATAATATGTTTTCTGTCTCCCCTTAAACTCCTTGTAAGTAGGGATTGTTTTATTCTTTGTATTTATTCCCCCCCCCCCAACATCTACCACACACCTGACACACAGCAGGCACATAGCTTAATACTTATAGACTGACTTCTGTCGCCTAGGCCAGTCTTCAATCCATTGTACCACTCTGTATACTACACAAATATTTGCTGAATAAACAACAAAATTTGTCAATGACACAAAAGGAACAATTTTTCAAAGAACAAAATTTGAATTTACTATATATCTTCCAGTTTTGCTACTTCTTGAATCCAAAGAAGACTACCAAAGAAGGCTTCCCCAAGGAAGAGAAGAAGAATCCAGAGGATTCTAGCTATAGGTCCGATTTCCCTGTCTTTTACACACTGCTGCTGTGTGTCTGGCTGAAAGCGAGGCTCCTCACAGACCTAAGATATTCACCAAGAGAATGGTTCCTCTGACCTAGAATGCCCAAGAAGTTGGACAGGAACAATTGACTTCTCAGCTCTTGTTATTGGTAGATAACAACTAGGAGGCATCTCTACCTGGATTTACTCTAAAACCGGATTAGGGATTAGTTGGCTTGGTTTATTCTTTAACTGAATCTGTGACTTCACAGATTTTGTATATGAAGCTCCCAGGGAGGCAGATTTCTGCCAAAGTCCATCACTATCTTCTCTGTGACTGAGTCTTAGAGAATAGCCTAGGGCCCTGAGAAACCAGCAGTTGAAATATTATAAGCTGTCAAAAGAAATCTTCATCTTCTTCCAATTTCCTGCTAGCTTTAATGGCACAAACATTTCTCCTGTTCCTTCTAAGTTCCTGATCTTAGAATTGCTTTTAATTCCATTCAACCTCATTTCTAATCTTCACTAAATTCTGTTGATTCTTCTCTGTCTCTTGGATTTGTGTATTTCTATCATAAATTCCAGATGATCTACACATGACTTTCTACATTGCTGGGGGGGGGGGAGGGAAGCGCTACTTTGACATTTTTATTAAAAATTTATAGTTTTTTCATTAAAATTAAATCCAAATGTTTATTCTGAGACATTATATTTCTACCTGCTTCCATGCCATAGTATAGTATGGAAACCCTGGAAACAACACAAACAACATATTTCCCCCCTCTCATTTTGAAAGTGATGCTGTGTATTTCTACCATGAAGTCATTTAAAGGAAAAAGAAGTCGCCTAACTGAATGCCAGCCTCAGGAGAAGATTCTCATTCTTTCTTCTAAGAAAAGAGCAAGACTAGCTTACTCAAATGCTAGACATTTCAAGACATTCTAAAACCATATTCAGGCTTCTTAGATTATCTGCCTTTTGCCCACTCTTCTCTGTTCCTCTCCCCTAGTCAAGATAATAAACTTTCACCACAGCCATAAAGTTAGAACTGGTTCTTATTATCGAACATCTGTCATAGAAATAGTCCCATTGAATGACCCTTTTGTCACTCCAAATTATTCTGAGTGCTCCTTTAAACACACCCGTAGCATTTCGAAAGCTACAAAGCAACATGAAAGTGTAAGGTGGTATTATTGCCATCAGTGGACTATGTAAATAAAATCCAAACCTCTCTCTCAGTAGCCTTTGAGGCCCTCCAATAAGTGATCATTATTGCCCCAATTCTTCCAAATCTCGCTTATCATCACCCTTAGCACAACAATATAAATACGATCCCCTATACTTTATTTACTTACTCTTTGCTGTTCAGTCCTGTCCCAGATTTCCTGACTCCAGGCTTAGTATTCTGTTCACTGCACCATTTCACTGCCCTTACTTGATTTTTCTAGCTTCTTCCCATATCTTTGCAAATCATATTTGCCACCTGAACTTGTCTTGGTTCCTCCCCTCCCCCATTCCTTTCGCCTTTCAAAATCCAAATGAAAATTCACCTCCAAGAAGCTTCCTTAAATAATCTCTACCCTGATAATATTTGTATTATATTCTTGTGTATTGCAAAATGTCAATTAATGAGAACACTGAAGGATTAAGAGAAATTATTTTGCATCCTGCGATTTTAGGAGCATAGATCTAAAGTAGAATGGGGGTCCCGGAGGCCATCTAGCCCAACCCCCTCACTTTACAGATGAGGAAACAGAAAGCCAGGGAGGTTACATGATTTTCCCAAGGTCACACATGTTATATGTAGTAGGAGATGCAGGATTTTAATTGAATTCCTCTAAGTTTAGGGCTTTTTCTATTATATTCTCAATGTTGATCATTTTCCTGAAGTGTGTGCTTTCCTAAGTATTCAGAACATGAATGAATTTTTCTTTGCTATCTGAAGAATGCAGAGTAGCTTGGAACACATTGTAGAGTATTATCACTATGATACTGATAGTAAAAGAATGTACAGATATAGTCTGAAATTTGCTTTTTAAAAAGAAGTACGTGGTATTAATTTGTTTTCTCTAATGCCATTTTTTTTAAACCCTCACCTTCTGTCTTGGAGTCCACACTGTGTATTGGCTCCAAGGCAGAAGAGTGGTAAGGCAGGGCAATGGGGATCAAGTGACTTGCCCAGGGTCACACAGCTGGGAAGTGTCTGAGATCAGATTTGAACCCAGGACTTCCCGTCTCCAAGGCCTGGCTCTCAATCCACTGAGCCACCCAGCTGCCCCCTTTGATGCCATTTTCTAAGAATTCTAGAGGAGAGAAAAAAAATAGCTTGGGAAATGCTCTCAACTCATAGGTTCTTTCAGATCTGGAAAAGGCCACACAGCCCAACCTTCCCTTTAGAGGTGAAGAAATGGAATTCCAAACAAATTCAGTAAGTTATTTGTCTAAAGTCAGCCAAGTGGTAAGTAGCACACCCTAACTCTTTATTTAGATGCTACCGCTCCATCTGCCCTCCAGGTTTTCATTTAGGGATGGCCTTTATCAGTTAATTAGCAAATGTAGACAAACACCCATGTACAAGGTGTTCTAGCAAAGTCTTTGCCATTAAATATTTCAAATCAGAACATACATTCCTCAGGAACCTTTTCACTTCTTTGATAATCCTCATCAGTTCAGTTAACGGTTAAGTATCGATTAAGCTCTGAGGACTTTGTTGATTCTACTGGGGACACACACATACACACACACAAACACAAGCAGGGCAGCTGGGTAGCACAGTGGCCTGGAGTCAGTTCAAATCTGGCCTCAGATACTTCTTAGTTGTGTGTCCTTGGGCAAATCACTTAACCCAACTGCCTGGCCCTTATTGCTCTTCTGTCTTAGAACGGATCCTAAAACAGAAGGAAAGGGTCTTAAAAAACAAACCACAACAACAAAACATTTTTAAAAACGAGAAGCCTCGATTCTTATTTCTGGGTTTACAATCTATCCAAGAATACAAAATGTGCACCATCAAAAGTACTGAAGCCATATCGATGGTACAAAACTATTTAGTAAGAAACAAGCATATGGCAGAAAGGAGAGGGATAATGGTCTGATGAACACGAAGAAGGATCTTACAGAAATCAAGGGGAGTTATAATAGGGGATGGGGAAGGAGGAAGGAAATAGTTCATTAGACATAATTGGTGTCTTCAATACAGAGGTTAACACAGAACTTATGTCCTGTAATGGGATATTCACTCCTATGATCTCTTTTCCCTTCCCCCCATAAATGTTTTTTAAAATTTACTTATTTTTACAAAAATCTCTCCCTCCCACTTGCTCTTCACCGATTTTTTTTTAAGAAAAAGAAAATCCTCATAACTAGTATGAACAGTCCAGCAAAACCAATTCCCAAATTGGTCAGTCGTGATCTTTGAAGTTTAATAGGGTGACTACAGTGGGAAAAGGCAGAGAATTTTCTAACTGCTAAAAAGAGAATCAAGCCTCAGGTTTGTTTTTAAACCATTAATATGGAACTAAAAGTCTACCACACATCAAGAAAATCTAGTCAATATTTACCTCCTTCTGTTCTTTTTCCCCAACCACTTATGAAGCACCGGGTGGTCTCAGTTATTTTTGGTATACCATACAAAACTGGCAAACAGATGGGCTGAACAAGATTATTAAAAGTCACAGGACGTTTTAAATGAACGAGTGCAACATCATTTTCAAAGGTAATATGCTTGAACTCTGGATGGATGATGATTGTATCAATTTTTATTTCCTTACGCTTCAGATGGGGCTTCAAAATATTGTTAATTCCAATCACAGCTATCCAAAATTGTGGCTCTCTGGAATAAAGCAAATACTCTCATTTTACCAATGAATATTCAACTAAAATATATTTCAATACTGACTTTTTAAAAACTTTGTGATGTTAACCTATATAGCTTTTTTATTTTACAAAATAAAAAAAAATGCTCCAGGTGTAGGTGGCTCAGTGGTTGAGAGTCAAGTCTGGAGACGGGAGGTCCTGGGTTCAAATGTGAACTCAGATACTTCCTAGCTCTATTGCCCTGGGTAAGTCACAATCCCAAATGCCTGGTCCTTACTGCTCTTCTGCCTTGAAACCAATGCTTAGTATCAATTCTAAGACAGAAGGTAATGCTTTAAAAATAAAGTGTGTGAAGTATAAACCTAATGTTCAGATAAAAAAGCAAGAAAAATAATCACTAAAGTATTTTTTCAGTGATCATCAAAAGCCTTTTATAATCTCTTCTCTTCATTTTGTATAAGGTATATCAGCAAAGAGGCCAGACAAGCACTTGCTAGAGATGTTATGGATAACAGTCATGATTCATAGATAGGACTAGGACCAGATGGTCTCTGAAGTCCCTTCCAACAATGGGATTTTAGAATTCTGTGACTTTCTAGTGATTCTAAAATAATTAATGATACATTCAATGGACCTTTTTTAGGGGGAAAGAAAGGAAGTAAATAAAACCAAAGAAAGCACCAAAGATTAATAAAGCAAAGTGGTAAAGAAACTATAAAAGAAAAAAATAGGTTGAGAAACAAGGAGCGAGAGAACAGAAGGATACAGACATCTGTCCTCCAACAATAACTCTCTTCTTTCTGGATTATAGTAGCAATCATAAAATGGAATATCCCTCAGAATAGTTTCCTACCCCATTCCATCAATGTCTATAAGAATCAGTGAGACAGTTGTAACCGTGTCACAACCTCAGTATAGTCAGTAAGACAATTTTGGGGCATTTCTTCATGCTGCTCTTCCTTTGGGGCCTCTCCATCATAATGGATACCTACTAGAGGTTCAAATATTTTAACCTCATTTAGAACATGTTGTTTATGAAATTAATTTTATAGTTGGCCATAGATTATACCCAGGAATGAGCTACTTCTCATGTACCCAATGGTCTGACACTCTGAGGCCCTTAGTGCGCCTCAATAGCCTGTGACCTCAACCAGGGATGGGGAAATCTTAGACTGAATTTACTTAAAGTAATATTCTCTAGGCTTTGCAAAGGCAGTCTGGAAACCAATTCCCCTCTCCACTCCAGGCTGCCGTGACTCTTTTATGTGTGTGTATATCTGTATATATTTGCATATGTAATATATGCCTATCCTGTGTGGAATATAAGTGTGTAAATGTGTGTATTTTTTCTATTGGAGTCCACCAACTACAGGAATATTCAGTTAAGGTTTTTTTACTTTGTTTTGTTTTTATCCAGACCAATAATTTCATCTGTGTTGAGAACTCTCTGGTGTGGAAACTCCCTAAGTTTTAGAGAGCTGCCTGGGGTACCAAAAAGTTAAATGGCTTACCCACATGTGACCATAGCTAGTATGTGTCAGGGGCATCATTTGAACCCAGGTCTTGATGACACTAGATTCGACCCTCTACCCCCCAAACTGTTGTAGTCACACAAGTAAAAAGCAATCGAGATTCTTGCTATTTGAAAAAGAAATTAAAAAGTTTAAATTCACCTGATTTTAAAATTAAGAGCAACTTTATTCCCATATCCTTTGACTTCTTTTAGCTACTACAAAGAAAATGTATGAAACCCCTAGCTCAATGGACACACTTTAGGCAACAGCTTCTCTAGGTTTGAACCGCCTCGATTCACTTAACTAGAGATGTTCAAACTGGCCCCTGCAATAGTCTGGTTACATCTAGTCAAACCACTCCACAGTATTACTGTCCTCATCTGTGGTGTGCATACATAGATATCCCCAGAGTTTCCCCCCAGTACCCCAAAATTCTTACATAGGGTTTCAGACACTCAGCTAACAAACGTAATTCTCTCAGCTTGTTGCCACCCCTTCTCAGTGTGACCACAGAGAACTACTCATTGATACAAAAATTACATGGAATCTCTGCTACAGTCAAAATGAAAATAACTTTAACTAGAGGCTGCATTGCTTAATAGCCTCATTTTGACCACTACAACCTCTACATCAGGTTTCCTTGTTCTCCAGAGGAATGTGTGGTCTCCTCCCACTCCCCAGGCTGGCCCCTATTGCACAATGTTATTCTACTTAAGGCTCAGCCTCTTAATTCCCCGTGGAGGCTGGCTGCCAAAACACTTCCTAAGCTTGCTGATGTGCAATCAAATTCCAACTTTCAGATTTCAAGGGGTGCCAATTTCTGGGCCTTCCTGGGTCTTTGTTACGTTACCTTTAGAGAATGACCCCCACTATTAGGATTCCCCAACAGGACCCCCTGACCCCAGTGCCCCACCAGTGAGAACACAGCTTCCTTGTCAGGCCTGTGTCTGGAGACCCTTCCCTAAATCCAAATCCCTAGCACTGCGCACATCCAGGCTGCCCCTCCCATGGAGTGGTAGCAGGCAAAGGAAGCCACAGTTGTCTCCCTCCCTATCCTCACCTTCTGCTAGGCTGTCTCAATAAAACTCCTCCTAGTATCGTTCATCTAATTTCCACTCCTGACAGTCTGCTGGACCCTTAGGTGGAAGAGCTCTCAAAGTCTTCTGGGGGTGATGGAGAAGGAGAGGTGGAAATTACGCCGCCACCATGAAATCCCACTCCGCGGAGGTTCCTGAAGCGACTTCTCCTGGCAGCTCCTATAATCGTTTACCAGCTCCTTTCTAGCCATCTCCTCCCGAAGTCGTTCCCAGCCAGAATGCCAGACATCCCAAACTCAGGATGGCCAGAGTGAAAGAGGGACAGTTACAACTCCAAAGGACAGGCTCTCCGACTGGCACCCTTGTGACTTCGGGTTTGAATTGGGAAAGAAATGAACCCCTTGCGAACCAACGAATAAAAGGCTAACGTAGCCTTAACATGGAAAGGATAGTCAACGGGGCTAGAGTACTGAGGGTAGCAGCCCAGATTCTGTTGGCCCTTTAGGCTGCTGCTACTCAAGCCTGAGGAAATAGCTCCGAATGCCTCCCCTGCTGCTCTACCAATAAATTGTGTCCATAGCCTGAGCCTTGGTCCCCAATCCAATCAAGTCTCAAGGATGGTTTCAATCCCCGCAAAGGAAAAAGTCTAGCTTCTGTGACAAATAGTGCTCCTACCACAGCATTTTGGGGACTCATTCAGTAGCAGAGCATCCTCTGTGAGTTCTTGAACTTCATTTACTATGATTCCCAATTAATGGCACGCTTCGTCTTTTTCTCTGTCACCTAGACACCAATGAAATCCAGGGGGAAAACCCAACACAGCTAGAGGATACATACATAGCTCACTGTGACCTGTCCGTCTCTGACGCTTTACTACCCTCAGTCAACTTGTTTTCTACCTCCTGGTACCTTAAACTCATCTTGTTTCTATGTCTGTCACCGCTGTTCTAGCTTCACGCTTCCTCCTACCCAATCCTGACCCCGTCAATCATCTGACTCCATGGCTAGCTATTGCAGTAAAAACTTATCTCTACCCTTAAATCCCTTGCCCTCTTCTGACCCTAGTCTACTAAACCCCAACTAGTTAACTTCCACAATGAATTTTTTTTAAATGACTACTAGGTCCACTATAAATTCATATCGAAATTTGTTTGGATACTTGCTGCTGCACAACAACCCTATAATAATAAATTTACTTACTCTTGACTCTAATTGGGGCAGCCAGGGGGTACAAGTGGCTAGAGTGCCAGACCTAGAATCAGGAAAATCTGAGTTGAGAACCAGCCCCAGACACTTACTAGCTATGTTATCCTGAACAAGGCACTTAACTCTTATTTGCCTCAGTTCCTCAAATGAAAAATGAGGACATTGGAGAAGAAGATGAGGAAGAAAATACTATGGACAAAATCCTTGGAGTCATGTAGTCAGACACAACTGAATAACTAAACAAATTATGTTGCCTCATTTCCCAATGAGACTATCCCCAACCCTCTTCATTCTTCTCAAGCATCCATCTCAAGCCCTATCCCACTCCCCAATTTTAGAACCTTGCTTCTTAGATAAGGGCTCATCCAGTATCACCTCCTTTTCAACTACCCCATTCAACTTGCTTCAAATCCTCTGCTTCCATCTTGTCTCAAAGAAAGATAAGGATCTCTTAGGAGGTATAATGGACAGACCCAAATCACGACCACCCTAATGTGTAGAGTATGCATATACCTACCAAAAGGGAACAACACTTAGGGGCCAAGTGAAAGAGTCAACTTTCTGGCATTTCCTGCATCTTACTTCTTATCTGATATTTGACCTCCCTAGATTTACCTAATCTCTGCTCTGATAATCAGGAATTTTTGGTTATTCAACTCTACAAACATTGGTCTGAAGAAACACTAATTCATCACCAGGTTATGAGGTAGCACTAATGGATATCTGTTGTTGAGTTCCACTATCACCCTGGCAATTTATCCACTCCTGACTGGGACAGAAGTGCTAAGTTGGTGCCATTCTCCCGTGATTGCTAGTCAGTGACCTTTTATTCCTCATCTCTCTCTACCTCTTGTAGCACCACTTGTTTAGAGTTGTGTCTGCTTATAGAGCTAAGCCCTTCCTTTCACTGCCTAACCCAACCTCCTTTAGAATTGTCATATTTCAGTGTAATATTTCAATTCAACCTTGCTGAAAGGCACTGGCTTTCCCCAGAGCCAAATAGTATATAAGAATGCTGCAATGCAGGGGCAGCAGGGTAGCTCAGTGGATCGAGAGTCAGGCCTAGAGACTGGAGGTCCTAGGTTCAAATCTGGCCTCAGACACTTCCCAGCTGTGTGACCCTGGGCAAGTCACTCGACCCCTATTGCCTGGCCCTTACCACTCTTCTGCCTTGGAGCCAATACACAGTATTGACTACAAGACGGAAGGTGAGGGGTTAAAAAAAAAAGAATGCTGCAATGCAGCATTTTTACTCTTCACATAGTAACAAAACAGAACAAATAAACAGTGCATAATAACTCAAATACTTGATTTTAAAGTGGAAGAGATGGTTATCAGTTCCAAGTTCCTCATATTACAGATGAGTAAACTGAAACTCGAAAGAGGCAAAGTCACTTATCCAGGGTTGCAATCCTAATAAATATCACAAGCAGGCACTGAACTAGATCTTCTTGACTCTACGTTCAATGTTCTATTCCACCATGCTGCCTGAAGCACAAGTGCCACACTGTGGAGAGAGGTGGAGATGAGGAATGAAAGGGCGCTTGACCCTCTGGTAACCACAGAGAGGATAACCTAGCCAGGAGGGTGTAAATTATCAATGAACAACAAAACATAAACATTTACAGAGTGCAGGTTGCTGCTCCCCTAAACCCTAAACACAGGACAGGCTGGAAATCCAAGTGTCCTCCACAACTCACACTTCCTTTAGGACCAGACATTAAGAATAAGCACAGAAGGGGGCAGCTGGGTAGCTCAGTGGATGGAGAGCCAGGCCTAGAGATAGGAGGTCCTGGGTTCAAATTTGGCCTCAGACACTTCCCAGCTGTGTGTCCCTGGGCAAGTCACTTGACCCCCATTGCCTAGCCCTTACCACTCTTCTGCCTTGGAGCCAATACACAGTATTGACTCCAAGACAGAAGGTAAGGGTTTAAAAAAAAAGAAAAAGAATAAGCACAGAAGCTCTGGAGTGAGGATCTCAGTTTACCTTCCCCTAAACCTTTGCTTCTTCTTCCTAACTTCTCTTGGCTGTGGAAGGTACTACGATATTCCCAGGTCCCCAAGCTCACAATCTAGGAATCCTCCTCAACTCATGATCTCTCAAAGCTCCACTCCCATGTCCAATCAACTGCCAAGTTCTGTTGTTTCCACCTTCTTACATATCTCATACATACCTCTTTTTCCTGTCCTCTATCACCCTGGCCCAGGACCTGATTATCTAACAGCTGGCCTACTGCAGTGGTACAATGATTTGTCCTGCTTACCTGAAATCTCTGACCACTTCAGTCCAAGCTCAGCCATTACATGGATCTTTCTAAAATGCCAGTCTTTAAATAGTATCTACCTAAAAGTATCAACAAGTTATCATCTGCGATGGGGATAAGTTAGAAGTCTTCCCAATAAAATCAGGAATGAAGCAAGGATGCTCATTATCATCACCATTTTTTAATATTATACTAGAAATGCTACCTTTAGCAATAAGGAAAGTAAAAGAAACTGAAGATATTAAAATAGGCAGTAAGGAAACTAAACTATCACTTTTTGCAGATGATATGAGGATCCTAAAGAATCAACTAAAAACTAATTGAAATAATTGCTCATTTTAGCAAAGTTGTAAGATACAAAATATATCCACATAAATCATCAGCATTTCTCTATATTACCAACAAAGTCCAGCAACAAGAGAGAGAAATTGCATTTAAAATCACTCTACATAATATAAAATACCTGGGAATCTACTTACTAAGACAAACCCCAAAATTATATGAACACAATTACAAAATACTTTTCACACAAAATAAGTCAGATCTAAACAATTGGAAAAATATTAATTGCTCATGGGTAGGCTGAACTAATACAATAAAAATGACAATTCTACCTAAATTAATTTACTTCTTAAGTGCCATACCAAACTACCAAATAATTATTTTATAGAACTAGAAAAATAATAACAAAGATTCATCTGGAAGAACAGAAGATCAAGAATATCAAGGGAACTAATAAAAAAATGTGAAGGATGGTGGTCAACAGTACCAGATCTTAAACTGTACTATAAAGCAGGAATCATCAAAACAGTCTGGCACTGGTTAAGAAATAGAATGGTGGATAAATGGAATAGATTAGATGATTCACAATATACAGGGGTAAATGACCTTTTCAGCCTAGTTTTGATAAACCCAAAGATCCTAGCTTTTGGAATAAGATTTCATCATTTAACAAAAACTGCTAGGAAAATTTGGAAAACAGTATGGCTGAAATTAGGTATAGACCAATATCTCATGCTATACCAAGATAAGGTTAAAATGGATATATGATTTAGATATAAAGAGAGATAACCATAACTAAATTAGGAGAATATAGAAGTGTTTGCATGGCAGATCCATGGGAAAGGGAAGAATTTATGACCAACAAGAGAGAGAAAGCATTATAAGAGATGAAATGAATAATTTTTATATTAAATTGAAAAGGTTTTGTACAAACAAAACTAATATAACCATGATTAGAAGGGAAGTAACAAATTGGGGAAAATTTATAACAAGTTTCTCTGATAAAGGTCTCATTTCTCAAACTTAAAGAAAATTAAATCAAATTTATAAGGATGTAAGCCATTCCCCAATTGACAAATGGTCAAAGAATATGAATAAACCATTCAGTTGAAGAAATCAAAGCTATTGATAATTATATGAAAAAAATGTTCTAAATCACTCTTGATTTGAGAAATGCAAATTAAAACAATGCTGAGGTACCACCTCACACCTATCAGATTGGCCAATAAGACAGTAAAGAAAAGGGATAAATATTGGAGGGGATGTGGCAAAATTGGGACACTAATACATTGCTGGTGTTTTGAACTGATCCAATCATTCTGGAGAGTGATTTAGAACTATGCCAAAAGGACTATAAAACTGTGCACACCTTTGATCCTGTAAAACTGGGTCTATATCCAAAAAAGATCATAAAAATAATAAAAAATGCTTTACAAAAATATAGCAGCTCTTTTTGTAGTGGCAAAGAATTGGAAATTGAGAGAATGTCCATCAATTAGGGAGTGGCTAAACAAATTGTGGTATATGTGGGTGATGAAATACTATTGTGCTATAAGAAACAATAAGCAAGATGATTTCTGAAAAAGCTGGAAAGATCTGTATGAATTGATGCAGAGTGAAATAAATAGAACTGGGAGAATATTGTACATAGTAACAACAATATATTGTACAATGATCAACTGTGAAAACTTGGCTACTCTCAAAAATGCAATGATTTGGGATTATTTCTGAAAAACTTATGATGGTGAATGCTTTCCACCTCCAGAGAAAGAACTATTGAAGTCATACAGATGTGGATCACATTTTTCATACCAGTGTATTTATGGTTTTATTTTTGAGTTTTGGCTTTGTATGAGTGTGCTCTTTTAACAATGACAAATATGGGGGAAAAATAAAGGGTCAGTCTTACCATGTTAAGTCTCCTCCTACCCAGCCTATCCCTACCACCTTTTTCCCATTCAATAAACTCCAATAGCTCCTGGTGGCCTCTAGGATCAAATATAAAACCTTCTGTTTGGCTTACTTCATGACCTGGTTCCTTCCTACCCTTTTGATCTTCTTACACTTCATACTCACACTCTCCCTTAGAATTCTTCAAACTGGCCTCTGGTCTGGTCTCCTTTCTGTTCTTAGCACAAGATACTACATCTCAGTCACTCTATCAATCAATATTAAACAACTACTATGTGCCAGGCACATAGTGCTGGAGGTGCTTGAAAATACAAAAATAAACAGAAAATAGAGTTCTCTTCAAAAGGTTTTTGTGCCTCTTTTACCATTTAGCCTGTTTCTTAAGATATTATTTTCATCAATGTTTTGTGCCTCTGTTACCAAAGTTTTTTTCATGACATTTTTTCATGATTTTTCTGCATTATTCTTGTTTGTTTGCCAATCTTTTTGCTACCTCTCTCTCTCTCTCTCTTTTTAAAAAATAACTCTTACCTTCCATCTTGGAGTCAATATTGTGTATTGGCTCCAAGCCAGAAGAGTGGTAAGGGCTAGGCAAAGAGGGTTAAGTGACTTGCCCAGGGTCACACAGCTGGAAAGTATCTGAGGCCAGATTTGAACCTAGGACCTCCCATCTCTAGACTTGACTCTCAATTCACTGAGCCACCCAGCTGCCCCCTCTTATTTGTTTTTTGAGAGCTCCTCTATAAGTCTTTTGGAGCTTGAGACCAATTCACATTTTTCTTTGAGGCTTTTAGATACAGCACTATTGACTTTGCTGTCTGCTTCCAAGTTTGTGTTTTGGTCTTCCTTGTCATCAAAATAGCTTTTTGTGTTGTTTCTTTTTTTGTTTGCTCATTTTCCAACTTTTTTCTTGTCTTTTAACTTAAGTAAACTGTTACAAGTAGGTTCTACTCCTGTGGTAAAAGCGGCACTGTACCAAGTTTCAGGTTCTTTGCACAGCTGCTTTCAGAGATAGCTTATGTTTTCCATTTTTCCAAGGTGGTATGGTTTAAGGAAAAATGTCTTTAATACACTCTCAGTCTGTGCTCTGATCTGTGAGCAACCAAAAGCACTCTTTCCTGGAATTGTGACCAGGGTCCCTTCTCCCCTGTGGCCTCAGGAGCCACAGTGTGTTCCTCCTCACCCTGGAACTGCAACCTGGGACTGTGACTTGGATCTGAGAATGAGCAATGCAACTGAATCCTGCCCCAAGAGCCAACAGAGGGACCCTTGTAATCTCTTTCTAACTAACTGTCCAATCCTCTTACTCATCTGTGGCTGAGAACTCCAAAAGCCTTTGCTGCTGATTGAGCTGCCCCAAGGCCTGTGCTGGTTTGCCAAGGTGGAGCCTACCTTGGGACACTGCTCTGGTCTCCACTCCCATGAGGTGGACAGACCACTCTTGCCAATCTTCTAAGTTTTCTTGGCCTAAAAAATTGTTTCACACAGCCCTTTTGTGGGTTCCATCACTCTGGAATTTGTTTTGAGACATCAAAATTGTTTTATCAAAATTGTTTGGAGGGTAATTTGGTAGATATCAAGTTGATTCATGTACCTCCTCTGCCATCTTGGCTTAGCACTCCTGCCAATTAAGTGTTAGTAAGTGAATTAAGTGCTCTGAGTATTTTCACTGGCTGTCCCGCATGGCTGGAATTCTTTCCATCTTCCTCTCAACCTCTTGGCTTCCCTGCCTTCCTGCTAGTTTCAGCTAAAAGTCCTACTTTCTAAAAGATAGAATCAGTCTTTGTAGATCCCCTGTAATACTAACAACTTCCCTCTATTGCTTATCTCCAATTCATCCTGTCTGTAACTTGTTGTTATTATATAACCACTGGCATGTAGTCTCCCATATTAGACTCTGAATTTCTTGAGAGCAGGGGCTATTTTTTTGGCCTTTCTTTGTGTCCCCAGAGCTCACCCTATTGCTTGGCACATGATAGGTGCTTATAAACACTAAATGATTAAGAGGGTCAATTAATCTAACTTTCTTATTTTACAGATGAAGATACTGAGGCTCAGTGACTTCCCTATAGTCATACAGATGTACTAGAGTAACAGGCTTCAAACCTAGGTCCTGACAGTGCTCCTTCTTCTGTACCATGTTATCTACGCTTCTTCTCACTTTATGTCTAATAATGATTTGCACACAAAATGTACTAAATCAATGTTTATTAGGAGAGATCACAGTCCTAAAGATATTGTATGGCCATGCAATGAGGCTATGTCAAGGGAAATGTTTAATTAAAAATTTCAGGAAATATGGTAGAAAGCACAATAGATTCCATGTTAGGCAAACTGGGCATGCTCAAAAAACCCTGCAAAGGGTCTTCAATGTTAGAACTGGGTATGGGGGAAGTTAAGTGGTTCAATGGACTGAGAGCCAGACCTAAAGACAGGTGGTCCTAGGTTCAAATCTAACCTTAGGCATTTCCTAGCTGTGTGACCTTGGGCAAGTCACTTAACTCCCATTGCCTAGCCCTTACCACTCTTCTGCCTTGGAACCAGTACCCAGTATTGATTCTAAGACAGAAGGTAGGAGATTTTAAAAAAGTGGGTATGCCCAGAGAAATCTGGGTTATACATATATTTTGTATTTATTTTTCTATATACTTGCTTCTCCCCAGTAAAATGTAAGCTTTTTGAGGGCAAGGCTGTTTCATTTTTGTCTTCCTATTACCAATGATTAGCAACATGTCTTGCACATAGTAGGTGCCTGATAAATATTTGCTGAATTGAATTCAATGCTATGTTACATGTGTAACTCAGCTTTGACTCAGTCTCAGATCACTAAAATGGAAGCACCAAGTGGGAGACGGTTTCTGATTGAAGAAATCCTTTGATTTCTTGATCACATGGGCAACCTCTTTCATAATGGCAACAAAGGTAGAATGGGCTAAATCTTTAAGAGTCAGTTTGAAACAGTTTCTCTCTGTCTCTCTGTGACTGGCAACATCCAAGGGTTAACGGTTCTTATTCACCCACAGTGTGGGAGTTCACGGAGAATGTCCTCAATTCTTTCCATAAAGTGTGAGGCACAATTCTCAGCTGAGAGAGTTAGAGGAGGAGAAGCCATAGGAAGTTTAAGGGAGAATTAAAAGCTTGGATTCACTGTGAAGAATGGGATGGCTAGTAAGTTCATTAAGGAGGCCTACATCACTGAGGGTCCAGTTGAGGTGATCTAGCACAAATCTAACATAGTAGACCCAGTCAGAACAGTTGCATGATTTCCTTCACTTTGTTCAGCAGCATATGTGTAGAAGTATAGGTGGAAAAAGACTATGGGAATGATCCAAGGCTGAAATTTGTCAGGAAATAATAAGCAATTTACAATAAGAGGGAAAGGGAATCAAGAGAAGAAGACAGGGTAGAGCTGAACTGATTCACCAAAGGCACAGATGGGGAAAGAGGAAAGTACAGCTAGTGCAGGGATGATGACTTGGGAGAGAATTTGGACACTTGGAATGGGATCTGGCCAAGAATGCAGGTGGATTGTAGAACCAGGCACTGAAAGAGAGCTGATACTGAGCACCAAGGCAGGAAGTGCTAAAGTAGAAAGAGATCCTAGGGTAGTATAGGTGAGATCTGGGTGCCAACTGGCAGCTCTGTCACTCACTACCCAGTGCTGGGTCACAGATAAATGAGAAGGATATTTGTACTTAGAGGAGGTGGAGAAGAGTAGCTTCTGATCTTCTCTGTATATTGGGCAAAAAGCAAGTTCAGAGGCAAGCAATAGATGTGTGGTTCTGATCACAGGAGCAGAGAAGGGATTCAGTTCTAGCCTCCAGCCCAGGACAAAGCCTATAGTGAATAATTAGGGGAAGAATCCCAGACCAAATGAGAACCTATAGTTCTTCAGAACCTACAGAGCAGGGGTCCCCAAACTTTTTACACAGGGGGCCAGTTCATTGTCACTCAGACCGTTGGAGGGTCGGACTATAAAAAAAAAAATCTATGAACAAATCCCTATGCACACTGAACATATCTTATTTTAAAGTTAAAAAAAAAAACAAACGGGAACAAATACAATATTTAAAATAAAGAACAAGTAAATTTAAATCAACAAACTGACCAGTATTTCAATGGGAACTATGGGCCTGATTTTGGCTAATGAAATGGTCAATGTCCGGTTCCATATTTGTCACTGCTAGCCATAACAAGTGATGCAAGTGTGCATCAGTTAGTCTAGATCTGGTTGGAGATTTCAGATGTTTCATTCTGGAAAAAGTCTGTTCACAGACATAAGTACTGCCAAAGATGGTTGCATGCCTGCAAGAGTGCATGGTTCCTGAGATTAGGATATGTCTCAGAGGGGAGAGATGCATAGAAATTAGGCAAGCTGCTTAACTTGAATGAGCCTTTCAGAGTCACAATTCTGCAGTTCAGCCAGTTCCATTTGGTAAATTGTATCCACATTTTCAATGTCAATAGAAAATGAGTTACAGAAAAGCTGTATGTCCTGTTCATGGAGATGAAGCTCTTTAAATCTGAATTGGAACTCCTTTTGCAACTTTCCCAGTAATCCACATATGTTTCTTTTGGGAATGCAATCAAGGGTTTTTCTGCTAACAGATTTTGAGTTAAGGGGAGATGGCAGAAATTTTCCTTCTTCACTTGTTTGATAAGGAGGCCTAATTTTACTTCAAAATGCTTTCACATATGATTGCATATCACAGATGAGCTTCCCTTTTCCTTGAAATTGCACATTGAAATTGCTGAGTAGCTCTGTTACATGTCCGAAACGTGAGCTGCCATTTCCATTCTGCATCATTGAGCTCTGGTACTTCTTTGTTTTTTGAAAGCATAAAAGCTGTAATCCGTGGAAGTAAGTCATAGAAATGTCTCAAAACTCTCCCTCGACTCAGCCAATGGACTTCTGTGTGGTACATAACATCTTCATAGGCAGCATTTAGCTCAGACAGACATTCCTGAAATTGTCTGTGGTTTAATGCATTAGCTCTAATGAAGTTAACACAAGATACCACAATTTTCATAACAGAGTCCCACTTCAGTGATTTACTACATAGCAGTGCTTTTTGGTGGATGAAGCAGTGTATGGCTATTGGATGAGAATGGTTTGGTTTGTCCTTTTCATAGATATCCTCTCCTGTAGTTGTTCCTTTGATGCTTTGCAGTGCAGCAAGCTCTTCTGTGACTTCAAAATTGTCATTTGTCCCATGAATAAAAATTAGAAGTTATGCAGAATCATGAACATCATTGCTCTTGTTGAGTGCCAAGGAAAAATAGGAAAGTTTTCTTGCAGTTTTGCAAGTACTAATGCAAATTGTCTCCCATTTCTTCAATCCTTTGTGTACTTGTAGATCCTGAAAGACTAACTGTACTAAATAAGTCTGCCTTTTCTGGACACATCTTGTTGGCAACAGAAAGAAGGCACTCTAACAAATTCTCCCTCTACGAATGGTCTGCCAGAGCACACTATTAGCTTGGCAACTTGAAAACTTGCTGGCAGTGATGAATATTTAGATGCTTCTGATTCACAAAAGTATTTTGCTGAGTTGTCAATGTATTTTTCAGTTTTAATATTTTATCTTTTCTCACATCTCCGACCAAAGAATCATATTTACCTTTATATTGAGTTTGATAGTGTCAACGCAAATTATATTCTTTGAACACAGACACACAGCTCTTTCCTTGTACTGCATGAAAAAGTAATCGTAAGTCCACTGTTCTTTGAATATCCTACACTCCAAGTCAATTTTTCTCTTTCTTGACGTCATTGTTTCCTAGGGATTCCAAATTGCTACTAGTAAAATACATACATATGTGTGTGTGTGTGTGTGTGTGTGTATACCTACAAAAACAATATACCAACAATAATTTTGCCCACACAGAGGCATACAGAGGCATACAGATTTCACTGCCCATCAATGCAGTCTGATCTGTGTCCATCAATGCAGCCTTCCCAATCAACATCATTTCAGCCTCACCAGTGGCCATATTGGTGGAACTCCACTTTTATCTCAGGCTCACACTAGTGTGTATGGGAACCAGCATGATTACAGAGCCAGTTCCTCCACCACCTTTTTAGTTCACACAACCCTGTGCGAACTGCGAACTCACACATGAATCTGATCACATGGGTAAGACCTATGCAATCAGATTCCACAGCAGGAAAAAAGAAGGCATGACACTAGTGTGTGTCCTCTTCCAGTCTGTATTTATGGATCTGTAATTATAGAACGTGTAATACGAAAAACACATGTCTCACTTTCCCCACACAGTACAATGGCAATCATACTTCTCCAGATGCACAACATAATGGCTCCTATAACCTCCCTTTGCCCAAAAGTCTCTCTCAACATTACTACACAATACAATGGTCCCCATATTCCCCCAGATGCACAACATAATGGCCCCTATAATAGGGCATGTTGTGCATCTAGGGGAGTATGTGGGCCATTGTACTACCATGTTTCCCCGAAAATAAGACACTGTCTTATATTAATTTGATCACAAAAAAACAGGCGGTGTCTTATAAAACACCCAGTGGCAGTGGTGAGCTTCTCACAGTAGAGGACCAACACTGATGTCACAGGCTAGATCACTGCTAACTGATACCTGTATACAGTACTGAAGGTGGTGCTGGACCTTGTGACACTATATACCGCTGTCTGGTTTAGCGGAGGCTGCAGCGCTGGCTGTGATGGGTCTGTCACACCTTGCACAGGCCCATCACCGCCACCACTATACCGGGCAGCAGTATACACAGTGCGGAATCCCCTCCCCCAGATTGCCTCTGACCATGCTGTCTTCCATTGTGCAATCACATAATCCTTTGTGTGGTGCCTCGTTCTCATTCAGTTACTCTCAGAACAAGGTGCCATGCAAAGGATTATGTCACTGGAAGTAGTACTGTACATGAGTGATGTCACGCTTTGCAGCACCGTCACATATAGTACTCCAGGAGCACAGGATGCAGCTGCGGATGCATCCTGTGCTTCTCTCACTGACCACTAATGAAAGAGGTGCCCCTTCCGGAAGTGCCATGGGGGCCAGATAATGGCCTCAGGGGGCAGCATGTGGCCTGCGGGCAGTAGATTGAGGAACCCCTGCTAGAGAGCTTCCAAGCAGGTTAATGATGGCTGAGTCCAGCAACACTTTTGAAACTTCCAACCAGGGATAAGTCTACTGAGATCTTGCTCTGGCTCAAACCTGGGTCAGGAACTTGCAGAAATCAAATCAGAAGAGCAGTGACTAGACAGCTTCAGATCACATCACTTTATAAGCACTAAATCCCCAGTCTGGGCTGCCCTGAGAACTGAAATAAAATGACACTCAATACTCCAAAAGTAAGCAACAGAAGGATGCAAGAAGGGAGAAGCTCTGCCCAGTAATCCCAGCTAGAAGCATACAGAGCCCAAAGTTAGGAACTAGACTGGAAGAATTATCAAACACAAAAAGAATCCCACCATAAAGAGATATTATGATGACAGAAACTTAAATCACAAACCTAGAAAGTAAGAATGCCAAAACATCGATAAGCAAATAAAAGCCTCAAAGAAAGATGAAGCTTTGGTACAAATCCAACCAGAATTACTAGAAGAAATAAAGCTAGAGTTGTTTGGTTTTTTTTTTATGAGACAAAAATTTATTTTAAGCACAAAATGAAAGCACTAATAGGGAAAGATGGGAGCTATAGGAGAAAGATTTAGAAAAAAAAATTATCACCTTGGCATGAGGCCCAAAAATTAACTCGCCAAAGATTAGAATCTATGAAATAGGAATTAGTTACTTCATGAGACAACAGAGAATAGTAAAACAAAGTCAAAAGACTGAAAAAAAAGAAAATATAAGGTATCTCATAGTAAAAGGAAAAAAAGATGAAGAAAATGGATAATAAAGACTCACTGGACTATATGAAAATTATAACTAAAAAAGAGTCTAGAGGTCATATACCAGCAAATCACAAAATAAAACTGCCTAGATCTCTTAGAAAAAAGTAGAAAGAACCCAACAGTCATCTCCTGAAATTAATCTCAAAATGAAAACTTCCAGGAATATTGTATCCAAAATCCAGAGTTCTCAAGTCAAAGAAAAAATACTACAAACAGGCAAAAAAAACAATAATTCAACTACCAAGGAGACAGCAGGACCTTCACATAAGCTTTAGTAGCTACACTATAAAGAAGTGGAAAGCTTGGAATATGATATTCCAGAAGACAAAATATCTAGGTTTATAACTGAGAATAATTCACCCAATAAAACTGAGTATAATATTAAAGAAGGAAAATGGATCTTTAATGAAATTAATGAATTCCAAAAACTCCTGATTACACAAAGCAGAATAGAAAGCTTGACATACAAACACAGAATCAAGTGAAACATTAAAAAGTAAATCTAAGCAAGGTTAAATTGTTTTGTGAAACATCCATCCCTTAGAACTCAATCATTTAATACATGTATAACCCAGTGGAATTGCTTGTCAACTCCGGGAGGGGCAAGGGAAGAGAGGAAGGAGACAATGTTAATCATGTAACTTTGGAAAACTTATATGTAAATTTGTTATTGTAATAAATAAAGATAAAAAAATTTTTTAAAAGAATCATTATCAGAGGTCAGAGCGAAAATCTAATTAGATAAAGGGCCTGGGAGGGATACTGTGATGTTCAGATGACCTTAAAAGAAGAATAATAGTAAGGGAGAAGAACAGGGGAACACTGGTTAGGGCAGGAGAAGGAAAAAGAAAAATGGGGATATCTGTTTACTGGGGTATGCAAGTATAAGTCTAAATAACAAGTAGGAAGGAGTGGGTGAAATGGACAATATTTGAATTCTTATCTGAACTGTTCAAAGAAAAGAAAAATATGGACACTCACACATAGATGAGTACAGAAACATATTTCACCAAACAGGGAAATAGGTCCCAGGGAAGGGGTTAAAAGGAAGGAGAGAAACAAGAGGAAGGGCAGACTAAGGGATAGATTAGTTAGAAGCAAAACAAACTAAAAAAGGAAGCAGAAAACAAAGAGAAATAAAAGTCTCAGAAAAGGTAGAGGGAAACAATTAACAACCACAACTGTGATGTGAAAGAAAGAAACTCACCCATAAAAGAGGAAAGCAATGGATTAGAAAGCAGAATCCAACAATATATTATTTACAGAAACACACTTGAAACAGGAAGATATACACAGAGCTAAAATAAGGAGAGGTAGCAGAGTAAGGGTAGCTCAGATAAATAAACAGCAAAAACAGACCTAATTAAAAGAGAATGACTTTTCAAATATTATCTGTTAAAAGAGCTTAGGATAGTGCCTGGCACATATAAGGTGATATGTAAATGTTTATTCATTTCCTTCCTTTATACTGAAAGGAACCAAGAAACACAAGTCAATATAAATACTAAACATATTTTTACCAAATGACATAACTTAACTGAATATTTAAATAATTTATACAGAGAATAGATATCATCATCAGTAAAATTAGACTAAAACATAAATGGTAAAATTATGATAGCATGGGACCCCAATTTACCTCTTTTGGACCTAAAGAAAACTAATGGAAAAATAAACAAAGAAAAGAGCCCAAATATAATTTTAGAAAAGTTATACAAGAAAGATCTCTGAAGATTACTGAAAATTGAAAGGCTGTACCCATTTTTTAGTTGTCCAGGGTGCCTTCATAAAAACTGACCACATTAGGACATAAAAACTTCACAAGCAAATATGAAAAAACAGAAATACTAAACATATCTTTAACAACATATAATAAAGATTATATTCAATAAAGGCCTTTTGAAACAAAGATGAACAATTATTAGAGACTAAAATAACTTAATCCTAAAGAATGGGAGGGTCAAAAACCAAATCAAAGATACAAAAATTTCATTAAAGATAATGACAACAGTGAGACAACACACCAAAATTTTGGAAATGCAAACAAAACAATACTTAGGAGAAAATTTGCAACAGTTTCGTCAATTAAAGAGAAAAAGAGCAGATCAATAAATTAAGCATTTAATTTTTAAAGAACTATAAAAACCACAAGTTAAATTCCACTACTTAAACACCAAAATAGAAATCCTGAAAATCAAAGAAGAAATTGAAAAAAAAACCCATTGAATTAATCAATATAATTAGAACTGGTTTTTTGGAGGAAAAAAAATATAAAATAAAATAGATAAGCCGTGAGTCATCTTGGTTAAAATAATGAAAGAAAACCAAATTATCAGTATCAAAAGTGAAAAAAGGTAAATTTACAACCAATGAAGAAAAAAATAAAAGAAATTATTAGGAACTACTTATTTAGTCCAACTATATGCCAATAAAACCTGATAATATAATAAAAAGGATAGATATTTACAAAAAAATAAATTGTCCATGATAATAGAACAGGAAATACAGAGCTTAAAATAACCCTGTTGGGGCAGTCAGGTGGCTCAGTCGATTGAGAGCTAGGCCTAGAGATGGGAAGTCCTGAGTTCAAATTTGAACTCAGACACTTCCTAGCTGGGTGACCTTGGGCAAGTCAGTTAACTTCTACTGTCTAGCCTTTGCCACTCTTCTGCCTTGGAATCAATACAGAGTATTGATTCTAAGATGGAAGGTAAGGATTTTTTTAAAGAAATAAGACAAAACAAAATAAAATAACCCAGTCTTGGAAAAAGTAAATCAAATAAGCCATAAATAAAGTGAAGGGAGGAAACACATAGATGAATTCTATTAAAGTGAATAGTGAATTCTGTCAAATATTTTAAAAATAACTAATTACAACACTACAAATCTGAAAAAAATAGGAAAAGAGGCAATCCAATCAAATAAAAATAGTCTTGATAACTAAATCAGGAAAATTCAAATTAAAAAAAGAAAATTACACACTACTATCCTTAATGAATATTGATGCAAAAATTAAGTAAAATGTTAGCAAAAAGACAACAGCAATACATTAGAAATATTATACACTATGACAAGACTGGATTTATACCAGGAATACAGAGCTGGTTAAGAAAATCAAAAACATCACTGACCATAATCATGGCAATAAAGCAAAACAACCAACCAAACAAAAAAACTTTGTGCCAAAATACAACGCATTACTCTTTAAAACACTAGGAAAGCATAAGAATAAATAATTCTTTCTCCTTAGAACACTTTAGAAGTGTTATACTTCTAAAACCAAAAGTCAGCATTATCTATGAGTACAAATTAAAAATTTTTCCAAGAAAACCAAGAGTGAATCAAAGATGTCCATTATTACCATAACCATTCAGTATAGTGCTAGATAAGAAATCTATAAGAAGAAAATGTTAAGAAAACAGGCAAAAAGTAACAAAATTATCACTTTTTGTAAATGACATGATAATTTATTCAGAAAACACTATTCAACTAAAAATCTAATTGAAACAACTAACAACTTATCAAAATTGCAGGATATAAAATAAATTCACAAGAATCATCAGCATTTCTACATATTGCCAACAAATGAAGCACGAAGACACGGAAAGAGAATTTCTATTCAAAATGACTACAGACTACAGTATAAAATACTTGGAAGTCTACCTGCCAAGACATATATAGGAAACATATGAACAAAATTACAAAACACTTAATACTTATTCGATATCATGTCAATCAAACTACCACAGGAGTGCTTTATAGATGTAGAAAGAATAATAAAATTGACCTGGAGATCAGGAATATCAAGGAAATTAATGAAAAAAAAGTGGGAAGGGGTCTAGCACTACCAGCTCTCAAACTATACTACAAAGCATTAATCTTTAAAACAATATGATATAAAGTATGGAACAGAGAGGATGAATGGCAGAATTAGGTATACAATATACATAGATAACTGAGTATAATAGCTTCATGTTTCAAAAAACCCACAGATCCCAGTCTTTGGTGCTAGAACTCAGTATCTGACAAATACTATGGGGAAAGGGGCAGCAAAGTGGCTCAGTGGATTGAGACCCATGACTAGAGACAGGAAGTCCTGGGTTCAAATCTAGTCCCTGGACAAGTCATTTAACCACCATTGCCTAGCCTTTATTGTTCTTCTGCCTTGGAACTAATACACAGTATTGATTCTAAGACAAGTTAAAGGTTTAAAAAAATACATTGAAAAATGGAAAAGCAGTCTGGTAGAAACAAGGTAAAGACCAACATCTCACACTGTACAAAATGAGCTCCAAATGGGAATTGGCAGGTCATGAAAGAAAATGCTAGTCAGATCTATAGATAGTGAAGTCAGGTAAACTAAGTCATTGACCAGAAAACCTGTTTATCTCTGGGGAAAGTAGAAATCATAACTGAGCTTTCCTGTGAAGGTAAGTCTGCTCAGAACCAAAACAACATACAGTCAGGATCCATGATAAAGTAACTCCCTTTCCAACAAGCAGCCGGTGTAGGATAAGATATACAATGGAATGGCCTGTACCCCATGGTCCTGACGAATATAGCTTCTAGATGATAAGATTTGCTTGCTCCATCAAGGCTACGTCCCATTAATGAACATCGTTTGCTTTGTCTCTTGCACACTTTAAAAACTGCATTGTAATTTCAGTCCAGTGCAACTTTCATTAGGAAGGTTTGCCCAGGCCAGTAATAAATATTGGTTCCATTAATTTGAACTTCTGGGTGTCCGGACTCGCTTTATGAAGTGCACCACTTCAATAGGAGAGGAGTTCATTTTGCACAAACTAAACCTGAAGCTAAAAATTAGAAGAGAATCAGAAATCTGCAATTAACTCCTGATATGTAGAGAATTCATACAAATTTTATAAGAATAAGAGCCATTCCCCAAAAGATAAATGTTCAAAGATAGAAATAAGTCATTTTCAGAGAAAGAACCTGGGTATCAATGGCTATGTGAATAAAGAATGCCTCAAACCTCACACCCATCAGACTGACAAAGTTGGCAAAAAGGGCTGGAAGGTTGTGGAAAAACAAGTACAGTAATGCACTATTGGTAGAGCTATGAACTGATCAGACATTCTGTAAAGTGTTTTAGAACTATGTCCAAAAAGCCACTAAACTTAGCATATCTTTAAAGAAAGCAGTAGCACTACTAGGTCTATGCTCCCCTAAAAACATCAAAAGGAAAAGGATTCATATGAATAAAAATATTTATAGCAACTCTTTTCATAGAAGCAAAGAAATTGAGATGACCACCAACTGAGGAACAATTTATGGTATATAAATATAATAAAATATTATTTTGCTTTAAGAAATGATAAGGGAGGTGGTTTCAGAGAAACTGGTAAAGACTTGTATTAATTGATACAAAGTAAAGTGAGTAGAACCAGAAAAATAGGTTATCAGTAACAATATTTTAGAGAGAAACATCTTTGAAAAACTTGGGAACTCTGACTAACCACAATTCCGGAGTACTCATAAGGAAACAAGTTAAACAAGATAATGGACTCAAAGTACAATTAAGGCATATATTTTTTCTTGACATGGTTAACATGGGAATTTGTTTTATTTGACTATAAATTACTGTAATAAGTTATGTGTTTCTTGCTTTCTCAATAGGAGAGGGAAGAAGAAATAGAAGGCAAAGAATTTGGAGCTGAAAATAAAATTGAATTAAAATAATATAAAAATTACAAATCTTTTTTTTAAATGTCAATATAAGTTTAAAATATAAACTAGTTTATAAAAACTTAGAAAGATAATGATCATTTACAATATCATCTGATAAATCAGAGAGTATCAGTAGGGGATAAAAAGTATTTAAAAGAAAACTTGGCAAATGACTTAACAAAATCCTATCAAGGGCATTTAAGAATAAAAGAATGGAAGGAAGCAACAACTATTAGAAAAATGAGAAAATGTATCAAGAGTACTACTCTTACAATCTGTTTTTATCATCAAGGATACATTACCCAGTATCACAGTCCTCCCAATGGCACCAAAGGGACAAAAAACTGGAAAATGAGGGAGTATACCTCAATTGGGGAATGGCTGAACAAACTGGGTATATGATGGTGATGGAATACTACTGTGCTATAAAGAATGATGAATTGGACGATTTCTTTAAGAACTGAAAAGACCTCCATGAACTGATGTGAACTGAAATAAGCAAAACCAGGAGAACATTATACACAGTGACTTAAACAGTGTGGAATGATCAAATATGATTGATCCAGGACAATTCTATGGAACTTACAAGAAAGAATACTATCCACAACTAAAGAAATAACTGTGGGAGTAGAAACACAGAAGAAAAATATGATTTATCACTTGCGTATGGGTATATGATTTGGGGTTTTGATTTTAAAAGATTACTCTATTACAAAAATGAATGATATGGAAATAGATTTTGAATGATCCTGCATGGAGGAGGTGGATTAAACAAACCTCTGCATCAGACCCCACTCTCTGTATAGTTTCCCATGTTTCCCACAGCAGCATGTATAATAACCCAGTGGAATTTCTTGTCTCTAGGAGTGGGGAGGGAAGAACAGAGGGAGAGAACATGAATCATGTAACGATGGGAAAATATTTTTTAAAAAATAAAATTAAAATTATATCTAAAAATTTTTTTTAAAGAATCATGTAAGCACAGGGAAAATTTTTTAATAATTTTTTTAAAAGAGGAAAAAATGGCACCAAAGAAAACAAAGTTGGGGGAAAAAAAGAAAAACAAAGTTGGGGAAAAAAGTCTGATTAGATATACACCAAAGAAAACACAATTATGAAAGCATTAAGGAATTGATATTGAAAGTATCTGAAAATGGGGGAAATACTAGACATATAGAAAATGAAAATTCAAAATATATTCATTAAAAAAAGATGACTGTGAAAATAAAAACAACTACTAACTTACATACTTATTCTCCTATTCTCAGCTATTTATACAAAATCTTTGATGTAAGACATCTATACACAAATTGAGAATATCTTCTATGAGGGTAATAGCCTAGAACAATGTTTTCATAAGTGATAATTAACGGTGAACCACATCTTTACCATTTCAAAACTGTCTAAAATTTGTAGAAGATGTAGGATTCCACTGTGTTTATTATTTCTTAATTAAGAAAATCTGATTTCATAAAATAATAAATCTGCTGCTTTTATAAACAAAGTTAATTCATACATTAAAATCATTCAAGATTTCTTGAAAGATATAACACCGCAAATAAACCAGTTCAGTGAGCCTCTAATCACAAACATCAGATGAGATATAAAATAGGGAGATGTATGCTCACCCAAAATATTCACACTGCAATGCAGAAGATTCAGTGTTGAGTCCAAGTATGATCCCCTGTGGATGGCAAGGTCTTCCAGATGTTCCTGTTTGCAGATGACATAGTGCTAGTTGCATCAAGCCCCAGAACAGTGAAGAGCATCCTGGAAGACAGCCATAACCAGCCAGACAGAAAAGACCAAGTGCATGAAGATAATCTATTGCCTTGATTATAACATTCATTTAGATGGAAAGTTTATAGAGCTTGTACATCTGTACATATATCTGTGGGCACAAAGTAGAACAGGAAAAAGAAAGCAGACTGGATTGACTTTAGGAAATGGCAAAGTTCCTTTAATGACCTGTAAACCTTAAAATTTCTTAGACTTGTGAATGTTGGAAATTTCACCATTGGAAAGTTCCATACTTGGGGAAAAATAGTAAGAGAAGAAGGATCCTTCTCCTCCCTACTTGGGACTGCTTTAGGACAGAAACCTTTTGCTGAACAATGGAAAGGGCTTTGACCTATGCTTAAGCATAGAACAGGAAGTTTTTTGAGTCATGATTGATTTTAGAATTGATACAATAGAGATACTTGGAATGACAGAACCAGGTCTTGGAAAATACAATTTCCACCCTACTCAGTCCTAACAGGATTTAGGAAGGGCTGCAGCAAAGGATCAAGATTTAATTATTTGAGAATATGACCTTCAACAGACATGTGCAAAGCCACAGACCTCTGGGCGGTCCTGGGTTAAGGTAGAGCCACCATTGGTACAGGGAAGACATGGACAGTGATTGGTAGATGTGAGAACTGAAGGGAGGGAACTGAGATGGTTTCCTTAAAGACAGAGGGGTCTGAGGACTGAGGAGAGGTTGGAGAGGTTTTGCTCTGAGAGGTTGTTCTCTGAGAAGCTTGCTCTGAAGGAAGCTGGAGATGGAGGCCCCTGAGACTGTTTCTCCATTTTGGTCATGTGAGTGATAGGGACTGATCTCTTTTCTTGCCTCAGCTATCTAAGGGCTTGGGCCTTTTGGCCCAGCCTAAACAGAGCGGGTATTTAAGCCCTATTCCCTTCTCTCCCTTTTCTCTCTCTCTCTCTCTCTCTCTCTCTCTCTCTCTCTCTCTCTCTCTCTCTCTCATACCTTTCTTCCTCCTGTTTGTAATTAAACTCCATAAAAGGTTGACTGCTGACTTGAGTTTTCATTTAGGAATTACATAGCTGAATTCCTTGGCGACCTTAAATTAATATATATCAGTCTTTTAAAGTGATTTCCTTGTCACAGACCCCCAAGCTTCCCATGTAAACAATGGTACTGTATAACAATGAGACACAAAAGTTTCCAAATTAAAAATAAGTATCACAAAACTCAGAATGGGTGAATGACTTGAACATAAAGAAGGAAACTATAAGAAAATTATGTGAACACAGAATAATATACATGTCAGATCTTTGGGAAGGGAAAGATTTTAAAACCAAGCAAGACTTAGAGTCACAAAATGTAAAATAAATAATTTTGATTACATCACATTAAAAAAAAATTTTTTTTGTACAAACAAAACCAATATAAACAAAATTAGACAGGAGATAACAAATTGGGAAACAATCTTCATAACAAAAACCTCTGACAAAGGTCTAATTACTCAAATTTATAAAGAGCTAAACCAATTGTTCAAAAAACCAAGCCATTCGCCAATTGATAAATGGGCAAGGGACATGAATAGGCAATTTTCAGTCAAAGAAATCAAAACTATTAATAAGCACATGAAAAACTGTTCTAAATCTCTTATAATCAGAGAGATGCAAATCAAAACATCTTTGAGGTATCACCTCATACCTAGCAGATTGGCTAACATGACAGCAAAGGAAAATAATGAATGCTGGAGGGGATGTGGCAAAGTGGGGACATTAATTCATTGGTGGTGGAGTTGTGAATTGATCCAACCATTTTGGAGGGCAATTTGGAACTATGCCCAAAGGGCGATAGAAGAGTGTCTGCCCTTTGATCCAGCCATAGCACTGCTGGGTTTGTATCCAAAGACTTGTACAAGAATATTCATAGCTGCACTCTTTGTGGTGGCCAAAAATTGGAAAATGAGGGGATGCCTTTCAATTGGGGAATGGCGGAACAAATTGTGGCATATGTTGGTGATGGAATACTATTGTGCTCAAAGGGATAATAAAGTGGAGGAATTCCATGGAGACTGGAATGACCTCCAGGAATTGATGCAGAGTGAGAGGAGCAGAACCAGGAGAACATTGTACACAGAGACTGATACACTGTGGTACAATTGAATATAATGAACTTCTCCATTAGTGGAAATGCAGTGATCATGAACAACCTGGAGGGATCTATGAGAAAGAACACTATCCACATTCAGAGGAAAAACTGTGGGAGTAGAAACAGAAGAAAAACAACTGCTTGATTACATGGGTGGAGGGGACATGGCTGGGGATGGAGACTCTAAATGAACATCCTAGTGCAAACACCAACAAAATGGAAATGGGTTCTGATCAAGGACACATGTAATACCCAGTGGAATTGCGCATGGGCTACAGGAGGGGTGAGGGAAGGGGAGGGAGGAATAGAATATGATTTTCCTAACCAAGGAATAATGTTTGAAATTGACCAAATAAAAATAATAACCAACAAAAAAAATGAGTATCATAGAGAGTGCAGGAGGTACTTCTGATGGCCATGTACAAGCTAAAATACATAAATAATGAAGAATTTTAAAAATAGGATTAAAAGATGTTATCAAATGGGACATAGAGGATAGTTTGGTTGCATGGTGAGGGTAAGGAATGGCAGACAGATTGTCAGCATTATCCACTGCTACCCTTGCTCTCAGGAGAAAGTGAAGAATTCTTTCAATATGCAGTAAATTTATAGAACATGAACAAGAATCACAGGCAAGCACAAATTGGTTGCCACCTGCATCCCTGAATCAATTTAAGGATGATTACTTTATGTTTTATAGAAATTTAAAAAGATTTTTGTAAATAAATATCTTTGTTACATTTTTTAATTGACTTGTAACACTCCCTTCAGGCTCATTCCCAACTTCCACTTATGCTCATGGCTTTGGTCCTCAGAGGGCAGCTGCTCCTTGGGGTTTTAGGGGTAACCTCTAGCTCATGAGGCCTCACCAGTGTGATTCTCCTTCACCATGAGATATCAGACACAATTCACTCTTAGCAAAAGCATTTACTAATATGACATAGTAAAAAATAGTAGCTAGAGAGCATTCTCCCCTAAAACATGGGGCACACTCTCTAAAAAAATTCACAATGCACGGGAAGTACAGGGTTAAATGTAGTGAATGAAGCAGGATACTGTGAGGCAAAGGCCTTACACAGTTCCTGTTCTGAAGGATCTGGAAGTCCATTCTCTCCTCAGAGACAACTTGTACAGCTCTCCTTGGATCTGTCCTTGGTATTCTGGGGCCTTTCTATAGCAGGTCTCTGTTGCCAAGGAGCAGTTCCTTGAACTTCAAGTTCCTTGAAGCTGTGACTGTTTCTACATCTGAGTTTTCTCTGGAGTCTATCTCTACTCTTTCAGTCATTCCTTTAACTCTTTCATATTTGCAATTTGCTACATTGGATATCTCTCTCTGTGTCTCTCTCCTTCTCTGTGATCTACATTTGTTGCTAGATATCATGGTTAAAAGGGAAGATGGAAGTCACTTCCTGCTCTCCAAGTGCTACCTCAGAATACAGAGGTACTCCTGAACCTAAATTTCCCCCAAACCAAAACTCTGGAATTTGATGTTTTTTGAGTCCTGCTAGATCAATAAAGTTGCTCTCTTTAATTCATTTAGGGAAAAAGGAAGTTTGTGCAAAGTCATAAATGAAAGAGATAAAATGTTAAGTTCAGGAAACCACAAATAAACCATTTTGTTTGTACTGTAGAGTTCATAAAGGGGGTGGTGTAGAATAGGTGCAGTTAGGTTGTAGACAGAATTCAAAGCCCTTTAAATGTCAAGTAACAAGCACAGCATTAGAGATTCTGTAAGAGGAGAGGTGGCCTATTCAGGTCATGCTTTAGGAACATTATTCAGGCAGCTGTGTGGTCCATGGATAAAAAGAAGGAAGAGAATAGAAATTAGGAATACAATTCGGAAACTCTTTCAATAGTTCAAAGCTATGAAAATGGATAGTTGCCGGGTGAGTGAAAAGGAGATGGCTGGGAGAGATAGAGATGTTGTAAAACTACATAAAACTGATATAATTGATGCACATAGATAAGATATGGATCTTGTCCTCAATGAAATATGAAATGTTTTTCTCCTATCTCTCCCTCTGTTACAAGTCCTACTTATCCTATAAATTCAAAATCAAAATTCTTTGATCCATTTGGTTGGTAACACTTCTGCTCAAAACCTCGCATATTACTTTATTATTATGCAATATACTTATGTAATATTGTACATATGATCAAGTGTATCCTGCTATACTTTGTTTTCCTATTGAGGAATCAGGATCCAAGAATCTTAACCTGAAGTCTGAAGTTTTTTTTAAACCCTTATCTTCTGTCTTAGAATCAATAATAAGCATTAGTGAGGGCTAGACAATGGGGGTTGACTTGCCCATGGTGGTATAACTTGCAAGTATCTGAGACCAAATTTGAACCCAGAACCTCCCATCTTCAGGCCTGGCATTCTATTTACTGAGTCACCTTGTTGCCCCTGTGAACTCTTAAAATATGTATGTTGAATACTGTATTTCAATATAATTTATTTCCTTAATCCCATGTGTTTTAGTCTAGGTACTTAAAAACATGATTCTGATAAAAGATCCAAAGGCTTCATCAGACTGCCAGAGGAGTTCATTACATAAAAAAGGTGAAGAACCTCTAGCCTAAAGTAATACTTTGCTGAGTTGAGTTGGTGTTTAATAAATGCTGTATTTTTGTTTTTATTTAGACTTTAGGAACAAGAAACAATGAAAGGAAAGGAATGGAGACATATAGGCACAGGGTGCTTGTTGGGTGGTTGTTGTTTGGTGGGGGACAGGGTTAGGAGAAAGTAGTCTGGTTTGGTTTGTTCCAGTCTATTCTGTAAGCCAACATTTCTTTGACATATAGTGTCCTCTTTTCCTTATTTCTCTTTCCTTTCCTTCTACCATATCTTTTAATTGGCCAAAATATGCAAAGCATGTTCTAAAATATCCTAAATTTGGTGGGGAAAGTTGAATATTCCCTTTGGGGTGAATGAGATTTTATGATTATCATAACCTGTCTTAAGTAAATCAAGTTGCTTTTTACTTGTGTGCTCACAAGTAAATAGATTTTATTTTACCTGTGAGATATCCCGGTAAGAAGGGGCAGTAAATGGTTATAACATAAAATTACACCACTAGTCTCCGATAAAGTTAAGTGTTTTGCTTTGTTTTAAACTCATATCCTGTTGTCACTCATTCTCTACAACCAGTGGCAGAACATTCCTCACTTAGCATTCAACCTAAAACCTTTTAGGAGCTCCAAAAGGAAGGAACGTTATCATTTAAAACGTTTGTATTGCGACCATCATAGCCTGTAATAATGCTTAATACATACCTAGAAAGTTTAAAGCAGTGGGCTGCTGTGAGGATCCACGTTTCCTTAATGATTGATCCCCCACACAAATGAACGGATTTGTTTACAACTTTTATAAACTGCAGGCTAACTATCCATGGCCAAGCTCCAATCTGAGATTCGTGGCCCCCTACAATTCGAGACTCTGAAATCACATTCCCCCGAGGTGCCGTCCCACAATCTACGCAAACAGAAACAATACAGTATCGGGACTGGAGGCCGGAGGCTCCCGCTGCTTTTCTATTCCACTCCTAGTCCTAGGTGATTCGCAATCTTTGCTGACTCGGTTTCTCAGTGCACTAAAGCAATGCCATTAGAGAAATGAAATAAGACAAGCTGAACCTACCACGTGTCTAATAGCACTAGGCAAAGCCATTCCCCAACAAGAAGAACCCTTAACTACAATTGTAAAGGAAATCAAGTTAATAAAGTACAATACAATTGGTTGGTTGGGTGCAGTCCGGAAATCCGCTTAAGAAGGACTAGCCAATGGCACTCCGGCCTGGGAGCATGCGTAGATGATGCTATCTTTGGTCTCCCAGTACCGCGTTGCCAGGTTTCCCCCTCCACCCTATTCTCTTCTAACTCTTAAATTGTGCGGCCTTTCCCTCCCTCCCCACTCCAGCCCGGTTACGCCCTTCTAGGCCGACCGCCAAGGTTGCGGCTGCGGCCTGCGATCACCGGGGCTCTTGAGGAGGGCGGGCACTCCTGCTTGGGCAGTCCCAGGGCCAGGCCCTCTACACCTCCTCAGGCATGGTCAGACCCGCTGTCCCGGAAGATCAGCCCGAGGAGTGGGCTTACTCCTGTCCCGGAACGAGAACGACTTCTTGTCGGCAAACGTGAAGCTTCCCCAGACCAACCACAAGGCAGCGCTCGCGAGCCAACGCCCCATTTTTTTTTTGGTGGGGAGGAGTTGGTGCGTGACCAGCTACGTCACGTATGGCCGTTGGCGCGCAGGGGCGGGGGAGGAAGATCTTGAGGCCTGGATTGTGGGGGGTGTCTTTCTTCATACTCCCCCCCCATACAGTCTTAAGAAACCTAACCTAGCTCCGCCTCAGAGGCACAGTACACAGTACGTATTATACAAACATGCAGACACACACAGGCGCACATAGACACGTGACCAAGAGTCCGGCGCTGCCACCCGGACCAGGGGAGGCCCCGCCCCTTCTGTGTGTACATACTTTGGGGCTGGCCCGAGGACACAGATGTGTGAAAAGTCGAATCTCGGTGAAAAAAAAAGGACACGGGATTTCTTTAAAGGAGACCGACTCAGACAGAAACCGTGTGTCCGCTCCGAGAGCCCTCTGCCTCCTTCGGGGACGGGGCTCAGCTCTACTTAGCCGCTAAGCGGCTCCATCTTGGTTTGAAGCATCGCCGCACCGCGGCATTTTGCAGAGGAAGAGAGCTAAGGCTAAACTCCCTGTGCCTGAGGTCCTCTTTAAATGCTTAGCTAGACTCTGCTGTCAGAGACTCTTGACTCTTCTGCAACGAGGACTACTCCATCCTTCTCCAATGGGCAACCTGGTGAAACCCATGGATCCCTTCTAAGAACGTTTTTTAGTGCACAAAATAAAATGAGATTCTATAAGAAGCCAAGTATATTGAAAAGCAAAAAAAAAAGTTCAATCCTCATTTAATTGTACCATATATTACTGCCATCCTGTATTCATTGTCCCATCTATCACCTCTGTTTTGTTAAAGCAAAAAAAAAATTTAAAGCTTTACCTTCCATTTTAGAATCAATACTGTGTATTGATGCTGAGGCATGAGAGAAAAATGATAGGCAATGGGGGTTATGCGACTTTCCCAGGGTCCCACAGCTAGGAAGAGTCTGAGTTTGATTTGAACTCAGGACCTTCAATCTCCAGACCTGACTCTTGATCCACTGAGTAGAGTATTTTTCCCAAAATATATTCACTATCAGTAAGAAGAGCAGAAATGCAGTGAGAATACAGGAAATTCCAGGTCGTGTGAGCAATGAAATGGAGGAATAGATAGTTTGCCTCATCCCCACTCTCTCCCAAACCTCTCTAAAACAAAAATTATGCATGAAAAATAAAACAGCTTCAGTTCTAACCCTGGTCTTAGGAAACCCAAAGTCTCAAAAAAGGTTTTTTTTAAAAAAAACCAAAACAATGAACTGAAACTCATTGACACTGAAGTCACTTAGCAGGCAACCTTCCCCTATCTCCCCCACTACCTGCACTAGCTGCAGGCTGCCCTAGGAGATTCAAGGACCCAAAATAAAAGTTGAAACTTGTGACATCACTTAACCCCCCACCCTCGTCTCACCTCTTTCAAATGCCTTAGAGACCCCCACTCCCAGCTATGGAAATTTGCCTGTGCAGCAGCCCTTAAGCAAAAGTCTGCTAAGGCTACAGTCCCATAGCACCAATGCAGCAAAGCTGAATTGCCAGTGATAGAGTATTGAGGAATACGTGGAGCTGGACAAAACCCCAGGACGAGACAACATGTTTTGGGGGCAGGTGGGCAGTATTCCAATAAGCCTGAAGAAAAGGGTATAACATCCCACTGAGGCCAGTTCCAACCAAATAAAAGTCATTTGGGGCAGAGATTGAACTGCAAATTGAACTGAACTGCAAATTTCCCAACATAAGAGACTGAGAAACTTAGAAATCCAACACTGAAGGAAACCAACATCCCAGAGGGCAGAGCAAATAGGACATGATGGGAAAGGAGGACTGAAATTACTAAAGATCTCAAAATGAAAAAAAAAACCAACGACAAAACTCATAGACCTTGAATTTAAAGAGATAAATCAACAGGAAATATTGTAACATATGACCATGATGGAAATACTAAGGCACCATAAGAAATGAATAGAAGATAGTTTTTTTGAAAGACCTACATGAAATAATGAAGAGTGAAAAAGAGCAGAACAAAGAGAACATGATATGTAGGAGCAGAAATATTGTTTGAAGAATTGTGTATGTCCCCTTCTAAAGAAAGAACTGATAAATAGAAACAAGCAAAACAGTTGTAAGAATTGAGATCTTGGAAGGAAAATGAACTAGAAGTCTACAGCAGTGGGGAATGGGCAAAAAGAATACAGAACTTTGGAGAGAGAGGGGGAGAGACCTGATCGAGGCAGTTGAACACTGACTTTTGTCTGGAAGCACACATCAGAGAGGTTGGCTCCATCTAATTCTCTGATCCAGTGATCTCTTTCCCTGCGATTCCTGTCCCCAGATCCTCAGAAGAAGACAAGCCAGTTGGACAGGACTTTGAAACACAAGCTGTCTGCTAAAGAAAAAGATTTCCACCAACCTCCTTGAACCTTGAACTTGGGGACACTCACTGTGCAGCCAAGAACCAGAGTTTCTTTACTCTGACCTCAAGGGGTCAGGTGAACCAAAACCTGATCTGTCTAACTTTGGGGGGAAGGGTAGTAGTTGGATAGGGACCCCTTCTCCCTCCTTTCTTCTTGAACCTCAATTCCTACCCACCATCTGTCCTGTTCCCTTTCTGTTTCCCTCAAATAAACTCAGTAAATAAGATCCAGAAACTGACTCAAACCTTTACTAGAGGGAAGCTTGAGATTGAGGGGGAAGAGAAATGATATTTCTCTCCCCAGAAAGAAAGAGGCTTATCACCACAAACCTCTTCAAACAAGATCCTTCAGAGAACCCAGCAGTAAAGAGTTGAAGGCAGCCACAGGAGGGGGGGGAGGGGGAGTGTTGTCAGAGAATGCTGAGGGGGAAAAGACAAAACCTTCTTCCTTCTCTCCCTTGGTTTATCAACATCACCATCTCACTCTGTCCCTGCCTTAGACTCCATTCCCTTTTCACCTTTTCTTCCTTTTGTAATGATATTGGAGGGGGTATATTTGATGGATAAATGATAACTAATGGATCAGGTAGTTATCTTCTTTTGCCTATTGGGGAAAACAGGACAAGATGGAGGATGGAGGTAAGAGGGGTGGAGGTTTCCCTATTATCTACAGTGAGTCTTAGGTTGGAGGATATTGAGAAAAATTGCAATTCAGTCACTAGCATGAAACAGAGCAAGTCAGAGAGAGATATATGGACTATTGTCCTTCTTCTTCTTCCTTCAAATCAGCCAGGCTACCTCCAGCTTGATTATCCCAAGTCCTAGAGATAAACCCAGTTTCTTCCTTCGAAGTCGCCACCATCAGTTCAAAGCCTAGAAATCCAGTCAGCAGTTGACTCTTACCTTCAAGTGTTTCCCCTCACATTCCAAATGGAATCTTCCTTTGATTGACAGCTGATCAATCTCCAGCTTCTTGTCTTGCTGCATTTTCTTTTAAGTTCTCTCTTCTCTACATTTTGTCATAAATTTCTCCCTTTTACCCCCTCTATTACACTATATGTGTGTGTATATATATATATATATATATATATACACACACACACACACACTTTGATGATGCCTTTTTTTAGTGTGGGGAGAGGAAGGATGGAACAAATACCTGGGAACTTTAATGTAACAAACACAAATTTTTAAAAATTCAACTAGAGAAACTGTAACAACAAAAGAAAATATGGCTTCCAGATTTAGTATATGAATTCAGGAATCTGTGAATAAAAATTGCAAAACAAAGAGAAATGACCCAACATTTAATAAGACTGAAGACTCTGAGGAATGTGAGAACATGGAATCACAACATGGTGTCCCTGGGGAATTCAAAAGAGAAATGAGAATTTTAAGAGCAGGATTTATGTCCTAAACAGTAAAAATAATGGGCATAATAGGAAAACTGGAATCCTGAATGGAAAGTCTCACCAAAGAAAAAAGAGAGAGATAAAGGAATGTAAATATACAGAAGTGAAAAATAAAAGAGAAATAAAAAACAATGACATATAAAATAAAATATGCTCACTATGCAAAACATACTTATCCAGAAGACAAGATGCATAGAGACTGCCTAATGATAGCTCTTCCAGAAAAGTACAACAGGACCAAAAAATCTTAACACCATAATACAGAAAATGATAGAAGAGAATTACCCAGAATTTCTGAACATAAAAAATGAAATATTTGAAAGAATTCATAGATCATCACCAGGAAAAAGTCCCAAACTTCAAATTCCAAGACATACAATGGCTAATTTTAAGAATTCAGTAAAGAAATAACAAATTCTACAAATGACTAGGACAAAGGCCTTATAAAAACAAAGAAAAAGAAATTAGAATAATACAAAACTGTTTTTCACCAACCAGAAAATATAGGAGGAAATAGAGTATGTTCTGAAGAGCAATGGGAACTCAGGATGCATCCTAGGGGGACTACCCTGAATTTAATCATGCATGAAGAAATGATAGATGTTTAATAATAAAGAAGCATTTAAACATTTTTAGAAAGGAAGCCAGACCTGAAGAGATTAGTTGGTGTTTTTAATGGTTCTTTTTTAAATTTTCCAATGTTTACCATGGTTCCTTGATTTGTGTTTTCTCCCTCCCCCCTCCCAAAGTTGACAAACAATTCCAAAGGCTTATACATATATATTATCACTCAAACCCATATTATTCATTTTTAAAAAAGAGCAGTCCTTTAAAACCAAAACCCCAAATCACATACCCATATAAAACAAGTGATAAATCACATGTTTTCTTCTGAATTTCTACTCCCACAGTTTTTTCTCTTGATGTGCATAGCATTCTTTCTTATAAGTCCCGTAGAATTGTCCTAGATCACTGCATTGCTATGAGTAGCAAAGTCTATTATATTTGCTAATCCCACAATGTTTCAGTTATTGTGTATAATGTTCTCCTGGTTCTGCTTATTTCACTGTACATCAGTTCATATAGGTCTTTCCAGTTCTTATAGAAATTAATCAATTCATGTTTCCTTATAGCATAATACTATTCCATCACCATCATATACCACAATTTGTTCAGCCATTCTCAATTGAGGGACTTCCCCTCATTTTCCAATTTTTTTGCTACCACAAAGAGTGCAACTATAAATATTTTTGTACAAAAAGATCCTTGCCCAGTTTTTTTTAATCTCTTTGTGATATAAACCCAAAAGTGGTATTGCTGGATCAAAGGGCATGCATTCTTTTAAAGCCCTTTGGGCATTATTCCAAATTGCCCTCCAGAATGGTCAAATTAATTCACAACAGCAATGCATTAGTGTCCTAATTTTGCCACATCCTCTCCAACATTTATTATTTACTTTTCCTGTCATACTGGCCACTCTGCTAGGTGTAAGGTGGTACCTCAAAGTTGTTTTAATCTGCATTTCTCTAATAAGGAGGGATTTGGAATCTTTTTTTACATGATTATATTTTGATTTCTTCATTTGAAAACTGCCTGTTCATTTCCCTTGACCATTTGTCAATTGTGGAATTATTTGTTTTCTTATAAAATTTGACTCAGTTCTTTGTATATTTGAGAAATTAAACCTTTGTCAGAGAATTTTGCTATAAAAATTTTTCCCCAATTTGTTGCTTCCCTTCTAATTTTGGTTGCATTGGTTTTGTTTGTGCAAAACCTTCTTAATTTAATATAATCAAAAGTATTCATTTTATATCATGTAATATTCTCTTTTCTTACTTGGTCTTAAATTCTTTTCTGTCCCATAGTCTGACAGGTATACTATTCTATGCTCACCTAATTTACTTATAATTTCCCTCTTTATATTTAAGTCATTTACCGATTTTGAATTTATCTTGTATAGGGTATGAGATGTTGATCTAAACCTAATTTTTCCCAAATGTTTTCCAATTTCCCCAGCAATTTTTGTCAAATAGTGGATTCTTGTCCCAAAAGTTGGGATCTTTGAGTTTATCTTACTAAGGTCTGTAATAATTTAAATTTAGGTTTTATGCTAAATATGAGAATTTTAAAGTAATACTGTGGTCACCAACTTAAAAATTTTACAGCTTAAATCAAAATAACTTTTAGCAGTTTTATTTACAAAGAGGTATAAAGAGTGGAAGTGGGAAAATGTAGCTAAAGAGACAGAAAATACTGCTTAGCTACAAATGCCCTAAGATTAATCCTAAGGTGCTGGGAGCCATCAGGCCCTGATGCCTTGACAAAGTCACTCATGGTAGCTAAGGAGGCCACAGAGTGGCCCTTGGCAAAATGTGATTGCCCACTCAGTCCCCCTTGCATGACATCTCTCATTAACATCCCCTACCTATGGATTTGACATAATCCCTATTCCCCCTAACCTCAGAAGGAATAATACAACAACAAAATACCTGTATTCTATTTCTCTAAAACATCACCAAAAGATCAGACCCACAAACCCAATCCCAAAAGACTACCATGGGTTAACTTTTACTTAGGTACATAATTCCCAGTAAAACCATAGCTACAAGCCAAGCCCATAACTTTCCCACTAATAGAAACTTATCTCATAAAGCCAGCTTACAAATCAATCATAAAGATGTACAGGGACACCAAGCTTCATCATGCCTCAGTGATTTGGTTCTTCCCATTGAGAAACTCCCTAGTAAACCCTGAAAAATGATCAGTCTGATATTAAATCTGAATTATGTTCTCAGTACCTCTTAACCTCAATGTTATGATTCTTGGATTATCTTTAAGAATTTCTGATTGATTATTTCTTTTTATTAAAAGTAACAAGTAAATTTCCTTGATTGTTTGTAAGTTCAAGCTCCTCACAGGGTAGTGAGGAAATTAAGCCCCCTGTGACAAAATAATTTATCTTGTGTGAAACCTTTATTCTGTCAAGAATCTGTAATCACAATACAAGAACACAGGATGTTAATCAAGTGATTTGTTAAAAGTTAATGTATCACTTTTCCAATTATCTCTGTTTAGACATATGTGTCGGATAATATAGCTGTATGCCAAAAAAATGGGTATAAAAATTAACACCAGGCCTGGGGATGGTGGAGCAACTATCAGGTGCAAAGCATGCTACAGCTGTCTTCCATTTGTTATTTTCTTGACTGACTGTTCTCCACCTGTCGGGAACCCCTGGAGCCGAGAATGAGGCTGGACCTTGCCCATGGCACTAAATGTCTCCAGACCACATTGTGATCTCACCAAAAGTCAATCTCACCAGAATTCAAAGTCCTAATTAGGAAGCCAAAATCTGAACAATGAGATGCTGAAGAATCTGCTGAGAACCTTCAGTGCACATGAGGCTGACTGCCAAGAATATCACCAGAACTCATGCTGAAGAGAGTGTCCCACCAAAGTGTCAATGAGCAGAGAGGGTCTCCTCACTGAAGAACCAAAGAAGAAATCACTCTACTCACCACCATAGGATCCAAAGGAAGCATCTCTTCAAACACCAAAGCAGGAATCTCTGGAACAAATCTCTCCAAATGCCAGGAAGGGAATGAATACTATACCATGTTGGTCTGTTTTTATACCCCATTTTTCCATGTCACTTCCTGTCACTCCTCCTTCTTCACAGAAACCAATGGCAGTCTTTTAATTTGCCTAATATTGCCCAAGGGGGAGGGCCTTTGGATAATTAATGGTAAGTAGGGGTACTTTAAGTTCTTGATTTGATTAGATAAAAATAGACATGGAGAGAGTTAATCCTATGTTCATAGGTCATTCACCCCAAGTCTATTTCATTGATCCACTCTTCTATCTCTTATCCTTTCTCTTACAATTATTATCTCTTATAATTTAAGATCTAGTACTCTAGGCCACCTTTTTTTTTCCTTAACTTCCCATGATATTCTTGATCTTTTGTTCCTCCAGATGAACTTTGTTTTTTTTTTCTAAATCTATAAAAAAAGTTTTTTGGTAGTTTGCTAGGTATGGCAGTTAATAAGTAAATCAATTTAGGTAGGATTGTTATATTTATTATATTAGCTCATCCTATCCATGAGCAATTAATGTTTTCCCAATTGTTCAGATCTAGTTTTATTTGTATGAAAAGTGTTTTATAGTTGTAGTCATATAATTCCTGTGTTTGTCTTGGCAGATAGATTCCCAAATATTTTTTAATTGTCTAGAGTGATTTTAAATGGAGAGTTTCTCTTCCTAACTCTTGCTGCTGTGTTTTGTAGAAATATATAGAAATGCTGAACTTATGTGGGTTTATTTTGTATCCTGCAACTTTGCTAAAGTTTTTTTACTATTTTTTAGTTGGTTTTCTAGGATTCTCTAAGTATACCATCATATCATCTGCAAAGAGTGATAGTTTAGTTTCCTCATTGCCTAACTTCAATTTCTTTTTCTTCTCTAATTGTTACCACTAGCATTTCTAGTACAATATTAAATGATAGAGGTGATAATGGGCATCCTTGCTTCATTCATGATTTTATTGGGAAGGCTTGTAATTTATCCCCATTGTAGATGATATTTGCTGATGTTTTTAAATAAATATTGCTTACTATTTTGAGGAAAGACTCTTTTTATTCCTATACTTTCTAGTGTTTTCAATAGGAATGGATGTTTTATTTTGCCAAAGGCTTTTTCTGGATCTTTTTGAGATAATCATGTGATTTCTCTTAGTTTTGGTTGTTGATATAGTCAATTTTGTGGATGGTTTTTCTAGCCTTGCAATTCTGGCATAAATCACATCTGGTCATAGTGAATAATCTGTGTGATAACTTACTGTAGTCTCTTTGCTAGTATTTTACTTAAGATTTTTGCATCTATGTTCATTAAGGAGATTTGTTTATAGTTTTCTATTCTCTGTTTTTCGTCTTCCTGCTTGGGAATTAGTAACATATTTGTGTCATAAAAAGAATTTGGTAAGACTACTTCTTTGCTTATTTTGCCAAATAAGTTTGTATAGCATTGGGATTAATTGTTCTTTAAATGTTTGATAGAATTCATTTGTGAATCTATCTGGCCCTGAAGATTTTTTTAGGGAGTTCTTTAATGGCTTGTTCAATTTATTTTTCTGATATGGGATTATTTAAGTATTCTATTTCTTTTTTTTTTTATTAATATGGACAAGTTATATATTTGTAAATATTTGTCCATTTCACCTAGATTGTCATGTTTATTGTCATATAATTGGGAAAAATAACTCTTAATAGTTACCATAATTTCCTCTTCCCATTAACTTGATTCTCTTCTTTCTTTTTAAATATTAGATTAACCGACATTTTAACTATTTTATTTGTTTTTTTCCAAAGAACCAGCTTCTAGTCTTATTAGTTCAATAGTTCTTTTACTTTCAATTTTATTAATTTCTTCTTTGATTTTTTTTAATTTGGAAATTTTTATTTAATTAATTTAGAATATTTTTCCATTGTTATAAGATTCATGTTCTTCCCCCCCCCCCCCCCCCCCATAACCAATGCACAATTCCACTGGGTTTTATATGTGTCGTTGATCAAGACCTATTTTCGTATTATTGATATTTGCACTAGGGTGATCATTTAGAGTCTATATCCCCAATCATATATCCCCATCAACCCATGTGATCAAGCAGTTCTTTGATTTTTAAGATTTAAAATTTGCTTCTTATCTGGGGTTTAAAAATTTGTTCTTTTTTCTAGTTTTTTAAGTTGCATGCCCAATTCATTGCTCTCCTCCATCTCTATTTTGTTGATATAGGCACTAAGGGATATAAATTTACCCTGAGTACTTCTTTGGCTGTATCCCATAGATTTTGATACATTGTCTCCTCAACATTCTCCTCAATGAAATCGGTAATTGTGCCTTTGATTTGTTCTTCGATCCACCAGTTTTGAAGTATTAGATTATTTAGTTTCCAATTTAATTTAAAACTTGCCTCTCCAAGAACCCCTATTATGATTTTTAAAATCAAGTTGCATTTATTATTTCTGCTTTTTTGCATTTTTTTAAATGTTTTTATGTCCTAGTACATGGTCAATCTTTGTGTATGTACCATGTGCTGCTGAAAATAAGGTATATTCCTTTTTATCCTTATTCAATTTTCTCCAGATATCTATTAACTCTAATTTCTCTAGCATTTCATTCATTTCCCTTCTTTCTTATTTTTTTTTTGTTTGATTTGTTTAGTTCTAATAGGGGAAGGTTGAGGTCCTCCATTAGTATGGTTTCATAAACTCCTTTAGTTTCTCCTTTAAAAATTTGTATACTGTACCATTTAGTGTATAAATGTTGAGTACAGCCATTTCTTCATTATTTATACTACCTGTTATGAAGATGTCACATGTTTCTTCAACCTGTCTCACTTGATTTTTGTATTGTTTTTTGAGCTCAGCCAGAGTCTGGCCTGCTGAGCTAATCTGCCCTGAGGCCAAATCTTCACCAGTTGCTGCTGAGGTCAAGGGTGCCCAATCAGATGCCCCCCTCAAAGTTCCTCCTTGCCAACCACCATCAGAGCCCTGAACTTCCTGTGGTAGAGTCGAAGTGCATCATTGAAGCTGTAGCCTTTGTCCAAGAATCCCATAGTCAGCCCTCATCCTATCACAGATCTCAGCACAGTAGGTGGGGGAGGGGGATTTGGTTAGCTCAGTCTTGTTTTCAGGCTTTCTTTTATACTGAAGAAATCTGCCTACCTTTCAAATTGTATTCAGTAAGTCCTGTGATTCCACTTGTTGTTGGGTTTGGATTTCTCTCCTTTTTGAGATGCTTTTTAAAGATTGAGGTTTTGGATTTTGCTGCTTCTAAGCTGCCATCTTGACTTCACTCCAGATTAGTTGTTTCTTGAACAGCCCCAAACAATAGAAATTGAAGAATGAATAAATGCAGCAGCCAACAACAGTAAGTTCAACAATATCCAGAGAAAAGTAAGAGATGTTTTTCTGATTGTACACAAGGGGACAGTGGTGATGACAGAATTCATGCAGAGATAACAGTGAAGAAGAGGATAGAACCTGGATTTTTGTGGGACTACATTACAATACGAATGATGTGAAATGGAAGGAAGGTAGTAAAAGGATAGAGAGGAAAGAGTGATGTGCCAGGATCAAATTGAAGACCAGCAATGAGGGGGGAAGAGAGGGGGAAAGAGAACACTCCTGTGTTCTCCAAAAGAGAAGAGCCAAGGAGGAAGAAGGAAAGGAAAGAAGCCTTGCTTTGATGGTGGGAAAGGGCCCCTAAGGTTGAAAAGAGAGGTGGTCAATAAAGAGAGATGTGGATCAGGGGGATATGAAACTTGCAAGGTTTATTGGTCCTACCTATGAGGTAGGGAGTTGGAATTCCTAGGGGCATGCACTTGGAGGAGTAGAAATGTATGGACCCAGGGAAAAGATTTTGAGGCAAATGAGAGGGAAAATATAATCAGGAGAAAGTATAGATTTGAAATGAACTGCATAATCAGGGATGTGGTGAGGGATGGACTCACCATGGGTCTCTTTCAGTTTTGATGTCTGTAATAATTAGCATTATTCTGGGAGTAAGAAACAATGGAAAAGGGAAATCTACATGAGGTGAGGGGTAATAATTTTGTCCACTTCTTCCACAAAGTTCATACCCATGGAAGCCATTGATAAGAAGAAAATCCTCATATATGCCAAAATATTAATGGCAGTGATTTTTGCAATAGCAAAAAAGTAGATGCCCATCAAACTGTCTTATATGAATGTAATAGCATATTACTGTACTGTGAGAAATGTGTGTGATGAATTCAGAGGCATAGAAAAATCTATATAATGAAAAGTGAAGTAAGCAGAAATAAGAAAATGTATATATGGTAACTATATGTAAATCAAAAGCAAATGTAACAAAATTATAAAGACTAAGCAGGACTTAGTTCTAAGCAGGACTCAATTGAAGAACTATGAAAGGACATTCCACTCCTTTGTGGAGGTGGGAGATCCAAAGGTTTTATATATTGCACATGTTTTCATACTTTTTCAGTGTATTAGCTAACGGTTGAATTTTCTCTAAAAAATGATTTGTTACATGGCCTAGCTCTCTGCGAAGGGGAGAAGAAGAATATTTGGAATGATTATTATAATTATGATGATTAATTAGAAGACACGATTACAACATTTTTTTAAAAAATCATACAGGAGAGGTACAAAGATAGAAAACACATGTAGCCAGGGCCTATATTTAGGGATTTTGGGTATTCTAAAAAAAGTGACTGACATTGAATAGTTTACATAATAAGGAAAATAGGAGAAATGCTTGCCAATTAATTGAGGTAGATTATTTGAATTTTGATCGTTAGTACACTAAAGAGTATACAGGGTCACAGGAGGAATCTTGGAACAGCTTATATGTGTGTGTGTGTGTGGGGGGGGTTAAAGACCCAACAGAACTAAGAGACTTAGAGGCATCTGCTTTTACTGAAGGAATCCAGTCTCTCAATAGACTGGATTCAGTCCCTGGTGAACCAGATTTCTTTTAAAGAGAGATCTTTCAGGGGCAGCTAAGTGGCATAGTAGACAGAGAGCCAGGCCTGGAGTTGGGTGGATCTAGGTTCAAATCTGGCCTGAGACACTTCCTAGCTCTGTGACCGTAGATATGTAACATAACCCCATTTGTCTAGCCTATGTCTCCCCCACTAGTCCATGAGTTCTTGTAGAGCAGAGACTGTCTTTTGCCTTTGTTTCCCCATCACTTAGAATAGTGCCAGTTATATAGTTGTCACTTAATAAATATTTGACTGAAGATGAAAAGGAGTGTATGAATTGCTACAGGTACCAATGGAGGCAATATCTATATTCCATGGATTGCAGATTTAGCAAAATACCCTGGTAGTATAAGCATTTCATAAGTGTCAATTGACTTGGCCAATAGTTGTTGTAAAGAAATAATTGGTTGAAATGACTGGTTGAAAAAAGATGATAGTAATTGAAAGGAGATTATTAGAAAGAGAAATAAAAAAACAAAAGATACACAATCTTGAGATAATTGTTAAACTACACAGAACATTAGATATACATAATATAATATACAAATAATGTGTTTGGAGTTAGAGAATCTGAACTCAAATCTCATCTCTCTCCTTACTATTTGTGCGACCTTGGATAAATCACTTAAACTATTTATTTTAAAATGAGAGGTTTGGGCTACATAATTTCTAAATTCCTTTCCATTCTAAAGGAATTAGAGGAACTCTTCTAAATCTAAAATACCATAATCCTTTTTTTGTCAAGGAATATAGACAAAGACACCACTTTCATTGTGTTTTTAGCCCATAGCTGGTGCTGTAATAATTTACATTAGTTCTCATCTCAAAACTTTTAGGGTCTTAGGGCTAGAAAACCCAATCTTTTTTGCCTCCTCTTGATATGAGGCTCATTCAATTGTCAAGGTGTTATCCTCGCACTTTTCTTGGTCAGTTCTTAGGAAAGTTGCAAGCTTCTTCAATGCACAAATGGATCTGTGATCACACCAATTGAGATATTCCCTCCAAAAATGTGGATTGTAATTCATCTATGTCTGCCCAACCTATGCCACCTTTGTTTCCTATCATAAGCTTACCACAGAAATTAGACTAGAGATCTTTCATTTTCCTGAACTTTTTTTCTGAACCACACTTCTCTCTTTTAATTCTAGGCTTGGAACTTGTCCATTTGAAGTGTGAATAGATACTGACAGACAAGATCTATAGACATCAAAATGCAGCATACCTGCTGGATGAGACCATTTCTCACAACTATTGCAGGACTGGGTCTTTAATTTATAATCTGGGCAATAGATGTTTTCCATTCCCTTGATTTTTTTCTGTATATATGGTTGAGGCAAAACTCTTTTAAATCTTTATGGATCTCCTCCAGGAATCTATACAATATCCTGAAGATTGGTGTAATCAGCATAATGTCATCCACAAAAGGAAGCACGTGGGGTGGCTATTGTAATATTTATTGGGAAAGGAAATGGGGGGATTAGGAAAAACTGGGGATAAAGTGAGATTTGTATGGAGGTATGGAGGAATTGAGGGAAGAGAAGGAATGTTGCTTGGTGATGCAAAGGAGAGAGATGCCACCTGCCGAGAGGAAGCAGGAGGGGTCCAATAAGGTCTGTTTGTCATTGAATGACTGAGCTGATGTTCAGCTCCCTCTATGCCCAGAAAAGATAGTCCACTTATCTGACTGTGAATTCAAATAATATAAAGTTTAATAACCAGTTGGGATTGGAGTTTTTTTTTTTTCTCAGCTTCAGAGCTGAGGCCAGACCCCAGAGGCTGGTGGAGGGTTTCTCCCACTCCCATCTACTCTATATCAGTCCTTACTTTGTCTAATTCAGAATCTTAGCAATAGACAGAAAGCAAACAAGAACAGTTCTAACCTTCAGAAGTGATTGGGCCTGAATCTTCGGGATGAACCAAGAAGAGGCACACCACACCAGACTGGGCTGAACCAGCTCCACCCTCCTCCAACACCAGGAAGGAAGTCAAACCCCCAGGAAGGAAGTGCTAGTCACAAGACCCAACTGCCACTACCAGTTGCCCCTTCCCCCACCAACTGTTAGTCTAGTTTCCTTTCCACACTATACAGTAATTTAGGACAATTCTGATGATTTATGAAAAAGAATGCTCTCCACCTCCAGAGAAAAAGAACTGTTGGAGTCAGAATGCAGATCAAATAATACTATTTATCATTTGTTTATTTGGGTTTATGTTTTGGGATTTTGGTTTTATAAGATTATTCACTTACAAAAATGAAAATATGGAAATATATTTTGCATGATAATACATATATAACCCAGATTGAATTGCTTGCCAGCTCTGGGAGGGGGGAAGGAAGAAGGGAGGAAGACAATTTGGATCATATGACTTCAGAAAACTTATGGAGAAATTTATTACTGCATGTAATTTATAATCAGTAAATAAATAATAGCAATTTTTTTTAAAACCCTTACCTTCTGTCTTGGAGTCAATACTGTGTATTGGCTCCAAGAAAGAAAGAGTGGTAAGGGTTAGGCAATGGGGGTCAAGTGACTTGCCCAGGGTCACACAACTGGGAAGTGTCTGAGGCCAGATTTGAACCTAGGACCTCCAATCTCTAGGCCTGGCTCTCAATCCACTGAGCTACCCAGCTGCCTCCAATAATAGCAATTTTAAAAGAAAGAAGCACGTAGAGGACTTCACCATCATCCTTCATTACAGTCCATCACAGCAAGCAGCCTTCTCATTTTATGGTCTGATACATTTATGATCAGAGGGTACTGAACAAAGTTGTCTTTATCATAATATCTTTCAAAGAATTGTAATGATGTATGGATGTGAGAAGCATCTTGTTGAGAGAGCTTTTTATTTTTTATCTTTTATTTTTTAAATTTTTATTTAGTCAGTTTAGAACATTATTCCTAGGTTACAAGAATTGTATTTTATCCCTCCCTCCTCTAACCCCACCCTTCCCATAGCCAACACACAAATCCACTGGGTTTTACTTGTGTCCTTGATCAGAACCCGTTTCCATGTTGTTGTTTGCACTAGGATGTTCATTCAGAGTCTACATCCCCAGCCATATCCCCTTGACCCATGAAATCAAGCAGTTGTTTTCTTCTGTGTTTCTACTCTACATAGTTTTTCCTCTGAATGTGGATAGTATTTTTTCTCATAGTTTCCTCCAAGTTGTTCAGGATCACTGCATTGCCACTAATGGAAAAGGCCATTACATTTGATTGTACCACAGTGTATCAGTCTCTGTGTACAATGTTTTCCTGGTTCTGCTCCTTTCGCTCTGCATCACTTCCTGGAGGTTGTTCCAGTCTCCATGGAATTCCTCTACTTTATTATTCCTTTGAGCACAATAGTATTCCATCACCAACATATGCCACAATTTGTTCAGCCATTCCCCAATTGAAGGGCATCCCCTCATTTTCCAATTTTTTGCCACCATAAAGAGCGCAGCTATGAATATTCTTGTACATGTCTTTTCCCTTATTATCTCTTTGGGGTACAAACCCAGCAGTGCTATGGCTGGATCAAAGGGCAGACAGTCTTTTATTGCCCTTTGGGCATAGTTCCAAATTGCCCTCCAGAATGGTTGGATCAATTCACAACTCCACCACCAATGAATTAATGTCCTGACTTTGCCACATCCCCTCCAACATTCATTACTTCCCTTTGCTGCCATGTTAGCCAATCTGCTAGGTGTGAGGTGGTACCTTAGAGTTGTTTTGATTTGCATCTCTCTAATTATAAGAGATTTAGAACACTTTTTCATGTGCTTATTAATAGTTTTGATTTCTTTGACTGAAAATTGCCTATTCATGTCCCTTGACCATTTATCAGTTGGAGGATGACTTGATATTTTTTGTACAATTGGTTTAGCTTTTTACAAATTTGAGTAATTAGACCTTTGTCTGAGGTTTTTGTTATGAAGATTGTTTCCTGATTAATTGCTTCCCGTCAATTTTGGTTACATTGGTTTTGTTTATAAAAATTTTTTTTATTTGATGTAATCAAAATTATTTATTTTACATTTTGTGACTCTAAGTCTTGCTTGGTTTTAAAATCTTTCCCTTCCCAAAGGTCTGATATGTATACTATTCTGTGTTCACATAATTTACTTATAGTTTCCTTTTTAATATTCAAGTCATTCACCCATTCTGACTTTATCTTGGTGTAGGGTGTGAGGTGTTGATCCAAACCTAATCTCTCCCACACCATCTTCCAATTTTCCCAGCAGTTTTTATCAAATAGTGGATGTTTTGTCCCAAAAGATGGTATCTTTGGGCTTGTCAAAAACTGTCTTGCTGAGATTACTTACTCCAAGTCTATTCCACTGATCCTCCTTTCTTTCTCTTAGCCAGTACCATATTATTTTGATAACCACTGCTTTATAGTATAGCTTGAGATCTGGTGCTGCAAAGCCACCTTCCTTTGCATTTTTTTCATTATTTCCCTGGATATCCTTGATCTTTTGTTCTTCCAAATGAAATTTGTTATGGTTTTTTCTAATTCAGTAAAAAAAGTTTTTTGGTAGTTCAATGGGTATAGCACTAAATAAGTAAATAAGTTTGGGTCAGTATGGTCATTTTTATCATATTAGCTCATCCTACCCATGAGCAGTTAATGTTTTTCCAATTGTTTAAATCTAGTTTTTAATTGTTTGGAGAGTATTTTGTAGTTGTTGTTGTAGTTGTCATAGTTCCTGTGTTTATATCGGCAGATAGATTCCTAAGTATTTTATATTGTCTAGGGTGATTTTGAATGGAATTTCTCTTTCTAATTCCTGCTGCTGAGATGTGTTGGAGATATAGAAATGCTGATGACTTATATGGGTTTATTTTGTATCCTGAAACTGCTAAAGTTGTTGATTATTTCCACTAGCTTTTTGGTTGATTCTCTAGGATTCTTTAAGTAGACCATCATATTATCTGCAAAGAGAGATAGCTTGGTCTCCTCATTGCCAATTTAAAATCTTCAATTGCTTTTTCTTCTCTAATTGCTACTGCTAGTGTTTCTAGTACAATGTTAAATAATAGTGGTGATAACGAGCATCCTTGTTTCACTCCTGATCATATTGGGAATGCATCTAGTTTATCCCCATTACAGATGATGTTGGCTGATGGTTTTAGATAGATACTGTTTATTATTTGTAGGAAAGACCCTTCTATTCCTATACTTTCTAGTGTTTTCAATAGGAATGAGTGTTGTATTTTGTCAAAGGTTTTTTTCTGCATCATTGGGATAATCATGTGATTTTTGTTGGTTTTCTTGTTGATATGGTCAATTATGTGGATGGTTTTCCTAATATTGAACCATCCTTGCATTCCTGGTATAAATACCACCTGATTATAGTGAATAACCCTTGTGATGCCTTGCTGGAGTCTTTTTGCTAGTATCATATTTAAGATTTTTTGTATCTATGTTCATTAAGGAGTATGGTCTGTAGTTTTCTTTCTCTGTTTTTGACCTGCCTGGCTTTGGAATCAGTACCATAGTTGTGTCATAAAAGGAATTTGGTAGCACTCCCTCTTTGCTTATTATGTCAAATCATTTGTATAGTATTGGGATTAGTTGTTCTTTGAATCTTTGATAGAATTCACTTGTGAATCCATCAGGCCCTGGGGATTTTTTCTTAGGGAGTTCTTTGATGGCTTGTTCAATTTCTTTTTCTGATATGGGATTATTTAAGAATTCTATTTCTAGACACTTCCCAGCTTTGTGACTCTGGGCAAGTCATTTAACCCCCATGGCCTAGCCCTTACCACTCTTCTGCCTTGGAGCCAATACACAGACTCCAAGATGGAAGGTAAGGGTTTAAAAAAAATTCTATTTCTTCTTCTGTTAATCTAGGCAATTTATATTTTTGTAAATATTCATCCATATTACCTAGATTGGCATATTTATTGCCATACAATTGGGCAAAATAGTTTTTAATGATTTCCTTAATTTCCTCTTCATTGGAGGTGAGGTCTCCCTTTTCATCTATGATACTGTTAATTTGGTTTTCTTCTTTCCTTTTTTAAATTAGTACTTTGTCTATTTTGTTTGCTTTTTCAAAACACCAGCTTCTGGTCTTATTTATTAGTTTAATAATTCTTTCACTTTTGATTTTATTAATTTCTCCCTTAATTTTTAGGTTCTCTAATTTAGTTTTCTTCTGGGGGGGTTTAATTTGTTCGCTTTCAAGTTTTTTGATTTGCATGTTCAATTCATTGATTTCTGCCCTCCCTAATTTGTTAATATATGAACTCAAAGATATAAATTTTCCCCTGAGTACTGCTTTGGCTGTATCCCATAGATATTGAAAAGATGTCTCATCATTGTAATTTTCTTCAATGAAATTAATGGTTTTTATGATTCTCTAAGTAACCAATTTTGGAGAATCATATTATTTAAGTTCCAATTAATTTTTGATTAGGTGCTCCATGTACCCTTACTGATCATTATTTTTATTGCATTATGTTCTGAAAAGGTTGCATTTATTATTTCTGCTTTTCTGAATTTGGTTGCCATGTTTTCATGACCTAGTACATGGTCAATCTTTGTGAATGTACCATGTGTTGCTGAAAAGGTGTATTCTTTTTTGTCCCTATTTATTTTTCTCCATATGTCTATTAACTCCATTTTTTCCAAGATTTCATTCACCTCTTTTACCTCTTTCTTATTTATTTTTTAATTTGATTTATCTAAATTTGATAGTGGTAGGTTCAGGTCTCCCACTAGTATAGCTTTATTATCTATTTCCTCCTTCAATTCCACTAGTTTCTCCTTTAGAAATTTGGATGCTATACTATTTGGTGCATACATGTTGATTACTGATATTTCCTCATTGTCTATATTCCCTTTTATCAGGATATATTTACCTTCCCTATCCCTTTTAATCAGATCTATTTTTACTTTGGCTTTGTCAGTTATCATGATTGCAACTCCTGCCTTTTTTCTATCAGTTGAGGCCCAATAGGTCTTGCTCCAATCTTTAATTCTAACCTTGTGAGTATCTATCTGCCTCAGGTGTGTGTCTTGTAGACAACATATGGTAGGATTTTGGATTCTAATCCACTCTCCTATTCATTTACATTTTATGGGAGAGTTCATCCCATTCATGTTCAAAGTTATGATTGTCACTTGTGAATTCTCCAGCATTTTGCTATCCTTCCCTACTTCTGTACTTTCTTCTTTTGCTATATACTTTTAAACCAGTGGTTTACTTTTAATCAATCCCCCTAATCCCCTCCCTTAATATGCTTCCCTTTCTGGCCCCTCCCTTTTTGTTCCCTTCTTATTTTTTTAGGGTCTGTTAAGTTCCCTCCCCCCTCTTTGTACTCCCTCTCCCCTATCCCCCTTAGTTTTCCCTTCTCACTTACACTGTATGTTAAGATAGAATTCAAGATCCCAATGGATCTAGATGCTCTTCCTTCTCAGAATTGATTTCACTGAGAGTAAGGTTTAAGTGTTACCTATTATCACTCTCTTCCTCTCCTTCTTATAAGAGTATTCTTCCTCTCCCCTTCCCATGTGTATCTTTGTGTGATAAAGATTAACCTATTTATTTTATTTCTTCAAGTATCTCTTGGGGCCATCTTCAATTCCCCTCCACTCTTTTTCTTTTTTTGCATATCATCTTATAGTTCTTAATGCCCCAATTTCTTCCTATGAGTGATTCTTCTAATTAATATCATAATGAATACAAATTTTGAGTTACAAATAATATTTCCCCCATATATATGTATATATATATATATGTATATATGTAAGTTGATGTATTTGTAGCCCTTAAAGAAGAGAATTTGAATAAAAAAAATTTTACCCTTTTCCCTCTCTTTTTTATTTACCTTTTCATGTTTCTTTTGATCTTTGTGTTTGGATAACAAACTTTCCACTTAGTTCTGGTCTTTTCTTTACAAATACTTGGAAATCTTCTATTTTGTTGAATGCCGATACTTTCCCCTGGAAGTATATAGTCAGTTTTGATGGAAAGGTGATCCTCGGTTGAAGACCCAATTCTCTTGCCTTTCTGACTATCATGTTCCAAGTCTGGTGGTCCTTTAATGTAGAAGCTGCCAGGTCTTGTGTGATCCTGATTGGTGCTCCTTGGTATCTGAATTGTCTCTTTTTGGCTTCTTGTATAATTTTCTCCTTAGCTTGGGAGTGCTGGACTTTGGCAATTACATTCCTGGGAGATGTCTTTTGGGGATTTAGTGTAGAGGGTGTTCTATGAACTCTTCCAATGTCTATCCCCCCCCCTTGTTCAAGAACTTCAAGGCAGTTTTCTTGGATAGTTTCCTGTAGTATGATGTCAAGATTTCTGTTTATTTCTGGCTTTTCAGGTAGTCCAATGATTCTCAAATTGTTTCTCCTTGCTCTGTTTTCCTGATCTGTCATCTTCTCAGTGAGATATTTTATTTTTCTATTTTGTCAGTCTTTTGACTTTGCTTTATTAATTCTTGTTGCTTTGCAAGATCATTGGTTTCCAGTTGCTCAATTCTGGCCTGTAAGGCCTGGTTTTCTGCTTTAATCTTTTGATTTTCTACTATAATCTTTTGATTTTCTCTTTGAACTATTTCCCATTTTTCTGCTAGAAGGCTTCCATCTTTTTGATAAGCTCCAATTTAAATTTTCCCAGAGTTTATGGACAATTTCCATTTTTTGGAAGGTTTTGACTTTGTTTGAATTTCCTCCCGTATTTCCTCTGTAGTCTGAGTTTTTCCTCCTTAAAACTTTTCAAGGGTCAATGCCTTTTTTTTTTCCTTAGAGGGTGTTTGTTGCTCCTGTGCACAATTTACCATCACTGTGGAGGTTTTTCCTTCCCTTTTTAGTCAGAAATCTGAGTGAGAAGGGCAAGTTTTCTGTGTATGGAGTTAAGGAGCAAGGATTTTGCCTGAGGCAAACTCTCAAATACCTTCCCGAGAGTGCCCAACGTCTGGGATCCCCAGCCTGCCAGGATTTCAGGTGTAGCTGCTCTCAGGGGTAGGTCCTTGGTGGTTTTAGTCAGCTCCCAAGGACCTAGAGGTGCCCCTTGCTCACTCCAGAGGTGTCCCTCACTCACTTGCTGATTCTGACGCACGCTAGCTCTGACTCTTGCTCCATACGTGGGGTGGGGGAGTGTAGATCAGCTCATGTTTGGGTGGGAGCTTTTTTTACCCCCTTATAGTGTGGAAATGCCACACAACTTCAATGCTGCGCCCTACTGTAGAGTCCCTTTGTTCTTGTGAATTTAGGTGTTTTGGTCTTTTGAGGTAGTCTATATCAGCGGGTGCTGTAAGGATAATTTTACGGTTGTGATGTAATCTAAATTAACTTTGGTCACCAGGGAATATCCCAAATAAAAATACCCAAGTCAGCTGGAAATGTATGGTGATTTTAATTAATATAGAGGAAAGAAATTAAGAAATGAGAGAGAGAGAAAAAACTCTGGTTTCTAGTTAGAATTTCTAAGTCCCAGCCAGGGGAAGAGATTCTCAAGAAGTTTGGGCTTTTCCTGGAGGCTTCATGCCTCCAGAAAAGCAGGGTCACTAAGTTAGCTTTTCACTCACCAACTGTGACAGTCTTAAAGAAGTCTGGATGTTGGTCTTCCAGTTGCTCTTCTGAGTCAGTGCTCGAAATGTCCAAACGAATTATATTCTCAAAATGAATATCCCAATCTGAACTTTTCGTCCTCTTTTATAGATCGTTTACTCTTGTGTCCTCTCCTCTAAATTTTCACATCTACCAATCACATCAGACACTTTTCTCCAGGACTGTCCATTCTTTAGTTCTTATCTTCTTTGGTTAGATTATATCTTATTGAGTTACTTAACACTTCTTTAAGTTTACCTTTTGTTAGTTACTTAACCTTTTTGTAGTAAGGTCTAAAAATAGATTGTAGCTTAAAGGTCTAGTTTCACTATAAAGTAAGAGTTAAGTACCTTCATTGTTACAGTCAGGAGATAGCTAAATCCAATCTTCACAGTGCTGAGGAGAGGAAGCATCCCACGTCTAGATTGCTGCCATGCTTACCCAGAAGTCCTGAGAGAGCTTTTTAAAACAACATTTTGTTCTGCCAAAATAAATGTCTTTTAAAACAAACAAAAAAACAATTCTAGTAATGATTCTGGACTCAGTCTCTCAGAATGAAGCTGGCTACATCTAGTACATCAGGGTTCCAGGGATATCCATATAGGGTCTTTCTCCAATCCTATTGGCTTGTCTACATTCTGGTGTGTTTCCCTCTCAGTTGTTAGTGGAATAACATACCCTTTCCATTTACCAATTAACATCAATTAATTTTTTACAAAGGTGTGTTTACTATGATGATAAAACAAGAACAGAACAAATATTTCCCCCCAAAAAGAGAGCACCTTCTCCTTATGTCACCTCTGTCTCTAGGGAGATGAGACTCAGTTTCTACATAGCACTGGTTCTACCAAGTTCATGTCTAAATGAAGCACAGACACCAGATAGTCCCTATCTCATCTACTGCTGCTGTGGATTCTTCAGATCCTTGATGTTGTATGGGCTGGCCACAATGTGGACTTTAGTCCTAGACCAACTAGAGACTCATTTTCCTAACATCATCTCCTAAAACAATAATGATCCAGTTATGGGTCACTCAGTGGCCTCAGATGAGGAGGGCTCGAGTTTTCCTGTCATATCCCAGTTACATAATCAACAATCAGTATTTCTTAAACGTGAACTATGTACCAGGCAATGTTGATGTTCTCGGTTGGACCTGGTAAGACTCATCCTCTGAAAGTTTATGTTTGAATTTGTAATGAAACAAAAACCCAAAGGCCATTCAAACGTTTTTTGTTTTGTTTTTTTTGGTTAGCCAAAGAAGTACTTATTAATAGGTGGAATACGCAGCTGATTGGATTTAAGCTTTAATGACAATATATAGAACCATGCTATGCTTTTCCATTGCTTGTACTTTATTAATTCATTGGGTCCTCAAAACACCCAGGAGAGGAGGGTGTTATTAGCCTCGTTTACAGATGAGGGAATTAAGATGAAGGTTAAGTGACTTGGCCAGCGTCACATAGCTAGTTTGCGTCTGAAGACAGATTTGAATTGAGGTAGTGCTCTTCTTCTGACTTCATGCATAGTGCTCTAACCACTTCATCACCACGATGCCCCACAGGTAGCCATAGCAAAGGAGTATATTTAATATATTATATATATGACAATTTTCCATTGTGATTTGGCCATAACAAGTGGAAGGCTCTCTGAAGTAGAGACCTTGGGTGATGCTTGACATAATGTGTACAGAGAAGTTTTTTACATACTTCCCCACCCCTTAAAAGCTTACATTTCTAATCAAGGCTTAGTTTAAAATACCTGTCTCTTGCCACAGACTTCTGGACATATTAGATTGGAGATTTATATTGAAGTATATCAGGAATTCAGGTGACTAGACCTTCCAATTAATGAATGATGTAGAAAAAATTAGCTCTGAACATTCTAAATAATATTGCTTTGTTTTTATGTTTCATTGTTTCATTTATGTCTGATTCTTTGTGACCCATTTGAGGTTTTCTTGGCAAAGCTAGTGGACTAGATTGCTATTTCCTTCTCCAGCTCATTCTACAGATGAGGAAACTGAGGCAAACAGGGTTAAGTGACTTGCTCAGGGTCAAACAGCTAGTAATGTTAGAAGATAGACTTGAACTCAGGAAGATGAGCCTTCCTGACTCCAGATTGGGGACTCTATCCATGCTACCATGTAATATTACTTATTTAATATAATTTGCAAACCATTCCAAATCAGCAATCCCAAATAATCCATATATATTCTAGGGCACTGAAAGAACTTGTAGACTTGGCTCAAGATCAATGATTCTGCTTATTTCCTGACTGGCCGAACTTCATGGCTTCCATTTCCTTATCAGTAAAATTAGGGAGTTGTATTAGATGATTTCTAGCTTCAAAATTATAATCTAAATTAGAAATTTATTCACAAGTATAATATATAAAAATATGCAAACATATGATCTACCAAAAAACTTGACAAAGAATATGTTGACTTCTGAGAAGAAAGTGTCCGGTGACAAGATGGAACAACCTGAAGTCAAAGAATCATTTTCCCTACCGATCTACATTGGTGTTACCTTGTGCTTCCAGAGTCTTTGGGAAAGTCGTGTGTGCTCTTCCTTGTTAAATTGTCTGAGAACCTTGATACCAGAGAAAAACTAAAGGAATGGATTTGGGATAAATCCAGGTCATATATAGTATTGGGGGCAGTTGAGTAGCTCAGTGGATTGAGAGTCAGGCCCAGAGACAGGAAGTCCTGGATTCAAATCTGGTCTCAGATACTTCCTAACTGGGTGACCCTAGGCAAGTCACTTAACCCCCATTGCCTAGTCCTTACTGTTCTTCTGCCTTGGAACCAATATATATAGTAAGGTAGAGGTTTAAAAAAAATGTTTACAGTATCCTGACAATATTTCTAGAGCAAATCTCTCTCCTCTCAGAGAATACTCAAATCCAAGCTTGTATAACTGACAATTATATTAAGCAACTGGCTTTATCCAAAATTAAAGTAATGAGTAAACCTTTATCTTTTAAAATATGCTTTGGAAACCCCCCCAAAAAACAATATTTTTGGAAAATTTATAAAACATGAAAGGGCCTTATAAAGTAGGCAAAAGAATCTCATTTTTAGGAAAACACTAAAAATATTCAAATAAATTTCATAAAAATATTTTTAAATGAGAAACTATAATTTCTATTATAGACACTTGAGATTCTTGTTTTTATTATAAAGGACATGTTTACATAGCATGTTTGATATAAACACTGGGAAAGATATTCAAAATATAAAGTATTATCATATATAATAAATTAATCAACTCACACATGCCCAAAGAAATAATGTGATTCAGTGTTAAATTTTGAAACATGCCTTTTACATCAACAAAAATTTTTGGCATGAGAACTGGAGAACAGTTAATTCATCAAAGAATGAATAATTGTCACTTTTGTCCAGTTAAGAGACGAATAATAATAGTTTCAATACAAAATTAGTGCTGTTTTATGTAAACATTAGTAGAATAATGAAAACCATAATTATCGATGTATTTCCTTGTAAAGTAGTAACTTTATGTGTGGCTTTGGCAGCTGCTAGAAGCAAAATGTTGTTCACCCACATTTTGTAGAACTGTACTTCAGTATAAATTCCAGGAAAATTTTTTTTGCCACAGCCAAATCCAAAACTAGTAATTCCCATTAGGAAATATCTTTTAGATTCTGGAATATAGCACATGAAAGGTCCACCACTGTCACCCTAGCAAGAAAGATAAAAAGTTCTCCAGATGATATCAGTAAAATTTTTCAAGTTTTCTTTAAGTCACAGGAAAATTAGAATATCTATAATATTACACTCCATATCTATATAATTAAAGCATACATTTTAAATTTATTCCCAGTTTACAACTACTCATAACAGTTGTGCCCAATTTTTCTACTAATCATATATTTTCTGTTTACCCTCTCATTGAGTAGACTATGCAGCTAATTGTATTTAAGCTTTGAGACTATATATGACCTATATGTGAAATATATAGTATAAAAATATATGAGACCATGTTATGATTTTCCATTATTTGACCATTCTTTCTTCTTAAAGTCTAAGTGAATTAGTTAATTATTTCTATATTTACATCAGTTTCTCTTAAAAAAATAAATTTTTGTTCTATGGGAAGGGAAAGGGAGGAAGGCTAAGGATAAGGACAAGGACAAGGAAAAGTGTTTTTTATAGCTATATCATAATGAAAAGGAGAGTCAAAGAAGGAATAGGAAACTTGCTCAGTGTGAATGGGAATGGTCCTGTCCCTGGCAATGGAAAGAAGTCAAAGCTGCTTTATTTTTGTTTTCTCTGTCCAAGTGGATATGCTTTTCGTTTTCAGATATGACAAAACAAGAATGATATTTCCAGAGAACTGACGGCCAAGAAAAATCAGGAAGAGAACAAGCAGGAAAGCAAAGGTCTCTGAGTCCCTCCAATATAAGGATCAGTTGAACAAACTGGAGAGAGACCTTCACTTCCATTAAAGAATTCAAATCAACTAGTTCAGATGAACTACAGCCTTGGCTACTGACATGTCTACCAAATCACTGCCCATATCTGAAAGAACATGGAAAACAAGAAATGCACCCCAAGAATGGAAGAGGGCACACATGTTGTAGAAACGTAGTCTGAAAATTATAGGCCAGTGAATTTGATTTTAATTCATGGAAATATTCTAGAATAGATTTTTAAAGAAATAGTCACTGAACATCTAGAAAGGGAAGATGTGATTATAAAGAACCAACCTCTCATGTCCAAAATAGATTATGTTCTTTGGTGACAGGATTACCAAACAAGGAGATGAAGGAAATGCTATAGAAATAGTTTCCTTAGCTTTGGGTAAAATAGCTCATATTCTTCTAGTTCAGAATTTGAGAGATTCAAAAGTAGCTGGTGGTTAGAGTCAAAGAGTCTATCCAATTCCTTTAATCTAGAAATTTCATTTCTATTTTTGTTTCAAAGTCAGGGTTGCAAAGGACCTCCAGCAGACTGCCCCAAGGATCTGTGCTTGACTTATGCCAATGCAAAGATGTCATGTTTATCAAATTTACAAATGACACAGATCTGGGAAAGTTAACTAAGTTAAACATTAGTTTCCCTATTAGTAACTCTGATGGTAAAGTCAGAGTTTCAAAAGATCTCAACAGGCCACCGCACTGAATCTAATAGGAGAAAATTCAAATATGTTAAATTTAGTGTTTCACATTGGGATATAAAAACCAACTTCACTTGTGTAAAGTGGGAGAGTCATTGTTAAATGGGTCTTCTGAAAGTATCTGAATGTTTTAATGGACTATAACATAAGTGGTGGAGAACCTTTTAGAGATGGAGTCCCTGGCCCTGCCCCCATCCCTCACCCCCACACTGAGTGCCATGCCTGCCCCCTCAAGCCAGACCATGTGATGTGCCCCTCCCTGATTGCAGGGCATGCCCTGCCCCCCCCCACACACACACACCTTATCCCACACTGGAGAAGAAGGAAGCATTCCCATTGGGCTGCTGAGTTGGGCAAAGTGAGGAATGTTCTCAACCAGTATAAAGAAGGGCAGAGGAGTGATTGGAGCACTCCACTGCCTTCCAGCTCTGCCAGCTGCCCACCTTACCCCCTGTGTGCTCCCATTGGGCTGCTGGGCAAAGGAGCAGGGACTTTGAAAAATGTCTTGCCAAGGGTTTGCCATCACTAGACTTTAACCTCCAAAGGAGCCATTGAATGAACTAATATGATCTTGGGCTTCTATAAGAAAGGCACAGCTTTTAAGAATAGGGATGGCTCCATTGTACTTTGACCTTATAACCTGAGCTGAACTGGACATGTCCAGGCTTCCTAATAAGGAGGAGCCATGGAACATGTACAGATGGCCTGCATGGAGTTCTCTTTATCTTCTACCACATGAGCAGGGGTAGCCTCCTTCCACTGACTGCCTTCACCTTTAAAACTGGAAGGACCAAACCACCTGATCCTTTTTTTGCAGCTCTTTTTTTTCCTATTGTTCTTTGTGCTGAGTTCTTTTTGGAATCCTTATCTACTGCATCCAGGGGCTAAAGTTCCTCAGTTAGGATACTATAGACTGACCTGATGAGAGCAGAAGGACTTCTCTTATTGTTTCCCTTTTAACCTGGCTCAGAGAAGTGGACCTGCAGATGTTTGTTTGTGTTCTGGGTTCTCCTCAGTTTCAGATGATCCTCATGGGATTTGGGAGTTTGAGGCTTGGTGACCTTGAATCTGGGATGGCAAAGGTGTGGCATAGAAACTTTGAGAAGTCAAAGTTTCTGAGACTCAAGCCCAAGGGCCATTTTGGATTTGAACTGAGACTATGCTTAATGGGAACCAAATTAAGCTATGAACCTAATTCTCTTCCCTTCCCACTGAAGAATAAGGGGGGGAAGAAGGATTATGTCTCCCATAGTCTGGGACAAGTATGTTTGTATATTTGTTTTTTATATCATAGTTTGATATGGCTTGATATTATAATTTTTATATTATAGTTTTATATTATAGTTTGAAATAAATATTCCTTTGTCAAAGCTAATCTGACTATTAGTAGCTAATGTAACTGGAGTCCTGGGAAGCCTATAGCCCATACAATGGGGAAACACCATTGGTGGGGGCTAACAAATAGCCTAGACACTCCTAATCCTTTAAGAGTTCCAGAGAACCCTGGAGAAGGAGTGACATATAATATACCTGGACTTCTCAGGCAGTAGGGGATGGGGTAGTTGGTGTTACATCCTTATTGGACCTCATCTGATGTAGTTCTGAGTATCATAATTTTAAAAAGAATATTGATAAGGGGGCAGCTGGGTGGCTCAGTGGATTGAGACCCAGGCCTACTTAGAAACAGGAAGTCCTAGGTTCAAATCTGGCCTCAGACACTTCCCAGCTGTGTGACCCTGGGTTAGTCACTTAACTCCCAATGCCTAGCCCTTACTGTTCTTCTGCCTTGGAACTAATACACACTATTGATTCCAAGATGGAAGACAAGGGTTTAAAAAAAGAAAGGATATTGATAAGCTAGAATATCCACAGGAGAACAACCAGGATATCTAAAGACCTTGAATCTATTGAATATGAGGATCAGTTGAGATAATAGAGATTCCTAGCCTGGAGAAGAGAAGGTTTAGGGGTGACATTATAAATGTCTTCAGGTATCTGAAGAACTGTCATGCAATGTAGAGATTAAATTTATTCTGTTGCCCCTAGAAGAAATGAAGGGCAGACATTGCAAGAGAGGCTAGAAGTTAGAAAAAACTTCCTATTAGAATTATACAAAAGATGGGAAAGGAAGTGTTCAACTCTTCAAAGCTGAACTATCTCTTGTTGAGTATGTTAGTGTGAAAATTCTTTTCATGGATAGGTTAAATTAGTAACCATTATGATCACTTCCTCCATTCAATCAACACGAATCTCACTTTTCCATTTCATTTGAAACGTGAGCTGTTCTCAAGTGAAAAAACTGCAAAGTGCAACCGACCATATCAAAACAAGGTCCAAATCACTAAGAGAAAAGCATTTGCAAGAATTCTGGAGGTTTTACCCAAGATCATGCAAAATGACAAAGATGAGAAAAGATGGGAATACTCAATGCTGGAGAAACTGTGGCAACATTAATGCTCTCCACTGATGGAATTATGAAGTAGTTCAAATGATATGGCTTTCAATTTGGAATCAGGAAGAAAAAGTAACTAAACTGTCTGCCCCTTTGATCCCGAAATTTCATTTCTGGGCAGTTGTGCTAGAAACAAAAAAAGTTGGGAAACAATCAGAAAAACTATAGGTATATATGCATAGTAGAATATTATATGTATATGTGCACATAATGGAATATTATTGAAATTAGGGGGGAAAGTTAAAGAATTCTGATAAACATGATAAGATTTATATGCTCTGCTGAAGTAAGCAGAACACACAATAGCAACAATCTGAATGAAGAGATATGAAAAGGAAATCCAGTTCTGAATAATTAGTAAAACAATGAAGTTTCTGGAGGAGTAAATGTGAAACATGCCTTCTCTTTCACAGCAGAGAAATGGAAAACTTCTAGGTCAGAATATTACATGCATTGCCAAACACAATCTCTATAGCAGATATTTTTACTCCAATGTTTTGTGTTTTGTTTTAGTCACAAGGGAAGGTTTAGTGGAGGGATCAGAATGGGAAATGATTGTTTTATAAGGCAAAATGTGTCCCCCCCAAAATGTACCATTTCAAAGAGGACAGAAGGAATTTCTGAACCAGAGAACTAAGCTTCAAGGACAGAGCTCAGGTATCACTCTCAAATCACTTACAACCCCATGATTCTGTTTGTGTTCCATCCTGGCAGCTGCCTCTACTCATTCCTTTTGCCCTGAAAATCAGGGCTAAAAATCCATGGTGAGAAGACAGCTAGGTAGCTCAGTAGATTGAGAGCCAGTTCCAGTGATGGGATGTAGGTCCTGGGTTCAAAATGAGGTCTCAGATACTTCCTAGTTATATGACTCTGGGCAAGTCACAACCCCATTACCTCGCTCTTACTGTTCTTCTGCCTTGGAGCCAATACATAGTACTGATTCTAAGATGAAAGGTAAGTTTTTAAAAGAAAAGTAAGTGAACAAATGCCAGCTCCCAGTAGGCAAGACAGACCTTAGCTACGTACACTATCAAAGGGAAGGCAAGTTTAGATCCCTGGCAGACTTAAAGCCTTTAGTAGCCTTTATAGGCAGCGATCACATCGTTTGACCACATTTTAAAGGAAAGTTGTTGAACCTCACCATGCAAGTATCTACGGTCCCAGCTTCTTCTCCTGCACAAAATGAAGTGTATGGAACAGTCTCATCATAGCTTTCTTTACTATTGCAGATGTTTCGAGGAATGTAATGAACTTCTGCTTCTTGCAAATAAGAAGAATACCAACCTATAACAAAACATTGAGGTGATTAGGAATTTTGGTGATTTTTAAGTCAGAACTTTGCCATCTCACAGACTTTCTTTCCAAAGTATTGCCCAAGAAGAAAGCATTGTTTTCAATCCTACTTTAAATTTTTAGCAATAGTATTAAAGGGGGCCCACTAAATCCCATGGACTGGTGAATGTATCAAACATCAGATTGAAATCTTATCCATTTTTCTTGCCAGGAGAACATGAGCAGTGAGGCACTCCCAGGATTCTGTGTTCCACCAATGAGGACAATTCCAAGCAATTGGGCTTATTTCAACTAGAATAAGGGAAGCAATAGAAAGAAGAGGGTGAACGAAGCAAGATAACGGGCCAGTCATCATGGAAGGACCAATTCCCACCACTGATCCAACTTAAAAAATCTACAGGGGGCACCCATGAGCTACACTTTATTTCTTCAAAGACAGCTGATACTAGCAACTTTGAAAATTCACTCTTCGTGCCTAGATTAAAGATGCTTGGAAATTACTGAGAAATTATTAAAAAAACATTTTAAAAGAGAATGGTCAAGTGATCCACTAAGCAGCCAGCAATAGACTCATATCACACTACATAGAGTAAACAAGAAAGAAAACATTGACTGAAGCTACTGAAAAAATTTCCTTCCCTTGCTACAACCCATTTCTTGCTAGATATCTCTACCTATTTCCCACTAAACAGGGATCTTTGGCCTTTTGGGGTCCTGGCCCCTTTGGCCTTTAGGAAAGCATATGGAACTCTTTCCAGAATAATGCTAAATGAATAAAAATAAAATATACAGGATTAGAAAGGAGACCAATTAAACTGAATACAGTTATCAAAAAATTTTTAAATAAGTTCATGAACCCAAGGTTAAGAATCTTGCAATACTGACTCCGGGGTAGTTCTGGAAGAATTTTACAGATAACTGTTGAAGGGTAAGAGAGTGTTAACTGCCAAGGGATTGGTTATGAGTTCTTTCTATATTTCCTTGGTTAAATAAATTCTTTCCTTTAGTTTTCCTGTTAACCTGAGCTAAAGGGACCTGCAAAGTTCTTGGGTCTAATTCCCCATGTGAAGATGAGAAAACCGAGTCTTAAAAAAGTTAATGCAAGTTAATGAAATATCTGAGGTGAGATTTGAACCCCAGTCTTCCAACCACCTAGTCAAATGCTCTATCTCTATACCAAGCTGCCTCGCAATTTATAAATGAGGAAATTACGTTTGAGGAAAATTAAGTAAATTGTTCAGTGTCACATAGATCGTAAGTGGAAGGTCTGGGAACTGAACCCAAGTCCTCAGACTCCCCAAAGTGTTCTGTCTACTATATCATGCTTCCTCCTGGTATCCATTTACTTTGTATTTACTAATCTGAGAACCTGATATAGTCGGTGCCTCAATAGAAAGTAAATTCCTTGAGGGCAGGAAGAATTTCCTTTTTGCTTTTGTTTCCCCTATTATTTCATCAGTGTGGAGAACCCCGAATAAAGGAATTGAAATTCTTTCTACCAACACACATTAGTTAGCCTGCTCTATAACTCAGAATAGGAGCGAGCTGCCTGGAGCACTAAGAGGCTGCTACTTGCCCAGGGTCCCACACTTAGCAGGTCTCCTCACCGAGTAGAAACTTCATTAGCAATAGGTCAACTAAGCTGACTACCTTGGGGATAGTTACATGGCTTAATGGATAAAGAGCCAGTCCTGACAAAGGGAAGTCCTAGGTTCAAATTTAACCTCAGAAAATTTAAAAATAAAATAAATTGAATGCCTTTTCCTCTGTTCATTTCCCACTTAAAAAAAAAAAACAACCTTTACCTTCTATCTTGGAGGTTATACTGTATATTGGTTTCAAGGTAGAAGAGCAGTAAAAGACAAGCAATGGAGGTTACGTGACTTGCCCAGGGTCCTACAACTGGGAAATTTCTGAGGCCAAATTTGAACCCAGGACCTCCTATCTCTAGTCCTGGCTCTCCATCCATTCACTGATCCACCTGGATGCTCCCACTTCCCACTTTAGGACCTTGTTTGAATAGGTCTGAATTGGAGCTGTTGGAATAGCATGTAATTGCTTTGCCCCTTTATGAATTCTGTAAAAGGAGTACAAGCGCCTGCCTGGTCTTCTAGAACCAACAGCTGGATAACAACGAACCCCTTAGATCCCACCTTTACATGACATCCGCAAGGGTCTTTGAAGTCCTCCAGAGCATGTAAGTTAACCACCATCTCTGCTCAGCCCTAGACTTCTTTTCCGTCACTGCTGCTATGAATCAAACACATATGGGCAAAGGATCATTATCTTGGTAAAGTCAATATTTACCTTTTTCTTTTGTTCGGCCCCAACCGCTTATGAAGCACCTTGTTCTTCTCGTCAGGTTTACCAGAAAATCAAAGAACGGTAGGCAGATAGGCTGAATATAGTTATTAAAATTCACTTTTCTTTTTAAATGAAAAAGGGCTATATCATTTACATATTTTTCGGAGATAAAGTGCGGGTGGATAATGATTGTATCAATCTTTATTTTCTTAGACGTCTGAGGATGTTGGTAAAGATTATTGACTCCAACAACAGCTCTCCACATTTGAGGATCTCTGCAATAAAGAAATGCCTTTGTAACGATAGTAAAGTATAAAATCTAAAGATTTTCTTCTTTGGTCCTCAGTGTTATATTATGGAATGTATCTTTTTGCTTTAAAATTATATTAAGAGCTCAAATAAAAGGTGGAAAATAATTTTGACTAGTTCATGGTATTATAAAGTTAAGAGTTAGAAGATTGTAGAGATTATCTAGTTCAAACTGTTTTTCCAACAAAATGAAATAATACAAAAACCCTTTTTTAACATCATAATTTCTAGATAAAAATCTACTCCTTGACATTAAATCCTCTCTTATTACAAAGGAAAAACCATTCTGGAAAGATGACCAATTCTATAATCAGGTCTGACAATATCTATCTCTCTAATCTCTCCAGCTCTCTGTCAAGGCTAATGAAGAATGTTTTCTGGGTTTTTCTCCGAGACAAAGCAAGTCCTTCAATTTACAGAAAAGAAAATACATGTAAAGAGATTCTATAGCTTGCCCAAGGTCACACAGTGGCAGGGGTATTATATTTCTCTCCAAACCTTCCCCTTTACATCTCTGTTATTGTCCAGGGGAACCACCTTGCTCTCGGTCGCCCAAGCTTGTTGCCTCCATGTTCTCCTCGACTCTTCCCTTTCTCTCAACTCCTTTGCCCTATACACCCCAATTTGTCTAGTCATTCCCCTCACTGGGAGCCATCTACTTTGTTTCCAAGTCCTTGCCTACACAAGAAGCACTCTAACTATTCTGGTATGAGTGCCTGATATGATTCGGCTTCTTCAGCACACACGTGCACCTGTTGGTTCCTGGACCAAGATCACACCCTTTGAACATCACTAATCAGAGTAAAGTCTATGGACTAAAATCTAATCCACTGTGCAATTCGCAGCATCCTCTCTATCATTTGCTGCTTCTCAGCCACCATAACTGCAGATTATTTAGATAGTGGCTTGGGTCTAGAGCTGGTCAAGAAGAGAACAGGCTAGATGGACTTTCTGAAAATGCCAAGTCCTTTTCATGACTCCAAGCTTCAGGGTTTTCCTCCTCATTTTTTTAGTATTAAGAAAGTCTGAGATCTTTTTTCCATGTCTTGGAAATCCTCTTTTTCAATTCTTTCATGTTCTCCCAATTGGTAGCTCCAACATTTATGTCTTTGATGTGGATTTGATCTATCCAGGGTGCCTATCTTTTTTCTCTTTGGTGCCTCATTTCTACCTTTCTTATATACCCAGACTTTTATGTTAGGGTCGAAGTGTGGGGATTCCAGTGGCTTTGATGGAGAGAAGTAAAGGCTGATACTTTAGTGGCATGCCTGTATTCCCAGGGATTTATGCTCCAAGACCTACCATGGATGGCTGAAACCACAGATATCAGTGAACACCTTCTGACTCTAATGGGAATTATTTTCTTGTGCATATACATAGGTATAATGAAGCTTAATTGGTAAATTAAACACACACTGAGGCATTACCAGCATTAAACACAGGAAAATAAAGTCCATTGTACATTATTATATAGTACTGTACAGTAATCTTCCCCTTATTCTCAGTGGATGTGTCCAAGACCCCCAGTGGATTCTGAAACTGGGGACAGTCATCATTTAATTTTTAATACCTATGTTCACTTTATTGCAATGCTCTTTCACCTCAATTCTACTCCTTGGCAGGGCCTCGTACTCCCCAACCCAAAACACACACAAAATCCTTCACATGAAATTAAAAAAGCATGCTCAAAGAGACTGCTGCCTTGGACAGACCACTGCCAGGGCATAGCTCCAGTTCAGAGAGAGGACCCCTTTGCCCCACTTTGCCCACTTGCCTGCCCATCTGCCTGTCTGCCTGCCTGTCCAAGTGTCTGTCTCCCATCTATCCACTTGAGTCCCAACCTCCACATGTCCTTAAACCATGTATTAGCCCTACAGAAAGGAGACCTTTGCCCTACTCTGCCCAACTGCCACCACCCCTATCTTCCCTCTGACCTTTCAGGTCCCAGCCTCTACATGTCCTTGAACCACGCGTTAACCCTCTTCTTCAGCCAGTGGCAGCTCCCTCCCTCTGTCCCCTGGAAAGACTATGGGGAACTGAAAGTGGAGAAAGCAAAGCCTCAAATAAGGGGAGACAACTACTCTAAGAGTCTACCTGTTTTGTAGAGGATAGAGTATCAGGCATAGGGTATTTCTGTGGAATTGTAGTGAGCAGTCTAAAAGAATTTTAAAATAAAACCTAGATAAATAGATTTGCCCTTCCTAGTGGGTTATACCAGTGCACAGATATGCAGAAGTTTGCCTAGCTTCAGGCTCCCATAGGCAACTGGCCATCCTACTAGGGAATGGTAGGAGGTGCTTGTACTATGTGATGACAAGGAGCTTTTGTAATTGATTCCTGAGTTCAAGAGTTGAGAGAGTCTGGCATTCACAAATGGAAAAGGATAATTTTCCTGTTACTGAACTGGAATTTAGTGATTATACAAATAAAGGTCACCCACCTCTCATCTGACTTTTCTTTTTGACTTGAAAGTCTTGGACTGCTTTTAGCTACATCTAGACAAGATGCAGAAAGAAGGGCAAATGACATGTCTTTCACCGTGTGTCCATTAGCATATGGCTATCTCTGTATCTTCATGTTTTTACTTTCCTGATTTTAGGGAAGTGAATATCCCCAAAAGGAAATGTCCAGGAGATACACCCGAAGTTCAAAACGTATCAACCTCTAAGGCTACAGTAGCAGTCACAGTATCTGATAAAGAAACAGATTCATCTCTGACAGAACATGCCAAACACGCAGAATACTAACATTTTCTTCAACATCTAAATTAACTACATATAGTCAAACCAATGACTTGTCAGAGCTAAAATCAGAATTAGTAAAATGCAAGTAGAATTACTATAATAAGTATCATACAGTTAAAATAAATGTAAACTATGTAAATAAGCAATTAACCATCAAAAATGTGAAATGAACATAAGATTTGACACAAATGTAGATTTACAATAATTTTAAACAAAAGTTTAACCAAAATAAATTAATAGCTCCAACAAGCAGACCAAAAGAATCCAGAAAGTGGATGACTTTGCATCTGATTAGTGGACCAAATGGAGAGTGATGGCTGCCAAAGGTCATGTGCTGTTAGAATAAAACATTTACAACATCTTATGATGAAGGATAATGAACAGTTATGAGCAATATTATCTCATAAAGTAGTAAGAGGCAATGGAAATTTTAAAGAAAGCTTCACAAGACTAAAGAGAGTGGCAAAAAAAAGGCAATTAAAGATGAAAATGAAAGGAAAACAACAAACAGAAGAAAATGAGAAATATTTGTAAAAACTAGTTTCTACCAAGGTCAGTTCAACCACTCGACTTGGCCTCAAAGTCTTAGATATCCTTATGGGGAAGCAGAAATGGCACTCATAAAGATTTATATAGATGGGGAAAGCAACCAGATAGAGCAGAATTTTTTTTAATTTTTATTTATTTTTTTAAACAATATTTTATTTGGTCATTTCAAAACATTATTCATTGGAGACAAAGATCATTTTCTTTTCCTCCACATAGCCGATGCACGATTCCACTGGGTTTTACATGTGTACACTTAGAGTCTCTCCTCAGACATGTCCCCTTAACCCCTGTAGTCAAGCAGGTGCTTTTCCTCGGCATTTTTATTCCCACAGTTTGTCCTCTGCTTGTGGATAGTGTTTTTTCTCCTAGATCCTTGCAGATTGTTCAGGGACATTGCATTGACACTAATGGAGAAGTCAATTACGTTCAATTGTACCACAGTGTATGAGTCTCTGTGTACAATGTTTTCCTGGTTCTGCTCCTTTCCCTCTGCATCACTTCCTGGAGGTTGTTCCAGTCTCCATGGAATTCCTCCACTTTATTATTCCTTTTAGCACAATAGTATTCCATCACCAACATATACCACAATTTGTTCGGCCATTCCCCAATTGAAGGGCAGTCCCTCATTTTCCAATTTTTGGCCACCATAAAGAGCGCAGCTATGAATATTCTTGTACAGGTCTTTTTCCTTATTGTCTCTTTAGGGTACAAACCCAGCAGTGCTATGGCTGGGTCAAAGGACAGACAGTCTTTTATCGCCCTTTGGGCATAGTTCCAAATTGCTCTCCAGAATGGTTGGATCAATTCACAACCCCACCAGCAATGAATTAATGTCCCTACTTTGCCACATCCCCTCCAGCATTCATTACTTTCCATAGCTGTCATGTTAGCCAATCTGCTAGGTGTGAGGTGATACCTCAGAGTTGTTTTTGATTTGCATCTCTCTGATTATGAGAGATTTAGAGCACTTTTTCATGTGCTTATTAATAGTTTTGATTTCTTTATCTGAAAATTGCCTGTTCATGTCCCTTGCCCATTTATCAATTGGAGAATGGCTTGATTTTTTGTACAATTGATTTAGCTCTTTGTAAATTCGAGTAACTAAACCTTTGTCAGAGGTTTTTATGAAGATTGTTACCCAATTTGTTGCTTCCCTTCTGATTTTAGTTACATTGGTTTTGTTTGTACAAAAGCTTTTTAATTTGATGTAGCCAAAATTATTTATTTTACATTTTGTGACTCTTTCTAAGTCTTGCTTGGTTTTAAAGTCTTTCCCTTCCCAAAGGTCTGACATGTATACTATTCTGTGTTTACCCAATTTACTTATAGTTTCCTTCTTTATGTTCAAGTCATTCACCCATTCTGAATTTATCTTGGTGTAGGGTGTGAGGTGTTGATCCAAACCTAATCTTTCCCACACTGCCTTCCAATTTTCTAAGCAGTTTTTATCGAATAGTGTATTTTTGTCCCAAAAGCTGGGATCTTTGGGTTTATCATATACTGTCTTGCTGAGGTTACTTGCCCCAAGTCTATTCCACTGATCCTCCTTTCTGTCTCTTAGCCAGTACCAAATTGTTTTGATGACTGCTGCTTTGTAATATAGTTTGAGATCTGAGACTGCAAGGCCCCCTTCCTTTGTATTTTTTTTCATGATTTCCCTGGATATCCTTGATCCTTTGTTCTTCCAAATGAACTTTGCTATGGTTTTTTCTAAATCAGTGAAGAAATTTTTTGGAAGTTCAATGGGTATGGCACTAAATAGATAAATAAGTTTGGGTAGAATGTTCATTTTTATTATATTGGCTCGTCTTAATGTTTTGCCAGTTGCTCAAGTCTAGTTTTAGTTGTCTGGAGAGTGTTTTGTAGTTGTGTTCATATAGTTCCTCTGTTTGTCTCAGGAGATAGATTCCTAGGCATTTTATTTTGTCTAAAGTGATTTTGAATGGGATTTCTCTTTCTAGTTTTTGCTGCTGAGCTGTGTTGGAAATATATAGAAATGCTGATGACTTATGCGGGTTTATTTTGTATCCTGCAACTTTGCTAAAGTTTTTGATTATTTCGATTAGCTTTTTGGTTGAATCTCTAGGATTCTTTAAGTAGACCATCATGTCATCTGCAAAGAGCGATAACTTGGTCTCCTCCTTGCCTATTTTAATGCCTTTAATTTCTTTTTCTTCTCTAATTGCTACTGCTAGTGTTTCTAATACAATGTCAAATAATAGAGGTGATAGTGGGCATCCTTGTTTCACTCCTGATCTTATTAGGAATGCATCTAGTTTATCCCCATTGCAGATGATATTAGCTGATGGTTTTAGATATATACTGTTTATTATTTTTAGGAACGACCCTTCTATTCCTATGCTTTCTAGTGTTTTTAATAGGAATGGGTGTTGTATTTTATCAAAGGCTTTTTCTGCATCTATTGAAATAATCATGTGATTTTTGTTGGTTTGCTTGTTGATATGGTCAATTATGTGGATGGTTTTCCTAATATTTCCTAATAGAACCAGCCCTGCATCTCTGGTATAAATCCTACTTGATTATGGTGGATGACCCTTCTGATCACTTGCTGGAGTCTTTTTCCTAGTATCCTATTTAAGATTTTTGCATCTATATTCATTAGGGAGATTGGCCTATAGTTTTCTTTCTCTGTTTTTGACCTGCCTGGTTTTGGAATCAGTACCATGTTTGTGTCATAAAAGGAGTTTGGTAGAACTCCCTCTTTGCTTATTATGTCAAATAGTTTGTATAGTATTGGGATTAACTGTTCTTTAAATGTTTGATAGAATTCACTTGTGAATCCATCAAGCCCTGGGGATTTTTTCTTAGGGAGTTCTTTGATGGCATGTTGGATTTCATTTTCTGATATGGGATTATTTAAGAATTCTATTTCTTCTTCTGTTAGTCTAGGCAGTTTATATTTTTGTATATATTTGTCCATATTGCCTAGATTAGTATATTTATTGCCATACAATTGGGCAAAGTAATTTTTAATGATTGCCTTAATTTCCTCTTCATTGGAGGTGATGTTCCCCTTTTCATCTTTGATGCTGTTAATTTGGTTTTCTTCTTTCCTTTTTTAAATTAGATTGACCAGTACTTTGTCTATTTTATTTGTTTTTTCAAAGTACCAGCTTCTAGTCTTATTTATTAGTTTAATAGTTCTATCACTTTCGATTTTATTAATTTCTCCCTTAATTTTTAGGATCTCTAGTTTGGTTTTCCACTGGGGGGTTTTAATTTGTTTGCTTTCAAGTTTTTTTAATTTGCATTTCCAATTCATTGATCTCTGCCCTCCCTAGTTTATTAATATATGCACTCAGGGATATGAATTTACCTTTGATTACTGCTTTGGCTGCATCCCATAAGGGTTGAAAGGATGTCTCACCATTGTCATTTTCTTCAATGAAATTATTAATTGTTTCTATTATTTGTTCTCTAACTAACCAATTTTGGAGTAGCATATTATTTAATTTCCAATTAATTTTTGATTTGGCTCTCCATGTACCCTTACCGATCAATATTTTTACTGCCTTGTGATCTGAAAAGGCTGCATTTATTATTTCTGCTTTTCTGCATTTGAGTGCCATGTTTCTGTGACCTAGTGTATGGTCAATCTTTGTGATTGTGCCATGTGGTGTTGAGAAGAAGGTGTATTCCTTTTTGTCCCTATTTATTTTTCTCCATATGTCTATTAACTCTAATTTTTCTAAGATTTCATTCACCTCTTTTACCTCTTTCTTATTTATTTTTTGATTTGATTTATCTAAATTTGATAGTGGTTGGTTCAAGTCTCCCACTAATATAGTTTTACTGTCTATTTCTTCCTTCAATTCTTCTAGTTTCTCCATTAGAAATTTGGGTGCTATACTATTTGGTACATACATGTTGATTAGTGATATTTCCTCATTATCTAAAGTCCCTTTTAACAAAATATAGTTACCTTCTCTATCCCTTTTAATCAGGTCTATTTTTGCTTTGGCTTTGTCAGATATCATGATTGCAACTCCTGCCTTCTTTCTATCAGTTGAGTCCCAGAAGGTCTTACTCCATCCTTTAATTCTGATCTTGTGAATGTCTACCCACCTCATGTGTGTTTCTTGAAGACAACATATGGTAGGGTTTTGGATTCTAATTCATTCTGCTATTCATCTACGTTTTATGGGTGAGTTCATCCCATTCATGTTCAAAGTTATGATTGTCATTTGTGGACTCCCTGGCATTTTGATAACCTCCCCTAATTCTGACCTTTCTTCTTTAGCTATAATCTTTTAAACCAGTGATTTACTTTAAATCAGTCCCCCTAGTCCCCTCCCTTGATATGTTTCCCTCTCTAGCTCCTCTCTTTTTGTTCCCTCTCCCTCCCTCTCCCTCTCCCCTCCTTCCCTCCCTTTTTGTGTTCCCTTCCCCCCTCCCCCCCTTGGTTTTCCCTTCTCCCTTACCCTGTTGGATAAGATAGAATTCAAGATCCCAATGGATCTGGATGTTCTTTCCTCTCAGAGTTGATTTCACTGAGAGTAAGGTTTAAGTAAAAACTCTCTTCCTCTCCTTCTTATAGTTTTCTTCCCCTCCCCTTCCCATGTGTATCTTTGTGTGAGAAAGACTATTCTATTTAGCCCCCCCCCCCCATTTCTTGGAGTATATCTTAGTACCATCAATGATTCCCCCCTCCCTTTTTCTTTCTATCCCCCTTTCTCCATATTATCTTGATGCCTCAAACATACCCTATGCGTGATTCTTCTTACTACTCTAATGATGCGTATAATTTTTGAAAGTTACACATTACATTTTCCCCACATATTAATATATATAAATTGCTATAAATGTAGTCCTTATAGAAGAGACTTTGAATAAAAGAAAAAGATAACATTTTTCTCCTTTTCCCTTTCCTTCATATTTACCTTTTCAGGTATTCCATGTTCTTTGTTTTTTGATATCGAACTTTCCACAGAGCTCTGGTCTTTTCTTTGCAAAAACTTGGAAATCTTCTATTTTGTTGAATTCCCATACTTTCCCCTGGAAGCATATAGTCAGTTTTGATGGATAGCTGATTCTTGGTTGAAGACCCAGCTCTCCTGCCTTTCTCTAAATCATGTTCCATGCCTTATGGTCATTCAGAGTGGAAATTGCAAGGTATTGTGTGACCCTGATTGGCATTCCTTTATATCTAAATTGTCTTTTTCTGATTTCTTGTAAGATTTTTTCTTTTGCTTGAAAGCTTTGGAATTTGGCAATTACATTCCTGGGAGTTGTCTTTTGGGGATTTAGTGTAGAGGGTGTTCTGTGAACTCTTTCAATGCCTGTATTGCCCCCTTGTTCTAGAATCTCTGGGCAGTTTTCTTTGATGATATCTTGTATTATGAGGTTGAGATTATTATTTATTTCTGGCTTTTCTGGTAGGCCAATTATTCTCAAATTGTCTCTCCTTCCTTTATTTTCCAGGTCTATCACCTTGTCAATGAGATATTTTATGTTCTCTTCTAATTTCTTGGTCTTTTGGCTTTGCTTTATTAATTCTTGCTCTTTTTCAAGATCATTGTTTTCCAGTTGCCTGATTCTGACCTTTAAAGCCTGGTTTTCCTTTTCAGTTTGGTCACACTGTTTCTGTAGTTGCATTTTTTTGTGTTTCAGATTGTTGATTTCCTTTTGCATTATTTCCCACTTTTCCTGCCAGAAGGCTTCCATCTTTTTTATCATTTCTGATTTAAATTCTTCAAGGGTTTGTGGAGAGATTCCATTTCCTTTGGAGGGTTTTGGAGCATTTGCTTGTGTTTCCTCTTCTATCTCCTCTATATTTTGTATTTTTGCTCCAAAAAATGTGTCCAAAGTCACCCCCTTCTTCTTGCTTTTCTTGGTGTTTGGAGGCTTTTGTACTTCTGTACTGTTTTCCATCTCTATCTGAGTGAGGAGGACTGGCTCTTCGTGTATCTGTCTGATGATCCGAGGCTTTAGCCCAGGCAGATTGTCCTTTCTCCACCACTGTTCTGTCTTCCCGGGGAAGCCCAGAGCCTGCCCTCCCCTACCTGCCGGCATTTCAGGTGTTACTGCTCTCAGTTCCCTCCAGTTGCTTCTCTGCTGCCTTACTTCCATGCTCTGAGCCTGGCACAGCACTGTCCGCAAGGTACCTCAATGCCTTTGCCGGCCCTGAGGTTTCTGTTCTTTCAGAATACTGTGCACTCTCCCTAAGGGGGAAGGGGTCATGGCCTCCCTGAGCACTGAGGGCTCCTGATGGGATTAAGTTCAGCTGGGTTGGGCTGAATGAGCCCCAAAGCAAAGGAAACCTCCTCTGTAGTCTGTGTTAGATGCCTTGAGGCTGGCCCAGGTTACTTTCAAGGTAAGCCCTTCGGAGCAACCCCTTTGCCAGCCCTGAGGTTTCTGTCCTTTCAGAAGCTCTGAGGGCTTCTGATGGGATTAGGTTCAGCTGGGTTGGACTGAATGTGCCCTGAAGCAGGAATCTGCTCAAATGGAAGCAGGAACCAACTCAGATGGAAGGACCCAGCCAGGGGGCTACAGGCTCCCCCCATCTCTCTCTGTTTCCCTGCCGTCTGTGTTGGGTGCCCCCGAGACTGGCCCATGTTGCTTTCAAGGTGAGTCCTTCAGAATAGCCGGCCCTGAGGCTGTTTTGCCAGCCCTGAGGATCCTGCTGCTGCTGTGGGCTCAGCGCTCTGGGTTGGGGGGGAGGGGTCCTGGGATCTTTCTTCTGCCTTCCCCTTAGATCCAAGTGATCTAGGATTCTGGCTTTTGGGGGGTGTACCTTTTGATCCGAGTCCAGAAAGAGGGTTCCCCGGGTCTGTCCTGCTGTTCAGTTTGAAGTTTGGTGCCCTAGGAGCATTCATTCAGATTGTGATTGGTAAGGAAGGGTTTTCAGAGGTCTGAACTTTTGCTGCCTCTAAGCCGCCATCTTGACCAGAAGTCTAGAGCAGAATTTTTAAAAATCAAATCCATGTTGGAGAGTGATATAATTGTGACAACATTGAATATCATTGTAATTCCTCCTTCTTTATTGAAGCAGACCAATGACATTGTGGGGTAGTGTCTTGACTTGCTTATGAGTTGGATTTAAGTGAGGCAAAGTTACATAAATTTATCAGTGTCACCTCTCTCTTCCAGAGTCATCAAAGTCCAAAGGCAAGATGAAAGGATGACTGGCAATGGTCAGATGTGCAGTGGATGACCTTGGTGTCTTCAATGTCTGATCAGGCTCTAGGTTCTCCACAGTGCCTGCTTCAGTTACCTTCATGGCTTGCCTCTTCAAATTGCTCACCTCTGCCCATTCCACAAGGGGAAGTCTTCAGATGCCGAGAGTAGACATCCCTCTGACTCACTGACAGGTCTGAGGTGTGTTGGATGGTTTTCTGGGATATGACTGCTACACATGCTATAGCTTCTTGGAGACAGGTGAAAGTTGAGTGTCATGAGTGTCATACCAAAGGTAGATAAACAGCTCTGAAAAGGACTGGGCAAGTATGTCCCAAGGGATTAAAATATCAGATATATGAAGGAAGGAAGGATTTCCAAGGCATGAAAAAAAATCCATATTTATAAATACTAAAAAAGATGACTAGGAAAACATTAGTAACTAATAAGCTATATGACTACTTCCCCATCTATACAAATCTTTATGTGAGTTATTTATATACCAGGTGAAGACATATTTAATGAGAATTAATCTTGTCTAAGTAGTTAAATAATACAAAAAGATAGGAGACTAAATCTAACAAAATTCAGAACTCTTTCAGCTAGGTTGCATTTTATCTTGTGCATCCACTGAGGCATAAATAGAGAGGATAATGAAGAACAGGAGGAGGAGGAAGAAGAGGAAAAATAGTTCTAAATTGTGTATGTTAGCCAAGAAAAACTGCTCTATCATCTTTTTTGTCCCTTTGGGCTGCATCCTAAGCTCTTAATTTAAAAACATAAAAACAATTTAGTCAAAATTCCCAATATTTCTCCTTAAGCCTTCAGAGGAACCCCCACCCACAGAAAATGACTAGAAGAAAATTTATTTTCTGTGATGTGATTCGCAGTGCCCAGAACACTGTTAATGGAAAGACTTGAAACATTTAAACCTACATTAGAATCTCAGCCTTGACATATAGTTGTGTGAATTTGAGCCTGTCAATTAACATTTCTGAGCCTTATCTACAAAATGTGGATATTTATACAGTCTATGTCACTTTTCACATGTGTAACTGCTGAAATAGGGCATGATATGAATACATACCTATATTTTTCAAGGCAATGGGCAGCAGTGATGACCCACCTTTTTTCAATTAAGGACCCCCCACAAAAATGTTTAGACTGGTTGTGAAATGTCATAACCTGCAGGCTAACTATCCATGGCCAAGATCCTTTTGGCGCCCTGTGACCACCTATAATTCGAGATCCTTCTATCTCATTTTTCAATGGTACTCTTCCACATTCTAGAAAGAGAAAGCATAGAAAGCATTCATAATTTGTCCAGGATGGACTAACTGAGATTCATATTTATCTTTTAAATTGTTATTGATTCTCCCAGGTTCTGAGTACATTATTTCAATTTTCTTCAAAATGGGGGTTCAGCAGGCTATGGTCTGAGAGTGGGAAAATGCTATAATATGTTGTATAGACAACGTGGCTCTTGGTTTCAACATGGAATCTACAAACCCGGAACTTGTAACCTAGTAAGATCTGATGAACCCTAAATTTTAGGAATAGCTGATAAGCTGGAGACGCCAAAGCTTGGGTTTGGGGGTGGCGGATTAGGTTTTGAAGGGTTTGTTATGCCAAAGGGGAGGAGAGATACCCTTTAACTTTTTCGTTCCTGGGTGGAAATGTATTGTATTATGGTGATATCCAAACAATGATGTTTTCCAGTAGTTAAAAAACATTTCCGACAATCCTCCCCTTCCAGCTTCTTTAATATGCTGTGTTTTCCCACTAGAATGTTAGCATTTGGAGAGGGACAGTCTTTTTTTGCTTGTAACGGTATTTCCAGCCCTTGGCTGGCACGCAGGAAGCATTTAATACATTCTTTATCTCCTTTCTCTGCTGGCTTATTGAAAGCTTGATGTAAGCTTGCAGAGCTTAACACATTAATTAGTAGCAGCATTGTCAGACACTTTGCATTTATGATAAATTTATGATAAATATATTGGAGCTGCTAATGAGAGAGAAAATGTCCACGAGGGGATGGAAACTTTCGGTTATAGGTAGTATCAGTATCTTCCCTCTCTCTTGCCTCAGTTTCCTCATTTGTAAAATGTGGAGTTTATGTCCGCCATTTCCAAGGTATTGTTCTTCTAATGTGATTTCTGGCTAAAAGGTGGAAACACTCTCCCAAAACTGGCATTTGGGACCCCGGACTCCTGGGGAAAAGGTTTAGTCCGGGGTCCCAAATGCTAATTAGGAAGGATGGGAGGTTTCTCCAAAAAGAGAGGCCAGCTTGGGGACTGAAACCCACACCCGCTTTACAAAGAGGGAATCTGAGGCTTCTGGGCATAGTGTCAAGGCTCTTTCCGTCTCCGTCCATTAGTTTTTTTTTTTTAAACCCTTACCTTCCGTCTTGGAGTCAATACTGTGTATTGGCTCCAAGGCAGAAGAGTGGTAAGGGCTAGGCCATGGGGGTCAAGTGACTTGCCCAGGGTCTCCGTCCATTAGTCTAGCGCGCCTCCCCCAGACCTTCCTCTTCCACCTCCAGCCTCCGCCCCGCTTCCATCTCCATCCCTCCCAGCACCCCTTGCAGCCTGGCTCTTACTCTTGGTGAAGAGCGACACCTGGTGGTGATGACTGATACACGTAGCCCCCGCTAACCACAGGGCGATGCCCAGACACCTCAGTCCCATTTTCCGGCGCTGTGCTCCCAGGACCTCCGCCAGCAGCCAGAGAGCGAGGCCAGCGGGCTGCGAGCCGCAGAGGCAGCAGTTGGCCCTCGGGGAGAGCAGGCTGCGGGGCGGACGCGCGTGGACAGCTGAAGGGAGGAGGAGGCTGGACTCTCCTCCCCCCCCCTCCCCCCCAACCTCTGGGTCTTTTCATAGCTTCATCTTTGGACCCACTGAAGTCAGCCCTTCATCCTCGGGAGAAAAAGCAACCAGTCCCGACTGAAATTCTCCCAAAATGCCCTCAGTGCTCAAGGACGCCCCGCCCCTACATGTCCCTCTCTACACAGAGTGCGCCTCGATTTCTCCAGGGATTCCTTCTCCATAGGTGATGTCCTTGGCAGTCCAGGCAAGTTCCCTCTGGCTCTCTGTCCGAAAGAAAATCGCCCCTCAGAGCTCTGCCGCTGTCAGGGCAGCCCTAATATTCTAACTCCCCCCTCACCAGGACCGGAAGGAGAAATATATATATATATATATATATATATATATATATATATATATATATATATATATATATATATATATATATATATATATATATTTCAGTAATTTTATATATATTTACGTAAATATATATAAAATTACTTAGGGGTTCTGGCCCAGGATACAGTTCTTAACCGATTGGTCTTTAATCCGGACTAGAGTCATGAATAGCACAAACATTCTAGGTCTACTTCAAAGCAAAAAGGAAAATAGAAACGTTTGTGAGATCTCATAATGTACTCCAGGCAAACTATGCAAAATCTACCCATTCCTTATTGGCAGCGAAACTCATTCTGAAGAGAGCAATACTTCTCTGACTTTAAAGAAACAAACTAGAAAAATGATTGAACGATTATAGCCTAAAACAAGGTGGAGGGGAGGGGGATTGCCAATTTTTCTCTAGTGGATCTAATAACAAAAGTTCTGGGGGGAGATTTTTTCCTTGACCCCACAAATACCAAGAGCTCAATGTTTGTTCCGGCAGGCACTCCTTAGTAACAGCAAAGGATGGAGGTATGGCACTCCAGAAGTTTGGATGGCAGGTGAAAAGAGTTTTCGCCAACCTTTCTTCTCTTTCTTCCTCCTTTGTCTTTTGCGATTTAATGAACCATGTGCAAGACAGATCATCTGTCTGTCTGTCTCCCTTAGTCACACAGGAGTCTTTAATTTGGCAGGTCTAACCCCCCCCCCCCCCCCTCTCTCTCTCTCTCTCCTCTCTCTCTCTCTCTCTCTCTCTCTCTCTCTCCCCCCCCTCCCTCCCTCCCTCTCTCTCTCTCTCTCTCTCTCTCTCTCTCTCTCTCTCTCTCTCTCTCTCTCTCTCTCTCTCTCTCTCTCTCTCTCTCTCTCTCTCTCTCTCTCTCTCTCTCTCTCCATCCCTTCCTCCCTCCCTCACACACAACACTCTTCAGTTTGGCATAACAATCCCTTCATAACCTAATCTGCCACCCCCAACCCAACCCATTTCCAGTCTTCCTATCCCTTTCTACCCATCACTTACTCCAGTGATCCAGTGACACTGGTCTGCAGACTATTCGTCAAACAAGATACTTCATTTTTTTCTGGCTGTCTTGTGCTTAGAACACTCTTCTTCCTCAACTCCACCTACTGGCTCCCCTGGCATCCTTTAATTCTCAACTAAAATAAATCTTGCACAGGAAGCCTTTCTCAAACATTCTTTTATTATTCCTATTTTTCCTGCAGATAGCATGCTTGTTGTCTTCTTGTTAGTTTGTGAGTACCAGGAGGGCAAGTATTGTCTAGTGCTTAGCATATTACAGGGCACTGCTTATTCACTGCATTGGCACAACTAGCTCATTTTTTTAGTTTAAGGGTAAGATTATGACCCCCTTCCTCTACTATTTATGGAATTTTTATTAAACAAAAGTTAGGAGTACAATCACAGTTGCTTTGAATTGGGAAATTTTCTAACATATGAACAAGCTTGGCTGTCCTTAATATAAAATATATAATGTTTAAAAAAATATAAAATATATATTTATAAATACTACCAGCTTCACAGTTGAAGCGAAATTCAGATTACCAGAAACATTTAGAAAAAGAAGTATTGTGAAATATCTGTTAATGGACAGGCATCAAGAGAAGAAATTAGGGGCAAAGCCAACCTTTTCACAGAACTCTACTTAGTCCTTGAAGTAGAGAAAATCACTGACTTCAGGTCATGTCTTCTGCTCTGAGATGTTGCAGGGGACAATAGCTTTCTTCTTTCCAGGCCCAGCTCAGTTTTACCTTTTCTTTCTCCTTTATCTCTTTGCTCCCAGCTTTGCTTAGTAAGTCTTGGTGCTGCTGTTCCTATGTTGGGGTCCCTATCAGTCCTCAGTGTTTCTGTGTGTCTTTTAGAGAATTCTGGGCTATAATTCAATTTTTCTTTCTAGCTCAAAGATTTTGATAGTCCCAAAATGCCTCTCTGAGCCAATGTCTTTGAGTTAACTGTTGCCTATATTAGTGCCTGCCACATAGTAGATGCTAAATAAATGTTTTAATGATTAATTATCTAGATGCTTATGTCCTGTTATGTTATAGTGCCATATACTAATGCAGGTATTATTACCTGATGAAGTGTGCTTTTATTATTATCTTCCAGTTATGTTCATTTGTTTTGTATTATAAACAATGGTATACAATACAAATGTATTTGTTATCAATTTGTTATCTTGCCTGGTTTGACTGCCAGAGGGCAGGTAGGTTGGATAGAGTATAGGGCCTGGAATCAGGAAGACCTAAGTTAAAATCCAGCCTCAGGCTGCAGGTTATCTAGCAGGTTATTTACAGGATTCAGGATATTATATCATTTTTAAGGTGATGTTCTCATTAGTCAGCAACACAACTTCATATTGGGAGAGTCTTTGCTGAGTAAATGCTTGCAATTTACATCTTTTTAGTATTGCTTCCAGCTGTTGGGCAGAATAGACACTCAGTTTGGATCCTAGCACTAGATCAGTTGAATTTTGGATCAATAGGCCTGCGACCACAACTGCTCTTGAACAAGGCATCATGCCTTTGGCCACATTATCTAATTGAGCACTGTAATAAACCACTGACTTAAAATTGGGTCCTAAGGATTGCACTAGTATGCCTGAAGCTATTCCCTAGACTTCATGGACAAACATGGAATTTTTTGTCATAGTCAGGGATACCGAGGGCTGGAGCTGTTTAAATTGATTCTTTGAGTTTTTCTTGGGCTTGAAGATGTTCTTTATTTATTTTCAATGGTTCTGTGACTGTGTTCATTGAAAGGTCTGTAAGACATTAAATTTTTTGTTATAGCCTGGAATCCACTGTCTGCAGAACCCTGTCATTTCAAGAATCGCTTTCCATTGCCATTTTGTTGTTGGCACACTGAGTTTTTGGATGTCAGCTATTCTTTTCTTGGATATCTGTCTAATCCCTGTAAGAATTAAATTTAACATACAAAACTTAAGTATTGTATTTATAAGATTTATTAATAACAACTTGAAATAAAAAACTAGAGTAAAACCTGCCTAAATTGACCACAATCTTGAGAAAGAAGAGAGAGATATGGCAGAGACATCAAACTATATACAAACATGACCACGCAATGTGGTGGAGAGAGGAGAGGAATTCTGGGAAATATTGAAGGATTTCTGGTGGATGGAGTCCAAAGGTTCAAAATTTTAATTAATACATTGCCCCTGTGATCCTTTGGGATTTTAAAATATAACCAACTTATAAATTGCAATAATTTGTGGATAAAAGGAAAAGAGAACAAAACCAATGATTGCTACATTGACAAAAAGCCAATTTTGGGGCAGTCCACTTTGGCATAAGAGTATTCATTCAAAACAAATGCATTCAACTCCTCAAACTTCAATTTGGATCTTCTGGTGCAGCATGTGATCTTTGCATGCATCTTCATGGCGCCTTCACCAAACAGTTTGCTTTCTGGATTCTGGGAGGTAGCATGTTTCTTATCCTAAAATTACTCCCCCAAAATTTTAAACTTTGCATTTTAGGATAATAATACAGTATCCCCCTCCCCCCCCCCCCCCGAGGAGGATGGTGACAAATATAGGGATCACTCTGGAATCATAAATGAGTTATGAGGTGTATGAATCAATTGGCAAAAGAAATTTTAAAAAAACATCAAAAATCCAAATAAAAGAGAAAAAATAACTTGTTAATGAAATATAAAATATCAAAGTCTTATGTCTAAAAATATAAGTAAAGGAAAACAAAACTATAACAGGTTTTTTAATCAGGACCCAATTAAAATGATTTAAGCAATTATGCACTTATCCAATCAGTAGCCAGGACTACAGAAAGTTTGCCAGTCATGAAAGACAGAAAAGGGACTAGATTATGGGAGCCAGGTAGGAGTCAAAGTGAGATGCTTGATATAATAATGTAGGATGAGGAAGACCTGCCTCTAACATATGTCAAACAGCCACAACTTCAACCCCCAAACAAATTCAAGTCCTCTTGTCTTGGCTCAAAATTTCATCACTCCCATTTGGATTGGTTGGTTTCTTTGACCTTGTACTCTATTGTGTAATAATAAAGATATAGAAGAGGATTGAAGAGGTACTAGGGGATAAGGAAGGGTTTGTAATGGGGAATGGGACAGAGGAAATATGGCTGCTGGTGAGGTAAAAGGAGAAAGTTACTCCCTGCTAAGAGACTGTGTTAGAAATTTCCTCTCTTCTCTCAACCCACAAGAGAGTTACCCCTGGGTAAGGTTAGGTTAAGGATGACAGGACCAGTGCTTTTGAGTGACTTCCGGGAAATAGGGAGTTTAATCCTCAAAGCTTAACTGGTAATTGAACCCCAGAACTCCCCCTTGTCTGGCAGGCAGACTGTCACTGTTAGTTTTCATTGTTTTATGCTAGTCTAAATGCTACCTTAGCCACCAATCTCTCTCTTTTTGTTCTCCCTTCAATATGAATCTGGATGCGATCTTCTATTTTTCAAGTAGTTTAAGAATTAGCATAAATCAAGAAAAGGGGATAGGTAAGTGGGAATAGGAGACCCTTGATGCTTCTTCAGCTTAGCCAAGAGGGCTCAGATTCAGCTTTCTTTGTCTTCTACCTAGCTTACTAAACAAAAGGCAAGTATATTTCTTGGGAAAGTCAAGGGATGGAAAAGATCTTCTGGGTGATCCCCTGAAGTTAAGGGATCAACCCCTTTCAACAGCTGAATTTTGTCTTGTTCTTCCTCTAATGAATGCTTTCACACAACCAGGAACCTTTTTCTCCAGGGTAAGGGAATGGAGGCAAGGTACTCTACAGGTTGGAATCTAGAGCTTCTGGTTATGCTTCACACTCAACCAAGTTCAGAGCACAAAGACCCTTCAATTAGCAGTTTTTCCCACAATCCTCTCCTCTCACTCCAACTGTCACTCCCTCTGCCAATCACATTCCAACCACTGTCTGTTCCACCTCAGTGGGCAGAAATGCAAAAGCTTGATTCACAGTTTTCCTTTCCACAATTGGCACTATGCAGTTAGCTTTGTGTAGTAGCTTTTTTGGTATTCCTTTCTCTTGGAATCATACAGAATCATTAAGCAAAGTCTCATAATTTTAAAACAATGACATTATTTCTATAGGCTAAAGCTTTGGGGTATGCATTGACATTAGAGCAAATGTATTTTATATTTATATATTTTATATTACTACAAAATCAAAAAAGTTAAAGAAAAATCTTCTCAATACTGGTGATATGTGTTTCAAATACAAAAAGGAGAGAAAAAATAAAACTCAAATGCTATATTGCACATGCAAAGAAAAACAATAATAAAATGTTTTTAAAAAATCAACAATATAGTGTACAGTCAGTGGCACACTGTGTCAACCAAGGAGAGGTAGAATACAAAGCTTACTCACCCCAAAATGAGATCCATTTCCTTTTTAACCTTGCCATGAAACACTGTGTGAGTGCAAATGATTTTCACTAAGTAACAGACTTATAAAACAGTAGATACTGCACTTTCAAAGAAAGTACCAAAAATCCCAAAATTCACAATTGCTCAGTTAATGACAATAGCAAACAAGCACCTTATCATATAGGATTCACATGAGTTGTTGTATAGCCACTTGCTGTATGACATTTAAAAAACCTTGGAAGCTAATGGATGTTTGTCACAAGTTTTGCAGGTGTAGCAAATCTTTAAATCTTGGCAAAATATTTTTTTTAACAATACTGCAATAATTCCAAAATTTGGCAGAAGAGCCTAAGAATAAAAACACAAACCTCCATCCTGCTGATGAAAACCTTTTGAGATCTAAAATGTCACCAAGAATTCTAGATAGTTCTGGTGGAAGTAGATTAAACTGAAGAGTTTAAAAAAAAACACCATGCAGAAGCTTAAGTTAGCTTCATGCTTTATATAAAACTTTTATGGCAGGAACTTCTATTTTGTTCTCTACCTTTTAATTCAACATTCCTTTATATATATATATATATACCATCCATTCAGAAGCTACTAGTTATATAAAAATCATTTCTGAAGACCCCTTAAAATGAATTTAAATTCTTAGCTCATTAAATTCTCTAAAGGTTGTATATAAGTTGTAACTAGTTTTTAATGAAGTCCATCCATTATCATCATCTACATGACAATTTAACAAAGGCAAAAAGGAAGAAAATCCTGTTTAGTCAACATGTGACTTTGATGGATGTAAAAATTAAATTAGTCTCTAGTAATAAAAATATTATATTTTAAAAGACGTTTATTAAGGATTATTAGAAAATCAAGGATACAAAATAATAACCACATTTTGTGCCCACAGCTGATTAGCCCATTCATAATCCCCATGCTTAGCTTACTTACTACATCATTTCAATGGAAGAGGGCGAGGTAGGTGTTACTGCCGGTTAAATACTAATTGTGAGATTATAGGGAATTCTGGGAAATACCAAGGACTTCTGGAGATTGAATTCTAGGGCTCAAAATCTCCATTTTACACCCCCCCCAGGCCCAAGGAAGACTAGTCTTGTAAACATACCAACTATGAAATTACAATAATTTGAGGATAAGAGGAAAAGAAAACAAAACCAATAATTGCTAGGTGCCTTGTCAAAAAGCCAATAGAGTATACATACAAAACAAATGCATTCAAACCCCACACAGTTCAAATCACCACATCCCAAAGTTCACTCTGGATCTTCTGTGCAGCATGTTGTCTGTGGAGGCATCTTAATTGTGTCTTCTCCAAACAGTTCACTTTCTGGATTTGGAGAGGTATCATGTTTCTTAACCTAAAATTACTCTCAAAAGGAATTTAAACTTTGCAATTTAAAATAATAATAATTATACATTCCCCCCCCCTGAAGAGGGTGATTGAAAAAACACAGGGATCATTTAGGTATGCATGGCTGAGTTATGAGGTATATGAATCAACTGGCAAGAGAAATCAAAAACATAAAAAATCCAAATAAAAAAGTAATTTCTGGATGAAATATAGACTATCAAAGTCTTATGTGTAAAAATTCTAAGTAAAGGAAAAATAAATCTATAACAGGTCATTGAATCAGGGCCCAATTAAAATGATATAAGCAATTAAGCATTTACCTAGTCAGTAGCCAGGACTACAGAAAGTTGCCACACCATGAAAGACAGAAAAGGGTCTAGATTATAGGAGCCATGTAGGAGCCAAATTTGAGATACTTGTCTATAAGTATTTTCACAAAGAGTGTGGATACAAGGAAAGTCTACATCTTAACGTATGTCAAACGTTGCAACCTCAAGCTTCATCCTAGGTTCAAATCCTTTGTATTGGCTTAGAAGTGCATCAATTCTTCCTGTATTGGTTTCCTCCTCCTCCTCCTCCTCCTCCTCCTCCTCCTCCTCCTCCTCCTCCTCCTCCTCCGACCTGTGTGCTCTTTTGGCACTATTCAGGTTAAGTTTGTGCTCCTTTTTTGTATTCCCTTGCCCTGGAATCAGACAGAATCATTAAGCAAAGTCCCATAAATTTTCTTTTTAAAGAATTAATGGCATCATTTTTATAGTCTCAAACTTTTGGGGCATGCATTGACATTATAGCAAATATATTTTAAACTTATATTACTGCGAAATCAAAAAAAAGTTAAAGAAAATCTTAATACTGGTGACATGCTTCAAATATAAAAAGGAGAGAAAAATAAAAATCTGAAATAATATATTGCACATGCAAGAAAAATATAATAACAAATAAGTTTTAAAATTAAAAAATATAGCTTATAATCATTGACACACTGTGTCAACTAAGAAAATGTAGAATACAAGGTTTCTCACCAAAAATGCGATCCATTTCCCCTTCATACCTGGCCAAGATCCACTGTGAGTACAAGCAAATGAATTTCACAAAGTAACAGTTTTTTTTATAAAGAACATGTACAACATGTAATGCAAATTCAAAAAGTACCAAAATCCCCAAAATTCACAATAGCCCAGTTAATTACAATAGCAAACAAACCCACTATCATATTTAATATGAGTCTGCTGTATGACATTTAAAGAAACCTATGAACTGATGGATATTTGTCACAATTTTTACAGACATAGCAAATCTTTCAACCTTGGCAAGTACATTTTTAAACAAAGTAAAATTTATTTAGGTCTAGAACATCATCAAGAAATCTAGATATCATTCTAGTGAAAGGGTAAAGTGAGACAAAGAGTTATAAATGAGAGATGCTCCTCTTTTGGGAGCCATCCAGGGGTATCATGCCCTGGGATTAACTTCCCAGCTCCTTTGGCATGAGACTGTAATATCACATCCATTCACATTTTTATAAATGTGGGAGGTGAGGATTATAATTGTATTTCACTTCAGCTACTAAAATGGACCTTACCTCCTGTTAGAGGCAGGCAAAATGATCAGAGTTGTAGAAAAAAAATCTAAAAATCATGTGTAAAAGACTCCTTAAAATCAATTGGAGATATTTAGCTCATTAAATTTTTCAAAGGTTGTTATACAACTGTAACCAGTTTTTTGAGGAAGTCCATCCATCCTCTATGTGACAATTTACAAAGTCAAAATAGAAAAGGCTGTTTTTATATATGGGCTTATTCAGTAATATTTGTTCAGTATAGTTATAGGGGAAAAGCAATAGAATATAACAGTAGTTAAAACCCAGTACATTAAAATGATTCAGTGTAACAGAATAGTGTTGAATACATTAATATATGAACTTAAAATCAACAAAATTAAATCTTAAACAAAACAATCAGCAAAATGCAATAAAATACAGATTTTTAAAAAACATTGCAGTCCAAAAAGCCTTAAAAATATAACCTTCAGTCTCTTTAAAGTTCATTGTTGTTGTTGTTTTTAATCCATTGAGTTGCCTTTTGTCAGCACTATGGTGGGATTTTCCATAGCAAGGGTGGGTTTTAATCTCAAATTGGGTAGGCCCACATGGCAAAGAGTTGCAGGGAGATGAATTTCTCTCCTGAATCTCAGGTGAGATAACTAAAAGTATCAGTGCACTCAAAAATATCCTTTGAAATAGGAAATGCACTGCTCTCTCACTATGCCACACTTGTAACTTCCTGTTTGGAAAAGTATTTTCCTTCTCCTCTTTCTTCCCCCTCCCCTATGGTCCCCTGCCACGTGGAGGCTAATTGTAGCCTAAGGGAAGAACACCCCAGTTTTTCCCAGCTGGTTTGTGATTCCAAAGACACAGAAACTACCAGCAGCCTGGGTCTTGGGGCCGGGCCTGGGGCAATCTGGCTGGGAGAATCAGCTGGGATTGGGGCTGGGGTGAGTCAGAACTGGAAGAGTAATCTGGGTCATGCAGGTCCGGATCGGAAGACTGCAGGCAGGAGAGAATTGCTGGAGCGCAGAAGCAGGCAGCAGGAGTTAATACATCAGAAGCTTGAATGAGGGACCAAAAAGCTGAATCAGAATCAGCTTTGCTGAAAAGTCTTGGCAGGAGAAACGTGGCTTAAAAAAAATTATCTAGACTATCTTTAAAAAAAAAAAATTGAGAAGTTCTCGTCCAAATCTTGTGATTGCCAATAACTGTAAAAATTAAATTAGTCTCTAGTAATAAAAATATTATATTTTAAAAGAGGTTTATTAAGGTTTATTAGAAAATCAAGGATACAAAATAATAACCACGTTTGTGCCCATGGCTGATTAGCCCATTCATAATCCCCGTGCTTAGCTTACTTACTACATCATTGCAATGGAAGCAGGCGAATTAGGTGTTACTGCCAGTTAAATACTAATTGGGATCTCTCCCAAGTGGAGACTCAGGTGAGATTATAGGGAATTCTGGGAAATACCAAGGACTTCTGGGGATTGAAGTCTAGGGTTCAAAATCTCCATTTTACATGGATAAGGAAACATTGTGGTTTTGCTACTGAAAAAGGGCTTGTACAATGATATTTTGTTCGGTATAGTCATAGGGGAAAGGAACAAATAATAAAACAAAGTAACAGAATATATCTAATAGCCAAAACAGAGTAGATTAAAATGATTCATTGTAACAGAAAGATAATGATTAGATTACTATATGATCTTAAAGCAATCAGCAATATATAATAAGCATTGACATTGCAGGCAGTGAATTTAAAAATCCTTTTCTCCAATTCCAATAGACTTCTTCACTTGATCACAGAGGGGAATAAACTCAAAATTGTTAGCAAGCAATAAACTTTCATATATCTTTAAGATTCATTCCCCTCCCCAGTATTTATCATCCATTTGTATTTCTTTTGTCACCCTCTGGAGTTCCTCATACACACACTGGTCAGAATCTCCATTCTGCATGTTAAGAATATTTAAGATTTTCAAAACTTTGTCAAAATATTCCAGTTTGATTAGGAAATCAAGCAGCCTAGCTTGTTGCTGCATATTCTTAAGGAGAAGTAAATAAGGTGGGAAATCTCCAGTGAAAATAAAAACTGCCAGTAAAAGAATTAAACAGAGCCAATGTAAGCTTGCTAGCTCTTCCAACTTGAACTGTTATTTCAGAGTTTCAAGCATGCCTTGAAATAGCACCATTCCTCCAAAAAATAAAAGGTGAATGGATTTTATTTACAGAGTAAACAAAAAGGACAAAACTTAGAGGGAGAACAATACTGTATTTGCCTATGAGAGAAAGAGTACTCCTTGGTATTTTGAGTCAAAAGAAAAAAATCTGGTTTGTTCCCCAAAATTCTGACTTTAAATCCACTGATTTTGGGCTAACTGTCCTCCCCGGAGTGGGGAGGAACCATTCAGTAACAGCCTTCAAAACTAGGAGCCCAGAGTCAGCTTTTTTTTTTTTTAATCTGCTTGAAAACTAGAAGGGAGTGGGGCTGAATAGTGCAGTTTTTCTTCTCCCCTGCTGTAAAATGGGCAAAATGGAAACCCACCTCGGTGGGAAGGAAAGGGATTTATACTTCACCTGGTTCTTAAGAATTTCCCAGGTTGTGTATAGAAAAGACATAGTGCAGGCTCACAGCAGGGACAGGAGGGCGGGGTCTGGTCGTAAGCTGCAGACTGGGAGACACTCAGGGTGTCGGAAGCAACAGAGATGGGAGGCAGGAACCACAGTGGCGGCAGCAGTAACAAAAGCAAGAGCACAGGCAGTGACAGAAGCTGGGCAGGAGTGGGAGGAAGTGGTGCTGGGAGAACACAAAGTGTACTAAGAGAAAACACGGCTTGTAAAATTTCTCTATTGTCTATTCTTTCTCAAAGACTTAAGAAAAAAATTTTTTAGAATTCTATCCCCACATGGTAAGCCAAAATGTGAGAATTAAAACTAATATACAATAACTCAAGTATTATAAGATTTATTAATAACAACTTGAAATAAAAAGCTCGAGTAAAACCTGCCTAACTCAACTGTGAAAGAAGAAAGAGACAGGGCGGAGACATCAAACTATAATACAAATGTGACCACCCAATGTAGTGGAGTATGGAGAGGAATCCTGGGAAATACTGAAGGACTTTTGTGGGATGAAGTCCAAGGGTTAAAAATTCTAATTAATACATCCCCTTCTCCAATATGAAACTGAGATATTAAACTGTGGGCAAGCACCATTGTAATTTTGACTGACATTTTATGCCCTCTCTTATATAGTTCACATAGGAGTTTAGTGCTGTCTCTAAGACAAATTTTGGCTATGGGACTGGCTAAAAGGATGAAGTGTACTACTAACTATGATTGTCTTTAGATCTTGTTTAAGGATTTGGCAAAATAGGCTTGTACTTTCAGACCAGCCTTGTGCAGACCAGCACCAGGTTATCTGGATTCCTTACCAGGTAAATGCAAAAATTTTTTGGCTGTCCTCATGGATAGGGATGGGAAAATATGCTTAATAGAGATCCACGACTGTGTAATACTAGACTTTGCTAGGAATTTCGGCTAATATGGTTACAGGGTTTGGCGTGATGGGATGGGAGTTTATAATGAAATTGTTTACTGCTCTCAAATCTTGTATGAATCTCTATGCTACTTTGCCTTGTCTGTCTGGTTTTGTTTTCTTGATTGGCATTATGGGTGTATTGTATTCAGAGATTTTTGGTACTATGATTTTTTGGCTTAGCAAGCTTTCGATTACTGGTCTTATGCCTTCAGTGGCTTCCTTGTTAAGTTTGTATGGAGGAATTCGTGGTGGTGTTCCTGCCTTAGTTCTGTTGCAATGTTATACTTAGTGCATAAGAATGATTGACAAGTGCATGAGATCAGAATCTTTCCTGGAGCCTGGTAGAGTGGAATCCCTGAGGGACAGTTGAACAACTGACTCTCTCTCTACCTGAACCTGGGAGAGGAAGAGAGAGGAAGGTGACAGGTGTGTTTTTCTGAAGCAGCTTGAGGATCATCTTTCAAGTTACAAGCCTGTGAATATCTTTTGCTATGGATAAGAAGTCACACTTCAGTACTCTGCTGGACAGAGATTGAGAAGCTGATACAACTGGGGAAAATACGATCTGTGAACATATCTTCTGGTATTCTTGGATTTTGCTCACCAAGGACTCTTTTGTAAGATACTGGACTTTTCCTTTAGATAACTTAGAGATTAGATAGAATAAGTCAGATAGCACACACACACACACACACACACACACACACATATATATATTATATATATATTTATTTATTTATTTATTTATTTATTGGGTAAAAGAAGTTAAGATTTCTCCCTTATTCCTTTCCTTCCTTTCTCCCTTCTCCCTCTCTGCTAAATAAAATGAAAATATTTAAATGTTATTCCCCCTGTGTTTCTTCCCTAAAACCCTTCAAATCTAATTGTACTATTTCAGTTATGACCCTCACTGGTGTTGAAGATTTCAATAGCCCAATCAGTGTCTGTGTTTAGCCCATACCGCATCTAGAATTTCACTTGGGATTGAAAAAAATTGAATTTGAAGTTCCTGGTTTATCAATCCCCAGAATGAAACAATGACCAACAATGTAACACACAGGAGGGAGTTTATTAAACAAACTTCAGTTTGAGCTCAGCACTCTAAAAATGCCTGGAGCCCTGAGTCTGGGGCTTGCAGGCTTTTTATCCTGGAGTGGTAGAGGGAGTACACATGTGACATGGAAATCACTTTAAAAGACTGATATATATTAATTTAAGGTCGCCAAGCATCTGAGGAAGTCTCCAGGTGTAACGACTTTTCGTGCCAATGGACCCAGGCTTCCAATGCCGAGAGAGTGGGACTGTCTCCGTGCATTGACTTTTCCACTTAAATCTTCATGCACAGGTGTCTTTGTGCACAAAAATGCACAAAGTCAATCGTCATCCTTGGTTCGAGAGACAACCAACAAGAATAATTAATAGGTTGTTCTACAAGCTGAAAAAACCCTACCGTAGTTTTAAAAGTGTAAGACATTAAAAATCCCAAAAGTAGGGGTGTCTCACCAGTTGACTTTCTGCTCAGAATCAACCCTCTTCCTGCAGCAGAGGAGGAAGACAGATCTGATCAATGAACTGATAGCTTCCTGGTTTCCTGTTTTGTTTTTTTTTTCCATCTCTGCCTGGATTTCTCGGTGGGCCCTTGCCTTAAAATCCAAGTAAAGAGTAGAGTTTGGAGAACTGTTAGGGGATAAAGCTAAAAGGTAAGGAGTTTCTGCCCATATTATGTCCTCTTTCCTGCAAAATATGTCCAATTGCCACCTGGTGTTAGAATTTAGGGTATCAAAAAGCCAATTTCCTCATATTTTTCTTGATGTTGCTCAGCTATGCAACATGACAGAAAACAAACACAATCACCCAATTGAATTTTCGCTCAGGCTGCTTAGATTTGATCTCGTCCCAACAGGAGGGGCCTGCAAGGATGCTTTTCCCTTTGTCGTATTGGATTGGCTACTCCCAATCTGGCTCAGACCTCAGGCTTGGTAGCTACTCCACACCTGAGGCTTCCCAGACTGAAAAGGGAGAAGTCCAGCACAGCCACTACCCAAGTAGAGGATGATATTACAATTTTAGGGTGCCGTGGATAGGCCATGCCTCTCGCTTATAGAAGGTGTAACATGGTCATTCGACATTACAAAAAGAAATTAGTTGTTTGTTTTTATTTCTCTACCAAGCTATTTAGAGCCAATTTTTCCCAATTATAAAAGTCACTGGAAGAAAATGGCCAATATTGATATACTTAGGGCCCACCCGGAACTGTGGGCCCGACGACCCTGACAGGGAGATCAGTGGTGGAGGTGGGATCCTGAGGCTCTGGGGTGCCTTTTCTTCCTTGGCTACGAGTGCCATGAGCTACCCCCCCTTCTGCCTTGTTCTTGGCCCCTAAGTGAGGGTGTAAGGGGGAATAAGGTGGGGGGGGGGCAGGTCCAAAGCCTCAGGGCCGACTCTGGTAATACAGGTTGGGCTGAGGCTTCTGGCTCAGAAGATATTCCAGCGCCCCTACACCTCTTTTTCCTCACATCCTCTGAGAAGGTCAAGGCTTTAAGGGCTCCCTTTGAGGGGGCATGGGCATCTGAGGGAAGAAAGGATTGGAGCCACAACAGGAGGTCCAGGACTAGGCCTTGTCAGGTAAGAATATAAGGAATCTGATCGGGATGGCCTTGTGGGCCAGGATCTAAAACCTGGACCCGGACTTTGGAAATAACCTCTAAGTTGAGGGTCCCCTCCTTGGGCCATTCCAGACCAAATGCCGGCTACTCTGAAGAGCAGAAGGTAACAAGTTTACTCTTTTTTATGGACATGGAGAGGTTGTGGGCCCTTACCTTGAAGACAGAGAAATGGGTAGTCATGAGGGAGAGCGGAGTGGACTTCTGGGGTGGACTCTCCCTGTCTCATAATGTCCTGTAGAATGAAAGGAGTTAGTAGGCTATACATAAACGTGGTGAACATGAATGCAGACAGGGCAATACGTGATGGACTGGACAGCCAAGAGAGACACAACAAATATGAAAGTTGGATTGGATATACTCCTCTACTCACCCCCAGGGGCTAGGGGTGAGTGGTCCCAAAAATGGAGCAGTGTCTCCAGGCTTCCCCCAACGTCACACCCCCTTCCTACAGTGCGTCCACTGGGTTTTTTAATTCCAACCAGGGGGCCTCTAACCACCCCAAACTGGGGACTTGAACCCTGGGAAAGGGCCTTTAACCACTGCAGTATGGACTCTAACCCCACAAATAAAGTCAACTAAAATCAACTGGCCAGAATACCTTGTTTAAGAGAGTCAAGTCCGACAGGTCCTTCCCATGGCTCATTCAAGGGAGAGGGAGTCAGGGATCCCTAGGTGAAGGTAGCCAGGAGGGGTGTCACAGTCTTCATCCACATGCTTCCCAGGACTTCTGACCTATCCCCTCACAGGAAATAAACACTGCATACTTTCCAGGTCCACACTCAGAAATAGGTGGTGTTATATTTAAAATAGTTATGGCCATAAAATGTGGTGATTAAAAGAGTTAAATTCATAAATTGTAAGACTTAAAATGGTTGAGGTTGTAAACTGTAGTGAGTAAAATAGTGGAAGATAGATATAAGAGTGGGTGAGTAAATTGTGACTGCAGGAAATATGTTTCACTACAGTGTTGTGTTTAAAATCAAATATAAGGTGGTCACCAGGGAAATATTCCCAATTATTAATATATCCAAGTCAACTGGGTTTTATAGAAACTTTAATAATACAATGAGGAATTAAAGAAAAGAGAGAAAGAAAGAAAAAGGAAATAAGTATGAAGGGCCTTAAGCCAACATGGCCTAGACCTGAGTCTTAAGAGAGAAAGATCAGTCAGTCAGTCTTTTATCACTCACCACAAGGTCTGTCTAAGCAAGGATTCTAGTGACACCAGGCCAGCTCCATCTCAGCTGACTTCACCAGAGAGAGTTCCAGCCAGAGTCCTCCTCAAAGAGCCTTCCAGCCAGAGACTGTTCCAAAGGGCCTCTCTCAAGAGCCTCCAGAGGGACAGAGTCCCCTCAGAGGAGCTCCAGTGAGACCTCCTTAGAGATTGTCCTCCAAGAGCTTCCCTTCTCCAGAGCCTCTCTCAAGAGATCCTCCAAAAGGATTCTCATAAGAGATTTATCCAAAAGGATTGCTCCTTGAAGAGATTCTGCTTTTTCTTATATAGGGGTTTTTCTCCTATGTCACCTCCCCATAGTCCTTACATCTACCAATCACAGTAGACGTTTTCCAAAGGACAACCCATTCTAAAAACACTGCTGGGTCGACTAATCCCTTTAGTAGAAAACCTCTGAGTAAGTCTGAACCAGAGAAAACACAGCTGAGTCGACTAATCCCCTCAAGAGAAAACCTCTGAATAAGTTTTCACCTCTTTGCTCCTGGCAAGTTTACAAGTTGCCTGACCTTTATAGGTACCTAGCATCCCATTGTATCAATTCTAAAAACAGGCATGGCTCAAAGAACTCCTTGCCTCATTATAAGTATGGGTCTAAGTACTTTCATTGTTTAGCAAGAAGTTTTCTCCCCTAAAGCAGTCTTAAGTACGGGTGGAGTAGAGGTCCTCCCATTTCTGATCCTGACAAGTTCTCACAGTCAAAATGGGGAATGTTCCTAGTAGGGAATTGTTCCAATTGAGAATTCCCTGATGGGGAAATTTTTAACATTCACAAATCTGAGAAATTTCAAGATTTACAGTGGGAAGTTCTCCCGAATGAGTTCAGCTTGGCAATAGGCCATCCCGAACATCCCCCGGGCCAGTGACCAATGGTCAGCCACTTAGCTGTATGCTGATGACTCAGGAGACCCGACCTCCTCACTCTCACACAACATTTTCCGCACATTCATTCAACACCTCCAGAGGCTACTCACTGGACCCTACCATCCTCCACCAAGATGTGACATGTTCCAGATCCCACTGTCTCAAGTTGCTCTAATGACAGGGGTCCCCTCCCTCTGTTGGTCAGACTCCATTTCCTTTGTGGGATCCCAGAACAAGCTCCCATATGAAGTGTCCGGTTTATCAATCCCAAGGATGAAACAATGACCAACAATGTAACACATAGGAGGGAGTTTATTAAACAAACTGCAGTTTGGGCTCAGCACTCTAAAAATGGCTGGAGCCCCGAGTCTGGGAATTGTAGGCTTTTTATCCTGGAGTGGCAGAGGGAGTGCACAGGAATTCCTGGGACTGGGGTGTTATCAGTTCCTGGGGTTGAGGGGGCTAGGGAAGGGAAAGAATAGTTTTGGGAGCTGGCTCTTCAAATTCAGTTCTTCATCACTTTCCACTGTATCTAGAAATAATAGTGGATAAGCATGCAATGAGTCCTTTGGGAGATGTAAGAAAATTTTCCCTGAAGGATCACATTGAATTGTTGTACCTATTTTACACCATAGGTATAAAATAGAGATTGGACAGACATTCTGGAATTAGTCGGAAAGTGTGGTCAACTGTCAGTGGCTCAAGGGTAACCATTTTGGATTGTAGTTTTGGTACACTTTGAGTCCTTCCAGTAGTTCCTGTGACTTGTACTGATCCTACTATTCTGCTATTGTCAGGAGATGTTTTCAATATTGAGTTACTGGTGCCTGTGTCAAATAATGCTGGATAAATCTCTTCTCCTACTTTTAGCATCACATGTGGTTCATTTGTATTAGGCTCTTGGAAAACTTCTACTATTGGTATATCAAATTCAATTTTGCATCTGCTGTTTGCCTTAGGATTGCAAGACTTGAATAAGTTTGGGGACACATATTCACTATTCTGATGGATTAAAATCTTTGATATTATGATTCAATGTGGATTTCTGCAACAGATCAGTGATAGGTGTCTTTTCTTTGTTATTCCCGTTGTTTCTTTCCCCGGAAGGTCTGTCCCTTTGGTTTTGTCCGGGTGTTAGAGATTTGTCTGACCCTTTAGCCCTTGCTGTTGTTGGAAAAGATAGCTTTTCTTCCTCAACAGGTAGAGATTCTGTTTTGGAGTAACTAGAGGACATGAAACTCTTTGAATCATCCACATTTGTCTCTACAATTTCTCCTAGAATTTCAGTTCCCAGCTCACAGTCTTTTCCCACTTTGTTTTTGCACTTTGTCTTAGCTAAGATTTCTTTTAGCTCACTTTCTGTTGCTTCTGTATCTTTGCAATGGATTCTAGTTACAGTGTTATCTACTATTAAATCATTGTCTGTTCAATAGTTGTTGTAACTTTGTCTTCACTTAATTTTTCCTCTAGTAACATGGGTCCTCTCTATTATTGTTCCAGTCAACTCACAGGTTGTTGCCCATGTTTAAATCTTTTCCTTCATTTTCCTGTCATATCATTTTTCACTGTTTGTGTATCACTATCTTCGTCTTTAGTCACAGTTTTATTTTCCTCACCCCTTTTGCTACCACCCTTTATATCTTGGTATGGCTAAATAACTGACTTGAGTTTGCAGTTCCAGCAGTAATAGATGAATATTTAAGTGTGGTTTTTAAAATTAATAATCAATAACTAAATATTATATTTTATAGTTTTATTAATAATAACTAAAACAAAAGAACTGCCTGACTTCAGCCTGGACGCAGGTCCAAGAGAAAGGAAGAGGGAGGAATTACAGCCACTTAAATATAATCACACAAAATACAGGGATGCAGGAAAAGGGAATTTTGGGAAATTCTAAGGGACTTCTGGGGGATGAAGTCCAAAGGCTCAAAATCTCCATTTATGCACAGAACCTCTTCATTGTATTCAGATCTGGGGCTTGCCTTACCGAACTGTTGGTACATTTTATCTGTTGCATTGATTTGGGCTTTTAGTCTACATGTTCACTTTTTCACAAAGTGCCCAATCTTTCCACAGAGAAAACATCTGGGTTGATTGTTTTTGCTATCTTTAGGTAAATTCTCTTCTGGGTCTATAAGATTGTAATGTTGCCAGGTTTTTCACTTCAACTATTTCTTTCTGCCTGAGTTTGTTTTTAGCCTCTTTCAGCTGTGAACATAACTCTTGTATCAGCTCATCTCTTTGCTTAGATTTGTGTTCCCTTTCCCCATTAAATATGTAAGTGACAGTTTCCCTTAATTCCTCTAGTCCTGATGATTCCCAGTTGGGCAATGAAGACGAAAGTATTGCCTAACTGGTACACAGCTGCCCTTAACGAATTGTCTCCTAATGTGTTAGAGATTGGCTTCTCACAAATCTGTGAACCCATGAATATTTTCACCCATCTTCACAACACGATTGAGAAATGTGGATGGATGTTCCCCTGCTTCTATTTTGAATTTTTCAAATCTCCCCCATGTATCAGTTCATTTGGTAAAATTTCTTATTGCTTTGATTAGTTCATTTCTAGCCTGGTCTAGAAATATAAGGTTCTGGGTGTTGGAAAGTTCTAGGTTTGGGGCATCTTCTGGCCATGCGATTAAATTTGAGTTATTTCTGGTTTCTTTAATAAATTGCTCTTTCTCCCTTTTAGAAAAAAGTTTAGACAGAAGGTCAGTATCTTTGAATGTCAGATCAAATAATCTAATTGCATGGTGTAACTCCTTAATGCACCTCATGGATTCTTTGTAAAAATTTGGCATGCGCTTTTTTAGATGTTCTAGGTCATGAGTTTTGAATGGGTTGTGCCACGGGCAAAGTCCACCCTTGCCCACAACTCCAGTGTATTCCGACTAGTAAACAGTCAGTCAACAAAAATAACAAATGGAAGACAGCTTAATCATTACAGCCATGGGACTGTTTTACATCTGACAGCTGCTCCACTATCCTGATGTCTGATCATTATTTTTATACCCATTTTCTTGCCATGCAGATACACAAAATCATAGAGAGATAATTGGAAAAGTAATACATTAACTTTTAACAAATCACTTGATTAACATTCTATATTTTTGTATTGAGATTACAGACAGAATAAAGGTTGCACACAAGATAAATGATTTCGTCACAGGTGGCTTAATTTTATCATTACCCTGTGAGTTTTGAGCTTACAAACAATCAAGGAAAATTACGTATTGCTTTTAATAAAATGGAATAATTAATCAGCAATTCTTAGAAGACAATTCAACAATCATACCATTGAGGCTGAGGGTACTGGGAACACAATTCAAATTTAGACTAGTCATTTCTCAGGGTTCTACTAGGAAGTTCCTGAGGCATACTGAAGCTTGGTGTACTTGTACTTATTGCTCGGGCCTCTATGATTGATTTGTGTGCTGGCTTCATGAGAAAGTTTTGGGCTTGTCCTGTAGCTGTGGTTTTTCTGGGAATTATGTACCTAAGTAAAAGTTAACCCATGATAGTCTTTTTGGGATTGGGTCTAAGGGTCTGATCTTTTGGTGATGTTTTAGAGAATTAGGGTACAGATGTTTTGCTCTTGCATTATTTCTTTTGAGACTAGGGAGAATAATAATCATGCCAATTCATAAGAAAGGGGCATTGATGAAAGAGGTCATGTAAAGGGGGTTGGGTGGGCAATCACATCTTGCCAAGGACCACTCTGTGGTCTCCCCAGCTACCACACATGACTCTGTCAAGGCGTTGTGGTCTGATGGCTCACAGCAGGTTTGTGTGTTTTTAATGTGAATAATCCCAGAGTCTGCATTAAGGGTAGTCATGTCTTGTAATGGAAGCAATGATTTTGCCCCATTACTGTCTCCTTGAACCTGTTTGCTTTCACTATCCTTAGCTGAGGTCGTGGATTATTTGAGTTTGCTGTTCTTAGGGTCTACAACTCCCTAGTCACTTCCTTAAGCTTATTTCCCAGTTGAATTATTAGAATAAAGCTGAGAAGACACTGTTTGCAATTATTATAGTTACAAACTATTCAAATGAGCTGCTAATTCTAAGTACTTGGACACTGACAAAAATAGAGACACTAACAATGTCTTAGAGAGATTTAACAGATGTAAAGCAATAACCAAAGGGGGAGGCCTAAGGAACCCAGAAACCTTTTCAACTACCAAAAATCTCAAAGAAGAGCTCTGCTTATTATAAATTTTTTGTAGTGCTATTCTCAGAGGGTAGTGTGAATTTTGGATTTTCTCCACCCTAATTAAATCTTTAAAATCCTAACAAAACAGGAATGTCTACACCCCTACTTAAGGATTAAGTGTTGAGGAGGATGGCCTATGACCAACATGTGCTATCAAGTGACAAATTATTAACAACCGACAGACCTCCTGGGCTGTCCTAAGTCAAGCTTAAGCTACTATTGGTAGAAGTGAGATGTAAAACAAAGTCTATATATTCTGGGTACTGGGTGGTGTTTAGCATCTTGGGTCTTGGTGTGGGCGTGCTGAGTAGTTTAGATTGATTCCTTTTTCCTTTACCTTTCAAAACACTATCCTCTTAGGAAGCCCCTAATCTTCTGAGGAGGCCTCATAGCAGAGGTCTTTGAACTGCCCCAGAGTTCTAATTTACCCTCTTACAGTAGTGAGCATGTTGGAAATTTGGGAGCCAAAGAAATTATTCTGGGTTTATACTTGCTTCGAGTAAGTAAATTCCATTCCCAGGTGTATTAGTAGTTGATCTTTAAGGATCAGAAACTTGATCTTTGAGAATGATGGAGAATGGCCATAGTGGGGAAGGAAGTCATTCTGGGATCAACAAGAAAAGCCATAGTCTTAATGGAGACTGAGCTACTAAGAAAGTTTCTACCACCCCGTAAGGCAGACATTATTGATCCCATGTTCTTGTGTTCTAGCCTATACCACTGAGCAGGCACATCAAGCTTCTAATTGGAGACTCTGTGTTTCTTACTGGTGAGTATTCTAGTCCACATCCAGACCCACCAATTCTACTTCGTGGCTATCTTCAAGACATGTTGCCCCAAGCATTCCCTTCACACATACTCCAAATCTAGCCTTGAAAACAGAAATCAAATCAATACTATCAAAACACTCCTCTCTGGCCACAACTCTATTACCCTATATGTATTAATTCCCCCCTTTAAGTTATAAACTCCATGAAAGTAGGAACAGTCTTATTTTCTTATATTTGTATCCATAGTACTATGGACCACTGTCTGGCATATAGTAAACATTTAATAAATGTTTTTCATTTATTAATTTCACAGAATATGAAACTGAAGCTCAGAGAGATTGTACCTTACTTGTCCATGCTCCCAGAGCTTTTTCAGAGGCAGAATTTGAATTCCAGACTTCCTGACATTAAGTTCATTACTCTATTCACTACACCACAATAAATTTAATAAATAACCATCATTCATATTTATGTTCAAGTTCCTTTATTTATATAAATATGTTTATAATAAAGTACATTTAAGTTTATATTTGTTTATAAGTCCTGAGAAATGTGCCTTGAATATAAAGCATATTATTACATAATAAAGTGATATAATTAGGATTATCAGGAAAAAGTCTATGGTTCCATATCTAATTTAAAACCACATATCCAAGATATCATAATCCTTTTATATCAATAAGGAAAATTGATGTGACAGCTTTAAAGATGCCAGTTTATTGCAAAAGATAAATTAGCATTTTGTGCAATATGAGTATATGAAAAAGGGCAAGCTACAAAAGAAGGTATTATGGTTCTAGTGCCAATTTATGTGGTCATTAAAAAACTGAAGAAGACTGCAAAAAGAAAGATCTGCCCTTGTCCAATATGCATCTTATTTCTGTCTTCACCTGCTGCCCGAAGCAATTGGTTTATCATCCATGTTCTAAATAACTGCACTCGGACATAAACACCAGGGTAATTTTTTCGAGCACAACCATGACCATAACTGGTAATTCCCATTAGATAAAATTTGCCAGCATCTGGAAGGTAACACATTAAAGGCCCACCACTGTCACCCTATAGAAACAAGCATAAACAGGAACAAAACAAAAATGGTTATTTCAGCAGCCTTTAAGCAATAGAACAATAAAAGTAAAATCAATTAGCAGTGAGAATGTCTTCTCTCACAGAACAGAAATTGGAGAGCCACATGGTTGTACATAATTTTTCTATCAATATTATGACTAATAAATTATATATTTTCAATTTCCCCTGAGCCTTGAAACATTCATGTCTAATTACGTTCAATTCTAACATCCAAAACAGGAGCCACCTTCAATCTGCCTTGGAACTAGGGGACTACAAAATATGACTGAATTATGGAAAAACTTTCCATCAGGTCTTTAGTTAAAAAAAAAAAACCTAAAGTTAAGTGATTTCACTGAAGTATAAGTCAACAGTCTACTCTGTATTTAGGTGGCTGGGAGCTTAGGGGGTAAGCCACAAAGAATTCTAAGGGCTTAGCTTGCTAAAAGGGGGTTACTGAGGCTGCACCACAAACCCCCAGCAGTCATCGTGGAGCAGCCATATTGAGAAAAAACTGTTTTTAAAATTTGAAATGTATTTATTGTTTGTTTTCTTTGTTGTATGTACAAGTTACGGTGTAATAATATTGTTCTTTATAATAATTTTACAATAGAAGCTGACATGTCAGTAGACATGTTTAGCAACATGTTAATGATGTTTTTCAACTATATTATGTATAGTTCATATTTTGTATTTGTGACATTCCCTAGTTACTCCCATTATGTTTTTAGTATGGATTGTATGAAGCCATTGATGGATCTAAAACTGTGTGATATTATGGCATATGTACCTCTTGCTGTGATCTGTGGATGTATTGTATACAAGTCTCGTGCCTCTGTGCGCCTTTGTGTAAAGCATCTTAAAGATCTAATAGCCTGGGTTAGAAGAGATTCTGACTTAAAGCTGATCGTTATACAAATGAAAAATCAAATGGATACACTGGCGCTATTTATAAACAATATGAATATGAACCAAGGCTGTGCACATGACAATAACAAATTATACAATAAAGGGAAAAACCTAACTAGGCTAGAACAAGAGGAAGCAGCAGGAATAGTAAAATTATGCCCACTTAGAGATATGCCTGTGGTTAAGCAAAATGAGGTACATAAAGTTAAGATGCATAAGAGATTTTCCCTGGAGGACCAAAAGGAGGACCCCAAATTTCAATGACGAACTAAATAAAGTAATTAAAGAGATGCGTAGGGCAATTGATTTATACGATCATGATTTCAATGATTTTGCCCTATTAATGAAAGATGTCTTGACAAAGAGAGAGAGAACCAAATTTATACAGGAGACAAGAACAGATCCTTTATTACAATTTTGGCCAGAGGGCTTAAAGTTGGATACAACAGATGAGGGGGTATATGATGTGTTGATAGAAGCAAGAAATGCAATCCTAGAGGTAATGGGGAGATATACTAAAAGGCCCAATTCATGGTCAAAATTTGAGGCTATAAAGCAGAAGATCTCTGAAGCTCCTGTGGTTTTCCTAGCAAGGATAACCAAGGCAGTTGAAACTTTATTAGGGATGGATACACTGGAAGAAAACACAATTGCAAACATTAAAAGGATCTTTGTAAAGAATGCAGTCCCAAAGATCAGACAATTTTTTAAAAACAAATTACCCCAACTGGGGAAATAAGGAGAAAAGTCACATATTTGACAAATGACTCAGAAGATAAAAATGATGAGAGATACCATTGTTGAGGACTTGAAAAGGAAATTAAAGGAAGTTGAAATGAAGGCTAAAGAGAGTAAAATTAAAGAAATAAAAGCTGTGGCTGCATTGAGATCTGTACAGCCAAGGTATAATAATAACAATTATAAGCCTAATGAGAGGAGATCAGGTCCTAGGTGCTGTTTCCTTTGTGATCGAATTGGACATCTGTACAGGGACTGCAGATTCAGGAATCAGACTAGAAGACAATTAAGTAATGGGTTTAATAAATACAATAACTGGAGTAGTAATAATAATTATAATAACAACAGATGGAACACTAAAAATAATAACAATAATCAAAATAGGCATGCAAATCAATGTCAAAATGCCTGTTGCCAGGGACAACAAGCACCAGATCTTAGTACTATGCAGTCTTGGGTAAATGCTGGAGCTACACCTAAATATAGCCAAGTAGTAAAGGGTGACCAGAGTAAGAATGCTAGTTCCTTATGAAAGTTTCCCCTTAGAACACATGGGAATGAATCAAGAAATGAGTATGGTATAATTGAAAATGAGTTGAGGATAAATGAAATTGGGAATAATGAAAATAAAATATATGGTGATACAAATGATTTAATTGAATCAAAGGAGGATATAATTGGTGTAAATAATTGTACAGAGAAAGAACATTGCAATATAAATTTAATAGAAAATACTAATGAATGTAGAATAAGAGAAATTAATGAAGAATATAGACTAAATAATAATAATGAAATTATAAATGAGAACAATGATACTAAGATGGAGAATTTAAGGACCAATGAGAGTAATATAAAAGCTGATGCAAAATCCTGGGAAAGTCAAGTAATTCAAGCAGATGTAGACTTGGATGGAAAGGAAATAACTGAGCTTTGTACTGATGGTACAGTGCTAGCACCAATTCTTGAAACCTTCCAACCTCCAAATAGTACTGAACCCTATGTTTCTGTAACTATAGAGGATCAGATATATGATCTTTTGGTGGACACTGGAGCCAGTAAATCAGTTTTGCAAAGTCTTCCTAAAGATTGTAAAGCTGTTGGTACTATGGAAGCTACTGAAAAACCAGAGAGAGTAGCAAAACTACAACCTAAAATGATTACTTTAGGTACACTGACCATGGAGCATACATTTCTTTGTATGCCAGAATGTCCAATGAACCTTCTTGGGAGGAACTTCCTTTGTAAATTGTGAGCAACAATTCAATGTACTGACACTGATTATATATCATTACAACTTCCAGAAGAATCTCGGAAAGTTTTTCCATTGCTGTTCTTAGATTCAGTCAGTGCAGAGAATGAGTCGAATTCCATCTATCCTATTCCTGAAGATATACCAGAAGAATTATGGGCAAAGTCTTCCACAGATGTAGGCCTATTGAAATCAGCTAATCCAGTAATAGTGAGAAACAAAGAAGGACCAGTTTCTTGTGTTCCTCAATACCCTTTGAGTAAAGAAGGTACAGGTGGAATAAGACCTATTATTGAGACCTTAATTAAACAAGGGATCATAATACCATGTTTCTCAGAATACAATACCTTCATACTGCCAATAATGAAACAAAAGCTCAATTAAGATGGCAGAATTGTCTATAGATTCATACTGGATTTGAGAGCTATAAATGATCATGTAATAAAGACTCATCCTATAGTGCCAAGTCCAGCTGCTTTAATCTCATCCATTCCAAGTCAAGCAAGATATTTCACCGTGGTAGATTTATGTTCAGCATTTTTCTCAATGCCAATTCACAAGGATTCTCAAAATATCTTTGCTTTCACATGGGACAGTACCCAGTGGACTTTCACTCATCTTCCACAAGGGTATTGCGATTCTCTGAGCCAATTCTCTCAGATTTTAAACAGAGACCGACCTTAAAACAATATCATTCAAGGAAAGTAAAATAGTACATATTGTAGATGATATCCTCCTAGCATCTCCATCTGCTAAAGTGTGTTTAAGAGATAGCAAGATTTTCTTGATTGAATTTCATAAACATGGACATAAAATCTCTAAAGCAAAACTTCAGTGGGTTGAATATCTTGGCTTTGTGTTGTCACAGGGTTCCAGAAGTATCACTAAGAAAAGAATAGCTGATATCCAGAAACTGAGTGCTCTTAAGACCAAGAAGCAACTCAGAGCTGTTCTTGGGACAACTGGATTTTGTAGACAATGGATACCTGGGTATAGTGAAATTACTAAATGTTTAACAGAGCTAACCAGGAATACAGAACCAGAACCTCTGAATCTCTGAATCTCAAACCTGAACATCTGCAAGCCTTAAGGAAGCTTAAGGAAGCGATTTTATCTGCACCAGCTCTTGGAATCCCAGACTATATTAAACCTTTTCAGTTATTTGTGAATGAGACAAAAGGAGTTGCATCTGCTGTACTGACATAGACTTTAGGACAAAGTTACTGTCCAATTGGATACTATAGTTGTCAGCTAGATCCAATTGCTGCAGATACAGTTCCTTGTTTAAGGGGTGTAGCTGCTGCAGCTGTGTTAATTCAGAAGTCATCAGGCTTAGTTTTAGGATGTTCATTGATGGTATTTTGTTCACATCAAATAGAAGCATTAAGGAGGAAATTTCACACTCAAGCATATTCAGACCAATGAATATCTAAGTATGAAATTATACTTCTAGGTAGTGAACACATCACATTGAAAAGGTGTAGTGTATTAAGCCCAGCTACATTTCTTCCTGATTTGCCAAAGAATGGTGAACCACTACATGAATGTTTAGAAGTAGTAGATCTAGTGAATATGCCAAGGATGGATTTAAAAGACACTCCAATCAAAAATCCAGATTTGGTTTTATTCACAGATGGTTCTTCATATTTGTGTAATTGAATTTGATGTATAGGTGATGCAGTTGTCACAGAATTTGAGACACTGTGGTATGGATCATTATCTAGTAACCTTAGTGCTCAATGTACGGAGTTGATCACTTTAAAGCAAGCATGTCTTCTGGCTGCTGGCAAAAGTGCTAATGTTTACACAGACTTATATTATGCTTTTTCTGTTTCTCATGCTACAGGAAATATCTGGAAACAACGAGATTTTATTACTGCATTGTGAAAACCAATTCTCATGCAGAAATAATAACTGAGTTTTTGGATGCTATCCAGAAGCCTAAACAGATAGCGGTAATCCATTATAGAAGTCATACTAATAGAAGAGATTCAGTTGCTAAAGGAAATTATAGAGCTTATATAACAGTTAAATTTGCTGCCAGAAATGCCCCAGTGTATATTATGAACTTATCAACTATAGAATCTGATGATCTAGAAAAAGCTTATGTAGACTCAGAAATACAAAAATGGAAGGAGAAATTTGGAGCAAGAAAACAACATGATATATGGTTAATAGATACAGGAAAATCGCTGTTACCAAAAGACCTGTATACCTATTTGTGTCACACAAAGGGTCATTTTGGTACTCAAGCTATAATTGACACCATAAAGAGACAATGGGTTGTTCCTCGAATAAATACAGTAGCAAATAAAATCTGCTCAAGCTGTTCTGTTTGTCAAAAATTCAATCGAGGAGCATTCAGACAGAAAGGTTTAGGTGGTAGGCCTTTAGCATATTGTCCATATGAGAGTCTGCAGATTGATTATATCAGTATGCCAAAAGCTGGAAGATACAAGTTTTGCTTGGTAATTGTTGACAGATTAACCAAATGGCCTGAAGCTTTTCCATCAAATACAAATACAGCTAGCTTTGTGGTGAAAGTGTTGATTAAGGAAATTATACTTAGATTTGGAGTACCATCAATAATAGACTCTGATAAAGGATCCCATTTCACTCATGACATCCTGAAAAGAGTCTATGAAAATCTAGGAATAACTCCAAAATATCATGTGTCTTATCATCTACAAAGTTCAGGGCAAGTGGAGTGTGTAAATAAGGAAATAAAGACTACGGTGGGGAAGCTCTTTGCTGAAATTCATCTCAAATGACCAGAGATTCTTCCCATAGCTTTGTTTTGCTTACATACAAGGCCAAGAGCAGATTTACATATATCATCCTATGAAATGTTCTTTCGACATGCTCCACTACAGGCAAAAAATTGTAAGACAGTCTGTACATCTCTCTTAGGAGGAGATTGTCAGCTTGCTTCTTACTTAAGTACTTTACAATAGTAGTGGTAATCTCTCGGTGACCGAGAATGACTATACTTTACAATAAAGACTAGAAGAATTACATGATATGAGAGTATTAATTCAAACTGGTCCTTTGGATTATTCTCTTCATAATTATGAACCAAGGAGATATGGTATATGTAAAAATTTTTGCTAAAACATCATCAACACAGGAAAGTTGGTTAGGTCCTTACACTATTGTGTTAGTTTCTCCATCGTCAGTAAAAGTTTTGGGTAGAGATTCCTGGTATCATTGTTCACATATAAAATTAGAACATGGTATAAATAATGAAAATGTACAAATCAGCAAAGAAGAAGAAAATGAAGAAGAGGTTGCAGGAAGATAGAATCATCAGTCAAATTGAGTCTGCAGTAAAAAAGATCAGAAAGGAGAGGACTATTCCTGCATAAGAGGACAGAAGTGGACAATGCAGATGAAGAGGAGAATTCAGGAATTAATGGACATTGTTAAAAGACTGAAACTTTATAAATTTGTGAAAAAACTGTGAAACTTGCAATGAAGAGGATTAAGGATAAATGGACTAATGAATTTGTACTTTGGGGTAATGTATTATAGTACATAATAACATAGCATCTATTCACATACAAATACAAATATATTTACTACTATGGAATTGCAAAAAAATATTCAAAGAGGAGGTGAGAAGAGATCCAAAGTAGGGGTAAGTATATTGCATACAACAGTAACAACTCTTACATAACAGTAACACTGACATTAAAATAACAAAATAACATGACAGTAAAAGTAACAACATAACATAACATAACAACATAAAAACAACATAACAACAACATGGTTCGGTTACATTGACTCACTACTTAAATGAGTAAAACAATGTATAGTTAGGGTACTAACAGTGTTATGATTAGCTATAGATATGTTACTTACTAACAAAATGTAGTTACATACTTAGATTTAGTTTAGGTATAGAAATTTAGTTGAGAGAAGTATTCTGAAGATAGGAATTAGGTAAAATTAAGTAAGATGAGTAAGAAAATTAGAAACACAAACAACATATGACATCACATATCAAACAAAATTGTAAATAAATATATAAATATATGTAAATAGGATGTATAATAGGATTGTAAATTAATTGCATCATAGTGTATGTATATATGTAAACTATGTATAAACATGAAGTATACATAAGTGTATATATGTACATGTGTATAGCATACATGTATATATGTACTATGTGTATATATGTACATTGCGTACATAGCTCTCTAATATTTATTGTTACATGTATTTGCGTGAGTTTAATGTTTAGTCTGATTTTCATTGTAAAATTTATGCAATGTGTTTATTGTAATTTTCAAAATTTTTTCTCTAAGTTTAATATTAATGTACTGCAATAGTAGTACAATATTCTGTATTAGCTGATAAGAGTACTGTAAGTTTGATGTTTGCATGGAAGTCATGTTCATCTTTTGTTGGATGTTATTTGCTGTTTTGATTTTGCTTCTGTTTGACTTTTGTACTTGTTCATTATTTAATTTGTTTTCCTTTTCCTTTTTCCCTTGTTACAATTCCTTAGAATAGGTTAGTGTTAGTTAGAATAAGACAGTTGAGTGTATTTTGTTTGTTATTTGGGGTAGATTTCTTAGTTTAGGTAACTGGTAAGTATTTTATGTTGTGCACAAATTCAAAAATTATGTTTCCAACACGATTTTTGGATTTGTGCAAAAGGGGAGACTGTGATAAAGGATGAAAGGTTTGCAAAAACTGTTGCAAAAACTGAGAGATGCAAACCTTAGAGAATGATTGACAGGAGCATGTGACTAAGGGTCACATGGAAGCCTGAGCCTGGGGATCTGGGGAAAATTTCTGGGGAAAATTCTATGCCCGATGGTTGCTTCTTCTCAGAGTCTGCTCTCCTGAAAGGACCTAAGGCTTGAAGAGCATTTTCCCTGTGATCAACAGAGGAAGGAGGTTTTCTGGATCTGGCAGCTGGAAGTATCAGTAAGAAGATCTCTGGACCTACTTGGACATCTACCAACTGAAGAACAGATTCTGGCCCTATTTGATTGGACTCCTGGTGTGAGATTTGGATATTAGAAAGTTAATGTTTAGCTTAGTAATATAGTTTAGATAATTAATAGATATTAGCTTTTAAATTAAGTATAAGTTTACTCCTAAAACCATTTTCCTTCCTACCCTTTCCAAGCAATAAATCTGAATTTTTAGATGTTCCCTCTTGTTCTTTCCTCACCCCAAATCCTACCATAACAGTTTACCCCATGAGGTTTTTAAGGTCCTTAATGAGGAAGCATACCCAGGATTAGGTAGTCATCACCAACAAGGGAATGAAGAGACATAGGAGAAAGCAGCCTATGTGCTTTCAGGATTTGAGGGGACTAGTAATTAAAGGAAGCAGGAAAGGCTGCATGTAGATGTTGCCTGAGCAGAGTTTGGGGTGGGGAAAGGAATATAAGAGATGGAAGTGCATGGAGAATTCATTTTGAGAATGAATACAAAGGTATGAAGATAGGAAAGGCAGTCCTGGTTGTGAGGAAGAGCTAGGAAGGCCACTTTGGCCAAACCATAGTGTGCAGAGAGAAGAACAATGTAACAATGTATAACAAGATTATGACCAGACTGTGAATGACTTCGAAAGTGTGTGTAAGAGAGATGGAGAGAGAGGGAGAGAGAGGAGAGATGGAGAGACAGAGACAGAGAGGAAGAGAGAGAGAAAAAAAGGAGGGAGGAAGGGAGGAAGTGGGAGACAGAAGAGGGAGAGAGGACTTTTAATAGATAATGAATTCCAAGCGTTCCTTTTAAGAACAACAAAGCTGGACTATTTTAGAAATGGAAAAGGAGCAAATAAAAGAAATTTAAGATAAAGTAGTCTGAATAGGTTTAAGGTTCTAGATGATGATCCAGTGCCTAAACACTAAGGGAATTCTACCTTGGGACTCTGAGTCAATGAAAAAAAAAAAGAGAGAGAGAAACTAGCTATGGCATATGGCACCTTTTAGAATGCCTTCCCCTGCCCCTACTCTACCCTGCCATCAAGTGCCATGCCCACATTCCCCCAGAGGACATGTGCCATGCTCAGCACCTCCAAGTGCTGGGTGCACCCTGCCCTACCCCAATCCCTAACCCCCACCCAAAGGAAGGAGAAAGCACTCCCATTGGGCTGCTGGGTAGAGGGGCAGATGAAGTGAAAAAATGCCATCAGTCATGGTGGAGAGGGGGAGGAGAGCAGCCTTGCCCAAGGCAAAAGGAAGTTTTAAAAATTATAGTAGAAGAATGAAGTGAATATTGATCTAGATTGAGATTATTAGGGAGGAGAAAGAGGGCTGTCTGAGCCAGAGGAGAGGGTCAGGTAGAGAGCAGATTGACTTGTTCTGCTTCCTCAGGCCTCCCTCCCCCTAAAAAAAGGAAGGGAAAACTGAGTGGTTTGACACTGGGACAGAAGAGGAAAGAGAAGAGAAGACCCTGGGATGGAATTGTTAAAGCAATGCAAACTACATAGATAAAGGAGAGGGAAAGTGAAGAGAAAGGAAGAAGAAAGATGATGAGAGGGCTTCATGGAAGAATAAACAAATTTTATAATCATAATAATCATAACTGTGAATGTCAACAGGATAAAGTCAGCAAAAAAAAAATCCTAAAACCAAGGAAGGTTGACCAAATGGATTAGAAAACAAAACTAAATACGTATAAGAAACACATTAAAAGCATAAAGCTATGTTCTGCCCACTTATATTGGGCATGGATGGCAGGATACCAAAGAAAAGGACTTGGGGGGAGAAGCCTCTGCAGGGGCAGTCCTGGCCCTTTCATATCCCTGGTCTCGAGAGGTGGCATGTCTGCGGGGGCCAATCCTGGGTTGGCCACCTGCATCCATCTAGATATGGTAGAGGTCTGCTGAGCAGCACAAGTGCAGGGATGACCCCCAAATATACATTGTCTTGTGCCTTGACGGGCTTCCATGGGGGGAAAAATCCCATGTGCTGGTTCTTTATGTTGCTTAATGAAAGATTTATAGGTTAGGCAAACATGAGAACTTTTAGCACTGTTATGAGAGCCTCTGAAATGGCAATTGCCCTCTGCATCATAGGATAAAGATCAGAATGATCTTGAGGTGAAAGACAGAGGTGACTAGGAATGGTTTTTTGGAAGACAGAATGGAGCAGAAGGAAAGAACGGGTAAAGTTTCTCTTTCTCTCTCTCCCTTTCTGACTGTGCATGCCAGAGGGTTGAGAGGCAGAGGAGGAAAAACTCAATGAAGATTATTTGGGATATGATTGATAAAGTGTGTAAGAAACAAGACAAGTGCAGTTAAAAAAAAATCTTGCCTTCTGTCTTAGAATCTATACTATGGGTTGGTTCCAAGTGATAAGGGCTAGGGAATGGGGGTTAAGTGAGTTGCCCAAGGCCACACAACTAGGAAGTGTCTAAGGTCAAATTTGAATCCAGGACTTACCATCTCCAGGCCAGTAATTTCAGGGGGGAGGGAGAGGAAGAGAGAGGTAGAGGAAGAGAGAGGGGGGGAGAGGGAGGGAGAGAAAGCATGGCTCTTCTGGAGACATCTGGTAAGGCAGGAAAGAGGTAACTTAATATAGAGGTCTCACAGCTGTTGGTCTGTGTATTTTTCTATGCCTGTGATTGTGTGCTTCCTCAAGTCTGTGTGAATGCAATCGTATGAACAAAGCAGGAAAATACTGTCAACAAATCTAGTTCTCTGTTTTATTAAATTACTCCTGAGGAAAAAAAATGTGAACCTCAGTTAGTTTCTAGATTCTTTCCTTTTACATTCCTGAACTGTAGCTAGATTCTGGGAGTGTTAGAAGGGAAGATAAGGAGAAAAAGGGGGACGGGAGGAAATCTTTTTACTCGGTTCTCTACTGTGATTTGAATGTTTTTATAAATGCTAAAATATTCCACCGAATAATTGGGTTAACATTCTTTAGAATTTGCTTTACGTGAATTAAGAGCATACTCCTGCCTCAGCCCTAGAATGACAGATTTATTTTTTTACAGCTAAGTGCTATAAATTATTTGAGTTTCTTACCCATTTTTGTAAGACTATGCTCAGTCTGATTAAATATAGGAGGAGGAACAAGCCCAAACTTTCCTGAGAGCTCCCAGGTGATGAATTTGGGAAAAATCTTGCCAGTCAGGTGGATAACTGAGTGACTCAGTAGAGACTGGAAAAATTAAATAAAAAGGGAAATTTGGTGATTACTATGTAGAAAAATATACACAGAAAAGTCCTTGATGAAGTCTTCTGTAAACGTCACAGGTTCTTTTAAACAATCTGGTTGGGCAAGGTCATCAGTCCAATGAAAGACTTTTGTTTGGGTTGTAGAATTCCTAAACAATGAAATTGGGCTACTGGGAATTTACTTGTTTGTTTATAATATAAAAATGGTTTCTAATAATTAATCTTCACAACAGAATGAGTCTAAACTGGAGGAGAAGAAAAAAACAAGTAAGGGATGTTAAGTGAAATTTCTTATGTGTGTAACTTTTTTTTTTTTAACATATCTTCTGTCTTAGAAGCAATACTATGTATTGGTTCCAAGGCAGAAGAGCGGTAAGGACTAGGCAATGGGGGTTGTGACTTGCCCAAGGTCACATGGCTAGAAAGTATCTGAGGCCAAATTTTGAACCCTATGATGGAATACTATTGTGCTCAAAGGAATAATAAAGTGGAGGAATTCCATGGGAACTGGCACAACCTCCAGGAAGTGATGCAGAGTGAGAGGAGCAGAACCAGGAGAACATTGTACACAGAGACTGATACACTGTGGTACAATCAAATGTAATGGACTTCTCCATTAGTGGCAATGCAGTGATCCTGAACAACTTGGAGGGATCTTGAGGAAAAGAAAAACAACTGCTTGAATACATGGGTCAAAAGGATATGGTTGGGGATGTAGACTCTAAATAAACATCCTAGTGCAAACAACAACATGGAAATAGGTTCTGATCAAGGACACAAGTAATACCCAGTGGAATTTCGAATGGGCTGCAGAAAGGGTGGGTGGAGGGGAGGGAGGGAAATAAAGTGATCATTGTAACCAAAATAATAATAATAATAATATATAATGAAATTTTAAAAATTTTTGTGGAGCTACTCTAAAAAAATTTTTTTTGAACCCTAGACATTTTGTTTTTTTCAAAGTACCAGCTTCTAATCTTATTTATTAAATCAATAATTCTTTGACTTTCAGTTTTATTTCCTCCTTTGATTTTTAGTCTTATACTATTTACTTATTTATTACCAATTACATGTTGTAACAAATTTCCACACAAGTAATTTTCCTGTGTTATCCTCACTGTAGTTCCATGGTATCTGAATGACTTTCTGACTGAATGAATCCAGACCTTCCTGCCCAGTTAGGGCCTGACTTTCTTTGCTACTTCAGCTAGTTTCTCTGATGGTGGTGGTCGTCTCTGAGAACTGTAAAAAATCACCTTCCTCTGGTTGTGATGTCTGAATCCTGATCTCAGGACTTTGACTCAGGAAGTAGCTGTCAAGGCTGATACTGTACATTTACTAGGATTTCTAGTCACTGACCTGTGCTCAGGGAAGAAAACAGAAAGGAAGAAGGGAATCAGGGCTTGAGGGCATTTCTGGCTGCCATGTGCTCTTGCAGTATTTCTGCCATTGCTACTTGGCTGTGGGGGAGGGGGGGGAAGAAATCACCCTCTCACCCTTGCAGGAAGTCCAACTGAAGGAAAGCAAAGACGAAGAGAAGACCAAAAGAAAAGGGTTTAAAAAACTGGGTAAAGCCATTTCTACTGCCCTTTTTATAGAAGACAGACAAGATCCTGATAACCCAGCTGCCATCTAGTCACCATCAATGCAGCCCCCTAGTTGCTTGGGATCAGTCAGGAATTGCTCTATCTCCCCATCATGGAATATGTCCAGTTCAACAAATCAAGAGGTTTGTTTGTTTGTTTGTTTGTTTGAGATCACCCCGATGCACCATGAAATGATGCAGGTGCTGGGGAGCACGAGCAAAGTGGTACCCTGAGGGTAACTACACCCTTCCTCACTTGGAAGATATGTAACTAATGGCCATTTGGCAAGTTGAGACTAAGGAGCATATGCTCTGTGTCATTCAAAATCATACCCTGAAGAAAACTGAGCTTGCTGTTGGTTGAATTTGCCTCATCTCTTACATTCAGGTCTGTAGGGCCTTCTACCAAACTAATTTTTCAATAGTCAGAACTACATCTGAGAGGCCACAGGAAACTGTGCCTCCTGGACTTTGTGGAGGTACAATTGGGGGAAAATGCTTGATTCCCCAAGGAGTCCACAGAGACCCTTCTGGGACTACAGAGATGGAACAAGGTGCCAAATGAGGACAAGACAAATTGCATTCGTTTGGTAAGTTTAAAAAAAGAGAAAGCATTCAGTTTAACTCATAAAGTATGGATGGGAGTAATCTGTTCTCTGGTTTTCTGAGAGTCTTCTACTGAGACCCTGCACAGTTTAGGCCTCAGACACCCTCATCATCCCTACAAGTTCCCCACTATACATGGCATATATAAGCATCCAGAGGTGGCTGTTTTGCCAATTCTCAAGGGCTTAAGATCCCAGGTTCCTCAGTGGGGGATCAAACAAAAGGCAGAAGAATGACTGACACGATCATTCAGAATCCCTTAAAGTTGCCTGAACCATCTCATATGGAGGTTCTTTATCTTATCAACTCTGATGGCCCAGCCAGGACAGTAACACCTGCCCTGGTATAGGGGGACTGAGCCAGGCATCAAGAAACAACACTCAGATGGGGGAAAGGACATATTTGTACAAAAATATTTATAACTACTCTTTTTGTGGTGGCAAAGAATTGGAAATTATGGGGATGTCCGCCTTGGGGAATGGCTGAACAAAGTTGTGGTATATGATGGTGATGGAATACTACTGTGCTGTAAGGAATATAAATAGGAAATAAATAGGAAATCATCCTATAAATAGGATGATTTCCGAAAGAACTGGAAAGACCTATATGAATTGATGCAGAGTGAAACAAGCAGAACCAGAACATTGTACACAGTAACAACAATATTGTGGAATGATCAACTGTGATAGATTTTGCTATTATCAACAATACAATGATCCAGACCAATTCTGAGGGAATTAGGAAAAAGAATGCTCTCTGCTTCTGGAGAAAGAACTGCTAGAGTCAGAATGCAGATGAAAGCAGATGGTTTTTCAATTATTTATTTGGTTTTATGTTTTGGGTTTTGGTTTTATAAGATTACTCACTTGCAAAAATGACCAATATGGCAATATGTTTTACATGATAGTACATGTATAATCCAGATTGAATTATCTGCCAGCACCAGGCGGTGGAAGGGAAGGAAAGGAGGGAGGCAAGTTTAATCATATTACTTAGGCAAATTACTTGTGTGGAAATTTGTTACAACATGTAATTGGTAATAAATAAGTAAATAGTATAAGGGAAAAAAAGAAACACTCATCCCACCCTGGGTGGTGAAATCATACCTCAGCCAAGGCAGCATAGTCCTGAGACAACACTCTGTCCTGGCACAGCTAGACAAGGTCAGGTCTCAGAAGGATCACTGCCCACAGTATTTCTGCCTTGACCCAGAAAGATAGCAGCAGCACAGGCCAAGGTGATGCTCTGCCCAAGGGAACAGACAGGCCTGAGAATAGGGAAATGTTTAGCAGAGCACAGGAGGACAATGGCAATATTTTCAGCAGTGTTCAAGTCCTGGCTCAGAAGCAGATTAGGCAGTGGGCAGAACTAAACAGGAGTTGCACTGGGCGCCAACTGAATTGACCATTCAGAAACATCAGATTGGGACTGTCAAAAAATAGACTCAAATACAGGACTACAATCCCCACAAGCCTTTGCTCCACTTCCCCAAAATGCTTTGTAATCTCACGGGAATTCTGAGGTGGGCTGAGATCGAGGAAGGATTTAAGCTGGTGGCAAAGGTTTTTTGGACTTCCGTTTTGGAGCAGACGCATCTCTTGCATGATGTGAGGTTATTTTGTCTAGGCCTCTGGCCTAGGCACATGTTTCTTACTTGTATATTCTTTAATCTTTAACCTTTAATAAACCTCTAAAAAATATAATACTCCTTGCAGAGAGAAACTAATTTCTAGCTGCCTCAGTCTCCCCATATTCCTAAATTTTAATCTTTACAGGACCTAGCAGTGGCAAAGGTGAGTCCACCCTAGCCCTGTGTTTACTGTCATCTAGAATGAATGTGTTCTAGTAGCACAATAGCCAATAGTCCCTGCTCCTTTCTGGCAACAAGGGAGGTCCTGGCTTAAGTGGTTTGTAGCTCAAAGCAATTTTCCCTGATCCATCATACCTATGTAGGAAGTGTTATCTTCTACGGGAGCCCTACATTCCTGGTGTTGCTCCTGCTATGTTCACCTCCTTCAATCAAGAGACCCACTGTGAACTGCAAAGATTTGTCAACACCCACTACATGAACCAGATCTTTTAGAAATATACTGCAATGGACTTCCGGGTAATCATGGTTGCAATCTAGACGCCACACGCTTCCTCTCCCCAGCACCAAACGAAATAGACTACATCAAAGGAGCATAAAAATCACCTTTGGAGGAACAGAAGACTCCCCAGTACTCCCCAGTACTCCACAGAGGCGAAGGTATGTGGGGTTTGAACTTTCCACACTATAATAAGAAGGAGGAAAAGCTTGCACAGAAACGTGAACTGAGCCGCCCTTCCCCCCCCTCCCCCACCAAACCAGAGTGAGCTACAGGAGCACTCACTGGGACAGCGAGTGAGTGGGGAACATCTCTGTCTGGGGGGCACTCCAGGGTCCTTGGGATCTGGGGACTGCCAGGAAAAAAAACATGGGAGAATCCTGCGCTGAGCAAAGGGGGCCCAGGGACTTGGGACGGTTGCGCTGAACATCTGGGTGGAGCTAAACACCAGGGGCGGACTACGCGCTGATTATCTGGGCGGAGCTGAACACCTGGGAAGTGTGGCTGTGATCAGGGCCCCAACGCTCTAAGAAACCTCAGAGGCTGGGAAGAACTAGTCTAAGGCAACCTAAATTCACAGAAAACCCGCACATATAACCCAGACCCCAGACCAAAAAGGAAAGGGGAATAAAACCACCAAAGGGATGGCTCACATGTCCCAAAATCAAGCCTCCAGGAAATAAGGGGAAAAGGTGACTATTGAAAACTTTTATGGTGGAAGTACCCAAGGAAAAGAGGAGAATGAGGATGAAATCCAAAAAAAATCAGAATATGCCTCCCAAAATGGAAACTATCAACAAGCTCCGGAAGATCTCAAACTGGAGCTTACCCAAAAGATGGAAATCTGGAAAGAAAAATGGGAGAAAGAGATCAGCAGTCTGACAGATAAGACTGCTCAATTGGAAAAAGAGCTGGAAGCATCCAATAGAAGGGCAGACAAAGCTGAAAAACAAAACTAGTCCCTAACGACCAGAATTAAGCAACTCGAAGAAAGTGAGATCATAAAACAGCAAGAATCAATAAAGCAAAAGCCAAAAAATTAATGAATTAGAAGAAGACATAAAATATCTCACTGAAAAGGTCACCGACTTGGAAAACAGAGGAAGAAGAGACAACCTCCGAAATATTGGTCTCCCAGAAAAACCAGAGATAAACGATAAACTCGATGTTATTCTACAGGAGATTATAAAAGAAAATTGCCCACACATTCTGGAGCAAGTGGGCAAAATAGAAATAGAAAGGGTTCATAGAACACCCTCTATACTAAATCCCCAAAAGACAACCCCTAGGAATGTAATTGCCAAATTCAAGAGCTTCCAAGAAAAGGAGAAAATCCTACAAGAAGCCAAGAAGAGGAGCTTCAGATATAGGGGGGCTCCCATAAGGATCACACATGACTTAGCGGCTAACACACTAAGAGACCGCAAAGCATGGAACATGATATTTAGAAAGGCAAGAGAACTGGGTCTCCAACCAAGAATCAACTACCCAGCAAAACTGACTATATACTGTAAACCTCAAAATTCCTTAGACTTATAAATGTTGGAAATTTCACCATTGGGATATTTCATACTTGGAAAATTTCTTACTGATAGTCTATTGGAATGGGAACCCCATTGGCATGGGAGGTTCTTTCTCTTCCCTTCTTAAGATTACTTTAGGACAGAGACCCTTTGCTGAACAATGGAAAGGACTTTGACCTATGCTTAAGCATAGAACAGGAATTTCTTTGAGTCTTGATTGATTTTAGAATTGATACAATGGAGATACTTGGAATAAATCTCCACCCTATTCAGTCCTAATAGGATTGAGTAAGGGCTGCAGCCTAGATCAAAATTTAATTATTCCAATCTCTACCATACTCAAGTTAACAGGATTTAGAAAGGGCTGTAACAAAGGAGTAAAGATTTAATCATTTGAAAAATATGACCTTCAACAGACATGTGCAAAAGCCAGAAACCTCTGGGCGGTCCTGGGTTAAGGGAGAGCCTCCATTGACAGGGAAATTGATGAAGAGTGATTGGTAGATGTGAGGACTGAGGGGAGGCAACTTGGATGGTTTCCTTAAAGATAGGAGGGGCTGGAGACTCGAGGGGGTTGATTTTTTTGGTCGGTGTGGTTCCTGGACTCTGGGGAAGCTTGCTCTGAAGGAAGCTGAAGGTGGGGGCCTCTGAGACTGTTTCTCCATTTTGGACACGTGAGTAATAGGGACTGATCTTTTTTCTTTGCCCCAGCTATCTAAGGGCTTGGGCCCTTTGGCCCAGCCTAAACAGAAGGGGTATTTAAGCCCTATTCCCTTCTCTCCCCTTTCTCTCTCTCTCTATATCTCTAATTCCTTTCTTACTCCTATTGTAATTAAACTCCAAAAAAGGCTGACGGCTGACTTGAGTTTTTCATTTAGGAATTACATAGCTGATTCCTTGGCGACCTTAAATTAATATGTATCAGTCTTTTAAAGTGATTCCCTTGTTACAATACTTCCAGGGGAAAGTATGGGCATTCAACAAAATAGAAGATTTCCAAGCATTTGCTAATAAAAGACCAAAACTTAGTGGAAAATTTGAGATCCAAGCACAGAAAGCAAGAGAAACATGAAAAGGTAAAATATAAAAGAAAGGGAAAAGGAGATAAATCTTATCTTTTTCTTTAAGTCAAACTCTCTTCTATAAGGACTACATTTACATCAAATTATATATATTAATATGTGGGGAAAATGTTTTGTGTAACTCAAAAATTGTATGCATCATAAGAGTAGTTAGAAGAAACATGCATAGGGAAAGATTGGGGCATTAAGAAGATTTGGGGAAAGTGGGAGCAAAGAAAGGAAAAGGGAGGGGGGGAACCATCGATAACACTAAGATTTACTTCAAGAAATAGGGGGGGACTTAATAGAATAATCTTTCCCATATAAAGATACACATGGGAAGGGGAGGGGAAGAACTCTCATATGAGAAAGAGAGGAAGAGAGCGTGAAGTGGAATTACTTAAACCTTACTCTCAGTGAAATCAAATCTGAGAGGGAAGAATATCTAGATCCAGTGGGATCCTGAATTCTATCTTATCCAATAGGGCAAGAAAGAAAGGAAAATTAAGGAGGGGGAGGGGGGAAAGAGTATAAAAAGGGAGGGAAGGAGAGGGGGGAGGGGAAGGGAGCATGAAAAGGGAGGGGCTAGAAAGGGAAGCATCTCAAGGGAGGGGACTAGGGGGACTGACCTAAAGTAAATCACTGGTTCAAAAGGAGATAGCTAAAGAAGAAAGGTCAGAACTAGGGGAAGATATCAAAATGCCAGTGAATCCCAAAATGACAATCATAACTTTGAACGTGAATGGGATGAACTCACCCATAAAATGTAGATAAATAGCAGATTGGATTAGAACTCAAAACCCTACCATTTGTTGTCTTCAAGAAACACATATGAGGCGGATTGACACTCACAAGGTTAGAATTAAAGGTTGGAGTAAGACCTTTTGGGTCTCAACTGATAGAAAGAAGGCAGGAGTTGCAATCATGATATCTGACAAAGCCAAAGCAAAAATAGACCTGATCAAAAGGGATAGGGAAGGTAAATATATTCTGTTAAAAGGGAGTATAGACAATGAGGAAATATCACTAATCAACATGTATGCACCAAACGGAATAGCATCCAAATTTTTAATAGAGAAACTAGGAGAATTGAAGGAGGAAATAGACAGTAAAACCATATTAGTGGGAGACTTGAACCAACCACTATCAAATTTAGATAAATCAAACCAAAAAATAAACAAGAAAGAGGTAAAAGAGGTGAATGAAATCTTAGAAAAATTAGAGTTAATAGACATATGGAGAAAAATAAATAGGGACAAAAAGGAATACACCTTCTTTTCAGCACTACATGGAACATTCACAAAAATAGATCATACACTAGGTCACAGAAACATGGCACTCAAATGCAGAAAAGCAGAAATAATAAATGCAGCCTTTTCAGATCACAAGGCAATAAAAATATTGATCGGTAAGGGTACATGGAGAGTCAAATCAAAAATTAATTGGAAATTAAATAATATGATACTCCAAAATCGGTTAGTTAGAGAAGAAATCATAGAAACAATTAATAATTTCATTGAGGAAAATGACAATGGCAAGACATCCTTTCAAACCTTATGGGATGCAGCCAAGGCAGTACTTAGAGGAAAATTCATATCCCTGAGTGCATTTATTAACAAATTAGGGAGGACAGAGATCAAGGAATTGGAAATGCAAATCAAAAAACTTGAGAACGAACAAATTAAAAACCCCCAGAAGAAAACCAAACTAGAGATCCTAAAAATTAAGGGAGAAATTAATAAAATCGAAAGTGACAGAACTATTGAGCTAATAAACAAGACTAGAAGCTGGTACTTTGAAAAAACAGACAAAATAGACAAAGTAATGGTCAATCTAATTAAAAAAAGGAAAGAAGAAAGGCAAATTAACAGCATTAAAGATGAAAAGGGGGACATCACCTCCAATGAAGAGGAAATTAAGGCAATCATTAAATCATTGCCCAACTATATGGCAATAAATATACCAACCTAGGTGATATGGATGAATATTTACAAAAATATAAATTGCCTAGACTAACAGAAGAAGAAATAGATTTCTTAAATAATCCCATATCAGAAAAAGAAATCCAACAGGCCATCAAAGAACTTCCTAAGAAAAAATCCCCAGGGCCTGACGGATTCACCAGTGAATTCTATCAAACATTCAAAGAATAGCTAACTCCAATACTATACAAACTATTTGACATAATAAGCAAAGAGGGAGTTCTACCAAACTCCTTTCATGACACAAACATGGTACTAATTCCAAAGCCAGGCAGGCCAAAAACAGAGAAAAAAATTATAGACCAATCTCCCTAATGAATATAGATGCAAAAATCTTAAATAGGATACTAGCAAAAAGACTCCAGCAAGTGATCAGACGGGTCATCCACCATGATCAAGTAGGATTTATACGAGGGATGCAGGGCTGGTTCAATATTAGGAAAACTATCCACATAATTGACCACATCAACAAGCAATCCAACAAGAACCACATGATTATCTCAATAGATATAGAAAAAGCCTTTGATAAAATACAACACCCATTCCTACTAAAAACACTAGAAAGCATAGGAATAGAAGGATCATTCCTAAAAATAATAAACAGTATATATCTAAAACCATCAACTAATATCATCTGCAATGGGGATAAACTAAATCCATTCCCATTAAGATCAGGAGTGAAACAAGGATGCCCATTATCACCTCTATTATTTGACATTGTATTAGAAACACTAGCAGTAGCAATTAGAGAAGAAAAAGAAATTGAAGGCATTAAAATAGGCAAGGAGGAGACCAAATTATCGCTCTTTGCAGATGACATGATGGTCTACTTAAAGAATCCTAGATATTCAACCAAAAAGCTAATCGAAATAATCAACAACTTTAGCAAAGTTGCAGGATACAAAATAAACCCACATAAGTCATCAGCATTTCTATATAATTCCAACACAGCTCAGCATCAAGAACTAGAAAGAGAAATCCCATTCGAAATCACCTTAGACAAAATAAAATACTTAGGAATCTATCTGCTGAGACAAACACAGGAACTATATGAACACAACTACAAAACACTTTCCACACAACTAAAACTAGACTTGAACAATTGGAAGAACATTAACTGCTCATGGGTAGGACAAGCCAATATAATAAAAATGACCATCCTACCCAAACTCATCTATCTATTTAGTGCCATACCCATGGAACTTCCAAAAAATTTTTTTACTGATTTAGAAAAAACCATAACAAACTTCATTTGGAAGAACAAAAGATCAAGTATATCCAGGGAAATCATGAAAAAAAAATACAAAGGAAGGGGGCCTTGCAGTCCGAGATCTCAGACTATATTATAAAGCAGTGGTCACCAAAACAATCTGGTACTGGCTAAGAGATAGAAAGGAGGATCAGTGGAATAGACTGGGGGCAAGCGACCTCAGCAAGACAGTATATGACAAACCCAAAGATCCCAGCTTTTGGGACAAAAATCCACTATTTCATAAAAACTGCTGGGAAAATTGGAGGACAGTGTGGGAAAGATTAGTTTTCTCTTAATGAGATTAGTTGACTCAGCTGTGTTTTCACTGGTTCAAACTTACCAAGGAGATTAGTCGACACAGCAGCATTTTTTCTGGTTCAGATTTACTCAGGAGATTAGTCGACTTAGCAGGAATTCAGATGGGTAGTCCTTTGGAAAACGTCTACTGTGATTGGTAGATGTAAGGACTATGGGGAGGTGACATAGGAGAAAAACCCCTATATAAGAAAAAGCAGAATCTCTTGAGAAAAAAAAGATCCTTTTGGTGGATCTCTGATGAGGATCGCTTGGGAAGAATCTCTTGAGAGAGGCTCTGGAGAAGGGAAGCTCTTGGAGGACAATCTCTAAGGAGGTCTCGCTGGAGCTCCTCTGAGGGGACTCTGTCCCTCCGGAGGCTCTGGAGAGAGGCCCTTTGGAACAGTCTCTGGCTGGAAGGCTCTTTAAGGAGGACTCTGGCTGGAACTCTCTCTGGTGAAGTCAGTTGAGATGGAGCTGGCCTAGTGTCACTAGAATCCTTGCTTAGACAGACCTTGTGGTGAGTGTTAAAAGACTGACTGACTGATCTCTCTCTCTTAAGACTCAGGTCTAGGCCGTGTTGGCTTAAGGCCCTTCATACTTATTTCCTTTTTCTCTCTTTCTCTCTTTTCTTTAATTCCACATTTGTATTAATTAAAATCTCTATAAAACCCAGTTGACTTGGGTATATTAATAATTGGGAATATTTCCCTGGCGACCACCTTATATTTGATTTAAAAACCAAGACACTATAGTGAAACATATTTTCTGCGGTCAAATTTACTCACCCTCTCTTATATCTATCACAATTTATATCTTCCACCATTTTAACTCACTACAGTTTACAACATCACTCTTTTAACTGTTACAGTTTAAGGCCTTCAACCATTTTAAATCTAACAGTTTATGCCATATACTAATTTAATTATTACACCTCCAGGGAATCTTCTATCTTTCTATCTTAGTTTTTATTTTCCTCCTTCATTGCTGCCTGCATCAGACTTCTTTCATCCCAGAGGTCAGAGTTGACCTCTAAAAGTCCTAGTCATTTAAGTGATTGAAAGTCTAATAGAAGACCTGAAAGACCTCAATACCCGGGAGGTGTGGTAGAAGCAATATTCCAACACATACCCTTTCTTTTTTTTTTAATCTTATCTTCTCTCTTAGAATTGATACCAAAGCAGAAAAACTGTAAAGGACAAGGTAAAAGGGTTTAAATGATTTGACCAGAGTCACCCAGATAGGTCATGTCTGGGGTCAGATTTGAACCCAGGACCTCCAATCTCCAGGCTTGGTTCTTTATCCAGTACGCTACCTAGCTGTCAATGACATATATCATTGATAAAGATTCTTCTCCTGCTATGACTAAATAAATATCCTGTTTTAGAGTCTTATGAGGGTTTTACTTCATTATAACATGGGTCTTAAAGTATGAGGTTCTACTAGACTGAGTCAGACCTAGACTACAACCACCTTCATAATCATCCTTAAGCCAACAGGAAATCACTGGAGCCTCTCAAATAGAGGAGTAGCATGATTAGACTTGACCTCAGTAAAATCATTTTCGCAGCTGCATGAAGAAGAGATTTAAGGTCTCCAGAAGACCAAGTTAGAGACTATCGCAATAGTCTAGGTAAAGAGGTCCTGAACTAGAATGGTGACCATGTGAGCAGAGAGACAGTGAAGAAATGGGAGATGCTCTAGAAATAGGAATGACAAGATTTGGCAGCAGAATGACTTTTGGAGAGGCAGAGTAATACAGCAGGAAAGAGCACTGGATCTGGAGTAAGAGGACTTGGAGTCAAATCTTGGCTATACCAAGGCGCCGTGTCACTTATCCTCTTTTCCTCATCTGTAAAATAAATGAGTTGGGATAGATAATTCAGCTTGCAGTTTTCTGCCACTAATAAGTCACTGGTTTGGAGGTTTAGGAACAAAGATGAGAGGGTACTTTGGGGCTTGCTGAATTTGATATGCCTGCAAAATATCTAGTTTGTCATATCTAATCAGCTGTTGGAAAAAGCAACACTTGAGTTTAGCAAAGAGATATGGCTGGTGTAGGACCAGAGTTTCAGTGAGAGATTAGGGGTGCATATAGAAATCTGGAAATTATCTCCATAATGAGGAGATAATTAAATTGATGGCCCTGATGAGGTCACCAAATGAGAGTAGAGTGAATTAGCAAAGTGTCCAAACCTCGCCTTGGATCCATTCTCAGTTCGGGGTATGAAATGGGTGATGATCCAGCAAAGGAAACGGAACCGAGAATTACCAGAAGAGCAGGCTGGTTTTCAGAGGCAGAGGAATTAGAGACAAAATTGCCAACATTTACTGGATTATGGAGAAAGCAAGGGACTTCCAGAGAAAAATATCTACTTCTGTTTCATTGACTACACTGAAGCCTTTGTGAGAATCACAACAAAATGTGGCAAATGGAAGTGCCAGTTCATCTTACTATCTCCTGAGGAATGCAGGCCAAGAAGCAACAGTTAGAATTAGACAACAAGTAACTGATTAGTTTAAAATTTGAAAAGAAGTATAAGGCTGTATAACCTTATTTATTTAACTTATATGCAGAGTACATTATGAAGAGGCCAGACTAGAAAAATCAAAAGTCAGAATTAAGGTTTCTGGGAGAAATAGCAACATATCAGTTATGCAGATGATACCACTCTGATGGTAGAAAGTGAAAAAGAATTATGAAGCTTTTTAATGATGATGAAAGAGGAAAGTATAAAAACTGGCTTGAAGTTTGACACCAAAGAAACTAAGATTTTGACAATTGGTTCCTTTACTTCCCAGCAAAAAGAAGAAGAAGAAATGAAAGGAATACCAGATTTTTTTTTTCCCTTGGGCTCAAAGATCACTCCAAATTGTGATTGCAGCCATGAAATTAAAAGATGTTTGTTCCTTGTGGGGAAAAAAGCTATGGCAAATCTAGACAGCCTACTAAAAATCAGTCATAACTTTGCCAACAAGATCTGTGTAGTCAATGCTTTGGTTTTTTCCAGTAGCAATATATGGCCATGAGAGTTGAAAAAAGGAAAAGGAAAAGCATAAGGAAAGCTGAGTGCTGCAGAATTGGCACTTTCAAATAGTGGTGCTGGAGAAGACTTTTGAGAGTCCCTTGGTCACAAAGGAAATAAAATCATTCAATACTTAAATGAATTCAGACTATTCACTGGGAGGTCAAGTACTGAATCTGAGATTTAAGTACTTTGGCCACATAGTAAGAAAAACAAATTAATTAGAAAAGAGCCTGATGTTGGGAAAAATTGAAGGCGAAAGGGAGAAACAGGATGACAGAAGATGAGATAGCTAGTGTCAAGAAAACAATGGGAAAGAGTAGAGGAAGGAAGGCCTGGTATGCTATGGTCCATGGGGTCAGGAAGAGCTGGACAGGATTAAGTGAATTAACAAGATAGGTAGGAGAAGAGCAGAGAGGAGGAATCCGGCAAGAGGGGGGTTGGTTAACAATGTCAAATTCTGTAGACAGATCAAGAGTGAGAATTAATAACGTGCCATAAGATTTGGTAATTAAGAGATCATTGATAATTTTGGAGGCTAGTTTTAACTAAGTCATGAGGTTGGAAGTCAAATTGCAAGGGGATCTTTTAATTACATATTCCTTCATTTTAAAATAAAACTCTTCTATCCAAAGCTTTGTAAGCCTGATAATTTGCAAAGGGAACCAGTATCTACTCTTGAAAAATACCAGACACTGATATTCTCAAATTCTATTCAAGTGAGGGCAGTATGCCAGAGAAGTGAGTTGTCCTCAAAGTGGGTCTTACATGTCTCTGACTCAAAGGTTACACAGTAAGGGCAGCATTAACCTATAATTTCAAGAAAAGTTGTTGAGCTTTACCATGCAAGTATCAGCAACTCCATCTTCTTCACCTGCACAAAATGAAGTCACGGCAACTCGTCCTCCATAACTTTCTTCACTATTACAGGCCTCCCAGGGAATGTAATGTAGTTCAGCTTCTAGTAAATTATTTGAAGCATCACCTATTATTAATAAAAGTCCATAAACTATTTTGGAAATAAAGTATTCCACCAAATAATCAGACAAATATTTTGTCATTTAGCAGATTTTATCGAACATGAAAAGACCCAAGATTAGAGATTCAATCTTAACTTACATGTATATGCTATAGATTATGGAATTAATTTCTAAAACCTCACAGTGACACAAAATAATATGAGATGATAAATTTCTCAAAGGAATTTTAATCTTCCCACCCACCTTCCAACTCTACTTCTTTACCCCAAAATGGAGGGAAATGAGCCACAGAAAGTCTAGTAAAAGGAAAGACATCACTCCACATAGTGCACTCCACTGAAGGGCAAACTAATACTATATGAGGCAGCAATGTGGTACAGTGAATAGAGCACTGAGCCTGGAGTCAAGAAGATCTGAGTTCAAATTCTGATTCAGATACTAGCTTTAAAACTTTAAATAAGTCATTTCACTTCTGTTTGCTTCCATTTCTTCAAATATAAAAGGGATAATAATAACATTTATGTAACTTACAGGGTTGTTATGAGGATCTAATGAGATATTTGTCAAAGTGCTTAATGCCTGGTGTGTTATAGGCACTAAATAAATTATGTTTTCTTTCCCTTCCCCCTCTACTACTATTCCATCCTGACAAGTGCCTGACAAGCACTTGCTCCAGATAATTTGGAAAATCAAGTTTGCTTTTCTGCGTTATAGGAACAAAGCTTCATAGACATCTTTATGAGTTTAGCCCTTACGGCAATTCTGCCTTGGCAAAGTAAGCTTTACAATAAATCATTAGTAACTAGGAGAGGAGGGAATGCTGATTTGGAGAAAAAAGACCATTAGGTCAGTGATGATGAACCTATGGTACAGGTGCTAGAGATGGTCACATTCTCCGTGGGCAAATAGCCACCTTCCCCTGCCCCAGAGGTCCTTACTAGAAAGGCAGAGGGAGTTGGGTGGAGATTCTCCCCTCCCCCTCTCCACCACGCCTAATGACATTTTTTTCACATCACCCACCCCTCTGTCCAGCAACCAATGGGAACGCACAGGGGGTCAGGTGGGTAGTTCACAGGCAGCAGAGCTGGAGGGGAGTAGAGCACTCGGGCCATTCCCCTCCCCCTCTCTACAAAGGCCGAGTACATTCCTCATTTCATCTGCCCCTCTGCCCAACAGCCCCAGTGTGTTCTCCCTCCCCTGTGTGGGATGGGGGGGTATGGGGCATGGCCCTCCATCTCTAAAAGGTTTGCTATCACTGTTCTAGGTGGTAGGAACTGATGAAGTCCATAGGAGAGGGAAACAAAAGAACTGGTTGCTGTCTGGGAATAGATATCCAGATAAAGGACATCTCAAGATACAATTCCTGTCCTGTATTAGAAATTCCAGGATGGCAGTCCTTAAAGATTTGGCTGGGCTACATACAATCAAGGGATTTCAAAGACATGTTAGAGCCCATTTTAATTACAAAAACAAGGACAAGGGGCCACACCACAGGCAGGCCACTCTCCAGCCCAAAGGGCCCAAAGGCAACTTGAAGGCATCTATATAATAGCATTTTTCAATACATTAGAAAAATAATCAATTTGAAAGCTGGTGGTAGTAATCTTTCAGAACTAAATCAGTAATTTGGAATTAAAGCATACTACATATCAATAAAATTAAACCAATATTTACCTTCTTCTGATGTTTTGCCCCAGCCACTTACGAAGCACCTTGTGCTGGCATTCCAGCTTAACAACTCTTTAAAAAATGGTAGGCAGATAGGTTGAATATAGTCACTATAACTCACCACACTTGTTAAATAAAAAAGTGCAATATCATTTGCATATGTATCCGGGTTGAACTCTGGATGGATAATAATTGTTTTAATTTGTATTTTCTTAGTGTTCTGATGTTGTTTTGAAAGATTGTTAATTCCAATTACAGCTCTCCAATTTTTTGGCCCACTGGAATAAAGCAAATGCAACACAGACAACACAGCTTATTTATGGAATTATATTTTTAAAGCTATCATTAATTTTATGGTTTCTAATGTTAGATTATACAAGATAACTTTTTAATTTTAAAAATTGCTTTTCCTTATGAGCCAAAGATGAAAAATTTTAAAATACACCTCAAAATTCCCTTCAATTCCACAAATATTTACTAACCACCTATGATATGCCTGGTGATATGTGTGAGGCATACAAGAACAAAACAAGAAATGGTCTCTGAGTTAAGTTATATTATTTCATCAAGAGAAGACACAAACAAAAGTCAAAACATGAGAAGTTCATAGGAAAGGTTCTGGGAGCTTATGGGAAGAATCAGATGGTGATGCCTGAAAGGAAGGGAAAGGTTTTTAATGGGTGAAGATGTAGGCAAGTTAATTCTAGACATAGGAGAGTGAACTGAGTCAGTGTATATTCAGAAAGAGGGTGGGAAAAGATAAAGATTATGAATAGTTTAATTTGGCCAGAATATACAGAGCTGAAGAGTAAGTATAAAGCAATGCTAAGAAAGTTAAATTGCTTGCCATGCTAAAATATTTCTAAAGTGATAGAATCAGATTAAGATGAAGCAGGAAGAATGGTTTGGACTGAAGAGAAAATGGAAGAATCTATTATAAGACTTGTGTGGTGGTAGAGGAAGTAGAAAACTAGAGCACATTTCAGGGACAGAATCTCAGGTTTCTGTGAATCAATTAGACTTTATCTTGAAGGTGAGAGAGAACTTAAATTATTAAGATTTTAGCCCTGAGTGTCTGGGAAAGATGGTGACTCCATCAACAGAAACAGAGAAATTAGCTAGAGGAGCAGGATCAGATGAAATCCAGGTCTAGAACCACAATGCTCTCCAGCTGGGTTACCCCTAGGCAAAATTGTAAACTAGATAAAATAATCTTCAGTGCATCCTTGTCTCTCTTTTTCTTCTGTTACTTGCTGGTGCCTAGTGCTTTTTCATGTATACTGGCCTCTGTCAGGGAAGTTAGAGCTGATAATTTCACATTAATGGATTAGTTTGCCTTTCCTGGTTTATTTACTATTTAAAGAGGGAGAAGGCAACGCTGAACAAAATAAGGGTAGTATTTTTGATGTTTGGAGGAGAAAGACTTCCTTAAAGGCTCCTTAAATCACTTGAAGTTAGTCATTAGTTTAAGGATAGAGGGTTTCTATGAACAATGGTTAAGCAATGAAATATTTAAAGGGCAAATAACTTAAACAAATCTACTAAGTCCAAGGTACACATGGTGACACTGAATTCTAGGAAGTCCAGAGAGAGTATATGTTATCAACACAACTCTTTATATAGTTTCATCTCTTTGCTCTTTCTTATGCCCACCTTTTACTTTACTATTATCTCTTCTTCTCTTTCTTTAATTAGAAAAAATATATAAATGAAGTATTTTAATGTATTGTATTTATTGAAAAATGTTTTATGTGTCCTCTTAGATGGATTTGAATTTCCATATTTTTCCCAGTCCTTAAAAAAACCCTCAAAACCCAAACCCCCTTCCTGAATGAAGGGACTTGTGTGACTCCAAACTGGCCTTTTTTCCCTTGTTAAGCATTCTTAAAAGTAAAAGTTTTACTATCTCTAATCCAAATAAACTCTTTTCTTAAAGAGGAAAAGTTAGAGACATGTGTCAAGTAGAAGATAAAAAATTTTAAATGATAGGTTTTTACCAGGAGTTTTCTGAAGAAAATATTTGAAATGAATATTTTTTAAAAATCACACATTCTCTTCAAATTATAGCAAAAGTTGCCAGATTTAGTTTTGTCTCAACAGTTATTTAAGGAATATCCCTTAAAAGAAAAGGATGGCAGGCTGGATGGAATGTTCTACATTACTCTAAACCCTTAATTAAAATATTCGATACTATATACATACCTGTATTCTTTAAGGCAGTGTGCAGCTGTGAGGATCCAGTTTTCACTTATTAAAGATCCCCCACATAAATGTGTATATTTAGGAAAAATCATAACCTGAAGGCTTACCATCCATGGCCACCCTCCAAGCTCAGCCTTCTGACCACCTACGATTCGAGATCCTGACATCATATTCATTAATGGTATTCTGCCACAATCTAGAAATAGAAATGATGTATTATTTTGCACTGGCCAGTGATATGAAGGATCAATCATCTTGCTACTCCAATAGCCCTTTTGGAGAATGAGCTGGAAGAATGGACTGGACCCTTTGTAACAGTTAAAAATTTAGGAAACTGAGGCAGGTAGAAATTAGTTTCTCTCTGCAAGGAGTATTATATTTTTATGAGGTTTATTAAAGATTAAGGATTAAAGAAAATACATGACTAGGCCAGAGAGAGGCCTAGACACAACCTCACCTACATTATGAAAAGAGTCATGTCTGCTTGCAAGCAGAAAACAGGGAAGCTGTTGTTGTTTTTTTAATATGAGCTTATTCAATAATATTTGTTCAGCACAGTTATAGGGGGAAAACAACAGAATTTTAAAACTCAGTACATTAAGTGAACAGTGTAACAGAATAATATTGAATCCAGTAATATATTAACTTAAAATCACAAAGCTATATCTTAAACCAAGCAAACAGTAAAATGTAATAGAATACAGAGGTTGATTATGTTTTCATGATCCTTTTTGGGGAAAAAAATATTTTTTTCCAAAAATGATCATATGGGGAAATGTAAAAAATAGACTCGAATCCAGGACTTCAATCCCCAGAAGCCCTTGCTCCACTTCCCCAGAATGCTTTGTAATCTCACTGAAAACCTCACCTGGGCCAAGAACGGGATGGGGTATTTAACCTGATTGCAAAGGCTTTTGTGGTCCTGGATCATTATATGCTGAGAAAAGTTAAGACTATCACAGTCGATCGAACAATTTTGATATTATTTGTACAATGTTCTCCCAGTTCTGTTTATTTTGCTCTGCATCAGTTGATGCAGATCTTTCCATTTTTTCCTGAAATCAGTCTGCTCATATCATTTCTTAAATAAAGCACAATAGTATTTCATCAACATCATATACCACAATTTGTTCAGCCATTCCCCAATTGATGGACACGAGTGGGACAGATCTTATGAAAGCAGGAGCAGAAGTAGCTTCCTATTTACCTGCAGTAAAGAAGGGTCAATGAAGGAGAAGGAAAAGGAGAAGAGACCAGTATACTCTGGGAGAGGTGACAAATAGGAGAGATGTGAAATAATCTAAGTCCCACAAGGGTCTACCTCAGGCAGCTAAAGTAAAAAATAAGCTTCAACACTAGTGAACCCTTCCCCTTAGCTGTGAATCCATGCAGATCAGGGGGTGTCCTGTTTCTATAGAGCTTTTAACCTCATTTATCCTATTTCCTTGATGTAGATAGCTTGTTCTTTGGATGGCATTTTGCTTAAGCTTGATTGCATTAGATCAGAAGTTCTTAACCTGGAGCCCCTGAATTTGTTTTTGTTTTTAATATTTTTATACTATTTTAACATTATTGATTTCCTTTGTAATACAATGTATCTCATTTTTATTTAAAAACAGAGTTCAGAAAAGGTATCTAGAGGCATCAGCAGACTGCCAAAGAGGTCTGTGTCAAAAAAAAAAAAAAAGGTTAAAACTTCTTTAAATACAAATTTAAACAACTTTGAGGTACTACTTCACACCTGTCAGATTGGCTAATGACAAATATTAGAAGGGATGAGTGAAAATTGGGACACTAATACACTGGTTTTTAAACCCTTACCTTTTGTCTCAGAATCAATAGCAGAATACAAGGCAGAAGAACAGTAAGTGTTAAGCAATTGGGGTTAAGTGACTTGCCTAGGGTCACATAGCTAGGAAGTATCTGAGGTCATATTTGAACTCAAAACCTATCTCCATGCCTGGTTCTCTATTCACTGGGCCACTGACCTGCCCCAACATTAATACACTGTTGGTGGAACTGTGAAATGATCTAATCATTCTTGGAGAGCAATTTGGAACTATGCCCCAAAGTCTATAAAACTACCCTTTGAATCAGTAATGAAGAACACTACTAAGTCTAAATTCCAAAGAGATTTAAAAAAAAAAGGAAAGGATATATATGTATAAAAATATAACTAGCAGCTCTTTTTGTGGTGGCAAAGAAATGGAAATTGGGAGGGTGTCCATGAATTGGGGAATGACTGAACAAGTTGAGGAACAAGGAAGACACTTTCAGAAAAACCCTGAAAGGCTTACATGAACTGAAGCAAAGTGAGAAGAATCAGGAGCAATATTGTAAGATGTAAGAGCAATATTGTACAATGGTCAACTGGGGAAAACTTAACTATTCTCAAGAATAAAATGACCTAAGATAATTCCAAAAGACATGATGAAAAATGCTTATCCACTTCCTGAATGCAGGTTGAATGTATTATTTTTTATCTTATTTTTTTCATGTTTTTTCTTATTCATACAACATGACCAATATGGAAATATGTGCATGACTGCACATTTATAGCCTCTATCAAACTGCTTGACTTCTCAGTGAGGGAAGAGAGGAGAGAGAATTTGGAACTCAAAATTTAAAAAAAAAATGTTAAAAATTGTTTTTACATGTAAGAAAAAAACCCAAAACATTTCTTTTAATGCCGCTCCCTTCTTTAAATAAAAGATTTTCTTCTCCTTGTCTAGTAGGCATGCTTCCATATGTAGTCAGAAATTGAAATGGGCATGTTTTGGCTGTGCAGCTCATATGGTATACTCTCTGGAAGTTCCCTATAGCGTGTGACTAGAAATCACCATGGAGCAGAAGCTGATATTGACATTGACAACTTTATTATTTTAATAATCCAATAATTCTTTCAATAGGCAGAGACCCTGTAAAATGGAGTTCAAGGCTTTTCTGCTCCAGAAAGGAGCCTGCAATGTTTGATCACAGGAATGGACTCACAAAGATGCAGAGGAGAGTATGGCCCAGGACCTTGGGCCCAAGTCTTTTTCCCTAGTCTCTGATCTGGAAATATATGTCAGGGAAGAGGGAAATGTCGTCAGTGAAAGACAAAACCTCAAGCTAAATCTAACAGGCTGAGCTAGCTATGGTTTAATGTTTATGTTAATATGGTTTATATCCTTACTATTTATTTTTGTGGGACAGCTTCCCATTATTGCCATATTTTGTGATGGAAACCACACAGTGATTTTTAGTTATTTCCTTGACCTGTCCTTAAAACCATCAATTTATAAATGGATTAATATAACATATGTTTATCCAAAACTTTCAAAAGGTAAATTGGTGCACCATAGGTTTAAGGGATAAAGGTTTTGAAATAATTTTAATTATAAGAAATAAAATAGATGGGGAAGGGGATGAGGGGAGGAAAAGAATTTGGAACTGAAAATAAAATTGAATAATAAGAAAAAATATTTTTTTAATTATGAAGGGAACAGTTTAAGCAAAACCTGGGAAGACTTGTATGAATTAGTACAAGATAAAGTGATCAGAACTGTAGGGGGGGAGGAGCTAGGAGGTTCAGTGGATTGAAAGCCAAGCCTAGGGTTCAAATGCAGCCTCAAACACTTCCTAGCTATGTGACTCCCATTCCCCAGCCCTTAGCACTCTTCTGCATTGGAACCAAAACACAGGATTGATTCTAAGATAGAAAGTCAGGGTTTTTAAAAAAACATGAATTGTAAAAGACTTAAGAACTCTTAACATCATAATAATCAACTATAATTCCAGAGCACTGCTCTTGAAAAATGCTGCCCATAGTGAGATGATGAGCTAAATATGAAGAATTAGACATTTTTTAAGGCCAGCCAACATTCATATAAAGATTTTTTTCTCTCTTTAGTTTTTCCAGTAGAAAGTAGGAAAGAAAGAAAATGAATATTTGTAAATTAAGTGAAATTTAAGTTTAAAAATGAAAAAAAAGTAAATGTCCTTCATCATCAGATAAGTGGCCAAAGGAAGTTCTGAAAAGAAGAATTTAAAGTATTTGTAACCACATTGAAAAATATCCAATTCATTATTAATAAAAGAAACATACATCAAAACAATAATGAAGTTTCATTTCACATTCTGCAAATTAGAAAAAATGACAAGTCAGTGTTGGAGAGATTGTGGAATGATAATCACTCTAGTACATTGTTGGTGGAGCTGTGAAATGATACAGCCATTTTGGGAAGCAATTTGAAATTATGCAAATAATGTGACTATAATTCCATCCCCTTTAAATCAGACACTCCATTACTGGGTTTATAATCCAAGAAAGCTATCAATAAGGAGTCCCTATATACACCCAAATATTTATAGCAGTACTGTTAATGTTAAGAAAGAATTAGGGTGGGGGGAGATGTCCATTGATTGAGGAATAGCTAAAAAAATTGTGGCACATGAATATATGGAATGGAATATTATTAATCTGTAGGAAATGCTGAATTTACATAAACTAAAGCAAATACAGGCATCTCTTCTACATTGTATATTTTCCCCATTTCAGTTTAGATATATTGTGGATTGGCATGAGAAATTAAATGGGAATTTTGGAAGAGTTTTGTGGAAATTGCATTACACATTGGAAGGCCAGCAAATGACACAGAAGTTTAGAGACTATATAGCCCATGACCAAATATTTAACCCAACTTTTACAATAAGGTATTGTAAATATCCCATAAAAGAAAAAGAAAAAATTCAGACTTCTCTGGTACAAAGGGAGAGTTAAAATTTTTTATGCAGGGGGCAGCTGGGTAGCTCAGTGGACTGAGAACCAGGCCTAGAGATGGGAGGTCCTAGGTTCAAATCTGATCTCAGACACTTCCCAGCTGTGTGACTCTGGGTAAGTCACTAGCCCTTACCACTCTTCTGCCTTGGAGCCAATACACAGTATTGACTCTAAAATGGAAGATAAAGGTTTAAAAAAAAATTTTTCAGATTTCAGGGGCACAATATCGCTTACCTCAGAAGTGTGGAAGGGAAAAGCCAAGAAAACAATATATACAATAAGTACAATGTAAGGGCAATTAACAGCTTGGCATAAAAAGTACAAAACTTAAAACCAAGTCATAAGCTCCCTGAAAATCAGAATGGACCAAATAGAAGTCAATGATTCTATGAGGCAACAAAAAATATTAAGACAAAATTTAAAAAGCTTAAAAAAATAGAAGAAAATATAGAATATGTCATAGCAAAAACAACTCACTAGGAAAGCAGATCAAGGAGAAAAAAATTAAGAATCATTGGCTTATTTTAAAGCCATAATTTAAAAGAACAAAAAAATCCCCAGACATCCTATTTCAAGAAATCTTCAAAGAAAACTGTCCAAATCTTTTAGAGCAAAGTGGAAATACAAAGAATTTATATTGGTCACCTCTTGAAAGAAATTCCAAAATGAAAAGTCACAGGAAGATCATAACCAAAATCCATAGTTTCCAGGTTAAGGAAGAAATCATTTCAGTTGGGATCTCATACAATTTAGCAATTACCATTGTAAAGGAGCATAGAATTTAGAATATGATATTCTAGAAAGAAGAGAACATGGGCTTACAGAGAAAAATGGACCTTTAAATAAAAAAAGGGGTTTTTGTTTATTTGTTTAAAGGAAAATTTTAAAACTAATCATCAGAACTAATCGAAGAGGGAGAGAAAAAAAGGGGGATCTCCTTGACTGACATGAAAAAGGGGGGAAGAATTAACTATTCAGAAAAAAGCAGGAAAGAGAAAGGACTAATAAGCAAAATTTCAAAGGGAAAGTGGTAACAAGCAGTTGGGGGAATAGGGAAAGAAAGAACCAATAGGAATCATGCCACCTTTAAAAAGATTAAGTTAATATTAACCAAAGAACATACCATTGTGTTCATAATAAAAGAAGGGAAAATGATAACTGTCATAATGAATGTGAAAATGAACTTAATTCTGTCACTGTTAGCAGAACTCCTGTTTTTAAATGAAGCTTTGGACTAATCAATCCCAGGCCTAAGCTGAGGACCAGAGCCTTGGTTTTCTGCTTCCTCGTATTGCTTGAACTTATTTCAGAAATCATCTGGTCTATAATGGGTTAATTGTGTTTGTTGGTTTTAGAGGACTGTGTGAAAAGCTTTCCTTCAAAGATGTCTAGTTTGCTGTCCAAAAATCTGAGCTGCTTTCTGGCACGTGGACTCCAATAACGAGAGCTTCTTAGTTCATGGGAAAAGAAGAGAGGCTTTTCTAATCACCAAATGTCTAACCAATAAGGTTGTTCCCTATGATGCCCCACCTATGTAACCAATCATTTTGTACTTAATCTCAGATGGCATTTGCACTGCTCTGTGCTTCATGTGTTCTGTCCTCTCTCCCTCCCCTATGTGATTTTTGCCTCTTGCTCTAACAAATATTGGGCATTCTGGTTCAACAATACAAGCCATGTTCCAGTGTATGCATCTCTTGGTCCTGTCCAATTTAAAATGCAGTTTTATAGACTGACTCCTTTGGCTCATTTATTCTGAGTTAGAAATCTGTTTTAGTTAGACCCTGACCCCTCTAGTATGAGGGAGGAGTCCTGACACCTCTGGTTTATTTATTCTGAGTTGGGGGTAACAAACAACTCCTTTGTTCAAAAGTTTGATCAAGGTTAATGTAACAAAAAAACCCTTCAATATTAGAAAAAAGTAGAGGAAAATATACACCTCACTTTCATAATTTTAAACAAGAATGATTAAGCAATCCAATATAAACAAAACAGACTGACAGATTGGATAAGAAAGTAAAAATCTATAATCTATTGCTTAAAAGAATCACATTTTTAAAAAAGAAAGACATACACAGGATAAAACTGAGGGAATGAAAAGAAATTTACTATGCATCAAGGGAACCTAAAAAATGAGAAGTTGCCATCTGTAAACCTCAAAATTTCTCAGACTTATGAATGTTAGGGGTTTCCCCCCATTGGGGAATCTTCTACTTAAAAAAATTCCCTAGCAGATAGTGAGAATTCTACTTAAGTGTGAAAACTCCTTGCCTTGGGAATATCCCTAGTCCACCCTACTTAAGACTGCTTTAGGACAGAAAACTCCTTCAGAACAATGAAAGTACTTTGATCCATGCTTATGGAAGGGACAGGAAGTTCTTTGAGTCATGACTGTTTTAGAACTGATACAATGGGATGCTAAGTGCCTATAAAGGTGGGGCAACTTGTAAACTACTTAGACCTAAAAGGTGAAAACTTACTCAGAGGTTTTCTCTTAATGAAATTAGTCGACACAGCAACATTTTTTTTCCTCTTACTAAAGATATTAATCTACTCAGCTGTGAATTCAAAATGGGCTGTCTTTTGGAAAACATCTACAGTGATTGGTAGATGTAGGGACTTAGGGGAGGTGACATGGGAGAAAAACCCCTATAAGAAAAAGCAGAATCCTTTTGGAGAGATATATCCTTTTGAAGAAGGATCTCGATTTCCTATATAAGAAAAAGCAGAATCCTTTTGGAGAGATATATCCTTTTGAAGAAGGATCTTGATTTCTGATTCTCATTCTGAAGGAGAGCTCCTTGAGGAGCTCCTCTGAGGGGCTCTGTCCCTCTGGGGTAGGAGCTCTGGAGGCTCTTGAGAGAGAGGCCCTTTGAAACAATCTCTGGCTGGAAGACTCTTTGAGGAAGGACGCTGGCCTGGTGTCACTAGTATTCTTGTTTAGTCAGACCTTGTGGTGAGTGTTAAAAAACTGACTGATTTCTCTTTTAAGACTCAGGTCTAGGCCATATTGGCTTGAGGCCCTTCATACTTATTCCTTTCTTACTCTCTCTCTCTTTCTTTGATTACTCATTGTATTGTTAATTAAAATCTCTATAAAACCCAATTGACTTGGGTATTTGAATAATTGGGAATATTTCCCTGGCAACCACCTTATATTTGATTTTAAACCCAAGACACTGTAGTGAAACATATTTCTGCAGTCAAACTTACTCACCCTCTCTTATATCTATCACAATTTATATCTTCCACTATTTTAACCACTACAGTTTAAGACCTCAACCATTTTAAATCTCACACATCATACTAACAAAGAAAAACAAACAAAAGAAAACCTAAATTATGCTGAAAGGAGCCATGGATAATCCATTTATATTAGCATTAAACTTATCTGCTCCAAATAACTTAGCATAATTCAAATTCATAAAAGAAATATTAAGTGAGCTAAAAGAGCATACAGACAGTGGTAATACAATAGAGGCATTTGACTTTAATGCCCCTTTATTTTTATTAGACAATCCTAACAAAAAGACAAACAAAACAGAAAATAAGTGAACAAGTTGCTAGAGAAACTAAAACTAAAAAACTTATGGTATCTTATAAATGAGACCACAAAAGGATACTATATATATTTTTTAGTACCACACAGAACTTTTACAAAAATTGACTATGTTTTAGGGCACAGAGATATTGCAAACAAATGCAAAAAACCATAAATAATAAATATGTCCGTTACAAATTACAATGCAATAAAAATAGGATCACAAACAAAGAACAGATTATATGGATACTTAACAATTAAACCAAAGAATTGCATGCTGGGAGCTAAAATGGCAGAGTAAGGAATGCTCAGCTTGTCCAAACCCTCCAAACAAATGAAAATAGAAAATTAAGGAAAGCAAAAGGGATACGTTTCATTGGGATGAGAGGGGAAGAATAGCCTAGTGCTGTGACATGACATGCATGTCAGTGCTGACACACGTAGCCATTTTTGATGACACGTAGCCATTTTTGATGACACATGGCCTACAGAGAAGTTTAGGGCCACATGCGGAGAAGGACGTTTTTTTTCTTGAAGTGACACACCGCCTGAGCTATGCTCAAGTTTTTGGCGAATTTTGATACACCAAACTCAAAAGGTTGCCCATCTCACTGGCCAGGTGAGTGCTGGATGGGGGAAGCTTACAGAGTGCATGCTGGCCCAGAGAACTTTCACATGGCCTAAAACAACAAAGTAGCCAGTAGAGGAGGTACCTTCTGACATGCAACATGAGACAACAGAAGAAGCAGCGGGGAGAGCAGCCCAACCATACCCCTACTGGCTTCACCATTGCCACATTAACTCTAAGCTCAAAATTCTTTTGAGTACATAGGTGGTTGTTCCTCTCAATTTGGGGCTTGTCTGGGATTGAGGGGGCTTCCCTGAAGGCCAACACCCATTGGTAGGACATCCAGCTGAACAGTTATCAGTGGCCAACTGGCTTTTGGAATCAGGTAATCCTGACTCATGACAAAACTAAAGGAATTTGGCAGAAGCTTCACAAACACTACATACAGGAAAAAAAGATGAGTGTACCTGGGAAGAGTTTTATTTGTCTAAGGTGACCATGTTAGTCTGGGCACACAGACCCAGGTAAGAAAAGACTATTAAGTAATACTTGGGTGGTCATGGAGTCAAGTCATATTGATTCTAAGATAGAAAGTAAGGTTTTTAAGGGAAAAGACAAAACCCAAGCCCCATCCTTCACCCCTACAGTCTTTAGGCAAGCCATCACCATACTCAGCACAAAATCATTGAGGACTCTAAGTCAGTTATCTTTCAGTTTGATGTATTCTGGTTATACCTTATACAAATCTGTTATTTGGGAGTTGGCTGTGGGGGTGAGAAATGGGTGGGGTCGGTATGGTAGGGAGGGTACAAGGAGATGCTGCCCAAGATGCTGGGACTGTGGGCACAGGCACTCTGGGCTTAGATCTGGGTCTCTCTGATAGCCCTCTCCTTCCCCTATGGACCAGTAGTGCAAAGAGGTGGTCCTCAACGTTCAAGGGTCTTTATCTGTTCTAGGTGTTGGTCTGTTTGTCTCTTTGTAAGCTTATTTCAGTCTGCAGCAATAGCCAGTGAATTTTTTCTAAGAGATAGTAAACCAGGCCAGATGTTGGCTCTTTTAGGTTTAACTTCGTGAATCTGTGTTTTTTCTGTCTATGTACACAAAGCTAGGATTTTTAGAAAGCAAATCTCTGTGTTTTGTGATCTGTTAATCCCTCAGCATTCCTGGATGCTGAGTATAGCTGAAAATCCTTGAATTTTGCATTCGTTAACTCTAAAAACTGGCTGAACAAGTGAGACCTTAATCAACCTTAATCTCAGTTTGAGGCTTGACCAACCTCAAACAGGGGCAAGTCACCTTTCTTCTTTCTTCTCTGCTGGCCACATTGAAGGAAATTGGGAATAAAAGTTTGTCTGAATATAAAGTCAGGATTCAGTATTACAAATTGTCTATCAGATTATATAGGATTACAGATGCTGTATATATTGATAATTGTACAAGTCTCAATACAAGTACTTAGTACAAGTCTCATGTTCAGTAATGATCATATTGGGTGAAAACTAGGATAATTATACATGTTAAATTATTCTTTTAAAACATGTTAAATTATTCTTTTAAGTTTTTTCTGCTGTTATCATAGCAATTGTTCTAATTAATGACAAAGGATTCATTGGGCACTTTACCTATTTGAATTTAACCTCAAAGGTTTTTAAAAAATGTATTATTTCTTACCCTACTGAGAGGGATTTAATCTGTCTTTCTCATAAGAAGTGCTAAGAACCTAGAAGGAAATTAGTACTTTCCTTTCCACTTAGAACACTCCCAACTCCTCTAAAAACAAAAAAGCCTTGGCCTGTCACATTTCAAAGGCCATGAGGGGTGGAATAGTTCATAATCCACCAAATCCAATAACTCACTCATGTTTTAACTAGATGTTTAACTAAAGTAATCTAAGTCTAGTAATTCACTTAATCTTTTACAGATGCAAAGATGACGGGAACAAAAAGTGGGAGAGGGTGTGGGCAAGTTTCTTTGATTGTGAAATGCTGTAAAGTGAATCTTTGAATTTAATACCTTGACATTCTTTAGGCACCTAAAGCTGGGGAATATCCCTTTTGTGAAAGAATAGACCGCTGTCTTCTACTTTGACTTCTGAGCTCCATGTCTGAATTTCTTTCAGCGATGGGGCCCACTGTCTGTGATCCTGTCCCAGACACTACCCTCCTAAAAGAGTTGATTTTGTAAAATATTTCATTAAAGGGTTGAAATCCTGAGCAAAGTAAATTAAGGCTTGAGAGTTTTAAACGCAATAACCTACAGGTGTTAGCACAAGGACTAAATGTAGGTAGATGTCCTGGTATTAATAAAAAGTTAGTAAATATAAGGGAATGGAGCAATAAGCCCCTAAGGAACTTCTCAGAGAGGCACCAAAGACATTTGTGGAAAGGGAGAATGAAAATAAAAGCAAAAAACTGAGATTATGGTGACCACTGTTAATGAGATCATAAAGAAACAGGAAACTAACAGTGGAAGGAGGGTTCAAAAGGCCAGGATAATGGGAAATAGAGGGAAAAACAAGAAAGCCAGTGCTGGAAAAAGGAGATTAGATCCTGAGAGAATCAAGGGAATCCTCCAACTGCCCCTCCAAAAAATTAAGAAGGAATAAAGGAAATTCTTGGGGCTAGTAGGATACTGTTGGCTATAGATAGATCCATATGCTCAATTAGCCAATCTATTATACTTGAAATTACTAAAAAGAGAGCCTAACCTCTTAAGCTGGAATGAACAAGAAATTACTGATCAAATACCATGCTAGCTTTCCCTTCCCTACAAAAGTCAATCCACCTCTTTATTTATATATGTGGTAAATCAGGCTTCTCTGGGAGTGTTGCTCCAGGTGTGGGAAGAGAAAGGAGATCAACAGCCTTTTGTCAAAACTTTTATATTCAAACACAACTAAGCAGTAAGAGTTAGAAAGAGAAACTTCATTTATAATCACTCTAGACAATATAAAATATTTAGGAATCTATTTGCCAAGACAAACACAAGAATTATCTAAATACAACTATAAAACACTTTCCACACAATTAAATAATTGGAAAAAACATTAATTGCTCATGGGTTGGATGAGCTAATATAATAAAAATGATAATCCTACCCAAATTAATGTACTTATTCAGTGCCATACTTATATCAAACTACCAAGAAACTTTTTTATAGAGTTAGAAAAAATGTATAACAAAGTTCATTTGGAAGAATAAAAGATCAAGAATATCAAGGGAACTAATGGACAAAAAAAAAGTGGATGGTGACCTAGCAGTACCAGATCTTAAACTGTACTATAAAGCAGTGATCATCAAAACAATATGGAACTGGTTAAGAGACAGAAGGAAGGATCAATAGAATAGGCTTGGGGTAAGTGACCTCAGCAAGCTAGTGTATGATAAAGCCAAAGATCCCAGGTTTTGGGACAAGAATCCACTATTTACCAAACACTGCTGGGAAAATTGGAAAACAGTATGGGAGAGATTAGGTTTAGATCAACATCTCACACCCTACACCAAGATAAACTCAGAATGGGTGAATGACTTAAATATAAAGAGGAAAATTATAAGTAAATTAGGTGAACATAGAATAGTATACCTGTCAGATCTATGGGAAAGGAAAGAATTTAAGACAGAGCAAGAGAGAGATAATATTACAAAAATTTAATTGAATAATTTTTATTATATTAAATTAAAAAGTTTTTGTACAAACAAAACTGATGCAACCAAAATTAGAAGGAATGCAACAAATTGGGGGAAATTTTTATAACAAAAATCTCTGACAAAGGTGTAATTTCTCAAATTTATAAAGAAATAAGGTAAATGTACAAAAAAATCAAGCCATTCCCCAATTGATAAAAGGGCAAGGGACATGAATAGGCAGTTTTCAGATAAAGACATCAAAACTATCAATAAACACATGAAAAAGAGTTCTAAATCTCTCATAATTAGAGAGGTGCAAATCAAAACAACTCTGAGGTATCACCTCACACCTTGCAGATTGGCCAATATGACAGTAAAGGAAAATAATAAATGTTGGAAGGAGTTTGGCAAGATTGGTACACTAATGGATTGCTGGTGGAGTTGTGAATTGATCCAACCATTTTGGAAGGCAATTTGGAACTATGCACAAAGACTGTCTGCCTTTTGATCCAGCCATAGCACTGCTGGGTTTGTACCCCAAAGAGACAATAAGGAAAAAGACTTGCACAAAAAATATTTATAGCAGTGCTCTTTGTAGTGGCAAAAAACTGGAAAATGAGGGAGTGTCCATCGATTGGGGAATGGCTGGACAAATTATGGTATCTGATGGTGATGGGATACTATTGTGCTGAAATAAATGATCAACTGGAGGAATTCCATGTGAACTGGAAAGACCTCCTGGAATTTGATGTAGAGCAAAATGAGTAGAATCAGGAGAACATTGTACACAGAAACTGAAACTGAAAACACAATTAAATGTAATGGATTTCATGGGTTCGACTCAAGAACACATGTGATAACCAGTGGAATCATGCGTCGGCTATGGGAGAGGGAAAGGGGGGGGGGGAGGAAAAGAAAACGATCTTTGTTTCCAATGAACAATGTATGAAAACGACCAAATAAAATAATGTTTAAATTAAAAAATAAATAAATAAATAAATGTAATGGATTTCTTTACTAAGCGGCAATGCAATGATCCAGGACAATCCAGAGGGACTTATGAGAAAGAACTGTGGGAGTAGAAACACAGAGGAAAAATATATGATCAATCACATTGTTTGATGGGTACATGATTGGGAATATTGACTTCAAATGATCACTCTATTTGCAAATATTAATAATATAGAAATGGGTTTTGAACAATGATACATGTATAACCCGCAGAATTGCTTGTCAGCTCCAGGAGGGGGAGGAAAGAGGGGAAAGATCATGAATCATGTAACCATGGAAAAAAAGTAATTGTTTTTTGTTTTTTTTAATGGACCTTGAAAGAGATTAACAATGAAAAGAAAGAAAAGCATATACAAACGCTCTAATAAAAATTAAAATTATTTTCACCATTAAAAAAAAATAACCCTATTAGATCCAGTAGCCAGAGAATGGGCTGAATGTATCCAAGCCATAGTGGCCACTGTTGCTGAAATTAACATTGGGGAAGAGCAATGATTGTTAGCGCTCCTCATCAAGTGAGCCCTATTTTAAATCAAAAGGTGGGGAGGTGCTTGACTGATTTTAGAATCCTAAAATATGAGGCAAAATGTTGAACAAAATGATCTGGTACTATTGTGGAAAACTGCCAATTTTCTTTAGAATGGCTTGAATATAGATAATGAAAAAAATGGAGCATGATTGTCTAGAATTAATAGATTACCAATAACCCTGACCAAGTCCCCTCCGCTTTCTGAGCCTCAATTTTCTTCTGTTTAAAGCAAGGGGCCAAGAGATTCAACATCTCTTCGGTGCGTGGGGTATGCCGAGGACCCCTCCCCAGGCAGAGCGGAGGTGGGGCTGCGCTTACTCCGGTCGAAGGGCGCCACATCGCTCCTCGCGTACGTGAAACTGTCCCAGATTAACCACAGGGCGGCGCCCCCAAGCCAAGGCCCCATTTTATGCGGGGGCGGGGGGGAAGGGAGGGAGGAGAAATGGCGGAGGCGGCGCTTATCCGTCCTCCGACAGCATCATGGAATACTGCGTGATCTCGTTATGACGTCATTTGGCGGCGACGGAAGCGGAGGGCCGGAAGTAAAAGTGGTATCGTGCCGCCCTTCTTCCCTCACCGCCACCCTCCCTCCCTCACCACAGGAAAAGCAATTCGACAATGAAAACAAATTTGGAAGAGTTGGGGCCTGACCGACCCCAAAAACCGGGCCGCCGACCTTTCCCATTAACAACCCACTGCTGGGGGTACCCGGAAGCCCCGAGTTCAAATGCGGCCTCAGAAAATTTTTAGCGGCCTGACCCTGGGAAAGGCACTTATCCTGGCAGCCTCAGGCTTCTCATCCGTAAAAAGGGCATGATAATACTAGCTGTTACATCACCAGGTGATCTGTGTAAAGCCTCTTCTTAAATGCTCATTACTGCCCTCACATCTGATGTTTCCCCAGGGGCTGTTTGGAGCAGAACCCAATAGCAAAGGATTCCAGAAGCCTGGTTCTACCAGGGCCTGCTTAATTGTTTGAAAAGTTCCCGTTTCATCAGGCCAATTTAAAAAAAGAAATACGAGAGGATCATACTCACCTGCAGAAGACTCAAGTTTATACAGTCTAAGCCTATTGTTTTCCTCCAGGGTCTCAACTTGGATCCTATCCAAGGCTGAAATCTTTTTTTTTTTTTAACCTATTTACCTCAGGGTTCTATAAGGGGTAAAAATTATGGTTGGACTGAATATTTGAGAGTTTGGTTGCCAGGAATTTAATTACTAAATTCCAATAATTACTCCAAGTCAGAATGGCTTTTATGGTAGTTTATTTACAAATAGAGAGAAGAAAGGAATGGAAAATGAAAGAGAGAGACCATGCTGCTCTGGCCTGGTCTGAACCAGGCAGGGATTCAGAGTCCCCAGCAAGGCAGGGGGAGTGGGGCCCAGAGGATTACTTTAATAAGGCTTCCAGCCATGAGGCCTCCTCCAAGATGAGGGGCGGCTCCAGAGGCTAGTGTCTCCAGAAAGCCAAGGAAAGGGAATCAGCCTTTTCACTCATCACCTGTCAGTCCAAATTCTGAGATCTCAAGTCTGAGCTCCTCCAAGGTCAAGTTCCAAGGCAAAAAAGACCCCCTCATAGGAAGTGGCCACCAAATTTAAAGGCAGTTCTTTGGGTCACTTCCTGTGCCTTCCTTCCACCTTTACGTGTACCAATGGTGGCTTAAACATGGCTTTGGACTGTCTAAGGGGCAGTCACTTATTTCTGATTTGTCACTTGCTAACACACATGGGTCATAGACCTTCTCCCCTCCACACTTAATCATTAAGTGGAGGTCTATACATTCCTGATGACTAAAAATCTAAAGAATAAGTAGGGTGAAGTCAATCTCATTTTCACAGTTATTGTGAGGATCAAATGAGATAATATGTGTAGAGCAACTAGTGTAGTGCCTGGCAGACAGTAGATGCTTGATAAAATGCTTCTTGCCTTACCCTTGATGGGATGTGAATTGCTTCTCTAAAACCAACATTCATTTCCCTCTGGGAAAAGTCCAAGTAGGAGGGGAATATTAGGTCAATGGCCTCTACTCATTTCTAAATTTGATTTGCAGGAATGTGGGTGCCTCTGGAGCTACCCCAAGTTCATGGCCCTTAATGAAGTAAGGCCCAGGGTCACAGGAAGTGACCTCGTGCACTCCTCCATTTTTACAGATCAAGAAATTGAAGTTTATAGATCACACAGCTCAGATGTGTCAGAGGCAGGATATGAGCTCAGTTTTACTGGCTCCAGGTCCAGCTCTATTCTCCCCTGCATCTGGAGAGCTGTGTATTTCCTGGAGGGGAAGGTGGTACTTGTGTGAAAGGGGTGGAAACTACATCAACAGTCTTGAACTGCACTGAACCTTTTATGTATTTTCCACATTATGTGTTGGGTGAAATAAAGGCTTACTTACATCTGATATGTGCTCACAAGTGTATTGGTTAAAAAAAGCAATAGAAACATCCCTGCATCTTAAGTATTGTTCAAGATCATCAGCTCCCTTGAAAGCTCCCTGAATATTTTGGAGTTACCAGATCACCAACTGATCTGCACTGACATTTATAAAACATTTCTCAACTGTATTGGTTAAACAAAGCAAAAGAAACATCCTTGCATCTTAAGTAATATTCAAGCTCGTTAGCTGTCCTTGATGGACCTAATTGTATTACATGAAAGCTCCCTGAATCATTTGGAGTTAATAGATCACCAACTGATCTGTACTGACTTTTATGAAACATTTCACAACTGTATTGATAAACGAAAGCAAAAGAAACATCCCTGCATCGTTAGGAGTGTTTAAGATCATCAGTTGCTATCGATGGACTTTATTGTATCATGTAAAAGCTCCCTGAATCCCTAGGAGATACCAGATCACCAACTGATCTGCGGTGACATTTATGAAAAATTTCACAACTCTACTGATTAACCAAAGTGTAAGATAAAAAATTAATATATAACTCCAAGTATCATATTTAATAAGATTTATTAATAATGGCAAAAATAAAAAGAGTAAAAAGGGAGCTAACTCAACCACTGATGTGAGAGAAGAGAGAGAGGGTGGGGAAAAAACAACTATATACAAAATGTGAACATGCCATGTGGTGGAGATGGGAAAGGAATTCTGGGGAACGTAGTTCAAACATACAAAATTTTCTATTTATACATTTCTCACTATGATCCTTTGGGAGACCAATATCTCCAAGGGGATCATTTTAAACATAATCAACTTATAACTTTAACTAGAGGTACATACAATATTACAGCTTCTAAAAGGGAAATTATAATAATATGGGGATAAGAGAGAAATAAAAGAGAAAAAGAACAAAACCAATGTTAGGGGCATTGACAAAAAGCCAATTAGGGGCAATTCCCTTTTGGCATAAGAGTGTACATTGAAAACAAATGCATTCAAACCCCCATAGTTCAAATTCACCATAACTCAAAGTTCACTCTGGATCTTTTGGTGCAGCATGTGGTCTCTGCAGGGATCTTCATGGTGCCTTCTCCAAAAAGTTCACCTTCTGAAAAAAAAAAAAGTTCATCTGGATTCTGGGCGGTAGCCTCTTATTCTAAATTAGGCTCAAATTTAAATCAAAGTTCACAACAGTTAACCCTCCTGAGGAGGATAATAACACATCCCCCCTGAGGAGAATACAGGGATACACATAGGAATCACACAGGAATATATGGTCGAGTCATAAGGCGTATGAATGAATTACCAAAATATCAAATAATTCAAAGAAATTAAAAAATAACCTCTGAGTGAAATATATAATATCAAAAACGTGAAAAATTCTGGGAAGAAGGGAAAAAATTTCACACATCATGTTGTGATTTGTTCTTATAGCAATCCATGTTCCATAAGCCTGCAATGACAATCACTCACTAAACCAATTTAGCAGTCTGGACTTCAGTAAATTGCGACATCATAAAATAAAGTAGAAAAAGAGACTAGATCTTGAAACAAATGGGAAATAGCATTCTTTGGCTTGACCCTTTTCTTCACTTTCTAAGATAATGGAGCCAGAACAATTGATGTTATATACTTGATACAGATTGTGGTACAAAGAAGCCCTGCATTTGACACATGTTAAACAGCCACAACCTCGAGTCTCACACATGATCAAGTCCTTGTGCTCTCTGCACAGAATCTCATCAATCCCCTTAGGATGGGTTTGGTTTCTTTACCTTTGTGCTCATTTGGTGCTTGGCAAGTCAACTTCTGTGCTCCTTTGTGGTCCCTTTCTCCTTGGATGAGACATATTCATTGAGCAAAAGTCTCATAATATTTAAATAACTAGTGGCAGGTTGCCATAGTCCAAAGCTTTTGGGGTACATATGCTAGGCAAATGGACATCTTAGCTTATTCTATTGCAAAAATCAAACAAAATTTTAAAAATCTTTTCAATATTGGTGACATGTGCTTCAAATGCAAAAAAAAAGAGGAAAAATCAAATACCATATGGCACATGTAGGAAGAAAAACAAAAATAATTTTAAAATGTGTATATTTCACAATCACAGAGGTAAAGTATAGAGGCTGCTTTAAAAAAAAAAGATTCATTTCCTCTTTAACTTACCATGAACCACAGTGTGAGTGCAAATGAGGTAGATAAAGCAATAATACATTCAAGAAAATAAAAAAATTACAAAAGGCACATCAAATCAATATAGGTCACTAATTCAGGTTTTCTTTTTTGAGGTAGTATATGTGTTGTTCTGTAAAAATAGACTCGAACTCTGGACTTCAATCCCCACAAGCCCTTGCTCCACTTCCCCAAAATGCTTTGTAATCTCACTGAATTCTCAGGTGGGTCAAGATCAAGAAGGGATTTAAGCTGATTGCAAAGGCTTTTGTGGTCTCTTTGGACTTCCGTTTGGGGGCAGACACGGCTCTTCCATGATGTGAGATTATCTTGTCTAGGCCTCTCTGGCCTAGGCACGTTTTTCTTATCCTGTATTTTCTTTAATCCTTAACTTTTAATAAACCTCTAAAAAATATAATACTCCTTGCAGAGAGAAACTAATTTCTACCTGCCTCAGTCTCCCCTAAATTTTAATCTTTACAGTTGGCGACCTAATGGGGAAAAAAGACTCTCAATCTTCTGATTCTTTTCTGAGATTTAGTTCAGCTTTAATAGCTAGTGCCTAGAAATTTTTTTGACCCACTTTTCTCTGGCCGAGGTTTTTTTACCCTCGCAAAGCTGCTGCTTGTTCCAGCCATTAGCTTCTCCTTGCCTGTCTGTTTGCTGTTTGCCTCTCACCTGGTTCCTGGCTGCTTCATTCTGCCTGCCTGTTTTTTCCTGACGCGGATACTGACCCCTCTCCATCCTCACCTGGTCCCTGCCCTGCCCACCCTGGCGGCCCACTCGGGCTCTGGCTCCTGCTCCTGGCCTCTCACCTGGTGCCCGATCTCCTGGCCCTGCCTGCCTGTTTCTGTGCCCCAGACCCACGAGTGCGACCCCAGCCGGCTCATCACCCAGATCCTTGGAGCAGATCGCTCAGGACTCATTTCTACCAGTTGGTAACAGTATTGGCCACGGGGGCAGAGGGAAGAGACAAGAAGGAAAGGAGACCGGGCAATTTTCCCTTAGGCTAAGCCTCCACGTGGATGGGGGTATTGACCACATGGGCCCATCATAGCAGGGGAGAGAGAAAAAAAAAAGGGAGAAGAAACAGATTTTTCAAACAGGAACTCAAAAGCAATGGGCTATTTAAAAGAATACCTTTTGACTGTTCTGGTAATTTTATTGACTTCACCTGCGGGTCAGGAGAAGACTCATCTAACTTTGGGGAGGCAAATGGGTGGCTCAGCAAACTGAGAGCCAGGCCTAAAGACATGCGGTCCTGGGTTAAAATCTGGCCTCAGATACTCCCCAGCTGTGGGGCCCTGAGCAGATCCCTTAAACCCCATTGCTTAGCCCTTACCACTATGCCTTCGGACAATAGGCATCCAGATGGATAATTAAAAACAACAAACAACAAGTGAGATTAGAGGGCATCTTGGGAACTAGAGCAAGGACTTCTGGAGATTGAAGTCCGGAGTTCAAATCTCCATTTTTACACAAGTCAGGCTAGATCTTTGCTTTTACATGGGGAAAAAATCATTGCATGAGTTTGTAGAAGTAGGAGATCTAGTGGATATGCCTAGTGTGGATTTAAAAGACACTCCAATTGAAAATCCAGACTTGGGGTTATTCACTGATGATTCTTCATATTTGTGTAATGGAATTAGATGTACAGATGCTGCAGTTGTCACAGAATTTGAGACACTGTGGTATGGATCATTACCTAGTAATCTTAGTTATTATTAGATATTAGCTCACCAAGTGATCTGTCCGGACATTTCAGAAACATTTAACAACTGTATGGGTGAAACGAGGTAAAAGAAACATCCCTGCCTAATTGAGACTGTTCAAGATCATAAGCTCTCCATGATGGACAGCTATACCTTATCATATAGCAGGAAACACTCTGAATCATTTGGATTTACTTGCTTGCCAAGAGTTCTATCTGGAAATTTAGGAAATATTTCATACCTCTATTGGTGAAACAAAGCAAAGTAACCATGACTGCATCATTGGTAATGTTCAAGACCTATAGCTGTCCATGTTTGCCCTAATTGTATCTCAGAAAAACTCCCTGAATCATTTGGATTTACTGGTTCACCAAGGGATCTGCCATGAGATTGAGGACACACTTCAGAACTCTCAGTAGTAGTCTCTCGGTGACCGAGAATGACAATTGTCTTTGTGCGTTATCATCTTGATATACCCTCATGTGGCTTTGAAGTCCAAAGACTGAGGCGCAGAGTCTGTGGCACATGGGGCCTGGGACGCCAGTTGTTACGGGAGGTGCGGTTGTGGCCTGGTGCCGGCGTTCACGCGCAGCGGCAAGACGTCGACGTCGCTCATCTTCAAAGGTGGTGGCGGCATGGATAATGTGGGTTCACCAGCTGCTTCTGTCAGAGGCAGTGAGTTCTAGTTGCTTTGGTGTAATGCCAGCCCACTTCAAGTTGGACTTTAGCTGATCCTTGAATCTTCTCTTTGGTCGGCCTTGTTTCCTGAGTCCAGCTGACAGTTCACCCTAGAATACCTGTCTTGGTATTCGCTGTGGGTCCATGTGGATGACGTGTCCAGACCATCGTAGCTGGGCTTTGAGGACCAGGACTTCGATGCTGGTGGAGTTGGCTCTGTCGAGGACTTCCTGGTTGGTGATTCGGTCCTGCCATCGGATCCTCATGATTGACTGGAGGGAGCGTTGGTGGAATTGCTCCAGCTGTTTCATGTGCTTCCGGTACAGTGTCCATGTCTCACAACCATACAGGAGCGAGCTGAGGACCACTGCATTGTAAACTTTGAGCTTCATCTCAGTGCTTACACCGCTGTGTTGGAGGACTTTGGAGCACAGCCGCCCGAGTGCCTGGCTGGCCTTTTGGATCCTGGCATTAATCTCGTGGTCTAGGGACCCGTCGTTGGCGATGGTGCTGCCCAGGTACTTGAAAGTGTTGATGTTAGAAAGCTGCGTGCCATCGATTGTAATGCACGGCTGGTTTGTTGGCCTCCCTGGTGCAGGTTGGAACAGCATCTCTGTTTTGCTGAGGCTGATAGTCAGGCCAAACAGTTTTGTTGCAGTAGAGAACCTGTCCACAATGGTTTGGAGATGGTTTTCTTGGTGGGCCATGAGAGCACAGTCATCTGCGAAGAGAGCTTCCAGGATGAGTCTCTCTGTTGTCTTTGTTTTTGCAGTTGGGCGGCGAAGGTCAAATAGTGAGCCATCCAGTCGGTATTTGATGTAGACGCCCAGGTCTAGATCCATCACAGCATGTTGTAATACTTGGGTGAAGTATAGGTTGAATAGTACCAGAGCGAGGACACAGCCTTGTTTCATGCCATTGGAGATGTTGAAGTGATCGGAAGTCTCTCCACCAGATAGGACTTCCCCTGTCATGTCGACATGAAAGAGCTGGATCAGTTTGACGAATTTTGCTGGGCAACCGAGCTTGCTGAGGATCACCCACAATGTGTCCCTGTTCACTGTGTCGAACACCTTTGTCAGGACTATGAAGACAATGTAGAGACTCAGGTTCTGCTCAAGGCATTTTTCCTGCATTTGCCTCACCGTGAAGACCATGTCGATGGTGCTGCGATCTGGTCGGAAGCCACATTGTGATTCAGGCAGGTTCTGCTCTGAAACAGATGACAGGAGCCTGTTGAGTATAACACGGGCGAGGATCTTTCCTGCAGTGGAGAGTAGAGAGATGCCTCTGTAGTTGTCACAGGCTGCTCGTGAGACTTTGTTCTCGTATAGGCTATGATGGAGGCATCTCTGAGTTCTGGGGGCATGTCTTCCTCTTCCCATATGCTGTTCTGCACTATGTGGAATGCCTGGAGCGCCTTTCCATTTAAGGCCTTGTACACCTCGGTTGGGATCCCGTCTTTACTGGGTGCCTTGCCTGCACTCATTTGTTGAATGGCTTTTTGGACTTCCTCTATAGAAGGAGGGATGTCAAGTTGTTCAATGGTGCAGTTTTGGGGGATCTGGTCAAGGGCGCTTTGGTTGACTGAAGAGGGTCGGTTGAGAAGCTGACTGAAGTGTTCTTTCCACCTGTTGCTGATGCCTTTTTTATCTTTTATGAGAGTGTCACCGTCAGAGGATAGCAAGGGAGTGGTGGTGGGTTTTAATGGCCCATAGACAGTCTTGAGGGCACTGAAAAATTGTTTGTAGTTTTTCGTATCAGCAAAGCGCTGGATTTCTTCTGCCTTTTTTCCCACCATCGGTCTTGCATCTTCCTGATCTCACGCTGTACCGTTGCTTGGAGAGACTTGAATCTGTCCTTTTTAGGAGCAGAGTTTGGGTTATTTTGCCACTCCAGAAAGGCTTTGTTCTTCTTGCTTCAGAACTCTATTGATGAAACAAAGCAAAAGAAATCTCCCTGATCTTTAGAAGTGTTTTAAGATCATTAGCAGTCCATGATGGATCTTATTGTATCCCAGGAAACCTCCCTGAATCATTTGGAGATACTCGATTACCAAGTGATTTGCCCAGACATTAAGGAAATATATCACAACTGTATTGGTGAAACAAAGCAAAATAAACCACTCTGCATCATTAGCAGTGTTCAAGATCATCAAATGTGTACAATGGGCCTCATTGTATTCTATAATGAGCTCCCTTAATCATTTGGAGTTACTCAATCACTAAGTATCTGCCCACATATTTAGGAAACATTTCACAACTGTATTGGTGAAAAATAGCAAAAGAAAAATCCATGCATCGTTAGAAGTGTTTTAAGATCATCAGCTATCCACAGTTCTAATTGTATCACAGGAAATCTCCCTGAATCATTTGAAATTATTTGCTTGCCAAGGGATCTTCTCTGACATTTAGGAAACTTTTCACAACTAAATTGGTGAAATAAAGCAAAGGAAACATCTCTGCAGTGTTAGGGGTATTCAAGTTCAACAGCTTTTCTTGATTGCCCTAATTGTATCCCAGGAGAGCTCCATGAATCATTTGGATATACTGGTTCACCAAGGGATCTGCCCTGAGATTTAAAACACACTTCAGAACTCTATTGCTGAAACAAAGCAAAAGAAACCTCCCTGCATCATTAGGAGTGTTCATGATCATCAGCTGGGCATAGTGAATCTAATCGTATCCCAGGAAAGCTCCCTTAATCATTTGGAGTTATTAGCTCACCAAGTGTGATCTGTCTGGACATTTTGGAAACATTTCACAACAGTATTGGTAAAACAAATCACAAGAAACATCCCTGCATTATTGGAAGGGTTCAAGATCAATAGCTGTGCATGATGGACTTTAAGATATCACATGAAAACTCCCTGAATCTTTAGGAGTTGCTAGATCACCAACTGATCTGTGCTGACATTCACAAAACATTTCACAACTCTTATAGATTAACCACAGCAAAAGAAACATCCCTGCCACTGTAGGAGAGTTCAAGATTATGCATTCTTCTCACTGAACTTAATTTATCACATGAAAAATGCCGGAATCATTAGGAGTTACCAGATCACCACTCAATCTGGACTGATATTTATAAAATATTTCACCACTATATATTTTAGCCAAAGCAAAAGAAACATCCCTTCCATGTGAGGAGTTATCCTCAATGGACTTTAATGTATCAAGTGAAAATTCCCTGATTCTTTAGAATTTAGAAGATCACCACATAATCTGGATTAACATTCATGAAATATTACCCAACTGCATTGATTAACCAAAGCAAAAGAAACATCCCTATTACTGTAAGGAGTGTTCGAGATCATCAGCTCTTCTCCGTTGCATTAACCTTCATCTTTTCTCTAAGGCTCCTTAACCCTAATGGAAAGATGAACCTTAATCCTGTCCCTAACACTAAATAAACTTCTACCCCAAACGGAACTGTAATTGGCAACCTAACCCTAAACAAATTTCTACCCTAACAGTAATCCTAATCCCCAAATGAGTCAGTTCTAAACATCACCCTAACATTAATCCAAACCCCATATTTTACGCACAAAGAAAGCAAACCATAACACTAACACCAATCCTGCCCCTACACTCACCCTAACCCTACCATAACCTTGATGATAAAACTAATGCAAAGGGGAACCTTAATATTGACCCCACACTAACTCATACCACAAATTTCACCCTAAGTGGAGGACTAGAACCTAATGTATCACTAAGCCCAAAGTAACCTCCACGCCACACTGAAACCTCCCTATATTCGAGACAATTTTGAGACTCGTCTTAACTTTAAACCAAAAGTTAGTGAAAACACTCATCAAAATCCTAACAACTCTACCAAAACCGTGCCTAAACCAGTAAAAATGTTTCTTTGGTAGTTCAATGGGTATGGCACTGAATGATTAAATTAATTTGGGTAGGATGGCCATTTTTATTATGTTAGCTCATCCTACCAGTGAGCAATCAATGTTTTTCCAATTGTTTAGATCTAGTTTTAATTGTGTGGAGAGTGTTTTGTAGTTGTGTTCATATAGTTCCTGTGTTTGTCGTGGCAAATAGATTCCTAAATATTTTATATTGTTTAGGGTGATTTTAAATGGAATTTCTCTTTCTAACTCTTGCTGCCAAGATATGTTGGAAATATACAGAAATGCTCATGATTTATGTGGGTTTATTTTGTATCCTGCAACTTTGCTAAAGTTGTTGATTATTTCCCCTAGCTTTTTAGTTGATTCTCTAGGATTCTTTAAGTAGACCACCATATCATCTGCAAAGAGGGATATAGCTTGGTCTGTTCATTGCCTATTTTAATACCTTCAATTTCTTTTTCTTCTCTAATTGCTACTGCTAGTGTTTCTAGTACAATGTTAAATAATAACGGTGATAATGGGCTCCTGATCTTATTGGGAAGGCTTCTAGTTTATCCCCATTGCAGATGATGTTGGCTGAAGGTTAGATATCCAAAGTTCATTTGGAAGAACAAAAGATCAAGGATATCCAGGGAAATCATGAAAAAAAAATGCAAAGGAAGGTGGCCTTGCAGTCCCAGATCTCAAATTATACTATAAAGCAGTAGTCATCAAAACAATTTGGTACTGGCTAAGAGACAGAAAGGAGGATCAGTGGAATAGACTTGGGGTAAGTGACCTCAGCAAGACAGTCTATGATAAGCCCAAAGATCCCAGCTTTTGGGACAAAAATCCACTATTTGATAAAAACTTCTGGGAAAATTGGAAGACAATATGGGAAAGATTGGCATTGGATCATCATCTCACACCCTACATCAAGATAAACTCAGAATGGGTGAATGACCTGAATATAAAGAAGACTATAAGTAAATTAGGTGAACACAGAATAGTATACATGTCAGATCTTTTGGAAAGGAAAATTTTTAAGACCAAGCAAGAGTTAGAAAAAATAAGAAAATGAAAAATAATTTTGATTACATTAAATTAAAAAGGTTTTGTACAAAGAAAACCAGTGCAACCAAAATTAGAAGGGAAGCAACACATTGGGGAAAAATCTTCATAACAAAAACCTCTGACAAAGGTCTAATTACTCAAATTTATAAAGAGATAAATCAATTGTACAAAAAAATCAAGCCATTCTCCAATTGATAAATGGGCAAGGGACTTGAAGAGGCAATTTTCAGATAAAGAAATCAAAACTATTAGTAAATACATGAAGAAGTGTTCTAAATCTCTTTTAATCAGAGAGATACAAATCAAAACAACTCTGAGGTATCACCTCACACCTAGCAGATTGGCTAACATAACAGCTATGGAAAGTAATGAATGCTGGAGGGGATGTGGCAAAGTTGGGACATTAATGCATTGCTGGTGGAGTTGTGAACTGATCCAACCATTCTGGAGGGCAATTTGGAACTATGCTCAAAGGGCTAAGAGATAAGGAAAAAGACTTGTACAAGAATATTCATAGCTGAGCTCTTTGTGGTAGAAAAAAACTGGAAAATGAGGGGATGCCCTTCAATTGGGGAATGGTTGAACAAAGTGTGGTATATGTTGGTGATGGAACACTATTGTGCTCAAAGGAATAATAAAGTGGAGGAATTCCACAGAGACTGGAACAACCTCCAGGAATTGATGCAGAGTGAGAGGAACAGAACCAAGAGAACATTGTACACAGATACGGATACACTGTGGTAATGAACTTCCCTATTAGTGGCAATGCACTGATCCAGAACAATTTGGAGATATTTACAAGAAAGAACATTATCCAAATTCAGAGGAAAAAATTGTGGGAGTAGAAACAGAAGAAAAACAACTGCTTGATCGCATCAGTCGAGGGGATATGATTGGGGATGTAGACCCTAGTGCACACATCAACAATATGGAAATAGTTTTTGATCAAGGACACATGTAAAACCCAGCGGAATTGCACTTCTACATGGCTAGGGGAGAAGGTGGGGGGAATAGAGGAAAAGAACATGAACAAGGAAAAATGTTCTAAATTGACTAATTAAATAAAAATTTCAAAATAAAATAAAGATTCAGGGAGTTTTCATGAGATACATTAAAGTCCATCGAGGAGAGCTGATGATCTTGAACACCACTTCAGTGGCAGTGTTGTATCTTTTGCTATGTTTAATCAATTCATAAACATCAGTGCAGATCAGTTGGTGATCTGGTAACTCTTAAATATTCAGGGAGCTTTAAGGTGATACAATAAGGTCCATCAAGGACAGTTTATAATCTTGAACACTCCTAACATATAAGGGATGTTTCTTTTGCTTTGTTTAATCAATACAATTGTGAAATGTTTCTTAAATTCCATGGTAGATCTCTTGGCAAATAATGGACAAATAAATTCAAATGATTTAGGGAGCTCTCCTGCGATACAATTTGAGCAGTGATGGACAGCTTGAATACTCCTAAAGATGCAGGGATGTTTCCTTTGCTTTGTTTCATCAATTTAGTTGTGAAATGTTTCCTGAATGTCCTAAATGTCAGAGAAGATCTCTTGGAGTTGTGTTAAAAATAAAAAGAGCAAAAAGAATGAATTAAAATAGTACCTAAATACCCAAAGATGAGATAAGAAAAACAAAAACAAAACAGAACAAACCAAACCAAAATAAAAGAAAATGTAACAGAAAAACCAGAATTCCCACTTACTACCAGAAAGTGCCACTGGGGGGCCAGGTTTGGTTAGGTGCTCATTCCTTTTTATTCTATCATCAAAACAGAAGTATGAGAGCTGGCCTTTGAACCAGTGAGGTCCATGCTCAACAACATGAGATGACATGTTAGCTGTGGGACCCTCAGAAGGTATAGACCTAATATCATAAACTGCAGTAAAGATGTTTAATTTGTTTTGGTAGTCAGTTACTTTCTCTGTAAATTCTTAATGCCAAGGAAATTACAAGTCTTCTCTGTACCCTAAAGAGAACATAAGGAAAAAGACATGTACCAAAATATTCATAGCTGCACTCTTTGTGGTGGCAAAAAATTGGATGCCATTCAGCTGGGGAATGGCTGAACAAATTATTGGAGATGGAACATTATTGTGCTTAAAGAAATAATGAGCAGAACCAGGAGAACATTGTACACAGAGACTGATACACTGTGGTACAATTGAATGTATTGGACTTCTCCATGAGTGGCAATGCGGTGATCCTGAACAACTTGGAGGCATCTATGAGAAAAACCACCATCCACATTCAGGGGAAAAACTGTGGGAGTAAAAATACCAAAGAAAAACAACTGCTTCAATACATGGGTCAAGGGGATGTGATTGAGGATGTAGACGCTAAATGAACAGAACAATATGGAAATAGGTTTTGATCAAGGACACACGTAAAACCCAGTGGGATTGCGCATTGGCTATAGGAAGGGGAGGGAGGGCGGGAGGGGAGGGAAAGAATGTGATTCTTGTAACCAAGGGAAAATGTTCTAAATTGACTAATTAGATAAAATTTTCAAAATAAAATAAATGGACAATATAAAATATTTGGAGTCTATTTCTTAAGATGTGCAAGAACTGTATAAATTGAATTACAAAACATTTTTCTCACTAAGATGGGAATTGGAGAAATATTACTTGTTCATGGTGTAAGTGAAAAATTAATGGTTAGACAATAATTTTATGAAATTATGTGCCCCCCAATATTTATTATATCTTGAGTCAGAAATTTATTTAGAAAAATAGAGAGAAAACAATAAAGTAGAGAAATGTGAAGGAGATAGAAAAGTTATTTATCCTATCTTAATCCAGGCAGAGGTTAATTAGCTCTCAGTCAGGAAGGCTGGTGGCGAGTATCCATTTGGCCTCCTCCAAGATGGAAGCTAATCTCGGGAAACTAGGAAGGGAGTCAGCCTATCACTCACCCAATGAAGTAGTCCAGGAGTCAGAGTCCAAGTTGAAGCCGAGCTCCAAGCTCCAGGAGACACTCTCTTCAGACTATCTTCTCAAAGAGAATCTGCCTCAAGGCAAAGGATTTCATGGCTTTTATGGTGGCTTTTTGTCTCCTCCCCTCTTCACAGGGACCAATCACAGTTTGGAAATTATCTGGTACTGCCCAGGGGGACAGTGTCTGTGGAATCAACTTCTCCCCTTCTGAAGGTTAAGCTCTCATCTCAGGGTGTGTTTTCTAAACTCATCTTCTGGAGAGGAGAATACTCATCCTGGCTGATTCTGAGGGTGTGAATTCACTAAGTGGTTTGTGAGCTCCTCCACCTAGTTCAAACTTGTGTTGATTCAATCAAAAGGTAGACAAAGGAGAGTTAATCCTGTCTTCACAATCTAGTGAGTGTTAACTCGTGATACCATATCTGGAGACCATAGAGAAAACAATTCTTTTTCACAATAGGGAGACCAAATCAATAATATAGTTTAAAAAAATGTCAGTACAACCTAAATTTGATGCCAAACTAATGAAACTACCAAAGAACTGATTTATAGAGCTAGGAAAAAAGAACAGAATTCATCTGGAAGAAAAAATGGTCAAGAGAATCCACAACAACAAGGGTTTAGTAGCACCAAATTTCAAACTACAGTACAAAGTGGTCACGATCAAAACAGTTTGGTAACGGATAAGAAATAGTGGTTGATCAATGAAATAGATTAGGTACACAGAAGCAAATCTACAGAAACAAATGAGCATGGTAACCCAGTGTTTGATAAATCCAGGGAACTCGTATGACAAACTGCTGGGAAAACTGGAAAGTAGTCTAGCTGAAATAAGGCATAGATCAATATATCACACCTGTATATACCAAGATAAGCTCAAAATGTGGACACAGGGTGATGTCATAAGCAAATTAGAGCATGGAAAAAATTACCTTTCAGATCTATAGTGGAAGAAATCATGACCAAACAAGAGATAGAGAAGTTCATAGGAGATAATGGATACAAACAATACCAAAGGTGCCAAAATTAGGAGAAAAACAGGAAGGTGGGTAAAAAAAATGAAAGCAAGTTTCTCTATTAAAGATCTCATTTCTTATATAGAGATCTGAGCCAAATTTACAAGAATGAGACTTCCTCAATGATAAATGGACAAGAGATATGAGCTGGCAGTTTTCAGAATTAGAAATTGAAGCTATCCTATACATGAAAATACTCTAAATCACTATCAAAGAAAAACAACTTAAAGCAATGGAGGTACCACCCCTCACACTCAACAGATCAGGCTAACATGGCATTAAAGGAAAATGACAAAAATGCTGGAGGGGATGTGAAAAAACAGGGACATTGTTGGAGTCATGAATTAGACAAACCATTAGGAAGAACAATTTGGAACTATGCCCTAAGGGCTATAAAACTATCCTAGCCTTTGAGCCAGCAACGTCAGAGGACTATACCCCAAGAAGACCAAAGAAAAAGGAAAAAGACCCATTTAATAAAAAATATAGCAGCTCTTTTTGTTGTGGCCAAAAACTGGACCCTGAAGGGGATTGGGGAGTGACTGAATAAACTGCTGAGTCACTGTGATGGAATGCTGCTGTGTGGTAAGAAATGATGAAAGACGTGGTTTCAGAAAAGTCTGGGAAGATCTGTATGATCTTATATGGTCATATGCAGAGTGAACCGACCAGAACCAGGACCTTGTACACAATAACGGCAATACTGTCATGTTCATCTAGGAAAGCCTTGCCTACTCTGATCAATGCAGTGAGCCATGTAATTCCAAAGGTCTCCTGATGCAAAATGCTATTCACTGATGGAAAGAGAAGGATGAATTCTAAGTGAAGAATGAAGCGTGTCCCTTTTTGCCACATAGCTAACATGGAAATGTTTGGCATGACATTTTGTCTTACAGGTATCCTATTTCTTACCTATTGAAATGAAGAGGGGAGGAGGTGGAAGGAAAGAATTTAGGATGGAAAATTAAAACCAAAAGAACAACCTCCTACTACGCACGCTTGTTTTTATTAGCAGCATCCCTTGGAGTCACCGAAGGCCTGACTCTTACTCTCTCCATTTGCAGTCTTGTCCAATGGATCACCACATCTGTCCTCTTCTCTCCATTCAGACGCCGTTCTAGCGAGTCCAGGACAAAAGTAGCCCCTGGTTGGTCTTCCGGGATCGTCTCATCTTCAGTTCCGTCTCCACAAATTACTAAATTTCATTTCCAAGGTGCAAGTCTGACCATGCCAGGCCACTCTGTAAGGAACTAATGGCTCTGGGCTTCTAGGATGAAATACAGATTGATACAGTGCACAATGTTCTCCTTCATTCTATATTCTATTCAGATGGTCTTAGTTGTCACTGTTGACATCTCCAATCTCTATGCCTAGGACACACTCCCTCCTTACTGCCCACTTTTTTTTTTAAACCCTCGCCTTCCATCTTAGAATCAATCCTGGGTATTAGTTCTAAGGCAGAACAGGAATAAGAGCTAGGCAAGGGGGGTTAAGTGACTTGTCCAGGGTCACACAGCTCCTAAGTGTCTGCAGTCACATTGGAACCCAGGACCTCCCATGTCTGGGCCTGGCACTCAATCCGCTGAGCCACCCAGCTGCCCCCTTGCCCACTGCTTTAAGATTCAGATCAAGATCTTCCAAGTTGTAATACACACGATCCTTAGCTCTGATTCAGCTACCCCTACTCTCCCCTAAGAAAGTTCCTCCAGGGCAAGGAGCGAATTTTCCCTTTTTTTCTCCCCTCCCACCTAGAGCATTGTCTGGTAAAGATGCTGAGAAAAAAGTGTTGAATTAATGGACGATGACAATGAGTTTTTTTCACTGAACTTACATTGGTTCTTGTGATGATGTGTAAACAGCTTCAGACATGAAAGCTATGTTTTTCTAAATGTAAGAAGTTTATCTACAAGATTTTTTTTGTTATCTAACTGGTCAAAAAATATATATTTTTTAACCCTTACCTTCTGTCTTAGAATCAATACTGTTTTGGTTCCAAGGCAGAAGAGTGGTAAGGGCTAAGCAATGGGGGTTAAGTGACTTGCCCAGGGTCACACAGCTGGGAAGTGTCTGAGGCCAGATTTGAACCCAGGACCTGCCTCTGGGCCTGGCTTTCAATCCACTGAGCCACCTAGTCAAAGTTTTGAAGAACTGATAATTAGCACTAACTAAATGAAATCAAGTCCCAAATCCTGGGAAGCAATAGCCCTATAGTCAGCTATTTATAGTAAAAAATATGCAATTCTTTTACTCAAGATTTTCAAAGAGTGAAACACCACCCAGCAAGTAATGCTTGCATAAAGCATTTTGGAGTGACAAATAGTTAAAACATACCTTGCATAAAATACAACCTGCAGGCAGATTTACATAAAATTCATCCTGACCTGAACTCTAATTGCAAAGTAACTTGCTTATTCAGGCCTACTTCAATCACCTATCGTTAGTCCTTGCCTTCAATTTGGTTTAAATTCACACACCACCCAAGTTACTTTAAGGATTTGTGGCCCCAGGTTTTGAGTCGGAAGGCCTGGGTTCAAATGTGGCCCGAGACACTGCCTAGCTGTGACACTTGGCATAAAAAAAGCTCAGTATTTCCTACTCAAAGTGATGAAGTCGTAATAAAAGCCACTCCTCTGAAGAAGTCTTCCCGAGTATCTTAGCACTGAAGGCCAAGAGCAGTTTGCTTTTTCATCTTTCTTCTCATATATTCATTTCACTCCAACCAGATGAATAGTAGCCCATCTGGATCCTTCCTAACTTACCTGCATGACTTCTATGACATGCCATTTCCTACCCCATCCTCCACCTCTGCGTGGCCTGAAATCCTGCCTCCCCCTTCCCTGGGCAGCCCAAAGAGCAACTTGTCTGGGAAGACTCCACGGCAATGAGGAGGTGTATGTCCAACTTTCTGCAAGTCTCACATACCGTGCTGGCTCCTGACATGCACTGAAATCTGTTTCTCATGAGCTGCATCTCTTCTTCTTGTACTATAGACACTCCCAGAAGACAAGGCATTCGTTTTTTTATTCTACCGAGAATAACAGGCACATTTCAGTATCTGATAATTAACTCTGTTGAAACCATCAGCAGCAAGAAACTGGTTGTCATTCATGTTTCAAATCTTTTCTTCTAAGTTGTCTATATTTTACATCCAACAGTCTTGATGATCTCAAATGCCTTTTAATTTTTACAGGAATAAGACAAAATGATACATATTGTATTAAGAGCTGACAATATTTTTATAGGTAAGCTTGAAAATGAGTAGTTTGATTACAAAAGTACTGATGTACTAACAGCATATTTGGATTTCAGATAATTATACAGAAATGCACATAATTCAAATACTTGCAGTTCAGGAAACCTTACCCCCCCCCCCATGAAAATATAAAAATGGTAATCTGAGACACAAAATATCTATTTTTTTTTTACTAAAAACTGTATAAACAGATAAAATAAGCATAAAAACACAACTTTAGAATTTGAGATTAACTATATAAAAATAGTCACTTTTTCTTACAAAGGTACCATTCATCACTTCACAAAATATTTTCTACATGAATAATTGTTTTTAAATTGTGTTATTTTTTAAATCGATATGCCCTACATTAGAGTTTGATTAGAAAAACCCTCTTGAAAAAATACTTTGGTATGTATCTTGAGCTGATTTTTTAAAATCCTCTAAAATAATTTTAGGGGCTTGTAAACATCTTTCTATTAAAGCACAGTAGAAAAAGCAATGCATATCAGCTGCATATAGAATCAGGACATGATTTTATTATGATCCATTCAGAGAAAGTTACCATACCCCAAAAGCAAAATCAATACTATTTTTTTTAAGTTTCAAATGTTTATATTTTTCTTTCCACTCTACTAAAATATTTCTATAAAATGATTGGAATACTTTAAAAGTTTCATTTTCAGGTTGTGTGGCTTGGACATCTTGAAGGACAAAACCTGAAAAGCAATTATGCCCTGGTTTTTTGCTAAACCTCTTTGCAAAGAAAACATTTTTTTAAAAGATAATTTTAAAGACTTGAGCAAAGTACACATAATTTTATACACTTTACAAAATATTAGCTTTTTTTTAAATGTGCAGTTTAGAATATTGGCAAACATATTTACATAAACAATAGAAAAGGGGCAAATTTCAGAACCCAGTAAGTAATGAAAATCTATACCAATAAAATGTAAATTTAAAAAACAAAAACCCCATCAACCTTCCATTAATGAATCATCTCAGTTGAAAATTTTGCTGACAATTATTACTATCTGGGGAATTCAAATTGTCGAAAATTCATGGTCAGGTACCATTGTTACTGTTAATTCTAATAGAGGTTCCAGTTGTGCCAGGAGTTGCTTGAAGTCCACTTATTTCCATTAGGTACAATCGCCAGTATCTTGTAAATAAAATCTTTAGTCTTTATCTTGCAACTCACTCCTAGTTTCAAAAGTTTCATTTTTGACCTTTTAGTTTATAAAACTCCATATAAAAAGAAAATCCATTAATCTTTAGATAAGTCCATAAAATTTATCTTCTTTTTAGACATTTTTATGGGAGTAGAGATCTTTTAATGTTTTTAATTCTTCTATTAAGGTTTTGTTTTGATTTTCCAAAACTGCAACTCGATTTTCCAGACACTTAACATATTCTTTTTTCTTTCTCCGGCATTCTCGAGCAGCTTCTCTATAATTAAGCATAAAAACAATCAATTAAAATTAATTTCATGGGCACTATTACAGACAATAAGATGGCCCTATATTAGAGAACGGGGATGCTTTAATGATCCCAATCCTCTCCATTAAAGGCCCTTTTTAATTTTTTATTCACCACCACCCCCAGTTACATGTAAAATGTTTCCAACATTTTTCAAAGATTATTGAATCTTGAACTTTCTCCTTCCCACCCTAACCCTCCACAAGCAATCTCATATAGATTTTACAAATGAAATCATGTAAAACCTTTCACCATATTAATCCTTTTATGGAAACTCAAATATAAAAAAGTTTACTTTGGTCTGTATTCAGACTCAGTTGTTCTTCTCTGAAGTAGATGGAATTTCTTATGATGAATCCCCTGGGTTAGGTATGGGGTCATTGTAGTGCTGTTATTCAGTTGTTCACTATAAAGTGATCCTGTCACTGTATAATGTCCTACTGGTTCTGCTTATTTCACTCTTCTTCAGTTTTTGTAAGTTTTTCCAGGTTTTTCTGATCTGTTCCTATTTGACATTTCTTAAAACACAACAGTATTCCAGTACAACCAGACACTATCACTTACTTGGCCATTCCCCAATGGATATCCCCTCACTTTCCAAATCTTTGCCCCCCTAAAAAAAGCTGCTTTAAATATTTTTGTACATATAGATGGAAGGTAAGGATTTTTTTTTTAAATAGTGATTTAGAGAACTTTTACATGACTATAGAGAACTTTAATAACTGCTTGTTCATCTCTTTTGATCATTTACCAAGTAGGAAGTGACTTGTTTGTATTCTTATATATTCAAGCCACTTTTCTATGTAGGAGAAATGAGGACTTTATTAGACTTGTAAAAAATTTCTGCTCCATTATGACTACTATTACTTTCCATCCAGTTCACCCCCATTTAGTTTCTGACCTCCACACTCCCCCAATTTGCCCTCTTTTCTATCAGTCCACCCCCTTCTCTTAGCCCTTCCCCTCCTATCTTCCTGCAGGGTGTTGTAAGGGGTATTGACACTTATTGGTATTGATATTAGCTAATTAGATGATCAGCTATCACTGATGTGGACAGGCTCTTGAGTTTGACCGCTGAGAAAAAAATGGCTGCTCAAGTAGTTGAAGAAAACTCCTGGTCAGGCTAGTTCTATAAAAACTATTTATTATAACTATTAAAATTTGTATAAAAGGGAAAGTAAAAGGAAAATAAGTATTGATATGAAATATTCCCTACAACTAATGAATTGTAACCTATACCCCCAAAATCTTTCTCGCAAAAGAAGCCTTCTTCATCACCAAATGGCAATCCTCCTTAATCTATACTATCTAACTAAAATATGAATTCTAACTTACTAATCCTATTTCCAAAAAATTATGACTTTAATGTTTCTAGAGACCTGCCAACTTCCTTTCCCTTCAGCCAAAGATCAAATTCTGCCTGTCCGTGTAACAAGCTGTTCTGCCAGCAGCTGCCCTCTGGTGCCACCAGAGGCATTCCGAAGAACTACTCAGCACCTCTCCTGTGCTCCGAACAGACACCTTTCAAACGCCTTCAAAATCAAGATGTTCCAAATCTTGCACAACTTCTTCAAGGCTGATCAGAGGGAAGCCAGGAACAACCACCCTCCAATTCTGTTCCAGAAGTGCTGTGTTTTCTCAACTGACACTCCCAAAGCACACTGCAAAATTCTCTTCCTTTGACAACCCTAGCAAGTCTCAAATCGCTTCTATAAACCTCACAGCTGAAGACAATCTATTCTTAATTAAGCTAATTACATTACATTGCAATTATCATTACAAGGGTAAGAGAGATGTCACTATCCAATTGATTGTTCTTCCCTCATTGAGCCAATTCTGATGAATGAGGTTCCCATGCTCCCCATCTTCCCACTGTGAAAGCTTTCATGCTTCTTTTATATACCATTTACCCCATTCTGCTTATCCCTTCCCACTCCTCCCAATGCATTCCTGACTTTCCTATGCCTTCATTTATTTTTTATATCAGCCCTTCATACCCTTGCCCTCTATCTGTGTATAATCCCTCTAACTGCCCTAATAGGGACAAAATTCTTTGCTATCACAAGAATCATCCCCATGTAGGGAGGTATACAATATAACCTGACTGAATGTCTTTTGATTTCTTTTTAAAGTTTTTTTTAGATACACGAGTCTTGTATTTGAGAGTCAAATTTCCCATTCGGCTCTGGCCTTTTTATCAAGAATGTTTGAAAGTCCTCTATTTCACTGAACGCCCATTTTCCCCCTGCAGAATTATGCTCAGTTTGGTTGGCTGATTCTTGTTTGAAGTCCTCACTTCTTTGTCCCCTGGAATACCATATTCTGGGCCCTCTAATCGGTTAAGGTAGAAGCTGCTAAGTCTTGTGTTATCTTGACTGGGACGCCAGAATATTTGATTTGTTTCTTTTCACTGCTTGCAATATTTTCTCCTTTACCCGAGTTTTGGAATTTGGCTATAATGTTCCTGAGAGGTAACCTTTTGGGATATCTTTCAGGAGGCAATCAGTAGATTCCTTCCATTTCTATTTTAATCCTCTGGTTTTAGAAAGGCAGTTTTCCATGATGATTTCTTTTTTTTTTTAACCCTTACCTTCCCTCTTGGAATCAATACTGTGTATTGGCTCCAAGGCAGAAGAGCAGTAAGGGCTAGGCAATGGGGGTCAAGTGACTTGCCCAGGGTCACACAGCTGGGAAGTGTCTTGAGGTCATATTTGAACTTAGCACCTCCCGTCTCTAGGCCTGGCTCTCAATCCACTGAACTACTCAGATGCCCCTTCTTTCCATGATGATTTCTTGAAAGATGTCAAAGCTTTTTTCTGATCATGGCTTTCGGGTAGTGTAATAATTTTGTTTTTGTTTCTTTTTCCAAAGGGCCGATCTTGTCTTTCAAGATTTTCTCTTCCTTGCATTTTTTACCTCTTTTTCCTTTGGTCAATTCTGTTTTTCAGGGAGTTCTCTTCTTTGGATTTTTGTGCCTCCTTTACCAAGTTGTTGACCCCCACCCCCATAATCACTCTCAGTTCTTTTCCCAATTTTTATTCTACCTCTCTTATTTGATTAAAAAAATTCTTTTCGACTCCCTCCTTTTGGGCTTGAGAGAAATTAATATTTCTGTTGTAGGTTTTGGATACAGCAATATTGGCTTTGTTGTCATCTGAGTTTGAGTCTACCCTGTCACCAGTATTGAGTTTTTTGTTGTTTGCACGTTTTCTTGCATTCTTTAATTTCTTTTAACTTAAAAGACTGTTAAAATTGGGCTGTGATGAAGAGAGCACTCTTCCAAGTTTCAGGTTTTTTGTGCAGTTGCCTTCAGAGATAACTTTGGGGATCTGCTTTCAGTTCTCCCAAGGTGGTATGATGTAAGAAGCTCTGGTCTGTGAGTAACCCCAAGTACTTTTTTTATTCCTTGGACCTATGACCAGGGTCCCCTGCAGCTACAAGTGATCCCATAAGCTAATGTTCCCCCTCACCCTGCAACTGCGCCCAGGACTGTGATCTGGGTCTGCTTATGGGTAATGCAGCAAGAGTCTTGCACGTATAGCCAGCAAAGGGACCTGTAATCAACCTCCTTCTAAGCAACTATTCAATCCCCTGACCCCCCACCCCCTACCATCTGTGGCTGAGAATTCTGGAGGCCTTGGCTGCTAGTTCAGTTGCACCCTAGGCCACTGTCTGGGTGTGCTATGCTCCACCTCTATCCCAGTGTACTAGATTCCTTGTGCTGGCTGGCTAAGTTATTTTGGGCTGAAAATTTTCTTTACAATGTCTTTTTGTGGGTTATGTTACTCCAGAATTCGTTTTGAGATGTTATATTTATTCCTTTTTGGAGTCATTTAGTAGAAACCTTCTCTGCCACATTGGCTCTGCTGCCCTTAGTACTGTTCCCATTTTTAAAAAAATCAACATTCTTTCATTGTTTTTAATATGGCTGCAAGTCTTGTAATAATCACATTCTCCAAAGAATTAAAGTTGTAGGTTACCCAAAGAGAAATGGAAGGGCACAAGTTAGGCTTGAGTTGGCTGTAAATCATCATTAAGTCCACGAGAAACAAGGAACTGCAGAAGAAGATGGCACAGAGGATATCATCAGAAAATGTATGGAGAAGAGGAGAGGAGCTGGCCATGTAGTGAAGCCTGTAGAGGGCCCTCTACTCCACGGGATACTATGAAATGTCAAGGGTAAACAAATAGAATTCAGCCTGCCAGACTCACCTCATTGGCTTTTGACAAAGTTGCTTGGCTAATAGAGCATGAGAATGCCATAGGCAGAATATATGTGGATTTTAATGAAGCTTTTAGAATAGAACTGAAGAATGTTAATTGATCTATGTCAACCTGAGGAATCTTCCCATGTTCTTTAGTATATTACACTGAATTGTTTAAAGGTTGCCAATGAAATGTGCAAATGACCCAAAGTTTAGTGGGGTAGCCAATAGCTGTCCCTTTCAATGACGCAGACAGTGCCTCTGCATGCCTGTGCAACCCATCCTATCCTGGGTGACTTTTGTCTGTATGTTACTTCACTATAGGGCACATGGTTACAGCAGAGAGCCTGTCCAGTGGACTTCATTAGTCTACTGTGAATAAACCGATCAACAAAACAAAATTATTCTCTCTCCTATGTGCTAGGTGATTGGCCTACCATCTCGTTTTATGATTACACATTTTCCTGAAGACTTACACTATTTCTCCTTTAAAAATTTTCACCTGTAATATTTTTCAAGCCTGTTCATGCCAACCAAGTTCTTTGTCTATGCTGAACCCAACCCATTATAGAAGCACTAAATAACTTCACATTGTTTCTGACAAAACATATACTATTTCAGTAACCTCTGCTAACTGATTAAAAGGGAAAAAAAGACAGTATGGGAAACAAAGAAATATAGCATATTATATATGGTAGATTGCAAAATGTAGAAATAATCAGTTCTTGACTTCAACAGTAACTAAATTAGAAACGGGCCTATAGACAATGAAACAAAGTTGGTATGAAATTTCACTCAAATTTCTAATAAAGAGTCTCTCAAAGAGTGATCTGTGGACCTCTCGAGTCCTGTGAAGTCAAATCTGTTTTCATAATAACACAGATATTTTTTACTTTTTAAAATACCCCTCCCTTTTCCAACTACATATATATGGGTAAGAAAAACTGTCTTTCATACTTCAACTAAAACATATTGTATATTGAAAATAGATGCTGATATGAGAATCCAGCTTCTTTCTATCAAATCAGATATTTTAGAGATTTGCAAAAATATGTAGAATAATTTTACTATTCTCATTTATTTTGGAGAAAAATGTAATTTTCATTAAAATGTTATTTATGTTAATGTCATAATAGGCTTATTTTTGTTACTTGACAATGTTGGTGGAATGTTTATTGTTAGAAGAAAACCTCAAAGATGCTTCCTAAGGTTAATTGTATAATAGGATTAATGAGGTTTGGATTATTTTCATTAATAGGGGACATTGATATAAAGTGGGGATGTCCTAGTAGGGCAAAAAAAGATGATGCATGGGCTGTAAATAGCAGTGAGAGAGGTGGCAATTAGTGTTAGAGCTCATGTATTTGTGTTTGATGTGTTTAGAACTGCAATGATTGAGTCTTTTGAATAGAAACCTATTAATGCTAGGCTTCCTGTTATGAGAGCAGATGATCTCATTGGTAGTGTATTAAATAGGCCTCCTATTTTTCAAATGTCTTATTCATCATTAAGATGATGGATAATGGAGCCAGAGCATAGGAATAATATTGCTTTGAAGAAGGCATGTGTGTAGATGTGGGGTTGGTTGAGTCCAATTGTCACAATTATTAAGCCTAGCTGGCTTGATGTTGAGAATGTTAAACATCTTTTTGTGTAATTGCACAAATGCCTGTAAATAATGTCGTGATTGCCCCTAAACATAGAGCAATTGTTAAGATTATTTATATATATATATAGGGTAAAATCAAAATGCCTGCTACCACTAATAGTGCTTGAATGAAGGAGGGCTGATGTGGGGGTTGGTCCTTCTATTGCTGAAGGAAGTCATGGATGAAGGCCAAATTGGGCTGATTTTCCAGCTGCAACAATGATTAGGCCAAGAAGTGCGATTGTATATATATTAGTAAAGAAAATATGTTTTGGTCCCACGAATTATTATTTAACACAAGTCAGGCTACTGCAAGTATAAACCCAATATCACCAATACAATTATATAGGACTGCTTGGAGGGCTGCAGTGTTGGCGTCTGTCCGTCCACATCATCATCCACCATCTCATCCAATGAATAATTGGAGTAAGTTGTTGGCTGTTACTAGGATAATTATTGTGGTCAGGAAAGTGATGAGATATTTGAAAAATTAGAAAATGTTACTTTAAACATTGATAGATATAACATGTATTAACAAAAGCTCTGTAGAATCCTCAATAACCGTTAAAATGCAAAAAGTTTTGAGAAGTGTTGCTTGACTATACAGCAACAATGCCAATCAGATATCCTTCCATAGCACTTACCTATTTTTCATCAATCTTATCTCTCTTTTTAACTGTGGATCATCTGTTTTGGTTGTCTGAGATGTTAAGGTTACTGGAGAAGTCATCACTACTGTCTGTGGAAGGTTAGTATTTGCTGGTGTGGTGCGAATCTGATAAGTCTGCATATCTCCTGATGCAGCTGCATAGGAAGAAGAGAGAACATGAAAGGATATTGGGAACTATTTGGCGGTAGTTCTGTGGGAAGCATATGTAATAAGTATACTTACTCTGTACAACCACTTGGTTGCTAGGCACGAGTATCTGTTGTCCATCAGATGTCTGTGCATACTGAAGAATTGTTGTTCCTTGTTGAGTATTGCCGGCATTTGTCATTGTTAACGTCTGCAGCCCCTGTACTCCATCTGTGCTTGGACTGGCCAATTGTAATGTTCCATTTGGGGCAATGGCGACTTTAATGAGGGGAAGAAGTTAAAATAAGTAGTTTAATTTTTTAATAGTTAAGATACAGTAAAACTTCACTAACTCCTGATCCTAATATTTCATAATTCCTATAGGTTTGTGTCAAGTCTGTAATTTTTATAGTATTATAATGAAAAATGATTAACAAGGTTAAGCCCAAGATGTTTTCAAGCATTTTCAAACAAAAACTTAACAGCATTATTTCCACATAGATGATATGCTAATTACAAATGGGTCTTATCTAGTTACTAGAGAAGGTCTAGAAAGCTCTCTACTAATAAGGTTTAATAACTAGAGCCTAAGTGTGAGCCCCAGGGAGCTCTCCTTTGATGAATGCTTAATTTCTTTACTGTGTATGTAAAACCTGCTTTCCAAATTTGAGCTAGAAAAATAAAAGCTACTTTCATTTTCTATAAAAGAACTTATACATAGAATACAGGTTGTTCTATACTAATTTAAAGGACAAACATTAAATATTCTTGATTACTTTCTCAGTTTTGAAATAAAAAGCCTGAAGGTCTCACAAAGTATATTATGAGAAATTTAACATGCTATCTTTTTACCACTGTGTTTTTGAATCCCTTCCCTCTCCTCTTCAATCCAGCACCTCAAGCATTTCTATGTAGCTCTCAAAGAACTGGTAGGCACAAGCACCCTCTTGCTCTTTACATATATGTGTGTACATCACAGTTTGTGTCCATCAGTGGACATAAAAATCAGATGGGCCAATGCCGGACCTAATAAGAATTAATAACCAACTAGAGATTATTTCCAATCAAATGATTTGTTTTTATTAATTGCTATTAGTATATAAAGAAGACCCACTACAAATAAATTATTCGCCTTGGAAACAAATACAAAAACTAATTACTTTGCTACATCCAATATCACCCAATTTGCTATGCAAAGAAAATTTTATTTGGGGGGAAAAAGTAATTATTAAATAAACTTAAACAAATAACAATCATATAATTCCCTCACACTAACTTACAGAAGGGTATTATCAAATGTGATATACGCATTTACTTTATCTTTCTATACTTCTAAATCTGCATTGATCATACTTTTCCCTGCAAATTTCCCTCTAGTCAGTGCTTAACTGGATTTTTATTCCCTTAGAACTTCCCAAAGCAATGGACGTTGCACATAGCAAATACATGTTTGTAATCCTCATGACAAAATTCTAAGATGCAGACTGGTTAATAACTTGTCCAAAATCAAATGAAAATTTGACTGAAATAATGCAAGTTCCATAAGGAGTCCGTTACAAAAAGGGTTCCAACCCAGGCCAATAATCCATTTTTATAGGTTCATTTCATTCATATCACCACATTCTAATCCAGATAATGGCTTTTGGTGGCATCAAAGGCCTCAGATATAATTGGCTTTAATTAGGTTAAGAGTGTATGAAAAGCCCAACCCCAAATAAAAGTGCATCCTTCCTCTCAAATAAAAAAGGTCAAATCTAGACAGCTACTTCAGATACATACTGTATTGTCCAGTGCTAGTCTGGTAGATAGGAGTTGGGACAGACATAGATGTGACTGTTGAAACTCCAGGACTTTCTCCGTCTCCCTTCCTATCTCTAGTATCTTCTGAAGAAAGATCTTTCAAGATTTTTCTGTGGAAAAAAAAATAGAATTCCTTTCACTAATCATTGAGAAATTGGCTTATTATAAGTCTTTACCTTATTTTGTTTTATTTATCCTTACCTTATTTTATTTTTCCAAAGCTCACTAACTCCTCACACAATTTTTTAGTACACACTGGCACCTGAATAACATGCTACATGCCAAATATCCCAGATAAATCCGTAAAATTTTTAACTGAAATCCATCTGAAGATCAAAGACACGAAATAAGCTTCTTTGAATTAAAGACAGAAAACCAAGAAGTTGGATAAAAGCCAAGACCATGAATGAACAAAAAGGATTAATTAAGCATTTACTTCATAGCACTAAGTGCTAGAGATATACAAACATAAGCTACTTGTGGAAGAACTCCCTATTTAATAAGAACTTTTGGGAAAACAGTTCAGCAGAGATTACATTCAGAACAACAAATGACACCATATACTACGATAAGCTTAGCCAGATCCATGACCCGAATATAACACGGACATACCATAAAAAAATGTAGACAAGATCAAGTAGCTTGGTAACTATGGCCAGGGAAAAATTCTTAAGCAAATGAGATAGAGATCTTAAAACTTAAAATATATTAATGTCAACTCCATTAATTTGAAAAGCTTTTACATAAATAAATTAGTGCAGGCAGGGTATATAGGGAACTGGGATTTTTCGTGCACTGAGTATTGCTGATGACTCTAATATCCAAATATAGAGGGATTGACACAAATGTAATAGACTACGGGTCATTCTCAATGGATATATAGTAAAGGACATGAACAAATGGTTCTCAAAAGAACTGCAAACTATTAACCTCATGAAACATCAATGAAGCACTTATTACTATGTGGCAGGCCCTGTGGATATAAAGACAAAAATGAAAGTCTTTGCCCTTGAGGAACATACAGTCTTTGGGGAAGATACTATGCATAGGAAGTCACATACAAAACAGATACATGGTAACTGGGGGAGAAGCACTAGGAGCTCTAAGGATCTGGAAAAGTTTCACAGTTGAGCTTTGAAGAAAACGAGGGACTTCAAAAAGTAGATCTGAGGAAAAAGGACATTCCAATGTGTGAATTTAGCATAAATTTGTACCTCTCTTTCCTTTTAAAAATTTTGAAAATTCATTTTGGTCTCCCCCTCCCCCTTTGACTGGGTTAGGAACAAGGCACGCATGCGTACTATGAGAGGACGCCACAGGCCTCACAGCTCCGAGTCCCAGAAGAAGCTCGCCTCTCATCCCACAGGACTCGTGGTGTCCAGAAGACTGGCCTCTGACCTGGGCTTAGGTCAAGTCTGTCCACTCCTGGAGACCCAGAAAGTGACATCCCAGGGCTATAAGTTTTGTATCAAGGAAATTTGTGTGCTTGACTAGGAAGCAGCAGGAGTGCCCAGGACAGGCGCTGAGGTTAAGCTTGGTGACTGCCAGGTGGTTATGTGCCTTTTCTCTCTCTAAACCGCTTTGACTATCTAATAAATAATTATAAACTAACAGCCATGGGGGAAAGCCAGAGCAAAGGTACAGGATGAGAGATCTAGAATAGAGACTAGTTAGCTCAGCCCCAGAGTGTATGAAGCGGGCTGGAGAGTCAGTCAATAAACATTTATTAAAGAACCTATTAAGTGCCAGGCATTGGCTAAATGCTAGGGCTACAAAGAAAGGCCAAAGACAAGAGGTAAAATGGAAAAGCTGATAAGGGCCTAAAAAAAGCTGAAAAGGGCAGCTAGGGAATGCTGAAGCCCAAAGGAGTAGAGACACATGGGAAATGATGTGTTTGCCCTGGGCACTTTCCTCAAATAGTGGATCTGGGAATGGCTCACCACTGTCCATCCCCACTAGGGGGAAGCAAGGAGAGGCTCCAGGGGCAGAGCTACCAAGAAATGTGAGTTTCAGGAAGTTAGAGAAACTGAGGTTTGTGAAGATGGGATTAACTCTCCCCTGCCTACTTTTAGATTTAATCACCAGAAGCTATTTACACGCCTATTTTACGCTTAAATGGGGGGAGGTCCACAACCCATGTGCTAAAGTGGGTGACAACTCAGAAACAACTGACTGCCCTCTGGACAGTCCTAAGTCCTAAATTCTAAAACTGTGATTCATCCATGTAAAGTGGAAGAAAGGCACAGGAAGTAACACAAAGAAGGGTCTTTAAAAGTAGTTGCAACTTCCTGTGACCACCTCTTTTCTCCTTTGAACTTGGCCTTGGAGCAGGTCTGGCTTGGGATCTCAGACTGCTTCTGGTAAGACTGCTCTTGAATCTTCTCTTTGGACTACCACGTGGGTGAGTGAAAAGGGCTGACTCCTTTCCTGGTTTCTGAAGGGACTATCGAGGCCCCGTAGCTGGAACCCTTGTTTTAATGACCACCGGCCTCTCCGACCCATGGTCCTCTGGTGGGGAGTTAACAAGCCCTGCCTGGTTTGAACTGGGCTGGAGTAATTATCTAGTGTAATAGGATAGATACCTTCTCTACCCTCTTTCTCATTTCTCTACTTTCCCTCTTTCCCTCTATTTTATAAATAAATACTGCTAAAAAGTCTTTTGACTTGAGAGATATCAATTTCGGCTACCACATTTCTCTTATATTAGTCCAATCTTAATTTTTAACCCCTTTACAGGTTGGAGATAAGTAGTGAAGAACTTTAATACACTAAGTTTTTTGTTTTGTTTTGATAAAAACCCTTCCTTCTTAGAATCAACACCATGTATTGGATCTAAGGCAGAAGAGCAGTAAGGGCTAGGCAATGGGGGTTAAGTGACTTGTCCAGGCTCACATAGCTAGGAAGTATCTGAGGCTAGATTTAAACCCAGGATGTCCTGTCTCCAATGCCTGGTGCTCTATCTACTGAGAGACTTAAGTTGCCCCCAACTTTAATACACCTTTGATGAACCTGTGAATTGATCCAGACATCATAGAGAAAAAATGTCATAAGCAGAGGAGAGGGACACACACACACACAAATGGATGTGCTGTAATAATGGCAGATATAAAAATAAAACTTTTCCCAAAAATTCATTTAGAAGACTTTCCCATAAGATAAAACATTCTAAATAAAATTTAAAAATTATAAATAGTTATATCAAGGCTCAGTAAAACTTATCAAGATCTTTTTAAGCTGTAGTCAAAGTACTTAGTCCAGGTTATACCCTCGGGAGCCACACAGATTTCTCCTATTATATCACAATACTTTAAATACTTAAAAGATAGCTATCATGTTCCATATGCCACTCTTTAATTCTCCTGGCCACAAATGAAGGGACATAAATATCCAACCTATAACAAAAGTTACTGAGACAGCACTCCAAGCATAATCAACTTATTATGGATTCCAGTTGTCCCTAACTAATTAGGCCTAAGGGCTTCCTCAGGCAAGGACCCCTTTTGCTTGAAGATAAATTTTATAGACACTGAGGGAGTGCCAAAAAAAAAAAAAAGGTATAATCCTATGATGTGTCAACTTCAGAAGCAGGAAGAGGCTCTTTGAGTGGCTAAGGGACACACAGGTACAATCACAATCACTGTCAGCAGGCCTTTTCACAGGTCACGAGCCCTGTCAGGAGGGTCTGAGGTCTTCTGAAGGTCATTAAGCACTCATGTTTGACCAACAATATCCTAGGGTCCAAGAAAATTATGGTTTTGAAGCAAAGGTGACTAGGGTGTGGGTAGAAATGACCCATGGGGTGAGGGGCTTTGTTAAGGCACATGAATCCTATTTCAAGCACTGCATCCTTGGGGAGCAAGGACGGGTGGAGAGAGTGCTACAGGGCAGCACAAAGTAAATCCTTTTAACAGGCTTAACTAACCTAGCATAGAGCTATTTAATTAACCAAATACAATTAATATAATCATTGATACATGAAAAATATCACCAATACATGGGGGCAGGGGTTCCTAACCTATATAATTCTCAATCCTACAGTACTGCTAACATGACTAACTTAATCCCATACTGCTCAACTCACTAATACAATCCCTGATAAGTCACAATGAACTGAGTAAATTGTGATTGAGTGGGGGCGGGGAGAACAGAATCAAAATTATTTTCACTCAAATATTCTCATTTCTAAGCTAAATAATCAACCCGTTTCCTTAAGTTACTTTTCATGTGCCATGGTTTCAGATCCAAATTCCATCGCAATAAATGTTATAGTTACAATTTAAAGATAAAAAAATTCATCTGCACCCCACAAAAACTACTTAGTACTATGTAATTAGAATCGGCTACCCTAAAAACTACAATTCCCAGTACCCCACTCTCCTTGCGTTATATGCTGACATAGGGAGGATATAAATTTGGTGTAGCCCCGCCTCTCACTCTCTTGTCTTCCTGTCACAGCTTTGGTGGAGCAGGCTTTTTAAACAGGCCAGGAGAATTTAGTCACGTGGTCTTAATTTTGTTAAATAATTAGTTTTTTTACTTCTATTTCCTTTTCATTCCTTCTACTTCAAGTGATTATTAATAAACTTTATAAAATTAATACTTGGAGTTGCTGGATATTAATTTAAGTCCTACAGTACACAAAGTATTGCCTAATGCCCTTAATAATGCTATTTAACTTTAGTGCACAAAACATGTTCATGTGTTGACATTTCACAGCTTTTTAGCGTTTTCACTTAAATATTCCCTCACCAGAGGGTGATTAGATCCCCACTACTTTTCACAAGCTCTCACATCAAGTATACAGCACTATATAAATTCTGGAATTTAATAAATGAAAAACCCTTAGGAGTCAATACTCACCTGTAAGATGGGCGTCGTGCCAAAATCCCCCGAGCTTTCTGTGAAGAGCCAATGCTGTCAGAAGAATCCTGAGACTCTTCACTATCTGACCAGGATGACACCTACAAAGTACATTTTACTTCCTGAGACTGAATACTGCAGGTAAAACATTAAAGAGGGTCTAACAAGACCTTATTTTCATTCTGTTACATTCAGAATAATTGGTCAGTCTCTAAGCATTTATTATACACCCAGGAGGTGCCAGACATTCTGATAATTGATAGGAATAAAAGGGAAAAAGATGATTCCTCCCAACTGAAGCTCCCAATCGAACAAGAGAACAAGGAAAACAAATGTGCACTAATGAGCTATATGCAGGGTATAAAGGAAATAGAGGTAAGGCACTAGAGAAAGTAGAGAAATTATTCCTGTAGGAGGCAGGGTTTTACTTGGGTCTCAAAGCCAAGAGGAAGGAGAACATTCCAGGCATGAGGGATAGCTAAAAAAGATGCCCAGACACTGCTGTCTGTTGTTAATGGAGTGTTTTGTTTGAAAAACAATAAGGAGGCCAGTGTCACTGGATCAAAAAGCACAGGAGAGCGATGGTATAAGAAGACTGAGGGGGCAGGCTGCCAAATAGGAAGGATTTTAAGTATGAGAGGATTTTGTATTTGATCCTAGAAGTGATACAGAGAGGACATATTTGAGACTTTTATTACAAAGGTGAAATCTAGTCCTTGGCAATGGACTGACTAAAAGATACTGAGAAATCAAGCTGGGACTGGGAAGCTAGCAGTATCCTTGACAATAACAGGGGAAAGGGTTTTGAATGAAATAAAATTAATTCCATTTTGGAGATGTTGAGTTTAAGATATTTAGTGGACAACTAGTTCAAAGAAATCTGAAAGCCTGGAGGTTAGCAGAGAGGTTAGGGCCAAGTAAGGAGATGTGTAGAAAAGCAGATTTGAAAATGAACAGGAGAGATGAAAACTGAATCCATAAGAGCTGATGAGATCACCAAGTGAAATCATACAGATGGAGAGAAGAGGATTCAGGAAAAAAAAACACTGTGGGTTTTTATGGGAATGACTTGGATGACCATCAAGGAAAGGAGAAGTGATCAGGGAGGCAGGGGAAGAACCAGGAAAAGAGTAGGGTTTTGAAAACCTAGAGAGAAGAAGGTACCAAGAACTGATCCAAAACTATCTAAAAGGGCTCACGGTAAAAAAAATGTCCTCTATTGCCAGAAAAAGAACTGAGTCTGAATACAGACCAAAGCAAACATTTTTTACTTTCTTTCTTACATTTTTTTTGTTTCCTTACATAAAGGGATTAATATGGCAAAAAGGTTTTACACAATTGCACATGTAAAATCTATATGATATTGCTTAACATCTCAAGGGGGTGGGTGAATGGGGTGAAGGGAGAGGGACAGAATTCAAGATAAAATATTCTTTAAAAAATGTCAGAAAGTTTTTACATGTGATTGAGGGGGAAAAAATATAATACCTTGAAAAAAAAACACAATACAGCATAACAAAAAGAGCCTATCAGGGAAGAGAGGGTGAATGACAGAATCTAAGTTATTAGGAAGGAACGGAAGCAAGAGTGAAACCCAAAGTGAAAGGCTACCTTAATGTTTAAAAAAATCACATAGGAAAGGACAAAAGAAAGTATAGGAAGAAGGAAACAAGCAGATAGTTTTGAAAGTAACATGTAAATTTGTTATATACTTAAAAAACTTATTGAGTGATATGAAACAGCAACCCAGTTTCATAAAGAATCTTAGAAGTGCTTTTTGTTTAAAAATATTAAAAAGTTTAAAAAGGAAAAGAAGGGCAACAAACTGAAGAAAAATGGAAAATATTTGCAAAAGACATTTGTAATAAATCCATCAAGAATAGTGGAACTATTTTGTGATGGCAAAGAATTGGAAACTGAGAGCATTTCCATCAACTAGAGAATGGCTCAACAAATTGTGGTACATGTTGGTGATGAAATACTTTTGTGCTGTTAGGAATGATGAACAGGATGATTTCAGAAAAAGCTGGAGAGATCTGTGGGAATTGATGCAGAGCAAAATAAGCAGAATTGGGAGAACATTGAACATAGTAACAGCAATATATTGCACAATGATCAACTGTGAAAACTTGGCTACTCTCAGCAATGCAATGATCAGGGATAATTCTGAAAGAGAAAGAACTATAGAGTTACATGGATGCATATCAAAGCAGACTATCTTTCACATCAGTGTATTTATGGTTTCATTTTGGGGTTTTGGTTTTGCATGAGTGTGCTCTAACAACAATGACCACTATGAAAGTGTGTTCCATGACAACAAAATTTAAAAATATTTTTTAAAATTTAATTAAAAAATTAATCTTAATTTTTAAAATAGTGGAACTAACACCTTTGAACCCTAACATCACAGCTCTTGAAGTGTTTATAAAATAGGCAGAAATGATAGCAAAAGCAAGTGATCAGACCAAATGTATCCTAACTGGAATATAGCCAGACGGGGGCAATACAATTTGGAGAAGATAACAAAGGCATGGGAAAATTCTCAGATGTTAAAATGGAAAAAAAGGTGACCTCTAAGCTTATTCTCCAATATGTAAAAAAAAAAGAAGTCAACTAAATACAAGTCGAGGGCATCATCGGTGAGGGTAAGGAACAAGTAAACTTTCAGATAGGTCTTTGTTGTCATTCAGTCATAATCAGCTAGGTCTGACTCTGTGAGTCCATCTTAAGTTTCCTTGGCAAAGATATAAAATGGTTTGCCATTTCCTTCTCCAGTTCATTTTACAAATGAAGAAACTGAGGTAGAGTTAAGCAACTTGCCCAGGTCACTTGGCTAGGAAGTATCTGAGGACACATTTGAACCCAGGCCTTGTTCACTATCCACTGAGTTACTTAGCCATCCTGCAATGGCTCCCTGTTTGGTCTCCCTACTTCCAGTTTCTTGCCTCTCTAATTTGAAATGTATTCCTAAAGTTTAGATCTAACCATATCACTTCTTTCTAAATAAGAAGTTTAGGGAGTAATTCCAATGTTGCCCCTAGAATAAAACACAAACTTCTCTGTATAGCATTAAAAACTCTTCAGAAAATCTGGCTCCAGCCTCTTTCTCTCTGTTCCCTATCTATGACATTCTATTTCCTCCCTCCAAGCCTTTGCACAGTCTGGTCCATCCCCAATTCTAGGACTGTTCTCTCTCCCCTCACCTTTGACTTTCCTGATTGCTTCAGACACTAGTGCTTTCCCCTTCATTCCCAAATTATCTCGTACTGATTTTTTAAAAACCCTTACCTTCCGTCTTAGAGCCAAATATTGGCTCCAAGGCAGAAGAGTGTTAAGGACTAGCCAATGGGGGTTAAGTGACTTGCCCAGGGACACACGGCTAGTAAGTGTCTGAGGCCAGATTTGAACCTAGGACCTCCTGTCTCTAGGCCTGGCTCTCAATCCACTGAGCCACCCAGCTGCCCCCCTGCTTATTTTTTGTAGTATTCTAGCACAGAGCCTAGAAGAGCCCAGGCTCTCCTAAAAGGGCTAAGCTGTTTACCTACCAAGTCCTTTCTCATCTGCTTGGTTATCAAGTTTTGATTTTTTAAAAACCTTTACTTTCTGTCTTACAGAAAAGCAAGGGCTAGGCAAAGAGAGTTAGTGACTTATCCAGTGTCACACAGCTAAGTGTCTGAGGCCAGATTTTAACTCAGGAAGAGGAATCTTCCTGAGTCCAAGCCCAGTGCTCTAGTCCCTGCACCACCTAGCTATCCCATGAGTTTTGAAGTGAAATTTGATAGGGAATCTGAAAGTGAAAGACTCTCTCACTGCGTAAATCTACCTTTCCCTATGGAGAGAGACCTCTCTTCTTTCTTTTACCTCTCCACGTATGGATTTGGCCTTCAGGGAAAGGGAGGAAGAGGCAGTGCTATTTAACTTCTCACATGCTCAGGATTCCTGCTTCTTGCCTGAGGTCTTCCCTTGACCAACTGGGATGATCTTCCCACCACTAGATCTACAAGCATCCTTCCCTCAAGATTTTTCTTTTTCCTTAAAATTCAAGCAAACCTGTCCTTGCAGAAGATAAAACTAACTAAGAGATGAAAATGTTCTTTTCCCTTTGTTAAACTAATTTCTAAGCAGATTATCACTTAAAATATTGTGATGAGGCAGCAACTTGCCCCATCAAAGCAGGTAAGGCTTTAGACATGAAACTGTATACTTTGTACCACCGAGGCCACGTTTCCAGTTACCTGCACAGTCTGCACTTGCGGGGGGTGGATCACTGAAGACTGAGCAGTCTGGATGACCCCCTGACTCTGTACTTGCTCTCCAGAAAGATGTACAACTGTCATTGGTGCAGCTCCTCTTAGTGACATCTATGAATAAATAGAAATTCAATTAACCACTATTTATTTCACCTATACATGGAAGAAAGGCAAAACCCTATCAGTGGGGAACGTACATATTTGGGGCATGTTAATGTTTGCGTTTTTATTGCTGAAAATCCCTGTTAGCTTCTTTAGCAATTTGAACACCATTTCATCAGGGCCCTGAACTGACTTGCCCAGGGTTATATGGGGGGTCTATAACCTGGTTCCAAGTCCAGTGTTCTCCCACTATACCAAGTTTAGTCTCGGCATCTGCACGGCGTTGATGATATAAAGATGACTCAGGAGATAGTTCCGGCCCTTGGGGAACTTACACTCTGTTACGACTGTAGTTAGGTTGATTCAAGATAGAAATATACAACTTACTATCACTAGAGAAGCACAAAGTCCTAGGGAGATTCCAAAGAGGAAGAGTGGGACACTAGGCAATGACTCCTATAGGACAAAGTACAGTCCAGGCACGGAATATACTAACGAGGACACTATATTTGGGGTTTTCTTTTTTTTTATAGCCAGGAGGAAAAAACCAGCAAATTGTTTGCTAAACTGAGTAGAATACTGATGTATTTGCTGCCATAGTTAGAGAGCACACAGAGGAGTCGGTGACTTGGGGAACCGCGAGTGTCCAGTCTGGACGGAACAAAGAGTTCATGACGGCAAAGAGAAACCTGGAAAGTGAAGCTGGAGCTAGACTGGGGAGGGCCCTAACAGAGTTTTAGGCTATGATTAATGGACAGACAATAAAGCTGATCAGATTACTCTGGCAGCAATATGTAGGGCAGAGTTGAAAGAGAAGGGAACGGAGGCAGGGCCAAGATGAGGCTATTCTAGTAACATGAAGAAGGCTGTGGGAATGCAAAGAAAGGGAGATGAGATGGAAAGAGAAAGCCACACGACTTAATAGTAATTACTATTCCTTTCCCTACGAATCCAGAGATGATGTCACAAGGGTTTGAGCTTAGGTCACTGGAAGACTGGTGGTGCCGTAGGTCAGGTTTTGGTGAAACAAAGAGCAAGTTCAGTTTTGGGTAGGTTGGAGTGTGAACATCCAGGAGGAAACGTTTGTGGGCAGTTGAGAGTTGAGCCGCGGGATATAGGAGTTGTAGGAACGATAGATAAAGATTTGAACATCGCCTGGGGTTGGTAAGCTGGCCAAAGTAAAATCAGAGGGCCAAGGATGTGGCCTCCATTTTAAACACGAAATAAAAACAAAACCAATAGTTCATGCAGGCGCAAGAACTCCTGCTTTAGGACAAGGACCAGGCGAACTTCTTTTGTAGTCCTCATGACTTAAAACAGAACAACATAAGCTATATTTATCAATATTAATAACATGGAAACAAGTCTTGATCAATGACACACGTAAAACCCAGTGGAGTTGTTCGCTGGCTATGGGAGGGGGGTGGGAAAGAACATGAATCATGTAACTATGGAAAAATATTCTAAATTAATTAAATAAAAATTTTCAAATAAAAAAATGAAATAAATATTTATCAAGCACGAATGCTCAATTTCCAGGAGATCACGGAATACTGTTAGCAAACTGCTTGTATTAGTTAGGTTCTACCAAACATCATAAATACTATTTCCCTTCTTTAAAACTTCTCATCAGGGCAGCTAGGTGGCTCAGTGGATAGAAAGCCAGGTGCTCCCAAGTTCAAATGTAGCCTCAGTCATTTCCTAGATGTGCGATCCTGGGCAAGTAACTTAAAACTTCAATGTCCTAGCCTTTACTGCACTTCTGCTCTCTTGAACCAATAACTTAATATCAATTCTAAGACCCTAAGATAAGGGTTTCAAAAAAAACAAAGAAAGTTTCTCTTCTGTTAAAGAATTTGAAAAAGTTTAGTTGTATGGATTTCTTAACTAGCTATTAGTTTACAAGTAATTTTAAAAAATAATTTGTAATTTGATTCTAATTTAAAAGCAATTGTGACTAATTGTTCCCCCTTCTAATATATAACCTACTGTCCACTTGTTTACAAACACCAAGTAAGTTCTCACTTGACACATATGCAGAACTTGTATTCTCATATTAACTAGGATATCACATTTGGTTTCTTTTCTTTTTTAACTTTTAAGGAGAAACAGGAAATTAAATGACTTAGAATAATGATGTGTTAATGACTATAGTGACAAGTTGGGGTAGCTTTTAGGCTCTGAGGTTTGCATCATACTTTTTAATGGATGCTATTACATTAAAATTCAAAAACTAGTTTCAATTCAGAATAAAAACTACACAACACATAAAAACAAGGCTTTCTGAGTTTAATGAGACAATGGACAAATAACTCAATTAATGCCTATTCACTAGTAGTCTGAGGACAGAGGCAGAAAGAATGTCTATCCGTCTAACACTAGTTCAAAGAATCACAGAAAATATAGAATTGGAAAAGGATCTTAAATGCCATCTAATCTCTTTTATCAAAATCAAACCCAGGGCTTGAATGCTTCCATTTACCAGAAGCTCATTATTTTATAGGATAACCTGTTCCATTTTCTGACATTTCTAATTGTTAGAAAGTTCTTCCATATATGTGGAGCTAATAAATGGCTTACTTCTTTAACTTCTACTCATATAAGTTTTCTTCTGCCCTCTGAAACCATCAACTTATGTTTAATGGTTCTTTCAGAAGATAGCCCTTAATACCTGTACAATCCTTTCTCAAATTAATTTTATTTCTGTGGGGCTTGGTTCCCTCAACAAAAAAATTTTTTGATCTTTTTTGAAAAAAACCCATGACTTCACATCTCCAGACTAAACAAAAGCAGTTTCTTAAACCATTTCTCATAGGACAGAGTTCAGACTCCTCTCACTGTTCTGGTCACCAACCTCCCTCCAGATATAGCTCATATATACCTTAACAAAATAACTGAACTAGATAAGGTTAAACCAGCGCAGAATATAAGGGGACTTTTCTTTGATATATTTTTTTAAATTAACAGAGCCAACTAAACATGATTTGTTTTGGCAATCACATGACAAGTGCTAACATCTTAAGTTTGTAATCGATTTAAGCACCTTTATCTTTTTTCATGCGAGGTATTAGGCATTATAGTACAGTGAACTTGGACTTAGGAGTCAGGGACACCTGGGTTGAAACCCCAATTTAGACATCTGTACGACCCAGGGCAAGTCATGACTTTCCTGTGCCCTGGTTTCCTTATAGAATAAGAGTTGGCCTCAGTGGCTTTCAGGATTCTTACAGTTCCAAATATGATTCTATATGAACCATATTAAATTCCCTTCAGTTTGTATTTCTATGCTTAATTTTGAAATTGTAAAATTCAAGTTCAGATCACTTAGTTTAGACCCAGAAGTCCAATCTGTCAGGATCTTCCAGAATTCTTTCATCTGCTCCTGCATCCAAGGAGGACAATGTTCTTAACCAAGTCATTGTTGAAAAGAACAAAAAGGACAGCATATTCTAGAGCATGCCCCTAGAAATGCTCATCAGCTAGGTGGCACCACAGTACACAGAGCACTAGGCCTGGTGTCACAGGCCTCAGACACTTACTATGTGACTGTAAGCAAATCACTTAACCCATTGGCCTCAATTTCCTCGCTGCAAAATCAAAATAATAGCACCTGATCCCAGATTGTTTGTAAAGATCAAATAAGATTATGATAAGGAATTAGTATAATAGCTGGCATATAACAGGTACTATGTAAATGCTATTATTCTATTGGATTGGCATCAATCAACTAATGAGTACACACTCCACTGCTAACCACTAAAACTACTTGATAGCATATATTCCAGACAGCTCTTCTTCATCTTAACATACATAAGGATATAAGGGACTTTTAGCCTTAAGGAAATATATGTCTATGTTACTTACCTGATATACAAGGCCAGAAATGGAAATGGAAGTTCCTTTTTTAAAAAAAGGATACACAGCTATCTCAGAATAATGATGTTAGAGGGACAGCTGGGTAGCTCAGTGGATGGAGAGCCAGGCCTAGAGATGGGAGGTCCTGGGTTCAAATCTAGCCTTAGACACTTCCCAGCTGTGTGACCCTGGGCAAGTCACTTTACCCCCATTGCCTAGCCCTTACTGTATTGTTTAAAAAAAAAAAAAGAATAATGATGTGAGAGTAAGTAAATCCATACAAGAGCCTACTGATCACTACTTCCATTTCTAAACAGTAGCAAACCATCTATTTAATAATTTAGATTGGAATTTTGCTGGAATTTGATGGCAAGATAACCAGCTTGCATTTTCTAAAATCTACTTTTTGGAAATTTGTTACATACTGGTTATTAACCAAACTTAAGATTTTATGACTGTCTCAGTCTTCAAGGAATTTATGATCCCTTGAAGAAATAAATTCATTACATGAAATAACTAGACTGGATTTTAAGCAAAGGATTCCTGTTAGGGAGAAATGATTGACAGGAAAATTTACAACACATTATGTAAACCACTGAATATCCTTCTACATGCATAAATGATCCTATCTTCTCCAGCAGATTGTCCCCTCTATTTGCCCACCCTTTCACTAATCTTCAAGCTGTCTACTGCTGGCTTCCCTATGACCTAAAAACATGTACAGGACAGTCTCCCCCTATCCTTAAAAACCCCTTCAATTGATCCATCCACTCTGCTAGCTATTTTCCTTTATCTTTTCTCCCTTTTGTGACTAACATCTTAAAAAAAAGTCATCTACAACTGGTACTTTCGCTTCCTTTTATCTCTTAAAAAAAAAAAAGGTGACTATTTTTGCCTCAAGCTTATATTCCCTGGCACATATAACTAATAAATTTTTCTGGAATAATCTGGTTCAAACATCAAAAATGTCAAATGATGATTTAAAAAATAGCCTGGAAAGGAGTCTCACAGTACCAAATTTCAAACCATACTTAAAAAGCACAAATCATCTAAATTATTCAGGAGTAGAAGAATTGATAAGAAGAAAAGATTAGGTATATAAAATAGAGAAAACCAAAAAGACCCCCATCTACTAGGATAAATACTCCTATTAAACAAAAAAGATAGAAGTCTCAAGACCAACATTTCACAACACATACTAAAATACATTTCAAATGAGCAACATGACTTAAACCAATCAGGAAAGCAAGGAAGGAAATACTTATCCCCACTATTAGTAGGAGAAGAATTCAGGACCAAACAGGGTAGAGCAACACCAAAAAAAGATAAATGCAGCTAAATTGAGAAATTAAAGTAAGTTAAATGAGATAAAGGTATCATGCAAGATATATATAAGAAATTGTTTTTAAAATATGCAAAGAAAGTCATTCTCTAATAGTCAAAGGATATATAAACAGGCAATTATCAAAGGATAATTAAAAATCCAAGCTTCAAAAAGACACATGAAAAAGTACTCCAAATCATTTTAATTAAGAGAAAATCAATCAATACCAGAGTTTCCACCTTGTACCTACAGATTGGCAAAAATGACAGCCGTGGAAGGGCTATTCTAGAGAACAATTTGGAATTAAAGAGGTCAAACTACATTTCCTTTGACTTAGTGATATCGTTGCTCAGCCTTTGTCTCAGGGTTATCAGAGAAAGAAAAAGACCTCCATGATTGGATTTTTTGTATTAGCAAAATAATTTTGGGGGAGCGTGTTTATCAATCGGGGGAACATAGGAACCAATCACAAATACAACCATCCTTGTGTGTAGTTGAGAAGACTAGGAAGATAACAGTATCTGAGGGATCATTTATATATGTTGAAGTCTCCTATTTTGACAGCTGCATTTGAAGTAGAAAAGGAGAAAGAGGGACTAATTTCCTTGAGAAAGGAGGAAGAATGTCCTAGGGCTGTGATGGTAAACCTTTTAGAGATCAAGTGCCCAAATTGCAACCCTCATGCCCTGTGTGAGCCCCCTGCCTTACCCCAGACAAGGGAAGAAAGGAAGTGTTCCCCTTGGGCAGCTGAAAGAAATGGCACATGGAAAGGGGGAGGGGAGCAGCCCCCTCTGGCACATGTGCCATAAGTTCACCAACACGGTCCTAGGGGATCAGTAGATAGTAACCAACAAAATCTGAAATGGGTGATGAATTTGGATAGCATGAATCTCAAAGGAGGGGAGGCAGCTGAAAAATAATGGTAGGAGACTGGCAATGGGAAACAAAGTGTACCCAACTTTTCAAACTAGACCAGTAATTATATATAAGAAACATTCAGTAGTAAGAGGAAAGGATAGTCTGGGATGCCATATTATTCGAAGGAAGCCAATGAGTATTAAAAAACATGGAAGGAAGGTTAGTTTGGGAGCAGGCATTCCTGAGGGCACCTTGGAAGGGATGGAAGATTTGTAGTAGGACATGAAGGAGCAGTTAGGTCAGGAAGAAGAGCTGGTTACTTCCATGGAGAGGGGCAGGAGAGAGTAGGGGGAATATGATTACTGGAATGGGAAGAATAAGAGGGTAAGAGGATACCAACTATTGGAGAATGGATCCAGGGAGGGCATAAGTGGATAGGAAGACATTTTAAGAAGGTAAAGGTCAATCTTCAAGCTTGTGACTGTTCTTCTACCCTATCTACTTCCACTCAGTGGATAGGACTCTTGGGTTAGCAAATGTTACTATAGGACAAGGAAATGTTACGTAAAATCTATATACAGCGAAGGCAAATCACACTTAACAGCAATCAGTCAGCTAATAAATTTAGGTTTAGAGTTCAGAATCTATTCTCACAGTCCTCTCTTGTCATTTTCCTTTAGCTCACAGCACTAGGGTTACTAGATAGAGCACTGGGCTTGGAATGAAGATGACTCCTCTTCCTTGAGTTCATATCTGACCTCAGATGCTCACTAGCTGTGTGACCCTGGGCAAGTCACTAAACCTCATCTACCTAGTTTCTCGTCTGTAAAATAAGCTGAAGAAGGAAATGGCAAACCACTCAAGTATCTTTGCCAAGAAAAACCCCAAAAGGATCATGCAGAGTGGGACACACTAAAATGAGACAACATTAAATCCCTTCCAAGAGTTCCCTTTAGGTCAGAGCACCTCTCTTAGGTTCTAACTCTTGGATTTATCAAATAGTTTCAATAGAGATCTCCAGAAAGTCTACCTTATCTGATTGTTCAATTCAGAACCACTTGGGAAGGGAAATATTTTTCAATATTTGGGAATCTGCAAACTCAAATATCAACAATAATATTAACTTTTAAAGACAGTTGACCAGGAAAATAATAGAAATCATTATAAGTGCCTGGATTCAGAGTATGTATGATACTCTGAAAAAGTAGAAAAGTAGAGTAGGAAAAAGGACTGGTTTAAAGTCAAGAGTCAGGGAGACGGGTATTCATATTCTCATTTTGAACTGTGAATGAATGGGCAAGTCATTTATTCTCTTTAAATCTCAGTTTCCTCATCTATAAAATAGGAATAAAAGTGTGGCTCCCTGAAAGGTTTGTTGTGAAAAAAAGTGCTTTGTAAATTCTAAAGCACTTTATACACATCAGTTATACAGTAGGAAAATGATAGTTCTGTTTTTAACAACTGTTTACTCTAATGGTATAAAAAATTATTTTTTTTCTGTTGAACTATTTACTTCAAACTTTCCTTACATTCTTTAATAGATGATTTTCAAAATATAGGCAAACTGATGGATAAGTTCTATAGACAGTCTATTCAACTGTACATCACCATTATGACAAGAGGCATATAGAATTGGCCAAATTCTTTTGAGGGTCTATAAATGTCATATGGGAGGCTCTGGAATGTTGAGACTTGATATCATCACAATATCATCCATAAGTAAGAACAAGAGAGTATTTCACCATCTTATTAAGAATTCCTCTTTCACTTGACTCTATACCAGATATTCCGAGTGGAAAACACCTTTGACAAGAAAGTTTCCCTGTCTTATATTTATATACTTTTACATTTTACTTTATGTTAGTTATCATTATTATCCTATTTTTAAAGGAATCCTATAATTCTGGCATCTATGACTACTGGAAAAGTCTTTAAGGTAGCAGTTTGATAGATCAAATGAGATAACAAATAAGGTGCTTTGGAAACTCTACTGAATTTGATTCCCTTTTCTAGTTATCAGCCAGTAAAGCCCTGGGGGGGGGGGGGGGGGAGAATCTTGTACTCTAAATCTTTTTTTTTTAATTGTGTGTAAAGAGGTGAGTCAGCAAAAGAAAATATCTTCTGAAATCATGCTTGTGGTCCTGTTAATATCCTCGTATTCTCAAAACTTTCTTGAACAGATGTTAAGGGATTGTCGATGTTTCCTCTATCACCTTTTTGGAGGAGACAGTAATAATGTCCAAGACTTTTTCCATGTCTGGTGCTTTTCTCTCCTTCACGTCCTTTGGAAATTGACTCTTTTTAACTGCCTCAGGTGTGTCAGGGAACTTCTCTGTGTATATTTGGTTTAACTCAGTTGCTTTTACTTTTGTTTCACTTTCATAACTCCCACCCCAATTTACTTTTCCAATCTTTTTACATATCTCCCTCTTTCCCTTCTATGTACTCAGTGACACCGAGTCCCTTGCTACTCTAGACATCAATCTGAGTATTTTAACTGACTGTCCCTCATGCTGAGAATGCTCTTCCTTCCTCATCTCTGCCCCTTGCCTTCTTGGCTTCCTTCAAGCCCTAGCTAAAACCCCACCTTCCACAAGAAGCTTTTCTTCATTTCTTGATGCTAGCACTTTCCCCCAGTTGATTATCTCCAATTTATCCCCTGTTTAAATTTGCCTGTACATAGCTGTCTGCATTGGACCAAGAGCTCCTTGTGAGCAACAACTACTTATTGCTTCTCTTTTATCTCCAGATTAATTAATCACGGTGCCTGGCACATATTAAGGTCCGTTAGGATGGCAAGGAGGGTTTTTGGAATTCCATGGTTGACAGACAGGATTGGAATAGCAGTTGGAAGAGCAAGGGCTTATGGGACAAGATGGTGGGCTGAGGACATTCTGTAGAGCGCCTGGGTCTTCTGTCTCACGACTGAGTGGCTGAAAGACCCCTGAAGACACGAGTGAAGACTCTGATTCCTGCCTTAATCCAGTAGCTGCTTTCTCTCCAGAAATCCTTCTACTGTTTCCTCCACTGCTTCAAACATCACAGACCCTGCAGGGTTGGCTAAGACTCTCTAACAAGAGCCCAGCACTCCTGATTCCTCCTTGCCTCCCTGAACTGTTACCGGATTAGTCCTTTAAGAGATACTAGTACTTAGATTTTTAAAAGGGCATTTAGTTGGGAAAGGGACAGAAGCGTTCATGGGCACAGACACCGGTCTACCTCTGCCCATTTCCCCTCACCCTTCAATAAATCCATTAATTAACAGTCAGATTTTGGATTGGCCTAGTTTCAATAACAGGAAGTAACTGGGGACAGGCCTCAAAGCTGGAGTCCAGTCCCCTTTCTGTGGTAAGGCCAGACAAGGCCTGCCACATATCTCCTTTGGGGAAGGTAATATAGAAACCTTCCTCTAGAGTTGCTGACAGGAGACTGACATCTCATCTCCTCAGCCACTGCTCCCAAAGGGACTCAAGGGATACAGTTTGCTTGCTATCACTGGAGAAGGTGAGAGAGAGGTCCTGCTATTTTCCCTCTCAATAGATTTCACCTTAATCCCTGTTCCTGATCACTTGGTCCTCTCAATGCCTCAGTGGTATAACACCTCAACCAGTGAGCCACACAAACCATCATTATAAGAAAGAATCTTCTTTTTTACAGGTCTGAGATGTTTAATGACTGGCTAATTCATCACTGCCCTTTCCACTTCTTCAGAAAGAACTTCTGAACCTGAAGATGGTAACTCCACTGTCACTAATAATTGAAACAATCTGTTATAGAAATCATTACACATCTTTTCCATTTTTTTTTCTAAACCCTTATCCTCCGTCTTGGAGTCAATTGACTCCAAGGTAGAAGAGTGGTAAGGGCTAGGCAATGGGGGTTACGTGACTTGCTCAATCATACAGCCAGGAAGTATCTGAGAGCATATTTGAACCCAGGACCTCCCGTCTCTAGGCCTGGCTCTCAATCCACTGAGCTGCCCAGCTGCCCCCTTCTTTTCCATTTTTAAACTTTATCTTGTCCTTATTTCAGTTTTACCTTCAGAAGCACTTGGTGTGTGTTCATTTAGATGTGTCCTCAAGCTTCTGCTTTTCCCCTAGCCCCTTTATACTACCTCTTACTGTTTGGTTAGGAAATACTGACCATAATCTTCTACAATTCTCTGTATGACTGTATAAACAAGTTTATATTCCACACCAGTATTGCCCTTGGCGGCCCTAGTTCTTTGCTTGGCAAACAAGTTGAGTGTTTGCTAAGACAGTTTTTAGACTCTTTTGGATTTCTTGTTGTGACACTTTATGTATAGTGGTTTAGCTTCTGTAAAAACTTGTCATACTGGTGTCAAATGACCTCTCCTAACCTTTGCAGACTGGAATTGTTTTCATTTTAAATAACTGAGAGGGAATGTTACATGGTGAATAGAGTCAGCCCTCAAGCTGGAAAGACCTGGGTACAAATCCTGATTCTAATATATATCTGACAGTGTAGCCTTGGAAAATTCAGAGGAAGAGAAAATCAATACTTCTGAGAAGAGGTAAAAAGACAAAATTAAAAGAAGTACTGAATGGTCAGTTGGATGCCCACAGGATTCAAGTCTTATAATTGTTTCATAAATGGAAAGATGATGAAAATGGCACTGAAGAAACTGAACTACATTTCCACAAAGGGATGAGGAATGGGCAACTAAAGCAAAGCACACCAGGGCACTCGAAATTCTCTTTGCCCTGTCCATTACAGGTGTACCAGTGAGGAGGCAGCATGATGTAGGAGTCAGAACACCGGGGTGGTAATGCCATCCTTGCCACTAACAGTAAAAAGGGAATAATACTGGGACTTACTACTTCACAGGGCTGTTGTGAGGTAAGTGCTTTAGAAACCATATCATTGCAAGGCATTAATACTAAAGCCACTAGAGATTTCATAGGTAAAAATTATACATATGGCCATGTTGCCAAAATAATTTTTTCAAGAAAATATCCAAAATACACTAGTCTTTATTGCAAGGTAAAAACATGCATTCATAATGCGGTCCCCTGAGGCCATTTATCCGACCCTTACTACACTTCTGGAAGGGGCACCTCTTTCATTGGTGGTCAGTGAGAGGAGCACAGAATGCATCCTGTGCTCCTGAAGTACTGTATGTGGCAAAGCGCGGCATCACTCACATACAGTACTACTTCCGGTGACAATCCTTTGTATGGCACCTTGTTCTGAGAAAAGGATTATGTGGCTGCACAATGGAAGACGTCAGCATGGTGAGCGATGATCTGGGGGAGGGGATTCCATGCTGTGTGTACTGCTGCCCGGTATAGTGGTGGCAGTGCTGGGCCTGTGCAAGGTGTGACAGGCCCATCCCAGCCAGCGCTGCAGCCTCCGCTATCCCAGACAGCGTATACAGATTTGTTCAGTTTTTTTAATAGTCCGGCCCTCCAACGGTCTGAGGGACAGTGGGGACCCCTGATTCACATGATGGTCATTACCCTTTGAATAATGTAGAGAAAAAACCCATCCACAAATCTGTTAAATTCTAGCTGGTTAATTTACAAAGATGTTACAAAATACCTGCTTCAATTAAATTTGGTAACTTAACAGTCAAAGCCCCCTCCCTCCTTGGCAGAGGTCTAGAATACCGCATATACTGCTGGACTCAGTTGATGTGTTGGTTGCTTTTGTTGAACTGCCTTTCCCCCACTTTTCCCTTTATTCTTTTTTGCAAGATGGGTAGAGAAATTATAAAAAAAATAATTTCAACACTCATTTTTCTAAAGCAAAAATACAAGAAAAAAATCAAAATGAATGCAGCTTTTGTATATCTTAAAAATGCAGTTTGTTTCTAAACTGTGAAGACTATATATTACAACATAAAAAAAAGTTCTTCGCTATCAAAAGTACAACCTCACAAAATCTTAACAGTTCACACATTACTACCTGTACTGGTGGTCTTTTTAATCACTAGTGCTTTTAAAATTTTGACCCAGTGGATTACTCTAGATACAGTATTAATCATTTCAAAATTATAGAAACTGACCCATGCTTTACCTGTTGAGCAATGTGAGAGATATGAGCACCCTGTACTGTTGTACCTGGTTGTGGTGCTGTCTCTGAACTGTTACTTTTGTGGGAATCTTCCATAATCAACTATAAGGAAAAAAGATTTGGTTAAAAAGTTAGTCTTCAGATGTTATTCTTTTTCAAATGTGGCTTTTTCATATCTATAGCACCCATATTTATAGCCCATATTTACAGCTTCAAAACTGTCCAACCTGAACTTCTGCCATGAAGATTTATTAAAAATGCTTAACAAATAGCAAAAATACAAGTTGGTCTGAACTGTTATCCCTAAAAACATTTAAATAAAACTTGCAAAAAATTTCCCTAAAGTTGATTCCACTTAAAGAATACAATACTACATAGTTGAGAGGACATCGACTTTCCATTTTCTAGGTCATGAAATCATTTATATTTGTACCTCTATAATATATGGACATTTCTTAGGCCAAAGTTGAGAGAAGCAAATTTTGTTATCTTAATACTCCTCCAGTCAGTAAGGGAACTCATTGTTCCACACAGATGGTCAGTTGAGAGTTGTGTGGCTGGAACAGAATGGAAAAGAATAAAGCAGCTTTTAAAGAAGCAAAAAGTGTCAATAAACTATCAAGCAAGAAGGTTGGGGTAGGGGACAGAATGAACTGGGGCAGGCTTGAGGGAGTATAGAAGAGTATGAAGGGGAGGGAAAGGGAACAAGCATTAAAAGCACCTACTGTGTGCCAAGTACTATGCTAAGCACTTTACAAACATGAACTATGTATATTCTTATCACTAGTTTAATTATTGTCAAGGTTGTATAAAGTTTCTTAATCCTCCTTCTTTGAAGGAACATCAATATAGGAATTTATTTTCAACAATTACATGGAAGATAGCATTTCTAACCAAACAATTTAATGTTTATACAAGACATGCTTGAAAAATGATACAATTTTAAGATCCACACCTACAATTCAATGTTTAGCCAGAAAAAAATGCATAGGCAAGGTATTCTCACACTGCCCCCCCCCCATTGATCATATACCAGTTTAAAAAAAAAATGATCTGTTTCAGAAAACAATCAGAATTTAAACCAAAATTTAAACCAAACCAAAATAAAGAAGGCATGTTGAACTGGGCTGTACAAGAGAAAATAGAACATTAGGTGTGTTCTATAACTGGAAATGGCTTTTCTTGCTCACTGTGACTCACTGACTTTTTCCCCTCCAAAGGAGATCAATTAGAGCTCCTACAACTAGTGGAAAATTGGACACATGAGTAGCAGATAAGAGAACAACAGAAATATTCTTATCTGCTAACAAATGATGTTTTCAACATTTAAACTATATCTATCCACAGGAACCCAAAGTAATCAATTTTCTATTAAAAAAACAAACAAAAAAACCGTTACCATATTGAATAATCATGGGCAAGCCAACTAATCTTTCTAAGCCTCAGTTTCCTAAAATGAAGATAAACCTGCTCTCATGTGGCAGAAGTGAGGAAAGTACTTAGCAAAATCTTAAGTAATATTAATACATTTCAAAATGTCAAGGGTATAGGGAGTGCTTATATTTTCTCCTATTCTTTCATTTTTAAACCTCATTTTTATATATGACATAGGTGCACATATATATCTGCTAAGATTAATATACCATGTGAGATGCTATGCAGAATACTTGCTCAATAGAGGGATTTTTAAAAAACATATAAAGTAGACCAGTGGGTAGATCACATCTGTAATCACCAAGTCCTGACTCAATATGGTAAGGCCCTGTAAATATGGTAACCATGAGGCTCCATGATGGTAAGGAGACCCGTCCCAGAGCAAAAAGCACTTCAAAGTTCCCATGGCAATCAGCAATGAGATCAGACCCAGGAGTAGCTGTTCTGAGAAATGGGGAGAAGCTATCTCCAACCACCCAAGAAAGGAAGGAAGTAAAGCACATCTAATAAACAACTCATAGCAAGTTGAAGTAGGGTATCTTCAAGCCCAGAGGGCTGAAGGAACACAAAGTGGCTTTATTAAAAGGATGCTGAGACTCTTGTAAACCCATTCAGCCTGATAAGCTGGTCTAAGGAATAGACTGGGAATCAAAAAGATATGTGTAGGCAACACCTTGAAATAGCTGCCTGGCTTTCTGTGTGTCCTGTGGAAACATAAGCATCAAGAGAAGCTTCTTGTGAAAGGATGGACAACATATACAGAAGAGTGAGCAGAGAGCTTTTCCTGCCAAGGCACTCACCCCCAGCAATAAGGATGACTTACAGTACAAACATATGGCAAAGGGAAACATGCTCGCCCAAGTACACTTGAGGCTAGAGTCCCTAGATCTCTCAATTCCTGCATTCTTGTGATTTTTTGTTTCCTTTTCTGGGTGCGAGTCAGGAACTAGTAATTCTAAGAGATGTTTCCCTAGCCTAGAGATAGGTTCCTCTGTCTTTAAGTCATCTGATGATCTGGACAAGTCGACAATCTTGAGTCTGAGACACTCGGATGAAAAGTATTTCTTTTAGACCAGGCTTTTCAGAAGAGACTAAGATGACCAATATTAGATCCTACACTTGGAGGGCTAAAGCCATAACTTGACCCTGCCAACTTTCCATGACAATTGCTATGAGTTGCTCAGGCAGGTACAAGGGAAATATTTGTTTAGCAGCTGCACAAAAGACTATTGGAGAATCTTAGTTCTTAGGAATCCTTTGGGTAGTCTGCATTTTCTTCAAAAGATGGAAGAAATAAAAGCTAAAACTAATCTGATAGCAGTAATTTATGCTGACTACCAGGGTGGGATGAAGAGTCCAGTCATTGAATTTGGGGAAAACTCTAGATACGAGCCATAGCTAAGCTTTAGAAACTATAAACAAGATGAAGAAAGGCCCTCCCCAAATCCTGCTTCTCTTAAGGGATCTATGGGCAAGTCATTTGACCTATTCAATTTCAATCTGACCCATTCAATTTCTTTATCTGTAAACTGACATGATTGGACTAGGTGATCTTTAAGATCCCTTCTGGATCTAAAAATACATGATTCTGGACTTTGGAGATATAAAGAGCAATTTTCCAATTTCATACAAATGTTTATAAGTTACCTAAAAGTTAGCAAGTTAAGCCGAATCTACTGTGGAAATAACTGTGCAGTCCTGGAGATGTTTGTAGTTTCTTTCTTTCTTTCTTTCTGACTGGGTGTGAAGAATTTCCTCTACACCAAAGCAGGAGTACCTTAGAGGCAGCTGAGTCTTAGAGAGTGTCACAAGGCACTTGTGACAGTTAACTGAACTCAAAGGTAGGATTTTTTTTTCCACATATAGAAACAAGTGCTCATTTTAGCTATGGAGCCAGATGAATGGTGGCAAGGGTCATTTATATAGACTCATCTAATTAAAGTTTTAAAGTCTAAGGCAACTGATGAAAGAAATTAAAAATGTACTTGTAGGCAAACCACTCAACCTTTCCTTGGCACAACAAAAACCTTTTGCATTTATTCTCTCTGTGTTCATAGACATACAGGTGGTCTCCCCTCTGAAAGTAAGCAGTTTTGTCTTTGTCTCCTCTGGACCTAAGATAGTATATGGTACATAATAGGTGCTTAATATATGTTGATTGTCAGAACCTGTTTCTCCTTCTATAATGTAAGCTGTGAAACATCCCCTTTTATACAGTTTTGTGAATCTGAAAAGCATAAGTAAAATAATGGAATTCCTCTAAGTGGCAAAACTAGTCTTTTCTAAAATACTCCTTAATGCTTATTGCATCCATTGTGATTTTAGGTGTCTAATTTTTTGCTCTTGCTCGCATCATATTCCATAAAATAGTTATGAAAAAAGTTGAAGGTCCCCAAATCACCTTGCCTCATTACGCATGATGACATAAAAGTCTAGCATGTTTGGTGAACCCAGGGACTGTTCTTGTTAAGCAAGCAAAAAAGGACTACTGAATACTATAAATGTTTTGAAAGCAGTTGGCATTTTGAAAGTATAAGAAGATATAAGAACTGAGGGAAACCCCGAAGGAAAAAAAAATTTAAACCTGGAAAGAAGCTTCTAGGCATCTACTCCAACTCTTCAGACTTGCCCAAGTAACAGAGCCTGAATAAGAGCCAATAGAGAAACAACGACCTCAAATCCAATACTCCAGTCTAGTGCGACTGGCACACCTTCAGCTACCTGGCATGACTGCAAAATATTACTACCCCATTCATTCATTACCACACTAGCTGGGGCAAAGAGGTCAGCAAAACCTTATTTACAGACTCCTCTTTTGCATCCCTGCAAGGTCAGAACTTGGGGAAAACTTCCCCACCGGGGAGAAGAACCCTCTAGCAAATTTACAGTCCCACAAAACGGGCACCCGAGTGTTTGAACTCTATATAGCTGGTAGGGCACCCACAAGACCGGATCAGAAAGTCAGGAAACCCTGCCTTCAAATCTTGCTTCGGAGACTGTGCAAAGTCAACTTCTCTTGCTTTCTCCATCTGTAAAAATGGGGCTATTTTGGAATAGCTCCATTCATACGTGATCATATGAGAGAAATGCTTTGCAAAACTTCGAATGCCATATAAAAACGAGTGATTTAATCGGTATATATTATCTACACATGATACTATAGGTACTATAATAATTATGTGAATATAGAATATTTATAATACGTATGTATGACATCATATATTTAACATCCTACAAAATTATATATTGATGCCTATGGTAGTATAAATAGGTTATATATATAGATAAATGTATAAAATCTCTCAAAATCAGCTATCAGCACTACCACCATCAGCCAATCAGATCGGGAATTTGTCCAGGCCGCTAGGCGGCGGAATAAAGCGCTTGTCCCAGAGTCAGAGAGCCCAGAGTTCAAATTCAGCCTCAGGCACTGCCCATGTGACCCTGGGCCAGTCTCTTACCTCGCCTAGGTCTGCCTCAGTTTCCTCAGGGGTAAAGAGGAAATAACACCCGTCCCTACCCTAGCCCCGGGGTGCGGAGCCAAATTAAAGGGATCCCATTTGGGAAGCGCTTTGTAATTCGGAGAGCTCTATATCCCAGTGCTTCCTGACAAGCGCGGGGAGCGGAGACGGGACGGGAGGGGGCTCTCTCAGCTGGGGAAAGGCTGGTCCGTCCCGCCCCCACGGGGAGGGGTCACCCCAGATCCCCGGGACTCCGCCCGCGCCAGGGGCTGCGTTCCCCCGGCCGGGTCACTCACCTGAAGCCACTCCCGATGTCTCCGCTCAGGTTCCCTGGGCGGGAACTTCCCCTCCCCCGAGAACCAAGCTCCAAGCCCGGGTGTCTCCCGCCCGCTTCCGTCCGTCCCTCCCAAGGCGTCCGGGCCGCTCGTCTCCCTCCCCCCGGCAGCCCCCGTCCGGCCAGAAGCAGGACGTAATCGGAGCGAGGGGTCGCCGCTGAGGTGGCCGCTGGGCTAAGCCCCGGCCGTCAACGTCTCCAGTGCGGTCCGAGCCGCCAGCGACGGCGGCATAGTCTTCTTGGGACCCGAGGCTTGGGGAGCCGGGAGGAGGGGGGGGAGGGGAAGAAATGCTTCTCCCGAGCGAGCCGCCGTCCAACGTCACTACTCCGTAGTCACTACGCCTTCCACGTGACCTGATTACGTAGGACGTCGAGCTGTGGAGCGGGAGCACTTCTATTGGGAGGAGAAAGGCGGAGGAAGGTGGAACGGGCGGGGCTCCTCACCCCTCCCTCCAGCTCTGCGACCTCCCCATACCAAACCGACCTCCGCCAGGCGGTGCGGTGAGCCGCGGCAGCCCCTCCCGCCGAGCCTAATTAGATCATCTATTTGATCTTAAGCTGGCCTGGTGACGTCATCAGCTTCTGGACCTCCTGCAGGGAATACGGGTTCTCACTTGCGCCTGCGGCTTTTGGGGACCCGGAGAGGCTTGGAGACACCAGTTACAATGGGCTGTCTCTCCTGTTTGATTTCGGCCGAACTGGGGGGCGAGCTCCAGGGGCAGTGTTGGGGTTAGAGTCTGTAGTTCTCTTTTTCGAAGAATCAGAGAAAAAGCATTTATTGGACACCTACAATCAGGCACCAGACTGTACCCTGTGAGCCCGAAGTCAACCTGGGTTCATTCTTGTTTTTACATTTTGGCTTAATCCTGGGAAAAATTGAGTTCCTATTTTTAGCTCCGGCTGCTCGTGGCTGCTGACTTTTCCAACATCAACACTCAAGTCTAGCCAAAAGATAAAAGACCTGAGAAGATTTTTTTTTAATTAGATGGGTGATTTTGAATGGAAATGGAAAGGAATAGGCATTTTTGTTTGTTTTGCTTTGCTTGGCGCCTTTACAAAACTTGATGTAAATAAGGGGTAAACACAAATTTTTCAGGCGGAAAAACAAAGCTATGTGGCATCCTTTCTTAAACACAAATCAATAGTGGTTATTTTAAGAAAGTATTCGGATTAGTGGAGACTAAATATAATCTTAAAAGAAATGTATGAGTCAAGGACTAAATTATAGAGCAATGGGTAACCTTACCAGAGAAAATTAAAACGATTGTGTGTGCGACTCCATTTGGGATTTTCTTGGTAAAGACGCCAGAGTGGTTTGCCATTTCCTTCTCCAGCTCATTTTACAGAGGAGGAAACTGAGGCAACAGGGTTAAGTGATTGCCAGGAGTCACACAGCTAGTGCTTAAGGCTAGATTTGAATTCAGAAAGACTTACCACAGTACCACCTAGAAAAAAGCCATATATTTTTTTTAAAGATGAGATAAAATTGAAAACAACTCAACAGCATAAATAAAATTAGGAGCTTTTCTCTCTCTCTCTCTCTCTTTTTTTTGGAAAAAAACTTGTAAAACTATTAGCCATTTTGATTTTTTTTTTATTGAAAACCAATGTCAAAACAAATCACAGAACAGCAAGGTAACAGTGGATAAAGTGGTTGGCTTGGAGTCAGGAGGTCTGGGTTCAAATGTGACCTCAGATACCTCCTAGCAGTATGACCCTGGGCAAGTCACTTAACTCCAATTTCCTAGCCCTTGCCTCCCTTCTGTCTTAGACTTGATTTTGATAACAAGTGGGAAACAAAAACACTAGGAACAATTTTCTCAATTATAGTCCAACTCAAGAGAAATAGATGGATATTGCAAAAAGATAAACTACCCAGATTAACAGAACAAGAAATTGAATAAATGAAGAAGAAACTGAATGAATGAAAAAGCACCATGCCTCTTAGATTCCTGCAAAAATAACTCAATTTAAGTGGATTTACAAATAATTCTATCAAATATTCAAAGAACAATTCCAATACTATAAAAGTTGCTTAGGAAAATGGAGAAAGAAAATATCCTACCATAGTCCTATTATGAAAGAGATGCAGTCAAACTTGGTCAATGCCTAGTTTTGAAGAAAGAAAAATGGAGACAATTCTAAGGAACTGGCTAGTCAAAGAACAATTTGTAGAAAGATTTTTTTCAAAGAACATGATAACAACATACTAAATCTTTTGGGACTGCAGCTAAAGCAGTCTTTAGGGGAAAATTTAATCAGCAAAAGAGAGAAACAATAAATTAATAAATTTGGACTTGCAACCAAAAAACTGCAAGATTTAAAAAGCCCAACTAAAACAACTAAAATTCTAAAAACCAAATAAATTAATGGAATTGAAAGTGAAAGAAGTCAATAAAACTTGTTCATTTGTGTCCAACTCCTTGTGATCCCATTTGGAGTTTTCTTGGCAAAGATAATTTTACTCATTTTACAGATGAGAAATTTAGGCAGAGGGGATGTCCAGGGTCACACAGCTAGTAAAGCCAGATTTGAACCCTTGAAGTTGAATCTTCTTTACTCCATTCCTGGCACTCTACTGAAACAACTGATAAAATTAGTTGTTAATTTTTGGAAAATCTTATCTAATTTCCTAAAAGAGAAAAGCCAACCTGTTCATATAAAAATTCACAACAATAAAAAAATAAATCACTGTAAACTATCTTGCCTAACTATATGCTAATAAAACTGATAAAAGAAATATGTGAATATTTACAAAAACAAAATACTTAGATTAACAAAATAAGAAATATTTAAACAATGTCAGAAAAAAATTAAAAAGAAAATTTTATATTCAAAGACTAATTCCAATGTCATGTGAAGTGTTTGCAATACTAGGCACTCTCCTAATCTCTATGAATATGGACTTGTATGCTAGATCAGTGAAGAATAAAACTATGGACCAAAAATCTGAATGAACATTGATGTAAAAATTTTTAAACAAAATCTTAGCAAATAGACTAAAAATAAATTATCCAGGTTAAATTTATACCAGGAATATAATGTCAAGTTAATCTAAAGAAGACTATAAAGATAATAAACTATTTTCATAGCATAAAACAGGATTATTAATAGATGCAGGTTTTTAACAAAATCTAGTAACTTTTTGTTTTAAAAAAAAAACCTATAAAGCACAGAATTAAATGGAACTTTAAAAAATAATAGTAAGTTTTTAAAAAATCTCCCTAAAACCAAAAGCAAATATTACATGTATTATAGCAAATGTAAACATTAAGGTTACAACAAGGATACCCATTACCATTACTACTATTTACCCTATGTAAGGGCAAAAAAAAGTTGGTTTGACAAAATATGAATTAAAAAAGAAGATTGTGGTCACCAATCTTGAGTCAAAAGGACTGTTAGCAGCTTTTATTTTCAACAAGGTAGAACATATTAAAGTGGGAAATGTAGGAAGGAAGTAGAAAATTATCTAGTCTATCACCCTAAGTGCTGCTCCGGTCAAGTCCAGCTCAGCCCGATGCCCTCAAGTCCTGATCTCCATGGGGAAGTCCAGGTGGTGTCTTCAGCCAGAAATTCACCAAAGCAAGCCTCTTCCTTCAGCCCGAGTCACTTGCCCAGCAAGCCTCTCCAGTGCAGAATGTTCCAGCCCTGAGTCTCCCTTCAGCCTGTCTCACCAACACAGAATGAATGAATCCTCAGGCTGGCCTTTTTAAAGACATTTTCTCACTGTCACTTCCTGTCCCTCCCCCACTTTGGGAACTAATCACAGCTTCTCAATTTGCCTAGCAGGGGGGAAGGGCAGTGGCCTTTGGAGGTGTAAGCTTTCTCTAGTGACTAGTGAACTCTTTTTTTTTTAAACCCTTACCTTCCCTCTTAGAATCAACACTATATATCCGTTCTAAGGCAGAAGAGTGGTAAGGGCTAGGCAATGGGGGTCAAGTGACTTGCCCAGGATCACACAGCTGGGAAGTGTCTGAGGTCACATTTGAACCCAGGACCTCCTGTCTCTAGGCCTGGCTCTCAATCCACTGAGCTACCCAGCTGTCCCCATAACTTACGAACTCTTACTCAATGGTTAGCTAAGTGCTAAGTAGGGGTACTTTAAGTTCTTGATTTGATTAACTTAAAGGTCACTGATTGATTACATTAAAAATAAACTAAGAAAGTCTACTTCTCTCTTCACACATAAAACTAGAAATGCTAGGTGTAACAAAAAAAAGAAAGGAAATTTTTGGAAATAAGCAAGGATAAAGTAGAAAAAAAGCATCACTTTTATAGACATAGTTTACTTTGAAACCCTTAAAAAGACAAACACAAATGAATTGACACTATTAATAAATTTAGCCAAGTCATAGGAACTAAATAAATTCATATAAATCATGATTCCTATATATTAATAACCTCTAGCAAGTAGAGACAGAAAATTCATTAAAAATAGCTACAGAATGTGTAAAATATTTGGGAATCTATTAAAACACTGAGGAATTATGCAAGTCTAATTTTAAAGCCTTCTGCAGAAATGAAGCTCTACGTGTTCATGAATAGGTCAAGTCAATACCAGCAAAATGACGATGATGCCAAAATTAACTTACTTATTCAGGATCGTACCAATCAAACTACCAAAGGATTATTTTATATATTTAGAAAAATAATAAATTCATATGGAGGAACAAAAGGTCAAGGCTCTCAAAATAATTTTAAAAGGAAGGAGAAGTGGGGGCCGACCAGTTCTCAAACTATACTACAAGGCAGTAATCTTTAAGAGAACTTCACACTAACACAAAGATTCAAACTTTGGGGGCAAGAACTCAGCATTTGACAAAGATCATTGGAAAACTGGAAAGCAATTTGACAGAAGAAACTCGGCACAGACCAACTTCTCATATTTGGTCCCAAGATAAGTTCAAAATGGATACATGATTTAGACAAAAACAAATCTATGCTCACAGAAGAATTCACCTTTCATAAGAGTTTCTGACCAGGCAAGAAATATAGAGGATCGCAGGAGGTAAAATGGATAATTTTTGTATTCATTCATTTGCTGACTACATCAAAAGTCCTAGTTATTGCCCTCCCTCCCCCACCAAAAAAAAAAATGTATATTTAAACTATTCTTCCATGTCTCTATTTAAATCATTTCTTTCTCTAGAGGTAAATATTCACAAGTTATTCTTCAAACATTAGTCCTTTTGCTGTATGTAATACAGTATTCTCTTGGCCCTATTCATTCCACTTTTCATAAGTTCACATGGGTATTTCCATGTTTTTTTTTAAATTAACCTGCTCTAGTGGCTAATATGACCAAAAAGGAAAACAATAAATGTTGGAGTATATATGGGAAAATCGGGACACTAATACACCGCTGGCAAAACTCTGAACCAATACAACCATTCTAGAGAGCAACGTGGAACCATGCCCAAAGGGCCATAAAACTCTGAGTACTCTGACCCAAGTTTGTATCCCAAAGAGATCAGAGACAGGGGAACAGAACCTATTTTTGCAAAAATATTTTTTAGAATAAAATTGGAAATCCTAGAATAGAATTGGAAACTGAAGGGTTGTCCATTAATGGATGAACAAGCTGAGTTGTAATAAAAATTATTGTGCCATAAGAAATGATGCACATGATGATTTCAAAAAAACTGGGAAGACTTCTATGAACTGAAGCAAAGCACAGTGAACAGAACCAGAAGCCCGGTGTAATAGAAATATTGTACAGTGATCAACTATAAAGGACTAAACTATTAGGAAAATAAAGTTCCAAGACAACCCCAAGGGACGCATGATAAAAAAAATATCCACAGCCAAAGAAGGAATTGTTGGAATCTGATTGTAGATCAAAGCACAATACCTTCACTTTATTTCCTTCATGAGTTTTTTTAGTTTTATATGTAATATGTCTTCATTCATGACATGGGGAATATGGAAATATGTATTGCATAAAAGCATTGGAATAACCTTTATCAGGCAATTACCACCTGAGGAAGAGGAGAAAGTGGGAGGGAGAGAATCTGAATCACAATGCTGGAACACAAGTGTCAAAAATTGTTTCTACATGTAATTGAAAAAATTTAATAAAAATAAACCAAAAAAAGATAATCTTAATTACATGAAATCAAAGTTTCTGCACAAACAAAACCAATGCAGCCAAAATTAGAAGGATACTTGGAACATGGGAAAACATTTTTATAGGAAGTTTCTCTGATAAAGACCTCATTCTGAGATATATAGGGAACTGACCTAAATTTTTGGGGGAAAAAAAGAGCCATTCCCCAATTGATGTGGACAAAACATACAAATGGTCACTTTTTGGAAGAAAAAAATTAAAGCTTTCAAGTCATGAAAAAAAAAATGCTCTAAATCCTTAATAATTAGAGGAATAAAAAAAAATAACTCTGAGGTACCACCTCATGCTAACATGACAAAAAAGGAAAGGCAACATGCTGTATGGGATGTGGGGATACAGGTACACTTTATAAACATTGGTGGAAGGCAACGAGGTACCTCTGTGGATAGAGTCCAGAAAGACTGGAGTTAAAAATCTAACCGCAAAAATTCACTTCCCCTGGGCAAGTCATTTAACTTGTTTTCTTTAATTCTTTGGAGAAGAAAATGGCAAACTAGTATCTTTGCCAAGAAAATCCCTCAATAGGGCATAAAGAATCAGATACGACTAAATAACTGATCCACAATGTATTGGTTGGTATTGTGAATTGTTCTCATCATTCTGGAGAAAAATGTCAAAATATGCCTGAAAGAATGTAAAACTGTGCCTACACTTTCAAAAATTTCCCTCCATATTCATTCAGGTTATTGGTCTATAGTTTTGTATAGGTCTGTGTACGAAAGAGGTCAAAGAAAATGGAAAAGGACACAGAGCAAAAATATTCATACCAGCCCTTTGTGGTGGCAAATTGGAAACAGAAGGGATGCTCAGCATTTGGGGAGTGGCTGAATAAATTGTGGCGTGTGATTGTGATGGAATATGCTCTAAGAAAGGAGGAAGGGGATGGCTTTAGAAAAGCCCAGGAAGATGTATAAATCGAGGCAAAGTGAATAGAACCAGACACTGTACACAATAAGAGAAATATTGTAATGATGGTCACTTGTGAAAGATCTTCTGATCCATACAAGGATCCAAGACAATTCCATGGGACTGATGGTGAAACATGTTATACAACTCCAGAGAATTGATGAGCAAAATGTTTTTCATTGTATTTTTCCTGTTCGGTTTTCATTTCATTTTGTTTGGCAATGTAGCTGATATGGAAATAGGTTTTATATGACTTCACATGTATGGTTGATATATTACCTTCTCAATGGATGAGGGAAGGAGAAAATAGTAATTCAGAATGCTTAAAACATGAATGTTAAAATGAATAAAGCTTGATTTGTTTAAAAAAAAAAAGGATTTGGGAAATACCTAGGTGGCTCAGTGGATAGAGAGCCAGCTGTGTGCTCCTGGACAAGTCACTTAACCCCAATTACCTAGTCTTTACCGCTCCTCTGCCTTGAAATTGACACTTGATATTGATTCTAAAACAAAAGATAGGGTTTAAATTTAAAAAAGGATTTCATACTGCTTAAAGACCAAGACAATCACTGAAAAAGATTAGATATACAATAAACAGAAGCAAATAAATACAGTGCAATATCTAATAGGCCTAATGCTAAGGAAGTATTCACTATCTGACTGCTGGGAAAACTGGAAATCTGCCTGGCAGTAATTAGGTCAAGAAGGGGAAGGGAAAGGAAAAAAACATTTATTAAGCACCCATGTGTAACAGCCATTCAAATCAAGTTTCAAAATAAATTGACCTTAGAACCTTAGGCCTTTGAATTAGTATATCAGAAATATATCAGAAAATGTTAAGTCAAAATATTAAAAACAAATATTCATTCATATTGCTCTACACTAAAAATATTTTAGTAATAATTTTTAACAAAAGCAATGCGTTTCTTATATTCTTAATAGATTATTTGGAAAGTTTTTCATTTTTCAGACTTTGAGATTTATTTTATATATTCTATAATGTGCACAATATATTGGTATCATAGCATATAAATACATGTAATTTACTAATGTACACACTTCCATGTGCATGCTCAACATTTTTTTACTACTATGGCAAGTGATCAAAAAAGTTTGGAGACCATTGTTTGAGAGCTTCTCCATTTTGACTTGCCTTGTTCTGTGAGGTGTATATGACTTTGTCTTGTGTAAAATCAGGATAATACCTCTAGTATCTAGTAGTGAAGATTAAACAAGCTAGTAAAGGGCATGTAAAATCTGACAGCACCACGTTTGTTCAGCCACTTTGCATTACAGAGGACAGAAAGCATGCGATGAAATCCACTGGCGGACACTTCCTGTTGGATATCTTGAACTTATTCCTGTACTGAACTGGCTCTGAAAAGCTTTCAGCTGTGGTTAGTGGAAGCAGGAAGGGAGAACAAGTTCCCCCTTTCCTTTGGCAGCTGGCTTCAGGCCCAGGTTTCTAGCTAGGAAAGTCTCAATTTAAAGAATGATTGTGATAATATGGTAACAACAGTGGTGGAAAATCCTTTGAATATGTGACTTGTTGAAAAAATAAAATTAATAAGGTATATTGTTAGTGTGAGTGGCACAATAGGTTATTATCAATTGTTCTCCTTTCAATGTGGAAAAATGGGCACACTTAGGAACAGTTGGAGTTGGAAACTGGTCCAACCATTCTGGGGAACAATTGAGAACTACGCCCAAAGGACTCTAAAACTGTGCATATTCTTTGACCAAACAACACCACTACTATCTTTGCACCTCAAAGAGATCAAAGAAAAAGTTATAAGTATGCAAATATTTAAAGTAGTTCTTTTTGTAGTGGCAAAGAATTGGAAATTGAGAGGATCCTCATTAATTGGAGCTAGCAGGAACAAGTTATGGAATGTGATTGTGAAGGAATACTTTTGTGCCCAGAGAAAATATGGGAAAGCCTAGGTGGACTAATGCAATGAAGTGAGCAGAACCATTGTTCACAGTGAGAGCAATATTGTAATGAGGATGAGCCAGAGAATTCTAAAGCGTTAATGATGAAAAATACTAACCATCTCCTGAGAGAAAACTGATGAACTTTGAGTGCAAACTGAAGTGTAATTTTCTCACTTTATTTTTCTTGCTTTTCTGGTTGACATCGCTAATTTCAGAATGTCTTAAATGATTTCATTTGTATGAATGATATATTGCTAGCCTTCTCCGGGTAGGAAGAGAATTTGAATTCAAAATTTTAAATCTGTTAAATATAAAAATCTCTATGCCCAATTCTTTTTTCCCAGCCCATTATGAAAAAAATTTTTTTTAATACTTTCTTTCCTAAACTACATGTAAAACCAGATCTTAACATACATTTCAAATGAGTTCCAATTTCTCTTCTTTCTTATGTTTCCCCTCCTCCTTTCCACCCTTCTCCACCCCATGAAAAGGTAAGCAATGATTTCGATTTTACATATCCAATCATATAAAATGTTTTCCCATATTAGTCATTTTTTGGAAGAGATCTCAAATAAAAAAAGAAAGTGCAATGTATGTTTCAGTATGTATTCAGACATATCAATTCTTTCTCAGAGGGCAGATGGCATTTTTCACCATGAGTCAATGGATACTAAAGGGTCCTTAGCATATGCTTTGTCCCACTCTACTAGGACTGTCATTCCCTTGAGGGTCCCCCACTCAGTCTGAAACTTCCCTTCAGGGTAGATTCCCATGGAAACAGGGAAGCAGTACAAACTTTGGGGTCCCCAACCTATAAGCTAGTCCTGAAACTTGGGGGTTCATCACATCCCACTGCCGTGGGGTGCAGAGGTGTACCCCTGGGGTTTGGGAAGGATACCTTTTGCAAGAATGCAAGACTCCAAACTTAACTTAAAAGTAAAGAGAGATTTATTAGTAATGTTGCATTTTTGGCAAGCAAGATGTCATGAGTCGCGCAAATGCCTCAGTTCTGGGGTTTTTATATTCAATGAAGACTTGACTGGGGCAAGGGGTTGGGGAGGAGGTTTCCCAGAAGGCATGGGGGTGGTTCTCATGATTTGGATCAATGGGACAATCAAAGGAGGATAATCCTCTCAGGGTCAGATGTTCTGGGTTGGGAGTCAGAGGGTGTTAAGGGAGCAAGGGATTTATTTCCCTGATAATAGTTTGCCTGAGTTTCTGGGGGTACAGTGCCCCTGACTCCAGAGGCCACAAGTTTGGGGTTCCTAGATTCCATGTTGACAGTACAAACAAGTCCTTGTTTCTTCCTGGGATCTTTGTGATACTTGGTATTGCTGGGGCCAAGGGTCTGCCTTTTAGGGATCTTTGGGTCAATTGCTATTCAGAGTGGTTGGATCAGTTCATAGCTCCATCAATAGGGTAATAGTGGCCCAAGTCGCCAACATCCCCTGTAACTTTTCATTTTCTGTCATGTCTGATCTGTGTGAGGTGCGACCTCAGTTATTTTGATTTGTATTTCGCTAAGCGTGATGTAGAGCATTTTTACGACTGTTGCCGGCTTCATCTGAAAGCGGCTTGTTCTTATCTTTTGACCATTTAGAGGTTGGAGAATGACTTATATTTTTATACATTTGATTTAGTTCTCTACATATTCAAGAAATGAATTTTTTCATTAAAAAAATTTTTTTTTTTATCTTTATCAGATACTTGCCACAAAAACCCCCCACTCCCACCCCGGCTTTCTGCTTTCCTTCTAACCTTGGTTGCTTTTTTGGGTACAAAACTTTAAAAATGTAATCAAAAATCCATTTTACATATTATTTCTCTCATTTGCTCCTAAATCCTTCCCTCCGTAAATCTGATCGGCAAACTACTCCGCGCTCCTAAAACCTGGCATCACCCCTCATGTTTTGGTCATGTATCTGCGTTGCCTTGATCTTGGTGTGCAGTGCGAGATGCTAGCCTGTTCCCGGGCCCTGTGACTCTCCTCCAATTATTACTAGGCTTGGCACGCCTGGTCTATTCCATCGGTCCGCGGCTCCATTTCTGAGCCAGTTCTCGATAGTTTCCGATGACTGCTTTGGCATTGGAATCTGGTACTTCCGTGCTACCTCTTCACTGATCCTCTTGATATTCTGGACCCTTTGAACTTCCAGATGAATTCTGCTCTCCAACATCATTTTGGGGCAGTTCCCTGGCATGGCACTAAGATTAGTTTAGGTCAAACTGTCATTTTTATGTGCTGGGCCCACCCGAGGCGATTCTCACCTTTATTTGTGAGAAAAGCGTTTTGTAATGGAGTTCATACAGTTTGGTGCTGTCTTGGCAGGTAGACTGCCAAGTGTTGTACCTACCATTCATTTAAATGGAGTTCTTGCGGCCTATGTGTATTCTCTCAGGACTTTACTTCTGTCTCCAGAAGCCTCCACTTTAGCCCCCTCCTCGACACTTCCAGATCAGAGAGGGATAATAATGGCGCTGCACTTCCCTCCCAGGAATGCTCCAAGTACAAGAAATAAATGTGCGTTTGGTACTCTGTCGGTTGGAGCTGCACAAATAAAGAGGAGCGTCACAGTCATAACTGCCTTCCTTACTTGTTACCTTCAGGAAATGGCTTGGGGGCGGGGGGGGGGGGTGGCACTTGAAATTGAATGTAACAGGGAGGCGGCTGGGTGGCTCAGGGGACTGAGAGCCAGGCCCGCAGACGGGAGGTCCTGGGTTCAATCTGGCTCCAGACACTTCCTAGCTGTGTGACCCTGGGCAAGTCACTTCACCCTGACCACTCTCTGCCTTGGGACCAATACATGGTATGGACTCTAAGATGGAAGGCCAGGGTTAAAAGAAGAAAAAAACGTGACTATCAGAAAGACTCAAGCTGGGCAAGCCTCCCCCCCAGAGAAATGAGTAAGTGAACAAACAGGCATCCATATTTATTAACACAAGACAAAGGAAACACATTCAATGAGTTAATAGAACACTGTCCAGCCAGATGTTAAATTTAAAAAATGTATCTCTAGTCTAATTTCAAATAAATAAAAAACTTTATACATAATTACATAGTATTATAGTTTGAATTTGACACTGGTAAATATTTGACAGAAAGTAAAAAAAAACCTGCATTTGGGACTAAAAAATGACTCTCCCATCTTTACAATCTCATCCTCTTGACAAATAACACGGCCCGTCTACATGAAAGTCAGTCCGAAGGCTGTGGAGACGACCAAGGAAACGCCTCCGGTTTGGAGAGTACGGAAGCTTCCTGCGCCACTTGCTCTCGCCACCAGTACGGGACAGCAGACGACAAAACAGTGCTAAGGCATGATCGCTCTGGAGCGGAGAGCAAGCGTGACTCCGGGGTCTGGTGCGAGACAGAGGTCCAGCACCAAGTCTAGGCAGATGCGGAGGTCCTAAGGGCGCCCCTAGCTCGAGGGTGATGGTCCCTGACCTGGAGAGGAGGGGAGAAGCAAGGACTTGCCCAGGGAGGAGCCAGCCCAGCTGGGCTGCCAAGGACGGGGCAGCACGTTTCTAGCTCCCGCTGAGTGGTTTCCCTTCTTCCAAAGAAGCTGCCTTTATTGCTGTATTAGCTGCTCCGACAATGTGAGGGTCTCCATGGGAGGAATAGGGGTCTTTGGACTGAGAGGAAAACCTATTCCTTAACGAATGAAAACGCTTTCTCCTCCCGTCTCAGACTGCCGGGTGGTGTGCTAGTCGGCTGAGGCTGGGCGCAGGAGATGACCTTAGAAGAGGCAATGTCTACCCGGGCCCGGCTACGCCAGGCAGCACTGGGGGAAGCCAACGGCCAGGGGCTCCGGGGAGGAACGGAGCTGGATCCTGCATCATCCTCTGCATTTAAAGACAGGGCGCCTCAGGGGCTCTGCACCCCAAAGACCTCAAGCAAACCCCACGGCAAAGGGCGAGGGGAGCAGGGGCTATTCTTAGGGGGAGGGGAGCTGGCCCGCTCTGGTAAACCCGAGTTTCGCCAGTTTTCTCAGGGATTTAATGTCGGACCGTATCCACAAGAGAGGCTGCCAGAACCAGGGACCCCGCCTGAGAAAGGGAAAGATTCAGGGAGGCACCAAGTGCTCTGTACAGGGCAGATCCATGTTCAGCATCAACGGGAGCTGACCTGAGGCTAAGGACAGCCTCTTCAAGTATCCCAAGAGAGGCCGAAGAACTGGGGCCCTCGTAGCAGAGGTCCCCGGAAGCTGCAGGGAGGCAGGCAGAGGGTGGCTCGCTCTGTGGAAGACGTAGTTAACAATCAGAGCTGCCCAGACCTCGAACAGGGTGCCTCGGGAGGTAGAAGTTCCTCCTCCCTGCAGCTTTCCGGCAGAGGTGGGACCCGATGATCTCGCCAGGCCCTTCCAGCTATGGGATTTCCCAACGCCATGAGCAGAAGCGCTAGTCATAGAGTAATGGAGACGGAGGACAAAAGCCGTGAGATGTCTCAAAGAGCGGAGGCAGGACTGTAAGCGAGAAAGGCCAACGCTATCCACCTCACCCCCCGCATCCTCAGCCCTCAAAGCTGCCGGCACTCTGGCTCCTGGATGGAGGCTCTTTTGGGAAAGGCGAGTCTACAGGGCATGCCTACTTTCTACACTCTAGCAGGGATGATCTACACTATTTCATATATTTTTCCTTCCGAATTAGAAAGAAAAAGGCAGTTCTTTTGAAACAGCTGTTTGCTATGGCCCTCTGCTCTGTCCAGAATGAATTCTGGCAGGATTTTAAATCACACCAAACTGGGGAAAGAGGTCCCACGTTTGTCTCGATGGACTGCTTTTCTTACACACTCTCGCATCTCAGATGAATTGACTTAAAATATTAAAGCACGGATCTGGAATCAGAACATGTTCGGGGGCCTGCCCTTGTTGGAGAACAAGAAGAAAAGAAATGAGGACAAGGAAGAGGACAGTAATAAAGTGGTTTCAAGTCACAGGGCTGGGTTCATGCAGCGCTTGCGAGCACTGCTCTCGAGAAGGGTCTGTCTCTGCATTATAAACCTTATTTTCAGGGTAAATACAAGTCTTAAAAATTGTTTAAAAACATACTTAGTTTACATGATGTTACATTGGGGTAAATAATATGCATTATTAAAATAGAGTAAGTAAGTATTTACACATTAGACTAGATGGATCCAAGAGAACCATTCTAAAGTCTTATTCACTTTGAGGGTTTGGTGGTTCTTTTTATTTTTTTTATTTTAAAAAATATTTCTGTAAGAAAAAAATAATAGAATCCAACTATGTTCGAATACATGAAGGATCAGACCAAAAAAGGAAACTGAGTTAGAGGCAAATTTGGCCCTGCCTTTTGCTCAGTCTGCTAGGCCTGGGCCCCACAGTCATTCCAAAACAGCGTGTTTTGCATACAACAGGGCTCCCCCATGAGCACTTTCTAAGGCTGGCATGTGGAGGAGTTGGCCAACACGGAACTTTTTATTTCTGTTGCAATGCATCAGCTACTTATCGCACTCCCTTCTCAACTTTGTTTTCCCCTAACCACGTATGCATAGTTTCCACCTGACAAACGTTCCTCCCCTCCCCTCTGCTCCCCAGGAGTATGAAATGAGAAAGAACTTTCCAGTTTTAAAACAAAGAAACTGTATGCAGAAATTGCAGACAGAGGTTTGGCTACAAAGGAGCAGTGAGGCTTGGGAGGAGGAATTTCATCACGTCAGGCGGTTCTGACACCCCAAAGCACAACTGGAAAACTGGGAATAGTAAGGCCTGGGGTCTCCCCAGGGTAAGGGCCTCTGGGGGGGGCTTTGAGTGGTTTGTTTTGTGAAGTGAGACTTTTAGTTGGTCAACTAGCAGAAGAAGCAGTATTAATGTTTACAACTTCAGTTTACTCTACAGGGAGGCGGGCTTTAAACAGGGCCACAGGCAGCCTGACGGACGGCCTGAAACATGCCAGCCAGCAGTCACAGCCCAGGGCGCGATGGACCCCCGCAGAGCACTCAACAGGTCTGAGTCGTCTGGCCAGGGGGATGCTAGGAGTCTTAAGCTTGCAGTCCTAAATGTTTCTAGTGAGGCAGTTGTGGTTAGCCGAGCCCTCTGCTGCTGAGCTGAATTATGCACACTATTATTTACATCTTCAGAATATAGGCAAAGCCCTTTCTCTTTTGGACGAGTGCCCGTGGGGCCAGGAGGGCTGGATTCTGGGCTACCCAGCGTGCTCATGGCATGACCCGTGCTAATGAAGCCCAAAGCACTAGCTACAGTATCATTGCAAAATACAGTCTATGCTGGAGAACTGCGGAGCTCGGACTATCTTCTGTATGTTAATAAATCCCTTTGCAAAATTCTAAGACAGCATTAGGTAAAAATACAAGTATGTACAAGGGATGTAACATGTAACAGCCATTCAGCAAAGGCTCGCGAATGTGCTGCTCCCCACTGCCAACGCCAAAAGGCCACACCAAGTAAACCATCACTTTCTCATTTGCTGCCAATGAATTCCCCTTTGCTGTCTGTCACATGCCAGAAGAGTCTCATCGGACGAGATGAAAGAACAAGACATCCACCTCGGATCACTGTGCGGCACGCATTAGCACTTCTTTTCAGCCGTTTCCTCCTCGGGCTCCCAGGAGCTGGCTGCAGGCCTAGCACGCACCGTTACATGTTATAGGCCACGTAGATAGGATCCAGCTGGTCGGCCAGGAAGCTGTCCCGGAGGTGCATCCGCTGCTTCTCTCCTCTGGAATTGATGGGGATGACGCCCGGGTCCACCACGACCACCACCCCCACGATGAGGTAGTGCTCCTCCAGGACCACGTTGGTCACCAGCGGCACCAGATCCAGGGCTTCCTGCTCACAGCCACACAGCTCCACCACGACCACCAGCAGGTTGGTCCACGTGAACACAGCGCTGAAACGGCAAGACACGGAATTAGCACGGCCATCGCCGACAGGGGCAGACTCGGGCCTGGGGAAGCAGCGGCGGGAGAGCTCCAGGCCACGGCTCCGTCTGCGTCTGAAGAGGAGCTGGGACAGACGGGGGCGAGCGCTTTCAAGCACAGTCACCTGCAGGAGCCCGAGCAGAGCCCACGCAGCCCCTCGGCCCGACCAGTCACCCAGCATGAAGAGCCTCTCCGGCGGGCCACGCACCATGCCAGGCCCGAAAACTCAGCCTGGGCACAGAGGGCTGCGCCCCATATGTGTGCAAAATGGACTCGAGGTAACGCTGAGGGAAAAGGCGGAGCAACTGAGGGGGAGAGCAGAGAACATGCAGAGGGGCTGCTCCAGCTGAGACCTGAGAGTCCCCGCTCACATTCTGAAAAACACTGCAAAACCCTTTACATGTCAGATGTGTCACATGTATGTACGATGGCAGGATTCTCAGATTTAGTGAGTTATCTAATTGGTCCGTGGCATGACTTACAAGTAATCTGCAAAACCCAGAAACACCAACTACAGCACTCTTATTCTAAGGGAAGGCAGGGAGGGAGGGAAGGAGGAAGAGAGGAAAGGAGGGAGGGAGGGAAGGAAGGAAGGAAGGAAGGAAGGAAGGAAGGAAGGAAGGAAGGAAGGAAGGAAGGAAGGAAGGAAGGAAGGAAGGAAGGAAGGAAGGAAGGAAGGAAGGAAGGAAGGAAGGAAGGAAGGAAGGAAGGGAGGGAGGAAGGAAGGAAGGAGGGAAGGAAGGAAGGAGGGAAGGAAGGAAGGAGGGAAGGAAGGAAGGAAGGAAGGAAGGAAGGAAGGAAGGAAGGAAGGAAGGAAGGAAGGAAGGAAGGAAGGAAGGAAGGAAGGAAGGAAGGAAGAAGGAAGGAAATTACTCAGGAGCTCTTTGGAAGACAGACTGGAGGAGAGAGAGAGATTAGAACAGAAGACCAATTAGATGGCTATTATAATCATCCAAGTAATGAAGGCTTGATCTAGGCTAGTGGTTATGAATGCAGTGAAGGACAAGTAAAGGGTGACATTATGGCTGTGGATCTGGGTGACTGGAAGGACAGTGGGTGTTTCTGAGAGAAGCAGGGACATTCAGAGAAGCTATGGGGTGTTTCATTTGAAATGTCTAAGAGATGGTTGATGTTATGGAAATGAAGATCAGAAATAAGACAATAGCTGGATATATAGATCTAGGACTTATCAGTGATAATTAAATCCATGGGAACTGATAAGGCCACCAAGAGCCAGGATTTTTATATGGAAGGCCCAGGAGAGAATCCTCAGAATCGGGGGATGTCATGTGAATGGTGAAACAAAAAACAAACTGAGAAATGACCATCAGATTTAGTATTTAAGAAATCATTGGTGACTTTGGAAAAAGCATTTTCAGTTGAGTAAAGGGGTTGAAATCTTGTAATGGGTTGAGACGAGATAAAATGGAGGCAATGAGTGTAGACAGCTTCTTCTAGGCATTTGGCTGAGAAAGAGAGGATGACAGCATGAGAGGATAGTTAGGGCTTGCAGGATTTTTAAAAAAAATGATTAAAGGATGGGATGGGAAAGAAGTGTAGGCTTGAAGGCAAAGGAAAAGAATAATCAGATCAGAAGGACCTGAAGAGTAAACAGAGGGGATGCTTTGAGGGCAGGGATGGGGTCAAGAGAATACATAGTTCATTTGGTGAGAAGAGCTACCACTTCTTCATCAGAGTTCCCTAGTCCATCTTATCTCATACCATAGTCTGGCTTGAAAAAAACTACTCTAATGTGGAATTATATTCCACCTCTGACCAAGAGACAACACTACTAGGTCTGTGTTACAAAGGAATTAGAGAAAGAGGGAAAGATCCTAGCTGTGTGACCTTGGGCAAGTCACTTAACCCCCACTGCCTAGCCTTTTGTCTTAGAACACATTATTGATTCTAAGAAAGTTAAGGGTTAAAAAAAGGGAGGGAAAGAAGTCATGTGTACAATAGTCACAGTGGCATTTTTTGTTATATTAAAGAACCAGAAAGCAACAAGGTGAGGTATGGACTATACATTCTGAATATGGCTGAACAAATACTAGTTAATAAATGAATGTAATAGACTATTTTGTGCCATAAGAAATGATAAAAAGGGATGAGAGATTAAGACTAGAAAAGAGGTTGGCAAACCATGGCCCTTGGGTCAAGTGTGGTCTGCTGCCTATTTTTGTACAGTCCATAAGCTAAGAACTTTTTTTAACACTTACCTTCCACTTTAGAATCAAAACTAAGTATTGGTTCCAAAGCAGAAGAATGGTAAGGGCTGGGCAATGAAGATCAAATGACTTGCCTAGGGTCACACAGCTAGGAAGTATCTGAGGCTAGATTTGAACCCAGGACCTCCTGTCTCTAAGCCTGGCTTTCTATAGATACATAGGCAACCCCCCAAAATGGTTTTTACATTTTAAAATTTTTGGAAAAAAGGATGAGTAATATTTGCAGAGAGGAAAATCATATGAAATTTAAATTTCAGTGTTCACGAACCAAGTTTTGTTAGAACAAAGTCACATATATTTGTTTACATGTAGTGAATGGTAGATTTCCCACAACAATGACTGATTTGAGTGGTTGCAAAAGAGATCATCTGGGGAGAACTCATAGCTTTATGTTGCTTCCATAAGATGAAAATGCTCAATTAAAATCCTATATTCAAGGATTGACATTGATATTTGGCAGTACCTAATTGGGTGAAATGACATCTTCAGAGATGAAATAGATAACATTTCATTTCAGATCAGTATTAATAGCTGAACATTTGCAACTGATTTTGATGACAGAAAAAGGAGACAATGAATTATTTAAAGAGAATGTTCTAAAGCAGTGATGGCAAACCTTTTAGAGGGGTGGGTGATGTGAGAAATATCCTCAGGTGCCTGTGGAGGGTGGCTGGGTGGCTGGGTGGCACAACCTGGCCCTGCATTCCTCTGACTTTCTAGTAAAGAACTCTATGCTAGGGCAATGGTGCGCATGCCTAAAGAGAAGGCTCTAAGTGCCCCCTGGTATGTGTGCCATTGGTTCACCACTATGGTTCTAAGAAATCCTCAGTTTTAGAAGACAACATATACAAGATAGCTTTGAATTAAGGTGTTGTTGATTGTTTTTTCTTTAAAAAGCTGTAATGAGATCTGATCCTAAAGCATCCTCAGTTTTTCCTATCTCACAAGGGCAGCAGTGAGGCTCAAATGAAATAATGAATATAAATTGATTCACCAACCTTAAAGTGCTCTTATAGTGTTAGGAACAGTACTCAAATCAAGGGAACTGAGAATGCAAGTCTTGTCTGATTTCATTCTTAGTTTGTCCATTACACCAATCTAGCTGAAGGGAGAATAAACAACTTGCTCCATAAATGAGAGCTGCTTTATAAGGAAAGGTAATTCTGCAAAGTCCTTTGTATTAAGTATCCTTAATGCTGGTGAATATTGTCTGAAGAGGAGAGTGAACCAAGGGACACCACTGAGACAGAAAAACTGATTTCACGTTTACTTTGGCATCTAAAGGAAGCACCATGATTTGTCAAATATTCAGAAGGAAATTCTGATCCTCTCCAAATGAAGGTAATCAACATTCTCTGCAACCAGGCCTTTACTTTTAACAATAAGCACTGGTACCCTTTTATAATGCTGGTGCCAAGGGCTGGGGTGAACACCCCTATAGAGGATTGCAATATTAGATTAGGCTGTTTATGTATGTGTTATGCTTTGAGGAATGGGACTTGATTCACTTTGTTTCTGCATCTGGGTAATAATGAGCTGAAGGCACTGCTAAAGCAAGCAAAACAACAACAACAACAAAAAACCTCAGGAAAGAAAGACAGGGATTCACTCCAAAACCTGCTTCTGGGACCTACGGGGTCTGTGCTGGCAAAGTCTTTCTCCCCAAGGTATTGAACAACCAAGAAGTTTCTCAATGCAAAGGATAGCTTTAGTTCCTTACAGAATTACACACCACTTGGACATAAGGAAAAATGTTCCCCATTTCTGAAGTCCGCATCCAAGATGTAATAAGAGAAGCTATTGAAAGTGTTGAGAACCTGAGGTGATGCATTCTCTTTCCGGGCTCCATGGTGCTTGGGAGCTGGCTGACTAGCGGTAAGCTGGTACTGCAGTGCCTCATGCTCTCATTCCCCGTCCTGATCTACCTTCCTTATCCCATGTCCTGCTTCAATTCTGTTCACAGTCTTCCCCCTGGAAGACCCCTTCAGTAAATAATCAACTTCCCTTCATTTGTGGGCCTCTTTCTCTAGCACTCCTTGCCTCTATCTGCACTCAGAAAGACCCAGAGGTTTCCTCCAGATGGCGCTGCCCATCCAGCCGTCCTCTACAGGCCTGGCTGCACCTGTTCTCCTAGATGTGTCCCACCCCCACCCCAATCTTTCCCAACTGCTGCTTTTGTGCTATGCTGATGCTCTTCCAGATTCTCCTCAAACCTCCTGGCCCAGCCCTCCATTCTACCTGGGTGATGGACAGTGACGGTTAGTTATCCCTGGATCCTGCCATTAGCCATCCTCTATCTGAAGTAACCTCCTATTAATCTATCTCTTCCTAGTTCTTACTCCTCTCTACATCTCTTCTCTGCCCTCACAGGGGCCTCAGTATCTTCTGCTGATTCTGCTCATGTTCCTCTCTTCCCAGTCTTGACTCTACAGTTCATCAACTGAATTACACCCCCTGTTCTTGCAACCCTTGCTCTGTTGCCCACTACTATTTCTCCCTCGCCATACCCCGACTCTAGATTATTTCCCTCATTTTCCTTTCTTCTCCTCGCATGTTGTTAATTGGAGCAGGTGGATGCACCAACCATTTGAGAAAACAAGGTAAACAGAGTTAAGTGACTTGCCCAGGGTCCCATTTGAACTCAGGTCTTCTTGATTCCAGACCTGGCTCTACCCACTGTACCACCTAGCTATGTTCTAGCAAGGGGAAAAGTAGGGAGAAGTAAAAAGACTGCCTTGTTTTAATGAGCCTCAATTAAGGTTAGAGAACAAACATTGGTCGGTGCATCCACCTGCTCCAATGAGCAGCATGCAAGAAGTAGAAAAGGAAAATGAGGGAAATAATAAAAAGTAAAAAGATGAAACAAATAAGCCTATAGACTAATTGCAATGCCAGTTGAATAACCAAGGCAATTTATCATAGAACTTTTCAAGATAAATGTAAGAGAAAAAAAATCAAGGAATCTAAGAATATAATGTTGGGAGGGAGGAATAAATAAAAGGGGGTCTGGTTATCAGATTCCAAATTATACAATGAAGCAGTAATTATCACAACCATTTAGTACTGTTTAAAACAAATCTGTGGAATTGATTAGCTAAGCAAAGCTTAGACAGAATGTACTAGGATGTGATTTTCTCAAATCTGAGCATTTTCCAGAGGTAGGTGGGCATTATGAGTAAATTTTTTTCTTTTTTATTTCCGGAGAGTTTTTTTCTCTTGGAGAATTTTATAAGCAGTGAGAACTTAATTACTGAATTAATTAACTGGATTAACATGCATGTTTAGCCTAGGATGGAGAAGAGGTAGCAGTGGGGGTTGGGGAGTTCAGAACAATAATTCTCTCATTGGGGGAATTTACCATTCAGCAATGCTCCTGTGTGTCCGAGAGACTGAGGTCTCTATATCAGTTGGGTGGTAACGTAATCCCCTCAGCTCCAGAGTTTCATCCAGGGCTCCTACTACATATAATGCATCATGACGCTCTGAAATATGAACAAGGAAGATATCATTATTACATATATGGCCCACAAGGATCCTGAAGACACAGACCACCCCACTGCCAAAGAAGCTCAATATGGAAAAAGCTATGCTAATATGCAACCTAGGGACATAAAAGAAGGAAGCTGTTTTTCAGTGAGGTAGCTGAATCTAACATTTCCTTCCCAAATAATTAATCAATAATTCACTTGGTTGACAGTCTCCCCAAAGTCTCCAGGAAGGTGTCCAAGGCATCTGTCCTTGTTCTGTGCTATTTTAATAGGAAGCAGTGTGGTATGGTAGAAGGGGCACTGATGTTATAGTTAGAGGATGCTCACCTTTGTTGCTGACTTTGGCCGGCAAGACCTTTGCTGGTAAAATGTGGTATGAATGAAGGAGTTGAACTAAATGGACTATGAAGTCCCTTTTGATTAAATGGCTATTTATTTCTCCTCTGTAAAATACAGGGATTAGGTAAAGTAATATCTAAGGCCTCTTCCAGCTTTAAATTTATGGTCCTATGAATCTCTCCTGGTGGGCCATTGTATAAATGGAGATTTTGAACCTTTGTCTTCATTCCCCAGAAGTCCTTAGTATTTCCCAAAATTCCACATAATCTCTCCTGCATCTCCATGTTGGCGAGATCACCTTATTGCTATTTAACTGGCTGTAAACTCCTCCCACTCTCTCTTCCTTTGGCATGCAGCCAGCTGTGATGGTGGGGAGTGGGGATTTTGAAAGTAGCTAACCAGCTATGGGCACGTGGTTTTTATTTTGTATCCTCTTTATTCCTTGATTTCTAATGATCATTTAATAAATCCCTTAAAAATACAATCTTTTTATCCTTAAGATTTAATTTTAATTTTTACACCATGGAGTCACACAAGGGCTTAGGGGATATAAGGAGTATGGTCCATGTTGTAGGTGACTTTTAATAGCAATCATAGAAGACCCAGTGTTTAGTCCACTGAAGAAAATGGGGGTAAAAGATGTAGCCAAGGTAGATGGCAATAAGATACCAATATCATCCCACATTATATATAAAAAGGCATCTATACCCAGAATTACAGAATTGGAAGGAAACTCAGGAGCTTTTCAGTCCAGTGAGTTTCAGGTGTAAGGGATCTGAAGTACTACTTTCTTTACCACAAGCAGCACAAAGAGAAGGAGCTAAAAGTACAATTCTTTTTTTTTAAACCCCCACCTTCTGTCTTAGGATCAATACTGAGTATTGATGCCAAGGCAGAAGAGTGCTAAGGACTAGGCAATGGGGGTTAAGTGACTTGCACTGGGTCACAAAGCTAAGAAGTGTCTGAGGCTACATTTGAACCCAGGATCTTCTGTCTCTAGGCCTGGCTCTCAATCCTCTGAGCCACCTAGCTGCCTCCAAAAGTTCAGTTCTTAGTGAATATTTCAACTTAGTGTTGGCCAAAGGAACACAGAATATTTCTCAAATTTCAAGAAGCTGGCTTGGAGTTTGGGAATCAACTCCTTTAGAAACTGGGAGCTCTTATCTGTATCTTTGCCTTGCCACAAATTCCTCTGCCCTTATCTTCAAAAATGTCACCATTGGGAGCAGCTGGGTGGCTCAGTGGATTGAGAGCCAGGCCTAGAGACGAGAGGTCCTAGGTTCACATCTGGCCTCAGACACTTCCCAGCTGTGTGACCCTGGGCAAGTCAAACTTCCACCCCCATTGCCTAGCCTTTACCACTCTTCTGCCTTGGCATCAATACACAGTATTGACTCCAAGACGGAAGGTAAGGGTTTAAAAAAAAAAGCCACCATTTTCTCATGTGGGGCCACGACTTAGGCTATAGCCTCTTGTTTCCCGGACATCCTCTTAAGAGGCACAATGCCACTGGCAACAACCACAGGAAGAAGTCACTAATTCCGTAACAAAAACAGCAGCATTCGGGGCTAAGGAGGAAAGTCATTGGATTCCACCACTGAAACCTAAGCAAAGAGAAACGGAACAGTTCATCTGAGGCATACCTCCAGTGGCTGCTGTAAGCTCAGTTCGGCGAACGAACCCAAGGTACCCGGTCCGGGCCCAGAGTGTCTGAGCAGCATCCCCAAAACTGAGCCGAGTGTTGAAGTGGTCAGCTTGGAGAGTCTCATTATCATAGATGGTGTAGTAGCCACTGGCTGTGTGCGGGCTGTTCACCCAAACCTGGAATGCACAGAGTATGGAAGTCAGTTTTCCGCAAAGGAAGCACAATCCTGGTCACTCAATTACACGATTCTAAAGCTCCTTAATTCCAGCAACTGGATGCTTTTTGCATATAAAACTGTTCCTTCCTTCTCTTCTGATATAAGTCAATCTCTCCATTCTGAGCTTTGTTGAGAACATCAATGATTTAATCATATCATTTATTTCACTGGACAGGTAAACACATACAACATTGAACCTTTTTTAAAATATGCTTACTGGGAAGCTGGGTGGCTCAGTGGATGGAGAGCCAGGCCTAGAGACGGGAGGTCCTGGGTTCAAATCTGGCCTCAGACACTTCCCAGCTGTGTGACCCTGGGCAAGTCACTTGACCCCCATTGCCTAGCCCTTACCCCTCTTCTGCCTTGGAGCCAATACACAGTATTGACTCCAAGACGGAAGGTAAGGGTTTAAAACAAACAAATAAATAAATACTTACCATATAGAACCAATACTGTGTATTGGCTCCAAGGCAGAAGAGCAGGAAGGGCTAGGCAATAGGGCTTAAGTGACTTGCCCAGGGTCACCCACCTGGGAAGTGCCTGAGGTCAGGTCTGAACCCAGGACTTCCCGTCTCTGGGATGGCTCTAATGCACTGAGCCACCTCGCTGTCCCCCCTGTAACTTTAAAGAAGAGCTTTCTTCACACCATCCGGGGAAGCAGTACGGGTTCTGTCAGCACCCACACGTTCCAGACAGCAAGGAGACACTGTCCTCTGGGAGGGTGGATGGTTACCCGGCAAAGCAGACTCAAAGTCAAGCCTCTCCAACTCCGGCCTGGCCTCTTCTCACCGCATCATTGTGCGTCTGATGCCTTGGTGGAAGGGAAAGCAGGGCAATGTTTTTGCCATCGTTGTTCCTCGCCAATACTCAGTGCCCTGCCCTTATCCAGGCAGTACGCAGTGAGCCCAGAGAAAGGCCGGGCTCTTACGAAGGACAACAGGCTCATTCAGACTGGAGTTTCACGAGGTACGGCGCGAACAACGCGCAGCATCTCGGCCCTCTGCCAAACCCCAGGGTGGGTTCATCCCTACCTCTCCAAGATGAGAATCTCCAACAGGCCCTTTGGTTTCTGGATTAACAATGACCACTTTGACCCCAGGCAGGATCTAAGAAATAGGAAACAAAGACTGGATTCACTTTCGGGTTCCTCAAGGAGCCAACCAGCGAGAGGCATGCGTGGGCGACGGTGGAGAGGTCACAATGGCTGCTGTGTATCTCCAGGGTGAGTATCAATGTCCGTCAAAGCCAAGTGCCTGGTCTGGACCTCTCAACTACGGTGCAACTATGGAAGCCTCGTGAAGGGAGAAGGGAGATGCCCTTGGCATGGGGAAGGCGCGAGTGCAGGAGGCTTCAAAAGGTGGATCCCCACATGTGGCCACCTAATCCTGGAAAACGTCAGGAAAATTGGGAGATGTGCTACAGTCGCCCAAGGCCTCCTGAAGAGAGAAGCATAATCCTGTGGGAATGACAGCCTACCGGCTGGCAGCCCCAGAATGAATTCCCTCATCCGGTGACCGAGAACTCGTGTATGAGCAAGACACTCTGCTAGGGCTCTGGTGGCACGACAGGTAAGTGACCGGTAAGAGCCTGGTCGCTAGCACAAACCGTCAGAGGGGAATTCCTGTGGGACTGGCCGCAGAGAGCCCACTTACTTCAAACCATATAAGATGCCACGGAATCTCACGGCAGCAAACTAAACTAGGCAGGGATTTTAAGTACTGCTGTAACGTCTACCGCTCAGGGGCTATGATGGCGAGGATGGCGTGTTCTTTGGGTGCGGATGTTTTTGATGAAATGGGCCACAGAGGGTGCACTGGATAGAGTGCTAAGCCTGAACCAAGAAGATTTGAGTTCAAGTCAGCCTCAGACACTGTTGGACACTGGGAAATCACTTAACCCCGTTTGCTTCGTTTTCCTCATCTATATAATGAGCTAGAGCCGGAAATAGAAAACCACTCCAAAATTTTTGCCAAGAAGAATCCAAATGAGACCATGAAGAGTTGGATATGACTTGGAATGACTGGATGACAAAACATTTTCTACTTACAGACCTGACCCACACCAACCTGCCTACAGAGATAACCATCATGTTAATTTAATAGTAGGAGATACTTTCTCTTAAGTGATTTAAAGAGATGGAAGTAGGAAGTCAGTGGTCAATACTTCATGTTTCAGGGGCCTATAATCAAAGGGATCCAGGCTCCCTTGTATTTATCCTTTTCTCTGCTTAATATCTTACCTACTCTAATTGAATGGCTACAAAACTCAGGCTGGCGTGCTCCATGTTTCCGACCAAGGTCTAAATCAGATGATACCTTTTCCAGGAAGCTATCCTTGGCACCCCATTCTGGTGAATATGATCATGCCCATTTTGACTTTCTCAAAGGGCTCTGCCTGAATACCTTTGCACTCACCTCATTTTCTACTGTATCATGATCGCTTTTATACACCTTTCCCCCATTAGACTATACATTTCTTAGGCACAAGATCTATCTTTTTATACCCAAGGTCTAGTACAAAGCTTGATACCGAGTGGGTATTTATAATGGCTCTTCAGGGAAATCTCTGAATTGTACATTGTGGGACTTTATTCCCCACTTCCCCCACCACCCTCAACCCTTGCCACACTTGGCCTATAACAAGATCCTATTTCCCTTCTACAACAAATTTCTCTTTCTGAATTTCCCCATTTGTATGAATATGAACACTGTTTAGTCAATTAGCAAACCTACTATGTCCCAAGACTAGGGCTTAAAATATCTGCTTTCAAGGACCTTACATTCTGCTTGCTTACATGCCGGTGTATATCTGTAAGTCTATTATATGACTATCCTTTTATCTATAAGGGTATGTATAAGGGTAAACTTTGGCAGCCCATCTGTTAGAAGCCCAAGTTGGTTTTGGAGTCTGAATAGAAAGTCAATGAATTACATCTGCTTTAGTGTCCTGGGTGAGCTTGTTTGCAAGAAAGAGGTCAAGGAACATAGGACAAGATTTATTTTAGCGATTTGTCCTCCAAAAGTTCATTCATGCATGAAAACAAGAATCCTTAAGTTAGTAACTTAGGAAAATATGAATATCTAGACTGTTCAGTTTGAATAAGGAGTTGGTAATATGGTACTGAGGCTCCAGAGGGAAACTGGGGCTGGAGCTGTAGATCTTTAAGTTATCTGTATTGAGGTGCTAATCTCAAGGTAGATGATGAATTCACCAAGAAAGAGAAAATGTAGGAGACAAGGAAGGTGGTCTCAGGGTAGAACTTGGGGTACAATGAGTGAGGGGATGTGATGTGATGACTGAAGAGGAAACTTCTCAGGGGTGATCAGAAAGGTAGGAGAACCAGGAAAGGATAATATCACAAGAATCTCAGAAAAGGGAGAGCAGTGAAGAGGAGAGGGTGCTCAATAACGTGTTAAACGCGACAGAGAGGTCAAGAAGATGGATTTTAAAAAAGACTATTGGATTTGGCAATGAAAACTTTGGAGAGAGCACAGAAGCCAGAATGGAAAGGCCTGAAAAGTAAGTGAAGGGGCAGTTGGATGGCTCAGTGGACAGAAGTCTAGAGAAGAAGGTATGTTCTCAAAGACAGCAAGAAAGAAATCAGTACACAGGGAGTGACTGAAAATGAGAGGCCGAGATCATGAGCACATGAAGAAGGATTGTTCCTGTTAAGAACAATCATGACCAGAGACTACAGGAAAGGAGGAGAAATAATGTCTAGGGGTTTTGAGAGGAAGAAAAAGCAAGACGAAGGAATCATGATGGATTATTGAAGAAAGAAAGAAATTTTAGGAAGAGCCACTATGGAGAGTTGAGTAAATAGATGATGGCCTTGCTGAAGTCAGTGCTCAGTTTAAATTAGATAAAAACTCTCCCCTAGCAGCATTGACAGGAAGCCCCAGGCCCCGATGCAGCCGTGGGGTGGCCCCAAGCAGGCCTGGGAGGAGGAGGATGAGAATCCAGCTATGTGGCATTTAAGAAACTCGACCTCATGGTGAATTCATCACTGTTGGCAGTGTCATTAGGAAATGAGCAGAAGCAAGAGCTGCTGAAAAGGCAGAAGCAGGAAGAAGTGGCAGGTCTGTCTTCTTCTAGTAGACAGTTAAGCTGGAGGTTGAGTTTGTCCAGTCTGGTGAACTAGCTCTTCTCTCTCCTGTGGCTTTCCTGGTGATCCATCTTACCAACTCCCTGTTCCTGTGTATCCTGTTGATGTTGACTGAGAGCTATTCCGACAGAGCTGCTTGAGACACCTAAAGCCATCTGTCAGTGAGACCTTCCCTCTGAGCCCTGTGCCTGCCTACCTTCCAACCTACTACCTCTATCACCATCTGAGGGGGCATTTGGGTTAGTGAAGTGTGTTTTATTGTAGGAACTGGGGCTTTTAGGTAGAGAGGTAACTGACAGGGAAGCTACCAGCTAGATTTGATGGGAGGCTTATTTATATTCTTTAGGTAGATCATCCCAATTCCCTTCCCTTCTCTTAAATAAACCCTGTTTAATAGCATTTGGGATCCTGTAAGCTTTATCCTGTTGGCCTTCCCAAACCCTTCTGTCCTTCTGATACTGGTCCTAAACAATCATTCCTTGACCTACTAAAATCCCATTGCCATCAGGCATCCTTCTAGATACATATTTCAGAAAATGCCCTGGGGGGATGCTAACTATGCATGTTTCTTGGTTCCCTTTCGTGGCAACTTCTTTACCTCTGACATTCAGCTGTGATTCTAGAGTGACAAGCTGGATTCAAAGGAAATTACTTAGTCAGAGCTGAACTCTCATTTGATTTAGATTTGTGCTTTTTTTTCTCTTAGTTTGAGGGAAAGGGCTAGGGGAGTAGAGGAACAGACAGTGAGCCAGGAGAAAGGAGAGGGCCTGAGGGTACAGAAAGAGTCTGTGGACAACAGCTGTTATGGTCTATATAGGGGAAAAACTGCCTTCACCTTTCATGTTCTGTCTCCAAATCACATCCTTCCCTCCCTTCCTTCTTTTCTTTCTTTCCTTACTTTTTGTCTTAGAATTGATACTAAGTATCAGTTCTAAGGCAGAAGAGTGGTAAGACGAGGCAACTGAAGTTAAATGACTTGCCCAGGGTCACACAGCTAGGATGTAACTAAGGCCAGATTAGAACCCAGGAGCCTCCTGTCTCTAGGTCTGGCTCTCGATCCCTTCTTTTTCAATGTTTTTTATTCTTTAGTCCCAATGTTTCACTTTAGTCTATGTGAGACTTGGAATTATCATTTGAAAAGGTTAAGAACTATTCTATACAAACTTACTTGTCCAGCAAAAGTGGGTGATTTGTTGTCTTCTGAATAGGCCAAATGTATTCTTGAATCCATGACTTTGTTTACCTTATTCCCTACTCTGAACTGAATTCCTTCAAGGTCTAACTCAAGTTCCAACTCTTTCAAGACACCTCACTTCATCTGACTCTTCTAGGCCACAGGTTCTTTACTTTAAATTTACTTAGCATTAACTGTCTTTAATACTCGTTTAGGACTTAAGTATGTATTATTTGGGGGTATAATTTTTCTTTACGTTTATAACTTTACTCTCCTAATTCAATTATTTTATTTGACAAGAAAAAATACTCAAAAACCTAGCAATATGATCCCTTTCCTTTTTAAAATTTACTACATCCTTTTAAAATCCTGACAACTAAAATTGGATATTAATGCAGAGGAATATAGAAGAATCCAAAAACCATGGTGGTCCTTCTCTTCACAGCAACGATACATTACTGACTTGTATTAAACGTGCTCATCTGTTTTCTAATTATTGCTTTGTTGTCCTCAGGAACAATCTTCCATACTTATTCCCTCCGAATTACATTCTGCTTTGGTTAAACGTCATTTAAAACTTTAGTCTTCTCTTTTAGAGTGGGTGGCCTCCAGCAAGCCATTCAACCTCTCACTCAAAGAAAGTAATAGGCTGGCTCGAGAGAAGCCATTTTCTCACTTCAGAGAGTGCCTGCATCAATGAAATCCCAGGGGCAGTGCCTATCCTTAGCCTATCCTTTCTTCATTAGAAGACCACAAGGCCTTCTCAGGAGTCCTCCTGCCAGGCCTCACGTATAATGGCGCCAATGCTGCATTTCCAGCCATGCCTCCTTAGACTAGCATGCAGCGAAGAGATGGTACAAAGGGCCACAAAGGGCCTTCAGGAGGTGAGTTCCTGCCTCATTTATTACCAACTGTCAATTTCATAATGGTGTAATTTTTACTTCTCTGCTGAGATTATCTATAGATATCCTGAACTGGGCACTTAGCACAATGCTTGGCATACAGCAGGCACAAAAAATATTTATAAACAGAACAGAAGAACAGAAGAACTCTGGGCCAACATTGAGAAAATACTAAACAAATACTTATTGACTAAACTGTTGATAACAGAGGTTCTTTGGTCATTTATCTTTTATTTCATTATTCTGTGAGACTCTCAGGAAAACGGTCCCAAGTCATAGGAGGATCAACTGAAAAAAGAAGAGGTTCAAACTGGGGCTGGATTACTCTGGAGAAAGGAAAACTGAAGAAGCTAGGATTGCTGTTTTTAGGTATTTGAAGGGCTGAAATGTGGAAGAGGGAACAGATTTATTCCACAAATAGGTCACGTTGGCTTGATGTAAGCAAAAACTTTCTACCAATCAGTGGCCCAAAATTGGGATGTGCTGCTTCGGCAGGGGGAGGGAGGGCAGGGCAGCTTATCCTTTACCGAGGGTCTGCGAGCAGAAAGCCAGCAACCCCTTGTAAATGATGTTAAGGTAGGGATTCCAACTCTTAAATTCTGTGATGATAGGAGAAAAAAATTAGAAGCTTATTTGATTCAAGAGTTCATAGTACACTCTTCTTGTGTATACAATCATTTTCTGTGCATCAGCCTATTTACAAGAGAACAGGACAAGGTCAAGGAGAAAACCAAATTGGCTGATATTGCTTCTTGTTTGCAATTCTTGCAAAAGGCAGCTGGCTCAAGCTATGGGGAAAGGCAAGCTCTGGTGATTCATTTTTGGCTATTAATTAATTCCCAACCTGCTGTCATTGGTACACAGAAGTGAATTAATTATATGACCAGAGAATTCTTTAAGCTATTTAGGTAAGAGTACCCAAGGGTAACTGCCAAATTACCTTTCCAGATTCTGAGAGAAGTAGACTCTGGGGGGCTCCTCTTTCCACAAGACGAACCCTATGAAAGAAAATATACAGTCAGAAAGATGTTCACCATACACATACATGTATATGTACATACATACACCATCTTGAAAAAAATAACTTCAAAGCATCTTCATTACAAAACACCTGCTTGCTTCACCTATTCAATAGCATTAATATAGAAGGCAAGACTAGACTCTATAGAGAGAATTAATTTTTCTTGCTTAATAACTATTTATATTTAATTATTTCAATGTATAAGATATTAGAATACTTTTTCTTTCCTCCATCCAAATCCCCACTAGGAGACTCCGACTTTTCCTTTTTGTTCCCTTTTTCCTATATGGTTGCAGCTAAAATGACATCATGTCTCCTAGATTTTTTCTCCTTGGCTTTGGTTCATTTAATAAAATTGTCACTTGCTTCTAATCTGATGTCTTTTAGATGCTGACATTTATTCTAGATGTTGGTTACATGGTTTCTTGCAAAATATGTTCCAGATATTTTTGGAATGTAATGAAAATCAGAGAGATGCTCAAATCCTTTAGGAAAGACTTAGATCTTGGAGGAAATCTAGAAGTCTTCACGATCTATCAGTAGCCAACTATTCTGTAGCAATAAGCTAAGATTTAATGAACACATAGAAAGTTCTGGAAGGGGTCCCAGGGCACTTAAGAGAAAATTCACCTAAATTCTCCCTCTAAACCAGCAGAACACCCAATTCTGTAGGCTCAGAACAAAGCATTTCTTTTTTAAACCCCATTTTACATTTATGCTTTTTATTCCTCAGGCAACTAGGCAGTGTGACTCACAGAGGGCTGGGACTGGAGACAGGAATCTAGTTCCAGATACTTACCAGCTTTGTGACTTGAGTAAATTGCTAAACTGCTATCAGCCTCAGTTTTTATTTATAAAATGGGGATATTAACAGCATCTACCCTGCCAGGGTTGTCATGAGGATCCAATGAGATCGTATTGGTAAAACCACTCCGCACAAAGCGTGGCAGCTGCTTAAGTGTGCTTATTCCATTCCTTTTCCCTTCCCTCACGAGTTCTCCTTCACTCCAGGTATTTAGTTCAGTGTTAAGGTTTCTCAGGGAGGCTACATAGTGCAGTGGATCTAGTTAGGAAAACTCTTTCTGAGTTCAAATGTGGCTTCAGATATTACTAGTTATGTGACCCTGGGCAAAGTCACTTCACTCTGTCTCAGTTTGCTCATCTGTAAAATGAGCTAGAGAAAGAAATGACAAATCAATGGCACTATCTTTGCCACAAAAAACCCCATGAGGAGTTACAAAGAGTCGGGCAGAGCTTAAAAATGAGTGGCCTACCGTCTGAATCTTATCTTCTCTCTACCCGTACTGATCCAAGCTTTTGCTTATTCTGGACTTCTAGGATGGCCTGCTAATGGGCATCTTCACTCTAGTCTCCAAGGCTATTGAGACAGTAAATCTTTCCTCTATGCAGAACCTTGGAGTAGTCCACTGCATCCTGGTCAAGTATAAACTGAATCCAAGTATCCAAGGACCTGTACATTATAGCTCCAATTTAGAGGAACCCTCCGATCTCATGCAACACCTGCTTCAGCTGAACTGCACTGCTCTTCATCCTTATCGTCCCACTCTGTTTATGCTGCCCTCCTTCCCTCTAGTCCTCTCCATCGCTTTCACTGGAAACTGATGTCAGCTCCTTCCGCCAAAGGCTAACTGAGAGCACCCCTCAATTGCTCATTGCACTTTGGCTGGACCTTTCGTATTGTATTTCACTCATTCACCCTTCTAGCTATGTGTAGGTGCATCCTTCCCCCTCCACTAGACTCTACACTCCATGAGAAAAGGATCTGTGTCCCTCCAATCCTCCAAGAGTAAGCCTAATGCTTTTACACAAAGTAAGAGCCTGATAAGTGAATTCACAAGTTTGCATTTTTATAGAATCATGGACTTTGACACCAGGTCGAGTTCACTGCCCTCAGTAGAGTTCCATGACTTGCCTTTGGCCATATAGCTATTGTGGGGGAGAGCCAGGCCTCCATGGGGTTTTTCCATTAGTTTGTCAGGCCTTCTATTTTTGGAATGTAAACTCTCAAAGAGAAGGAACTGTTTCTTGACGGAGGTTAATCCCTGTTCAGTTCCCAATACAACCTAATACAGAAATGGAGAACTGATCCATGTGCTGCCATTCACCACTGGTGCCTGAGACTCATCTGTAAAATGAGGTGTGGGCTGCATGGCCTTTAAAGACAGAGCTAAAGCTCTTGAATATTACACTCTGATTCAAAGCATAGCTCACTACGACTGTATAAAAAAATTTCTGTTGCCATAGGTAAATCCCTCGAGGACTAACAAAAAATAAAGCATGTCATCCTTTACTCGGGAGGGGGTACAATTCTTTTTTCCTTTTATAAGGAAAACAATGTTGGTTCCTTCTATGTGCCTCGAATTGGAACCTTCTAACTCTAAAAGGAGGCCCCTACAAAGTACATTTTAAACTACTATACCTGTCATGTCTTAGCGATTTCAGATCTACATACACAGTAGTTGGATCAGGCCCTGAGGTCCCCTAAAGAAAACAAGTAAAAAAAAGACCAATACATGATGTAGTTAGAAAAAGAAATGGATCTGTATTTTCTTCTATTTCATCATTTTAAAGTAAAAAACAAATAAACAAACAAAAAAAAACAATTTCAACCATAACATAAACTTCAATTTGAAAATTATCCATCTTCTTCCTATTTGTCTACAATTTGCTGAAGTAGAAACGGAAGATCCACACTTCATTCTAGTGTTGTTCATTATCCCAGAGCTATAAAGCTGTGTAAACAAATCACTTTTATTGCGGTGGGGTAAGATCCCTAAACTTGGCCTCCTCTTTCATTTCTAGGGCCTTCAGCAATCTTCAGGGTTTACTAGGAAATAGGCTCAGAGTTGCTGGAAACCAGGAGGCAGGTGCTAATTATATTTGTCAACAAGGCCCCAGAATGATGAAAAAAAGATACTTATGAGGATGTCAGTGGAAATCATACTGAATCTCTGGCCGTGCCCTAAGGTTACAAATCCACAAAAAAAATAATCTCTCACTTTTTTAAGATTCCTGAATATGAGAGTAAGAAGCAATTTATAAAGCTGGGATAATGAAACATCTATAAAATGAATTCAAAGGCTAAGTAACTTCTTATCCTCTTTAATTCTGTCTTCTCTGAATCCCTCTGTATTTTATGAAACTGAATCAATCCCGATTCCAGGTACTAGATGGAAAAGGGCAAAGTCAACATCTATCTAGAGAAAGACTGACTCTTTTTGCTAAATCCCTCTGATGTCTGTACAGAGTGGAGGGAGCAAGGCTCAAGAAGGACCAGAGTAGGTTTTGGAGCAGGTAAGGAGCATTAAGGCTCTTCAAATGAAAGAGGCCTTCTAGAGGGTCACCTGTAAACAGATTGCTACGTTGACCCTCGATCCAAATGTCGTGCTGACGGCTCGGGGAGAGAGGCCAATGTCTTTGAAAAGCTTGGAGAAGGAATGCTGGAGGGTGACTCGAGGCCGCTCTTCGGCAACCACTACACAGGTCCGGACACAGGACAGATTTATGCCTCTTGCCTGTAAAAATGTTCGATTGATAACACATAAGAACACAGAGCAAATTAAGCATTAGCTATGCCTTTCTTTCTAGGCTGGCACAAAGCTAAGGGGCTTCACCTTCTCACCACAAACATTGGGAAGAAAGGCTAGAGTTTGGGGAACAGAAACTACCCAAGTAATATTGGTTAGAGACCTTGTCCACTGGCTGATTGAATGATTGTGTCTTTTTCTTCATTTTAAGCCTCACATCAGCTTCTTGGCTTGTAAAGTATCTTGTTCTCCCTGTCTGAACCTTTTTTGAAAGGAGAGTGAGTTTCTTAAAAAAAAAAAAAGAATGTAGACTACAGTTTTCTAGCCCTGTTCTTAAGACAACCCTCTGGGTGATGGAGGAGGAAAATCATGGAAACTATAACAGTTTAAAAGCTGACGTTTCATATTTTCTCTCTCCTCTTTTGAAAATGGTTTTCTGATGCTCTTTTCTTTGTTTACACCATTGTTGGTGTTCTGGATGATTCCCTCTATCAAAGAAACATACTATTTGAAAACACAGAAACCAAACGCTTGAAAGAGCTCAAATCTCACAGTTCTCTTTTCTTTGTAGAAGGGGTCTTTTCTGCCCAGCTGTCCCCTCCAAGTCTCCAAAGGCCATTGATTCTCCTTACAAAGCAAGGAGTTGAGGAACAGCTGCCTAGAGGCTCACCAAGATGCTGCTTAATGGACTTGCCAGAAAAGTGGGAAGAGACTGCTAGTGCTTTGTGGCTGGCTGAATCAGGGCCATCCCCATGATGAAAATGGAGCGAATGACAACATTGGTGCCTCTCTCCACTTATCCCTTCTGGCCCTTTTAAAATGCATTGTTACTTTAAATTCTTTTACAACCATCTCTGGTTACTTTTTACACCAATTAAAACATCAGATTGTGAATCACTTACTTTTAGGACTTCCACTTGGTTTCCAAGCCCCTTGGTGCACAGCTCCATTACTGAATAGGAACAGAAAGTGTCCCTTATTTTGTACTGGTTTACAGTAGAAAGCCAAAGGAAAAGGTTGTTTTCTAGCTCCATGGGAGGAATTAAAATGGACTGGTGACCTGAATACACACTGCAACAGAGAGAAGATTGAGGAGAAATGTGAAACTATGGCAGAATCCTAAGAATTCCAAAAGAATTGGGCCTAGGGAGAGTACACCTGTAGTGAGATGACGTTTAGCTGTTGCACAGCTGCTAGCTCTCTGGGAAGAAAAGAGAGACTCCTTTTCTACTCCCCACTATTATTTCATCTGACTATGTTTCCTGGTGCCAAGAGCATGTTTGAGGGGGGCACGTTCTGGTCTTCTGGGCATGTCTTGATTTATCTGTGTCACCCTCCAACTTGGCACAGCTTTGAAGCCGGGAATGATTGAGTAACAGAGAAAAGGGGAATAAGAGGCCGTTTCCATTTTACAATCTTAATTTGTGTGAAAACAACTCTAAGTAAAAAGAAGATAAAAGACCAAACCAATCTCTACGACACACTAGGCAAATAAATATCAGGAGCATAAAAATGTGATTAAAAACACAGTAAACTGAGATTCACAGTAAAGGGTGGGAGGGTGATGACCCAGACTGACATCCTATTTCTGACAGGTACTCGGTTTGAAACCCTTACCTGCAGAGGCACCAGAGGGCAAAGCCAAGTCCGCAGTAGGGGTCCAGGCAGATGGCAATCTGCCGAGAGGAGTATAGTTCACACTGGAGTTTGATGGCTCTACAAAGAGCATTTACAGCCGAGTGGGACATCTGCAAGGGATGAAGCAGAGAAAGACAGAATGGTAACTCCAAGAGTAAAACACCAGGTGTACCTGGAATGCCAAAGAGCTGCTATACATAACTTATAATGGAAATAAATCCTCATTTCAAATGCTCCACTTTATAAGACCTGGAATTATGGTATCTCGGTGACTTTGACCCTTGTTCCTGGTTCTGCCTTCTGGGTCCGAACAGAACACCCAGCAAGCAATGGAACATGAGCCATCACTCTACCTTCACTCCTGTAAGCATGCCGGTTGTAGAAACACTAAAATCGAGGTATGCCAGCATCTCTGGGGTGGGAGGCTTATACAGCTGAGGTAGCCGCTTCCTGGGTAAATCATCTGCAAAGAAATGATTCACACAGGTCAGGAATGGCAGAACATGAAAACTGGTGCCCATTTCTCGCTTTGCCTTTATAAGGCTAGAATGGACTTCTTCCTCAACTCTGCTCACAAGAATGCTTAGGTTTCCTTAGCTTAGTTCAAAACTCCAGGGTGCATGCGTTTCTTAGTACTCCTTCCTACAAGTCACAGTACAAACTCCCTAAGCAAAGGGATTTTCCTTCTCTGTCTTTGTAACTCTGAGGCCTACGAAGTGAGCTTTGTTTTCTTCACTTAAGTCATCAACCAGGAGGCCACATGTCACATGTGGAGATGTTTTTGTGATGAGAACCAATACCACTAAGTTGAAGACAATCAAGCAATTCCACATATACTTGATGGGATTCATTTAAAAAGGGAAATCTGGAATCCTCTGGATACCAACCAGGACTCAGAAAGTTGGTTATTTATGGCTCCTAACTGAAATCCTTAGTATGTTATGTCTGTCATGAACTGACTGAAAGGTTTAAAAATACTTCTTTAGTTTCATACAATCAAGTTTCCAATGAACTAAAAGAGACAGGAAGCTAAGCACCTTTTCCCCCCGCCACCATTCATGAAATCCAACACCTTCACCTTCTAAACTCCAGAATGGCTCTTTGTGCTTCCTGGATGAAGACTAAATTTAGACACAGGAACTCAAGGATTTAAAGGGGGTGAAACTGAACTCCAGTTTTGGGGCACTTTGAAAACTCAAAGATTTTCCTTACTACTGCCTTCCTACTTCGAAGCTTTCATATAGGGTAATCATGGCTTCAAAGCAATTGTCTGGCTTCTGATCTATGTCACTGCTGAAAGCATTCCTATCATGTTGTCATTTCCTGGAAATTCTCAAACTCAACTCATCAGCCACTAGTAGATCAACTGGTAGCATAAGTCCTATAGCAATCGCTCATGTTGTGGGGATTCAATGCCTAAAGTGCATCTGTACACTGCACATGCATAAACTATATCAAATCACTTGCCTTCTCAATGAGGAGGGAAGGAGAAAATTTAGAAATCAAAATTTTCTAAGGTAGAATTCTCCTACATCAGGGTTTTTTTTTAAGTGTTAAAATTTTTTTTTAATATAAACAGAAAACAATATTAAAAAAAATAAAGATAAAATTATAGTGTTTATATAAAGATGCATATTTATGACAAAGTCTTAACACATGTATTTGTTTTATATTACAATTTATTAATAAAAACAAAAATGGTGGGAATAATCATAGAGGGGTGGTGTGGGATGATAGAGAGCCAGCCTCAGGGAAGGAAGATGAAAATCAAAATTTGAGTGCTGTCTATGACATAAAAAGGCTGAAGATCCTGGAGCAAACCATTAAAACTTCAAGGCTTCCAAAACACTCTATAAGACTGTCACTTACTGAACAATTGCAAATTTGTATTAGTAGAAGAAGTTTCCTCACCAAGAAGTGTCCCAAACTAATAGTCATAAGACGTAATAATGAATATGCCACATGACATGTGAACATGGTCTAAAAACCTGAGTCCTGACATACCTCATTTTATGCTAAGTAAAAGCAAGTTGGGGTTTATTTCATTGGTGCAGTTTTCATGATTGCCATTTTATATGTGAAGGAAACTGAGGTCAAGAGAAATTAAATGATTTGGGCAAGGTTTCATGGTCAGTGGGCTTTGGAATCAGGTCTGGAAAGCAGACCTTCCAATTCCTAGTCAAATGAGTTTTCTGCTAGATTGCACCCAAAGGCAAAGATGAGATGTTACGACTTTATAATCACCTGAAACATTATCTTGCCCAGAATGAATACAAGCACCATTGATCGATGATGGTGAGCTATAATGTGTTCAGAGAACTTTCTGCACTTTCAATTCTTATTAGCACTTGATGTTTGGCACTCTTGGGATCAGGGTCATTATAATTCCATGGGCTTTTTTGCAATGCAATTTGGGAAAGAATAACTTGACTAATAAATATTTAGTTTTGTGATAAATTACAAATAAAGGAAATGTGCTGGAGTACAAGTAAGTAGTACCACACAAAGTAGCATGGGTGTATGCAAATACTATCCCTGGAAGAAAGCACCAAAGAGCTGTCCCAATGACCCTTTCACCTGTGTCGATGATGGTTGGCCAAGTTTTCACATCTACAGCTGCTGCTGCCTCTCTAGACTTCAGCAACCTCATCAGGGTTTGAGTGGTGAGAATACAGGCTGCTTTACTGACCTAGTAAACAGGTGGGAGAAAAGGGAGGAAAAAACCCATAAACTATAGTGATCTCAAGCACATTACAGTATTAATTTTCCAAACTGAAGCTCATGGGGACCTCAGATGACTGGGCAAAATGTCTCATTTCTCATCTTATACATATGAGAAAAACTGAGGTCCAAAGAAGTGACTTGCATGAAATAACAAAATGAGTTAGTAGAAGAGCCAGAACTTGAATCCAGGGCTTCTGATGTACAGTCCATCAGGCAGGCTCAAATGAATGTTCTCTCTTACACTTTTTTTTCCTGAAGCATATAAAATGAATTTGTTGTAGATTTCTAGATGTGGGTCAGAATTTATTTCTATAGTCTGTTTTCTCCTACTCATTGACATGCAACAACAACAACAACAATAACGACAATAACTTTTGTTTATCTATATAGCACTTAAAGGGTTGCAAACTACTTTCCCCACATTTTTCTCGTTAGGTCCTGTGAGGTATAAACTACCAGTATCAGTCTCTTATTTTACAGATAAGGAAACTAAGGGTTAGCTAGGCTAAGTACGTAAAGGTGGGATTTCCTCATCATTTCAAGTTTCTGTCTCTGCCTCTCTTAAAACCATATTACACTCTCTGATTCCTTTGGAAAAGAGAATTTTCCTTTTCTGACTTCTTAACTCCCACTCTCCTGACCATGAAGACATTTGTGCAGAATTCACTTCGGGCAAAGGGCTCTTTTCAGACTCAAGAAAATCTACACTGAATCTGTACGTGGTTGCACGGACATAAGCCACTCTCTGAAAAATATATACACAGGAATTAAAACTTGAACACACTAACCAGGAAACTGCCCAGTGCCCTAAAGTACAATGGGATTCAGTGAAACCAAGCTACTTCTCCTGTGACAGCTCCCGGGTACATGGGAACAGGGTGCTCTAATAGCGTATTGGTCTACCTTCTTTGGGCCTCTTTTCATGGCATGCCAGGTCACTTTCCAAACTAACGAACAAGAGGGAAGAATAAAGAAGTCATTTGGAAAAGACTAAAACAAATTTCATGGGTCTTTAAGCAATAAAAGTCACACATCCCCCTCAAAAGGCACCGCCAACACTCATCACTGCCATCTAGCACTCCTATCTGTAAGTGTCATAAAAAGAGCTGGAATACTACAGGCAAGTTTCAGGCCAAGGAATGTGGAAAACCACTGAGAATCCTCAATGGTCTGAACCCAGATGGGATGGTGATCAAAACAAAACAACTAGCTTGGTTACACCGAGCGCTTACATCAACAATCATGCGGACAGTGGGTAGGGTGGCAGTAAGGTTCTGAGCATGAGGAGGTCGAACTGTCACAGGAATGCACCCAGCATAGAGACAGCCATAGAACGCAGCAATTAACTCAATGCCTGCAAGGCAACAGGAAGGGAAATTGTCACAGAATGTCACTGAACATGCCAAGTATTAGAACTCAACAGATAATTTATATGCTGTTCATCAAATCTTAGGCCAAGTGAGTAATTCAGACAAAATTTCAGGAGTGCCAGTAACAAGGAAGTTCACAGAGAGGGAAAAAGATCAAAGATAAAAGAGAGAACCCAGGAGAGTTAGTGAATACATTTTATAGAAAAAAAAATGTAGGGGGGGGGGGCAGCTGGGTAGCTCAGTGGATTGAGATCCAGGCTTAGAGATGGGAGGTCCTAGGTTCAAATTTGGCCTCAGACACTTCCCAGCTGTGTGACCCTGGGCAAGTCACTTGACCCCCATTACCTAGCCCTTACCACTCTTCTGCCTTAGAACCAATACACAGTATGACTGAAGGTAAGGGTTTAAAAAAGAAAAAGAATGTGTAGGTTCAAAAAAAGCTCAACAATAAACATTTTTACAGGAAGTCAAAGTCTTGTGCTTAGGTTCAACAAAACCAACTGCACCAATATGAGATGGGGGCGTAGTGACCTCAGTAGTTCATGTGCAAAAGACCTAAGGGTTAAGTGGAAATGTTTAGATGAGAGAATGACAGTCCTGTGCCTGTCACTCTGGCTCAGATACCATTGGGAGACATTATCTAATGAGACATATGCTTGCATATACACACACTATATCATCGGGGCTGGCCACTACACATTCGGAGGGACAGAGGGAAAGGAAAGGAGGAGGATGGGATGTATGGACACTATGCCATCTAAGCAATTACTGACGGAAGTGGGGATGTTTAATTGGCAGAAGGGAAGATGTAAGTGGAGCTTGATGCTAACATTTGAAGGCCTCTTCTGAGAAAGAGATATTAGACTTACTCCATATGGTCTCCAGAGACAGAAAAAAGACCAAACACCAGAAAGCACCAAAACTTAATTATAAGGAGATAAAAGGAGGAAGATCTTTTTAAATAATTATAGGGAACCCCAAGCAGAATGGGCTGCTTTTCTAGTGAGGTAGTGTTTCCTTGGAAATATTAAATACAGGCTGGATAATATCTGTAGAGGGGAGGCTCCTTGTGTGGGAGCTTGTGAGATGGTCTCTAAAGGCCTCCTCTTACTCTAAGACTATAAAATGAAGAAAAGAGTAGAAAGAAGGTAGAGTATAAAGTATTAGGGACAGAAATGAGGCAGGAGACAAGAATAAAGCACAGTGCAAAGAATAGCAGAGCAATCTAGATATTTCAACCAGTAGTTTTGTCACTGTGCATACCAATCAGTCATCAAATAACTCTGACTCTCTTTCACTATAAAGAAGATGTTGCTAGAGTAATAGGAAGAAAACTACATAAGAATTGAAAACACAGGATAATGGAAGGGCTTTACAGTTTAATCACACCATGAAAATTCTTTCAAGCAGGTATCGTTTCTATGACACTTTTGAATTGTGGAGATTTTTAGAGATTTAGTGCGTTAGAAATAGCAGATGAAATACTCTTCCTGAACTTTTAGAACTGCAAGGCCCTGAACGATCCTGGGGCTAAGTGACAAACAAATGACACTTGAGATTAAAGGATTATGACCATCAACCAAAATCTTACCAGGAGGATAAAGAAGCACTACATTATCCCCTGCATTTAGGTGTCCTTTATCATAAAGAATCCCTGCAATTTTCTCTGCTCTCTTGTGGAGCTGAAGGCAGCTGGCTGTGCATACAGTGGTTCCCTTTAAACAAAAACATAATCAATGGAATAGAAGGTAAGCTGGGAAGCAAAATGAAAGCAAATTTGAAAGCAGAAAAAACCAATGCAGTCAATTCCCAATCTAGGTGTATATTACACCGTTGTAGATTCTCCATATCAAATTCTAAATCCCAGTTCAAACTCCCTTTGCCATCTTTTCTTGATTCTTTTTGCTCTAAATTTAGGAAATGCAAATTAATTTAACTTAACTTAAGCCAAATATAATCAAAATGGTATGATTCTGGAAGAAAAAACTTTATATACAATGTAAGCAAAACTCTTATATAAAAAAGTTTTGGATTATTTGTGCTACAGCACACTTCAGTTAATGGCCACAAGAATTGGCTGTATTCTAAGAACATATGGTACAGTAAATTATACTGGCAAAAAAAAAAATAATCCTCTAGCCATTTTGAAAATCAACTTTATTTGCTATAAGAAAAAAAGCAGATTTCTTACTTAAGAGTTTAAATAGAGGACATTTTATTGAAGGAATGAGAGCTTTATCAAAGGTGTCTAGAATAACCTCAAAGTAGTCAATGGAATTATTTTATTCCTGGTACCTTAGCATTTAGCAGAAGGAAAAGTATATGGTCAGGCGTGGCTTGGGCTCTCCACTGTAATACCTCTGCCAGAAATTGGTGCTATAATCACATAAAAGAGAAAACAGTTAGTAACTGGAGTCTCCTAAGCCATCTCCTGTTCTATAGGATATTCATCATATCTGTCTACTACAAAGAATACTTACCTTTCTCACCAAATCATTCTCTTCAATTTGCCCAAGGTCCCTCCCTGAAGCTTGTGCGATTCGTTTTCCAGCAACGAGGTTCCCAACCATCACAGAGGCAGGACCTACAACTGTAAGCAAAGGCTGGAATTCACCTCAAATGGCACCTCTCTGAAAAGCATACATACCCCGCCTCAACTGTCCCTGGTTCATATCCAGCACTATTTAATCTGCATTAATCCCAATACACAATTCTAAGGCTATTGAACTGAGAGAGGCAGGTCCAGAGGGAGGATCTTTTAGGAGGACTAATGAAAACGCCACTGTACATATTACAGAAATAGGGAATGCCAGATATTATTATCCTCATTTTATAGGGAGGGAAGGACGGACTTCAGAGAGGCTTAGTACGTAACTCGCTCGCAATGGCACAAGAGTAGATTTTCTAAGCCAGGTTTCTCCAGTATCTGAGGGGACCTGCCAGGCTCCTGGGACATAAAACCTTAACAGATGAAATCTGAATCGAGCAATGCAGACCAGGGCATAATGTTGACTTTGATGTAGATTAAGCAGGCCCCGGCATGTATGTACACGGTACATTTCTTAGGAGGCGACATCAGAAGCAGGAACTCCCGCTACCCCCCAGGATGGAATTTATGCCTCATTATGCATACCGGCTCTGCCTAACTCCTCCAGCCATCTGTTCCTGCCAAGTGAGAATCTGGCCACAGTGTCGTCTCCAGGTCCTCACCGAGGTGTCACTGAGTCCATCTTCACTACTCTCCATTCTGAGTCCCTGACACTGTCTTGGGCGATATACTGTCATCAGCTGTTCCTGGCACGGCTTACAAACTCCTTCATCTCTACTAATCACCTCATTTACTTTGTCCTGAGATCCTGGCATATAGTTTTAGATTAAGTAGTTTGAATGGTACATAAACAGGGGCTTAAGAAAGGAGTGATGCAGATTTGATACAAGACTCAAAGTACTTTTCCTTTGAGCATCCAGGAGACTATGGCAACAGCTTCTCCTAAACAGAATCCTTCATTTAAAAGGTATTTGCTGGGGGCAGCTGGGTGGCTCAGTGTATTAAGTCAGGCCTAGAGACGGGAGGTCCTAGGTTCAAATCTGACCTCAGACACTTCTCAGCTGTGTGACCCTGGGCAAGTCACTTGACCCCCACTGCCCTGCCCTTACCACTCTTCTGCCTTGGAACCAATACACAGTATTGACTCCAAGACGGAAGGTAAGGGGTTAAAAAAAAATAAAAGAAAAGGTATTTGCTGTCTTGACTTCAATGGGATTTGGTGTATTATTCTATTGTGGTTATATACTCAAGCAGGATAGTGCTTTTTAAGCTCTTGACATTATTTAAAAATGTGATTGGATAGATATAGATATAGATATAGATAGATATAGACGTATCTATATATAGCTTTCAATAGGTAGGATGTAGGTTCATCTGGCCTTTCTTCCTGAATACAGGAATACCTGTATTCGTCACCATTTACTATATATACTACCCAGAGCAGCTGGTAACTATCTTCTACCTTTTAGCTGGGTAGATAATGGCACTCAGTAAATGTTGATAATTAAAAATGCAAGTAGGTATCTAGTTGGGATAAAAATCTTCACTCACTGGATAACTATAGTTAATATTACCAGAAAGAAGAATCTACTTTTTATTAACAGACAAATAACTCTGTCAGGCTTACCAGAAAGATTGAGGTAGTGGAAAGAGCTTTCAATAATTTATTGCTGTATTCTGAAATCACTTTTTAGCAAAATATTGTACTATTTTTAATCATAATTAAATACTCCCATCTGCCTACAAATTCAAGCAGTTGTCATTGAAGGAAAAGGGGATAGAGCTTATTCTTGAATATTTTGCTCTGAAAAACCATTTCTGGGCAAAGAGGAAATATGGTGTGGTGACAAGAGAATTAGCCTTGTGATGTAATGTAATGCTATGGAAGCAATGTGGTATAGGAGAAAGACTGCTAAATGTGAAATCCCACCACCTGAGTTTGAATCCCAGCTCCACTCTTCCTATCTCTGGGACAAGTCACTTAACTTTTATGAGTCTCAGTTTCCTCATCTGTAAAATGAAGGGATTGGCCTAGACTAGGGGTTGTTAACTTGGGCTCCACAGATAGCTTTCAGGGGGCCTGTAAACAGACTTGGAAATTAGGGGGAAAAAATCACAACTTTATTTTCACTCATCTCTAACTGAAATTTGGCATTTCCTTCAATTGTGAATTGAAACAAAACATTATTCTGAGAATAAGAGTCTGTGACCCAAAAAGATCAGTTGGCTCTGGACTAAATTCAAGATGATCTTGAAAGCTCCTTCCAGCACCAGATCCATGATCCCATGTAGGATATAATCTCAATTCTAATGGTTACTAAGTTAAAACGCCAGGTTCAATGAACTAGGAATTCCCTTATTCCTTAATCTAGGTTTCTCCTAATATTAAACTTAAATTAAGCATGCTTAGTTTTCTCTGAGTCTATTAGCTTCTTCCTAAAGCTTTATGGTGACTTGAATTCCTTCTGTGTCTAGATATAGACAATTTTTGTTAGGTGTTCTGTCCCCTGCCCACATCTGTAATTAGTTTAAAACCACATCCTTGAATATGGAAAGAGGTGAACAATAATCGCAGGGAGAAAGATTTCCCAATGCCAGTCCTTTACTTCAAAACTGCCCTGCTTGGGGTCCCCCCCCAAGTTCTAGACGTAAGCGTCTGGTCATTGCACCAACTACTCTCAGCTCCCACAGAGTGAGTCACACCACTGAGAGGAAGGTAGGAGACAGAGATGACAAACTCCAAGAAGGGCTTATGCCCAGTCCTAATTCTTGGTGCTGTGCTATGGCTTCTGCATAAGTCTTATCACTCCAACCAAACTTATATGAAGAGGATCTAAATTACAGCAACTGAAATAGGCTTGAATCATCTTTTCCCCTCTAAGTTACAAGAGTCGACACGTTACCTGGTTGTTTTTGCCGAGGTTTTGGCAAATTGGTGACACATGTATGTGGGCACATCAGAATGTTACAAGGATGCAGAGACCCCTCCAGAAAGTGCTGTTTTGTCTGAGATATATGAATTCCTCCAAGTGGAGTTTTTGGCAAAGTATTAGCTGGAACTAGAGCAAGACAATATACCCCCACTTGATGAATACTGTCAATTGCCTAGACAAACACAAAGAAAAATGATTAATTACTTAATGTTATTATATTCAAGATCAGGTCCTCCTAATATATTTGATTTTATTATTCATTGCCCTGGTCCTCTTCCTTTCCCCCTATTATATTTTTGGGTTAGCATCACATGGGAATGGGATGGACAAGATGACCTTTGAACTCCCTTCCACCTGCTTCCTAATTCTGAAATGATTTAGGTAACAGGGTCCTATTTTGATTTTACCAAGTGAGAGTCTTTCTCAAGTGTGTTTTTTCTTAATAGTAAGTAAAGTTCTTTCAAATCTAAATGTCTTGGAAGAATAAGAAAGCCACAGACTTGATGTATGCAGATTATAGAGAGAGGGCAAAGGAATCAATGCAAGTTTACTAAGCAATGCATCTTTCATTCTGTTAGATACAAAGTCCAAGCCCTACCCATCCTTTAAGGCATGGCTTAAACACTGCCTCCTCTAAGAAGTGCTCTCTGAACATTCTATCATGTTGGTATGTGCTTGACTACATGATTACAGACTATCTAGTGCTACTTTTGATTTCATACAACTAGAACAGTTTACAGCTCTTTTTTTTTTAAGCGTTTATTTTATTTGGTCATTTTCCAACATTATTCATTAGAAACAAAGTTCACCTTTTTTTTCCTCCCCCCTCTCCCCACCCCTCCCATTGGCGATGCGCAATTCCTCTGGGTATCACATGCTTACATGCTTCCTCAACCCTAGCCCATTTCCATGCTATTGGTTTCCATAGTAGGGTGTTCATTCAGAGTCTCTCCTCCTTCATATCCCCTCCACCCCTGTAGTCTAGTGATTGTCCTGCCTCCCTGTTTTTACTCCCACAGTTTGTCCTCTGCTTGTAGATAGTATTTTTTCTCCTAGATCCCTGCAGATTGTTCAGGATCACTGCATTGACACTAATGGAGAAGTCCATTACATTTGATTGTACCACAGTGTATCAGTCTCTGTGTACAATGTTCTCCTGGTTCTGCTCTTCTCACTCTGCATTAAATACTGGAGGTCGTTCCAGTTCACATGGAATTCCTCCAGTTCATTATTCCTTTGAGCACAATAATATTCCATCACCAACATATTCCACAATTTGTTCAGACATTCCCCAATTGAAGGGCATCCCCTCATTTTCCAATTTTTTGCCACCGCAAAGAGCACAGCTATGAATATTTTTGTACATGTCTTTATCCTTATTATCTCTTTGGGGTACAAACCCAGCAGTGCTATGGCTGGATCAAAGGGCAGACAGTCTTTTTATCGCCCTTTGGGCATAGTTCCAAATTGTCCTCCAGAATGGCTGGATCAGTTCACAACTCCACCAGCAATGAATTAGTGTCCCTACTTTGCCACATCCCCTCCAGCATTCATTACTTTCCTTCACTGTCATGTTAGCCAATCTGCTGGGCGTGAGGTGACACCTCAGAGTTGTTCTGATTTGCATCTCTCTGATTATAAGAGATTTAGAACACTTCTTCATGTGCTTATTAATGGTACTGATTTCGTTGGCTGAAAACTGCCTATTCATGTCCTTTGCCCATTTATCAATTGGAGAATGGCTTGATTTTTTGTACAATTGCTTTAGCTCTTTATAAATTTGAGTAATTAGACCTTTGTCAGAGGTTTTTGTTATGAAGATTGATTCCTAATTTGTTGTTTCCCTTCTAATTTTGGTTACATTGGTTTTGTTTGTACAAGAACTTTTTAATTTGATGTAATCAAAATTATTTATTTTACATTTTGTGACTCTTTCTATGTCTTGCTTGGTTTTAAAGTCTTTCCCTCAGTTTACAGCATTTAAGGGATGGAAATCAGCCTTTCCTTGACCCCTTCAAAACTCAACACATTTCTAGGCACCTAGTAGAGATTCAATAAATAGTCACTGACTGGTTCAAAGTCCAAAACAGGTAGCGATATAACAATTACCAGTTTTATGTGTGGAGAAATAAGTTTTATGGGTGGAAAAACAAATAAAGGAAATTGAACTATTTTGCCCCACACTCATAAGAAAGAGACATGAATGATATGCAAAAATGTAAGAGTACAATGACTATGAGGAAGCTAAGTGGAAGAGTTTTGGTGATTTCCTGTGAACAGAATGAGTGGTGTCTACCCTGACCTTTGCCAGCAGCACCCAAATATATGTGGGTGACTACTATAAAGAACAAGGCAGAGGACACCATCTGCAGGTGAGAAGAAAGCTCCCCCCCTCACCATTGCCAGGTGAGGACTATGCTCTCTTTCACAAGGACACTGACTGGTCCTAATGCCAAGCCTGAAAGATAGGTTTACCTGCAGCACTCGGCTCATCCACTGGAAGCTGTCTTCCTCCGAAGCATCAGGCCGTTGCTCGGCCACCACTACAATGCGCTCATCGTAGAACACCGGCACTGAGAACACGGCGATCCTGAGAGGGAGAGAACATAAACGCATTACGATAGTCAATCTCTACTGAATTGAAGTAGGCTACTGTATTGGGAGCCATTGGGTGCCAAACTAGGATATGAGGGTACAAGAAGGAAGCAGAACAGTCCTTGAGAAAATTACAAACAGGAGGTAAAAGAAACACAAATCACAGTTAACATATATATAACATTATATATATATATATATATGTATCCCAAATAGTGCGATATAAATATCTGAGATAAGATACCACTTATAGATGAGGACATCAGGGAAAGCTACAGAGGGGATGGCAATGTGAGGGAACCATCCTGTGAAGGGTTAACAGTTTGTAGGCAATGTGCCTGGAATATAAAGTAGAGCAAAGTAGTATAGTTGGAACTAGATCATAGAAAGCCTTCATTCAATCCTACGGTAAAAGATTTATCTTATACCAGGGGTTCTTAACCAAGGGATTTGTGACCTTGGATAGGAAAAAATTACATCTTTATTTTCTCTGATCTTTAACTTTAACTAAAATTTACCATTTCCTTCAGTTATTTAAAACTTTTATTTTGAGAAGGGGTCCACATGCTTCACCAAACTGGCAAGGGGGGTCTATGATCTGAAAAAAGGTTAGAGATTTTTTTTTACAGACAATGGGAAACCCCTGGTCAGGTCTGTACATTAAACTGGCTACTATAGTGGTGAAGCAAAGGATATACTAGAGAAAGTTGAACTCCAGAGGCAGGACAGCCAGTAAGCAGATTAGTTTTATTCTAGTATATACATATGTATATGGGTGTATTTATGTATATGTATATATTTGTTACTGTTGTTAAATATTCCAAATTACATTCATCTGTATTTTTTAAAATTTCAAGTTCCAAATTCTCCCATCCTCCCTCTCTCATCCCTGAAGAAGTCAAACAATACCTTGATTATACATATGAATTTCCATATTAGCCATGTTGTAAAAGAAAACATACACACTCCAAATAAGAAAAAGAAAGTAAAAAGTATCCTTCAATATCCATTCAGAGCTCAGTGGTTAAGATGCTTTTTACCAATTTCCAGGAGCTTAGGATTAGAGATATGGACTTAAATGTCATTTTCATAAAGGTAATGATTGAAGGCACAGGAGAAGATAAAGTATTCCTATTCAAAGGCTCCTCATATTCTGTCCACTCTTTTCCTTCTCTCCCAGTTAATCTATTTAATATTAGACTGAGCCTTGGGACACAGTTGCCTGAGGTTTGAATAAGTACATTAAATATGTTTCTCTACAATTAGCCAGATCCCAAGAATTCACTATCCACTACCAAGACTGTTAGGCAGGGCCAAGAACTCATCACCAACACCATGTTTTTACTCTGCTTCCTGGCCTTGTTCTTGGTCAGGGACTGATCTTCAAATCAGACCACCATGCTGCCTTATAGCACCACAGAGAATTCCAGAAACTACTTGTTATCTATTTTGTTTTCATCTTCTATCTTCTTGGAGGGCAAGGACAATTTCTTAGGATTACAGAAGCCCAAATTTAGAGCTGAAAGGGACCTTGGAGACAACCTAGTCCAGCCTCCTTGGAGAGATGAGGGCGGTAGTCTTGCCCAAGGAAACACAGGAAGTAAGGTAAGGGCAAAGTTTACCTGACTCCAATAGTAGTGCTCTGGCCTCCATACTCTGTTGCCTTTTACTTTCATTGTTGTAAAGGCAAAAGGCATCCCTACTCCCTAGCATAATAATACTTGGAACATTTTTGTTGTTCAGTCTCCTCAGTTTCTTTGTGACTCTGTTTGGTGTTTTTTGGACAAAGATACTAGAATGATTCGCCTTTTTCTCCAGTGGCTTGAGGCAGACAGTGGATTAATGACTTGCCCAGGGTCACAGAGTTACTAAGTGTCTTGGGTTGGATCTGAAGCCAGGAAGATGAGCCTTCCTGACTACAGGCCTGGTGTGCTATCCACTGTGCCACCTTACTGTCCAATTTGGAATATTTACCTGTTCTTAATAAATGCTTGTTGAATTGAATTAAAGTGAAAGCCTGAAATCTCCAGGTTTGAAGAGTAGGGAAAGCCCAGAGGATAGCAAAACGCATCTGGGAGGAAGGAGTGGTCAATAGAGTCAAAATCAAACGATCTTGTCTACGGTCTTTTGGCAACGTTGATACTGCTGGTCAGACCCCCCTTTGCTGGACTTTCTCTTCCTTGGGCTTGCTCATCTTCTTCCCATTCCCCAAGTGTACAGATCTTTGAAGGCTTTATGCTAAGCTGCCTTTTCTCCTCTGGATGAAATTCATCTCTTGGGGATCTCTTCTGTTCTCATAAGTTCAAATGTCAGCTACATGTAGACTAAAGGAGGCAGTTAAAGTTGTTTAGTAGATAGAATGCTGGGCCTAGAGCCTGGAAGACCCACATTCATCCAACCTCAGACACTTACTAAGCTATGTGACCCTGGGCAAGTCACTTAACCTCTGCCTGCCTCAATCCCCTGGAGAAGGAAATGGTGAACCACTCCAATATCTTTGCCATGAAAACCGCATGGACAGCATGTTTCACTGGGTCATGAAGAGTCAGACTATTAAACAACTAAAATGACTGGACAACATACAGATTGAATTCCAAATCTTTCCCATGAATGTGTTTCCAAATATCTCAAATTTAACATAACCAAAACTTGTTTCCTAGTTACCCATGGTTGAAAGCCAAGTCATTCTAAACTCTTCTCCCCCTAACTCTCTCTATATCCAATCAGTTGCTGAAAACAATAGATATCACCAAATATTTCCTAGATCTGATCCCTCCTTTTTCATTCATATTGTCATCATTAGACTTACTGTAAAGCTTCAGGCATTACCCCTCCCCCCCAATCCCACTGCCCTCTCTTTTCAATCCATCCTTCACATTGCTGTGAAAATAATTTACCTAAGGTACAGACAGATATGACCATGTCTTTCCCATACTCAAAAATCTAGTGCCTATAGGATAAAACTTAGGTTTCTTCTTGATCTAGTATTTTATAGCTACCACCTGCCTACCACCTTTTCAGTCTTAGTTCCTTTTATGTTCCAGAAAACTGGACTAATATTTTCTTGAATTCAACATGCCATCTTCTGTGCCCTTAGGCATTTCCTTCTCATCCCTGCTTAGCAGAGTCCTTTTATTTTCTTCAATAATAATAGCTAACATCTCAAAGAAAACCTTAGGTGCTATTTCCTCAATGAAACCTTTCCTGAAAGTGTTCTTTTCCTACCTCAATTGTTTTTAAAGCATAAAATTTTAAAGTATGAATCTTTCCTCCCCCTAGGACACCTCTCTAGATTTCTGACATAGAATGAAATATCTCAAAAGGTATTTTGCATTTTTTATTTCTACCTCTTATTAATATGGCATCTTGCATGTGAAAGGTATTTAATAAATGAATGGTAAAGTGAATTGCTTCAGAAAGTTCAAAAAAGAAGTTTAAAAAAAAGAAAGAAAAGGCCATGGATTTCACAATAATATGTCTCCATATTATATGGAGACATATTATGTCTCCATATATAGCTGTGTGTCACTCAAGCCTGTTTGCCTTAGCCCTTACCCTCCTACCCTAGAATTGTTACTAGGCCTGAAAGTAAGGGTTTGTTGTTGTTATTGTTGTTGTTGTTTTTAAAGAAAGAAAAGAACTTCATCTCCTTCACAAGGGGGCCCCTTCCACATTTGTAGTTTCTTTTTGATACTTTCCTACCTTCCTTAGCAGGCCCTGCCCCTTAGCCGGGCTCCCACTCCCTGCCTGGAGGGACCCTTTCCCTGAGCCTTCACTATTTAAGGACATCTGTCAGGGAAATTTACCTCATTATCGCCCACCTGATTGCCTTTCTGGATTTTGTGATCTCCAGAAACTCTTCACTGAAATAAACTCTGATGTCCCCATTGCTTTGGATCATTTCCCTTCATGTCTGCAGGACTTCCTCACGTCCCAGATTTTCAACTTCTTTTTAGTTCTACCTTCCCTTATTAGACTGAACTTCTTGGGGGCAGGGACTAATTTTTGCCTTTTTTTTAAAAGTATCATCGATGCTTGCTACAATGCCTGGCACATACTAGGCACTTATTAAATGCTTATTGGCTATTATGGATCAATGCTTGGTCCCTTTTGTACCTTGCACACTCTGCCTCTTGAGCCTGGAATGATCATTCTTCACCTCTGCCTCCTGGCTTCCTTTACAACTCAGCTCACACCCTACCTTCTTCAAGAGACCTTTCCTGGCCCACTTCCAAGCTAGGGTCTTCTCTCTGAGAGTATTTCCAATCTATCCCATCTATATGTATGTAGTTACTTGCAAGTTGTCTCCTCCATTAGCATGCAAAGAAAGGAATGGAATTCCATTCTCTGGAGGCAGGAATGGTTTTTTGCCTTTCTTTTTATCTCCCACGCTTAGCTCAGTAAACATATAAATACATATTCAGTTTGACTTGCCTTGGGACATAGAATTCAAAATTTTTAGACATATATTTTTCAAAGCTAGTTATTATTTTATGTTCAAAGACAACTTTATTCTCAGAGAAAACCCATTTCAAGCATTCTAGCAAATATTCTTAGCCCTTACATAATGCTCTGGACATATTTGAATATTCTACCACTTACCTGCCTCTATAGACAGTCTTTATTGATTCAACCGCCAATCCAGTTGCAACAATGTCATCAGCATTATGTCTTCGGCCACTAACTATCTGCAACCCATCCATTTTTCCAACCACAAATACAAGGCTACCCTGAAAAGTAAAACACAGCAGCCAATGGGTATCTGACTTAAGGGAACATATGTCTGTCTCATTATATCTGCTTGACTAACAAATGCCTGCTCCAACTAGAAGGCATTCCCATATTTGTTTCTAGGGTAGAATATGAAATGAAAACCTGAAAAATACAAGAGTGATACCATCTAATTTTCCACTTTCGCCAGCTGCACAATTTATTTTCATGATCCAGTCTTAATGTTAGCCTACTTTTGTTCTAAATTCTTCAGGTAACACACTCTTTGGAAAGAAAGATATACAATTATGTAACATTAGTACTAGGAAGAACAAATTCTCTCAGGTGCAGTCTAATTTCTTAGTTGTTTTTTTTAGGACAAAGTCCTTACTTGTGTTTGGAAAGAAACTAAGAGATATTCATTCACATATTGTGCAGTGACCAGTCTGTAGGGTCAAGGCAAATAGTAAAGCCACATGCTAATGTTTTGTGCAGGTCAATCCAGGTGAAGAGAAGCAAGGCATCTCATTTGCATTAGAGCCCCAGAGACTGACTAAAAGGTAATAAAACTATAATCCTTACAGAATTTGAATTATAAAAAAAATTAATCATTGCCCTTCCTGGCCAGTTTTCCTGAGTTTCTCAAACATATTTCAATCCCTGATCATAAAGGGTCATGTTATAATGCACAATAACTACTTTATCATGGTAGTACTTCCTTTATTGCCACAGGTAATTCTTTCACCACCTTCCTACAAATTAGAATGTATTAAATTGAATTTGGCAAGTATAACTGTGTAAAGACATCTCTGAAAAATGGAATATCTTAATTTTATGGAGCCAAATGACCTGGGTTCTATTGAAGCTACTTCAAATAGTAAGTTATATTTCATAATCCCACAAGACTACTAGAATAATTAATTTCATCTTGAACACACAGAAAGCATAAGAACTAAAATATTACTTACTGGACCAACAAATCCAAGCAATCCTGACCGGACAAAGGGTACTTCTCCAATTGGAGAACCTGCAACATTAGTTGGAATCACCTAAAAGGAAAAAGAGAGATGCTGAAAGGTAACACAGTAATTTAAAAAATATATTATTTGATCAGATTTGATCACTGATATAGTACATGTTTTAGTAAAATATTAGTTGTATGGGAAACCACTCCCAGGTCTCAAACAAAATAATATTGTAGAAGGAAAAAATTGGAAGTGTCAATTTATAGATCTTCCAATTACGTTTCTTAAATATTATTTTTCTATAATCAATTCTTTTATTCATTCATTTGTCAATTAGAATTAGGCACATTTTAATTCCATGGACAAAATCCATACTAGAGAATTTAAAAATTTTCATTGCCAAAATCTGGAAGTTACCACATTATCTATAACTGATTTTTCAAAAAAAAAAATGGAGTAAGAATTTTTATTTTTAGGAGGTTAGGAAGAAACTAGGTAGGGGAAATAAAGATTAAGATAGATACCTCAAATGTGTTTTTAGTCACACCAGCAAGTCCAAAGTACATCATTCCTCCTGTTCTGGAGCTGACGCAGATCTCTCCAATTTCGTCTGTTTTGCAGAGGTGGGGTGGTCCATCTGGTTTTACAATGCACATCATCCCTAATGTGTGGAAAATATGGTTCATGAGCATAGATCACCAAATGCCTTAAACTAGCCATGGAAATATTGTCACACTTGAAATGAATACTAATCCATTTGCTTTCATAGGCTCAAAGAGTCATCAATTGAGAGCTAAAAGAGAGACCAACTAAACTATGCATGGGTTCTTAACCAAAGGGTTCATGAAAAGATTTCAGGATGTCTATGAATTTTGATAAGAAGAAAAAAAATCATATTTTTATTTTTCACTAACCTCATCATGGAAATGATCATTTTCTTAAATTATATGTCCTTGATAAATAAAAATAGTATTAACAGTACCTGTGCCTTTGTCACTAATAGAACTCAAAGGTAGTCTAATACATCATAACCGATAAACTCAAAATACTGTTTATGTTCATCCCAACTCTGAAATGTCTATAGTTATTAGGCTTACCACTCTATCATGTAATTGCAATTTTCTTGTCTATAGATTATATTTCTTAATCAATATAAAGTATCCGTTCCAAGACAGAAAAGTGGTAAGGGATAGGCTACTGGTATTAAATTGAAACTCCAGAAATTTGTCCTATCCATAACAAAACAGCTGAGACAGAGATCAAGTCAATACTCCAACAAATAGGATCCCAGTTCTTCCTCACAAATGAGACCACTTCCTTCTTAGAGTACAGTATTCCCTTCAGTGCCTAGCCCTGACCTTTGGTCAATCCAGACATCAGTGAGTGATCTAATTGGTGGACTTCAAACTCTTAGTATGCCCCTGGTCATGTAATGCTACTAAACAATAGGTGGTCATATGGCAATTAGGCCATACAACCCTCCATCTTTGTGCCACCCATTTTATCATCAGATCTGTTTTTATCAGCAAACCCACTTTAGTCTCTTGTTTAGGTGTCCCACCTTCCTTAATAAGGGTTATAAGGGAAGTAATATTGGGAGGAAAGGCTTTTTTTCTATATTTAATATATCATGGGAACTTTCCATGGAGGTTTGCAACATTTGGGTGAAGACCTTCTCCTGTGTCCCTCCATCTCCCCAACTCCCAGTCATGTTGACTAAGCTAAAGTCTAATATAGAACTCTTGGGAAAAAAAAGACTCTTTTTTCTCAGTTATTAAACTATGAAGTATATAACTGGACCCATGACTAGCGATTTCTGATTATTATTTGTTAAAAAAGTAACTGGTCACTATTCTTATAAGATTGCATTAGATTAGAGGATACTAACTAACTAATAAAATAACTAATAAAAACACATTAAACTAGATAATACTGATTAGAACTAATCATAGGGATGAAATTATTGATTTAAGATGGGCAGGGGTCTACTAAAAATTGGTTAGGGGGCTAAATGATTTCTCACAAAATGACTTGTCCAGGGTCACACAGTTAGGAAGTTTCTGAGGCCAAATTTAAACCCAGGACTATCTCTAGGCCTGGTTCTCTATCTACTGAGATACCTAGCTGACCCCTGTATTTCAATGTAAGTGATTTCTTTTGCAATTATATATATATAGGTGATATATAGATCTTATTTTATGCATTTACAAAGATTATTCTGAGAAGAGGTCCATAGGTTTCACTAAATTGACAAAGGGCTCTTTGACACAAAAAAGATTTTTTAAAAAGTCCAATCCCATAATTTTACAGATGTGGAAGAAAAATAACTGTTGAACATCATGAAGGACGTTGAGTAGCAGAACAGGGATCTGAACCTCAGGGTCACAACTCCAAATTTGATTCTTTTACTACTGTAAAAATAATAGCTCAATGAATTGATTATGGATATAAACTGATTAGATACTCTGCTTGCTGTGACTACAAAGTATATTCAGTTTATATCAGTAAACTGAAGCTCATAAGTGAACTTCTCTTTAGGACCAGGCGCAAAGACACTAAGAAGACTCTTGTTATACAAAAATAAACTATTTATTGAGAATATAAAGTTATAAAAGGATTTCTAACTCTAAGGGATTCTAACTCCACCAAATAAAACTCCCTGGTTCCTCAAGGAACCTATTTCTCCCCACCCCCTGTTTCACAGGCTACACTGATCTTTCAGGGTCCGAATAATCCAAATTTTCCCTATTCTTCAATAAACTAACACTATTTAATCCTTATACAAAGTATATAATGCTTAACTTTGTCTCCAAGTTATAAAAATAACAAAGGACATCTGGCTGAGCCTCAGCAAGAACCAAGTTAGGACTCTGAGCCTTAGCTGACTAGGAGTCCAAATCAAAGACTAGGCCTTTCTTTGGTTTTCTCAGAGATAAAACAATTTATGAAACAGCAATAGACAGTCACTAGTGTTTCACTAGTGTTTTGCAAGTTGGAAAAAGAAATCATCAGGTTTTTCCCTCCTTTCCTTCTACTTCAGACAGTGAGGAGGGAGAAAAGATGTCACCTGCACCCAGCACTCCAAGAGAGTGTAACTGTCACTCCCAGAGACCAACTGCCAACTCCCTCAGGGCAACAGCCACACCCATAGAGAGTAACTGCCACAGAAAAACCATTATGCTCTCAACATTTGAAACTAACACTCTGTCTCAGATCTGTTTCAAACTATAATTCTTTCTCAATCCAGCTTCTCTACTTATCTATAAACTAATATAACAAGACTTAATTTCTAATATCATTCTTATACTACCTAACATTTCATTGCCTTCAACCACCACACATAAAATTTGCCACATTCAATCTGTATATCTCACATTTCAGATCTGAGTAACACTGTGTCACTGTTGATGAAAAATGACTGTGAAGTCAACTGAAATTGGGGGTCTGACTGGGTCTTACCATCTTTAGTAGAATCATTCCCAGTTATATTTGTAGTAAATGAACACAAGAACTCCAACCCTCTGGACCTCCAGGAATCAGTAGTTTTCTTCATTTTACCTCCTGCCTTACTTAAGGAGCTGATTTGTCTCCTTTGGGGAAGGTGTGGGGGGCTGGCAGTTTCTACAGTGGTAGTTGTAGAAGGGGTATTTGGAAGAACAATTATCATGACTGTAATACTCCACCCGCACTAGACAGGCACTTTTGACTAGTTCAATGACAACAAGATTCACCAGCAATGAGCACTCATAGATCCATTGGAAGATTTTGTGTTCACAGCCCAAATTAGGATTTCTTAACCATGAATAATTATCCCCACTTTAGAAGCAGGGAAGCAATGAAAACCTAAGTGCTTTGACTGCAGCTGCATTCCACATGACATATAAAGACCAGTTTTCCAGGCTCCTTGTCTTCTACTTTAGCTCCCCATTAGCTCCAGGAACTTACCCTTGAAAAAAATTAGATGATACTGGACTTACCTCCAGGCATTACATGTCCCACATCCTGTACTGTCAGAGCTGAATTTTTATCTTCAGTATTGACACGAATTACCCCATAACTTAAGCCATTCATTGAAAGAATAGCTCGTCCTGGCAAGGGGGCCCCTGGAACTCCAGGTCTGAGAAGAAAAAAACAAATTGATGTGAAGGCCAACATTTTTATCATGGTAGTAAAATATCAGCCCTAGGAAAGAAAACTTGGCATTCTTTCTAATTGAATTACATTAGAAACTCACTGTGTTCTTAAAGAATCACACTCAGAGAAGATAGGGAAGGACTTGAGAAAAGGTGAGTTTTCATTGGGTGTAGGAAAACACTCTCAATTTCAATCTGACAATCATTTATCAAATGCCTACTGAATATAAAGCAACATACTAGATCTAGGAGTGTGGAGGAAACAGCACTAATCCATAATACACACACAGATAACTATAGCAAACAAATCATTGAGATGTATAATAAAATGTGAAATGAGCTTCTAGGAGGAAAATCCATTACTGATTGGTAGAAGTGGGAGAATCAGAGATTTTCTGGAGGAGGAATCACTGAAGTTGAGCTTTAAAGGGGAAATAGAACTTCAATATATAAGGGGGTGGGAAAAAAGTCTCCAGTGAGACAGATCAGTGGGAGTAATGTATGAAAATGGAAATATGAGAATGGAGAAAGAATGGAGATTACTCCAGTTTGGGCAGGAACATTGGGGTAAATGGAAGCCTGCAAGTTGGGGCAGCATCAGAGGGTAAAGGGTCTTGAATGCTAGGCAGGTGCATCTGAATGTTACTGGGCAGGGAATATGAGACACTGAAGGTTTCTGAGCATAGGAGTGACATGCCGACATCTGTAGAAGAAGCCTGGTGGAAATAAGATGGCTTAGAGAAAGAAGAGTATAGATGCGCCAAACATGTTAGGAAGCAATGGAAAGTGTTCAGGAGGATAGTAAAAAGGGCCTATACTAGGACAGCAGACTAAAACAGAAAGAAAGGTATTATGTGATGCAGTTTCCTGACACCTGCTTTAATGAAGAACATTTTGTTTCAAGGCCACAATGACACCTACCACAAAGATAAAATAACCTGGAAAAAAAGCACCCCATTTTAGTAGAAAACTAGATCAGGCATGCACATGTAACTTAATTGTAATGGCAACAGTAAAAAAAGAAATGAAACCCTTTTCTCAGGTAACAATTTGCATAAAAATTCCATCAACAGTTTCCTTTGCATAATACACAATACACTTGGTGTTTTATGCTTATGGGAAATATTAGGCAAGTATTAGACATTTATTTTCAGTTATAACATACAACTTTTTGTTCTGTATTTGATGAACTGAACAGTACCTGCGAATTGCAACAGTCATAGCTTCAGGAGAGGTGGCACAAGGACAAATGGCCTCAGGTTTTAGACCATGGCTCTGAAATAGACTCAGGAAAGCATCACAGGACGATACAGACCCTAAGCAAATAGAATGGATCAATTTTTAAAGCTAAAAATGGTGAATTTCTTAAAAGATTCTAATGAGAAACCAAGGAGATAAATATAGCATATCTGTATTCTAAAGTGCTCTAAATGTACATAAATTTGATGAAAAATTTTTATTAAACCTATAAGGTACGATTATACATTTCAAGGGCAAATTCATAAAATTATATCTCAGAAAGATATGGACATATATTTAAAGGTACAAATGGGTTTAAGTGGTAGTAATCTACCAACCCAGAGAAATGAACTTCAAAACTTTATTTTCTACTTTTTACCTGTAAATAAAGCCTGGTTATGCTAGTATAGTTTCTTTATATTTTAACCTTTACCCCATTTATTACTCTATACAGGAAGATACTATTAGCCATTGGGAGTCTTTGGGTCAGCGCGACCTCGGTATCAGTAGTAGTTGGATTTGAACGGGCCCTCCATAGGCATGACATTTTTCCCTCCAGTTTTGTCAGCTTCACATTCAACTAACCAAGGCAGCCCTCAGCTACAGCTGTGCCCAGATTCTTGAGCAGGAAGTGCACCTCCACAGAAGACTGCCCTAGGTGAGTCCATAGCTCAAATTAGGCTAGCACCTGGTTGTGGAAGGAGTTGTTTAAGATGAAGTTAGAATGGCTCAGGGTACAGTAAATTCTTTAGCTTATAGTGATCCATCCACCATTTCATTTTATCTTCTCTATTGCATTTGTGTTCAGTCACCATGTGTCTGCTTCTACATCTAAGTGTCCACTGTTATTAGACACGATTGGCTCTCTGCTTCTTCATCTGCTCCAAGTACTTGCTCAAGGTAATGATGAAGGAGTGACAAAGATGTTTCCTTCTTTGTAGGCTTCATCCATGGCAATCGTCTCATAGACCCTCTGTCAAAGCCTTCAATGCACTACTGGGGCCTGTCTCTGGGATGATGACTGCCATGTGCCCCAAAGCTTTCAAGGTTCTGAATGAAGGCAGTAGCTCTTGCTCACATCACTGGGACTTGCCACTAGTCACATCACGCAAGATGTGTAGATTCACTGTAGATTCTCTGAGGCTATCAACGATAAACTCATGGCAGCTAGCCGTATCAGGTGACAAACTTGCTCTTGGTGACGGAACTATTTACACTGATGACTGGTATTTTTAGAAATCCATTGGCCTTTATCTTGGACAGATTACAGACACCTGTGGTGATCTCCTCTGAGATGCCTTCAGGAGCTGAGGGTGTATGTTTGGAAGAGAATCATCTTGGATTAATGTGAGTAGTGGCCTGTCCTTGAAGTAGAGGTACTGTTTATCTTTCTACTCCTTCCTGGCATACGTAAAATGACAGTCAGGGAAATGGCAGCTGTTGTATGATCCTGAGTGGAGGAAATGCTGTCACTGGGCTATCATACCTCAGCACTCAGGGCCATCGGCATCTCCATGAGGACAGTTGGCTTCACAGTCACACTGAGGCAGCCAGTGATTCAGGCAACCCTCAGGAACATATAGGCCAGTGACAGCAATCCCCCTCTCTACCATGCCTGGGGACATTTTTTCTGTGACCCGCCCCTTTGCCCAGCAGCCAATGGGAGCACATGGATAGGTGGTTCATAGGTGGGAGTGCTGAAGGGTAATGGAGTGATTGGGCCACTCCTCTCCCCCTCTCTATACTTGCTGATGATTCCTCACTTCACCCAACCCTCACCTAGCAGCCTGATGGGAGCACCCTGTGTGGGGTAAGTAGGGAGAAAGTTGTACCTGGCACTCAGGCTCTAGTAGGGGGACTGGGCATGGCACTTGGTCAGGGGAGTGGGGCCCAGCTCTCCATCTCTAAAAGGTTCACCATCACTGTTATAGACCGAGTATATCTCTTGAAGTTTCATTAAGCAGGTCTCTTATTCTCTACAATGTCAAAGCCTCTAGGTGGCCAGGCTGATATCAACAATTCAGAACGGCAGTTCAAAAATTCTGAGGATCTTTACACTGACAAAAAGACCTGGAAAAGACCACTGAGTAGAGATGTTGAGGACAGGATTCCTAAAGCCAATGCAAAGACAAGTCTAGCAGCAGGATACAATAGGAGGGGACACTCCGGTAACAACCCTGCTTAAAATAACTTAACTGTAGGAGGTAAGATGGTGGAGTGAGAGGAAGCATTTTGCCTAGATTGCTCAGATATCCTCCACAATGATGTAGAAAATGTACCAGAATGAAATCTGATTAGAAAGGGAAAGAAAAAAAATCACAATGAGTCATTTTTCTAGCCCTTGGCAGCAAAGAAGGAAAGAAAAGAAAAAAAAGGAAGGGAAAGAAAAATTAGAGAGGGGAAGGGAGAGAAGAGAAGGAAAGAGGGAGAGGAAAAGATACATACACACATATCTCCATATATGTTTATATTTGGAGAGAGAGAGACAGAGAGAGAGAGAGAGAGAGATAGAGAGAGAGAGAGATAGAGAGAGAGAGAGAGATTGATTTGGACACTAGGTAAAGGGGTTGGCCAGGAGTATGTGTGGCACTGGTGGTAGAAAACATTTCAGTCTCCAGGGATGGTTAAGAGCACTAGGGCAGCTCTGTTGTACATGACCAAGTTCCAGGTTATAGAGGCAGGACAGAGAGGAGCAGTAGCAAGTGAGCATGGGCCCAGGCTATATAATGGGGAAGGAACAAGTTCTGGAAACATAGCTGTGTAGTGCTGAGCCCAGGGGCAGAGTGGCAATGCAGCCTACAGTGGAATAAATGAGTGGGAGGCTTGGACCAAAAGAGAGCTGGCAATTCAATTGCTCTGAATCTACAGAAGCTCCCAATGGGCTAATAGCAACTGAATCTAGCAGCAGTCTACTGAAATACAACCCTCAGAAGCCAATAGACTCAAATCCAAGTCAGAAATCTGCAGGGCTCTGACCAGGAGGACAATGAACCACACTCCTTAGGAGCACTGAAAACAAACTGGTTCCCAGGTTGAGCTATGAAAGCAGAAGAAGGGGGTTCAGGTCACCTTCCCCTGTAGAAGTGGGTAGAGTCCAGCATGAACATAAAGTCCAAAATAAAAAAGGAGGCTGGAATAATGAACAACAAAAGAACATTATAAAGAGCTTCTGTAGTTAAAGGCAAGCTCATGATTCAAATACAGAAGAGAATGACTTGAAAATATCCATATGTAAAGCCTCAAAGGAAAAAAAATGCATTTTGGCTACAATTCAAGAATTCTGAAGGAGGAGGAGGAGAAAAATTACCAAATGAGAGCTTTGGAACAAAGATATGAAAAGAGAATTATCATCTTGGTAAGAGGTATGAAATCTTATTGAAGAAAATAATTTCTTGAAAATTAGAATTGGCCACAAATAAAAGGCCCTGAGATCATGGCCATAACCATGTATTAAGGCATACTATCTCCATGAGACATCAGACAACTGAAAGTCTTAGAAGCTCTGAGCAATACAATGACCAATCATAATTCCAAAGGGTTCATGATGAAGCGAGCCATCTACCTCCAGATAGAGCAGAGAATAATTCAAGAGGGAAGATCAAACTTTATATTCTGTTCTATTCCTTCTTTCTTTCTGGATATGACTAATGCAAGAATTTGTTTTAGACGATTATACATATTTGTAATGTGTTTTGATTTTCTTGTCTTCTGAATGGATAGGGGTGAGGGGAAATTTTAGAACTGAAAATAAAATTGAAAAAATATTATAGCAATGAAAATATCCATTTTGTCTGTATTAATTTAGTCTCATACTTTTTTATTCTAAAAAAATTAATCATACATTTGACAATTAAACCTGACTATTGATAATAAGTTTGTTTATATTAAATAGGCATTAGCCCCACTAAGGTCTGAAATTGTCTGAATGTAAAAAATAGACTCGAATACAGGACTACAATCCCCACAAGCCTTTGCTCCACTTCCCCAGAATGCCTTGTAATCTCACCTGGGCCGAGATCGAGAAGGTATTTAAGCTGATTCAAAGGCTTTTGAGAGGTCTTTTTGGACTTCCATTTTGGAGCAGATGCGGCTCTTTCCATAATGTAGGTGAGGTCTAGGCCTCTGGCCTAGACACGTGTTTTTTCTTATCCTGTATTTTCTTTAATCCTTAATCTTTAATAAATCTCATAAAATATAATACTCCTTGCAGAGAGAAACTAATTTCTATCTGCCTCAGTCTCCCCATATTCCTAAATTTTAATCTTTACAGCCTGAAAAAGGGAAGGACTAGGAAAGTTCTAGTGTATTTCTGATAATCCCCAAACAAAACAATCTCGAGTTTTTTTCAATCAAGAATATCCACATATGATGGATACCAATTTACAGATTATATTGCAACAAAGATGATCTTGGTTGGTGGAGCACTAATTGTTTTTTTTTTTTTAACAAAAGAAGTGAGAGCTGGACTTAAAAATATAATAGGAAAACAAAATAAGGTAGAAGAAGTAAGTTCCAAAAAGCCCACCACAGAACTACGTACAAGGATTAGCTCCATCAGTCACGATTAGCATACGGAGAGAACTCAAGCTCACATCTCTTTGGTCCCGATGTGCCATCATTGCCCAATGCAAATCTCGACATTTAACTAAAGCCACTTTGGCTGTAAGTCAAAAGGGAAAAAAGTTAGTACAGAAAAAAACAAATTCAGTGGTTTATACTCTCTTGACATCAACTTCAATTTTAGGGCTTACAGCTAACAATTAATGAAGGTTCAAAGTTGTTTTGGAAAACACTATTCAAGAAAATTGAGTCTAGTGCTTACAGATGTGTAGGGTACCACAGTCAAGAGGACTCATTGGTCAGGAGGAGATGACTGCTACTAAAGCTTCTATGCTAATCACAGTATTACAAGCAATGCAACTTTTTTCAGCTCGATACTTCTCTGTAAGGACTTAACTTAAGGTGTACTCCTCTCAATTTATGGACAAAGAAGTTGAGGAAGGGCACGTAAATAATTTTCTCAAGCCTACAGTCATTAAACTTTTAGCCAAACTGGCACATCACTATATGTTACATATCACTAGGACCATATGCCATCGGCCTTGCTCCCCATCCTCCAAAACCATAGCCAAAATAACCAATGACTATTAAACTTTAGAAGTTTAAAGACGAAAAACTTGAGAAGCTGTGTTTGACACGACCTTTGTGAGTGTGGACTCTCTGGACCCAGGACAGGGGACAGGTCTTCATCACTGAGTAGGGAACACTAATTGTGTGCATCTTATTCATTACATTCTGAAAGCAAAGAAAGAGACAAAAGAAATAACATTAACCACTGAGCATGAGAGGGAGCATACCGCAAGTGACAAAAGAGACAAATCCCAAATGTAGAGTAGGAAAAGAGATGAGGCGAGGCTTTGCGAGATCGTTCTTTTAAGCCAATAGTCTACATATGGCGTTCATAGTGTCTTTCAGGATAAGAGCCATCACAGCAGATGGGATTTTTATTTCTGTCTCTAAGCTCTCCTCTGTGCTGTGCTCTTACATAAAGGATATAGTTGGGCCCATAACCAAGTCACAGCAGCGATACATTCCTCTTTATTTTCATTAACATTTACATTGTACATCTGAATAAAATGCCATTAGAAAATAGAGGGGTTCTCTAAAAGCACTGTTTTAAATTAAACCCACCACTGTTGGGATAGTAATCCACAGCAACAAATCGAATGGAGTGGATTTTAAAATCCCGTTAATCAGTGAAGGAGTAGGTTTATTATTTTTATATATTATTTATTATTACTCTGACTCAGAGTAGCTTACCGCAAATATGCCATGCCACAGTCCAGCATCCTTTTTGATGTCCAATACATTTACTATGGTTTCCCCTATAATGGAAAAGTCAGAGTGAAAAATGTGAAGGCAGATGATACCTTCAAAGTGAAAAATCAGTGAGTGCTGATTGATGGCAAGAGTACCCCTTGCCCCAACTCAAACGACTCTTTAACTGAAAGCACTACAATTGCCTCCATTTCAGAGTAGAAGGCTTGGGGTTCGAGGGCCTGTAGGCAATCCTTCAGGAGGCCTCAAGTTGGTCTGTGATCACAGGGTGATAATCCCTGTGCTTGTTAACTATTCAGTAACGGCAACCTAGTCAGTATTTCACACAATCTGGTATCGGCCTGTCCACATGACACAAATCACCGCCACAAACCCTCTCTCTACCTCTCACTAACTCTTTCTTGTTTGGCTTGGATTAAGGATCTATGACTCGCCCTCCAAACTTACAAATGCAGTGGCTCCTTACTGAGGGTCAGATGTAGGCAAAGCTGTCGTGCAGCCATAAGGAGAATTAAGCGAAAACTTTTCTTTTTGCTTCACTAAATCTCTCAAAATTATTCACATCTGGCCAATCCAGAATCCTCTTCTAAACTATCACATATTCAGAAAAACAAACCCACCATGTGAAGCAAGACAAGAAGGGGTCGAACACTGAAGCTGCTCAGATTATAATTATCGTACTCTAAATGTGGCCATTCAGAGGGGCCTTACTGAACACTTCTGTGATCACATGAATACACTGAAAGTAAAACAGTGGGGGCAGCCCTGGAATGGGAGCTCACCCTCAGAATAGTTGCAGGCCTGTGACAGGGCTTGGCAGTGAGACAGCATGGCAAGTCGGGACACTGTGACTCCCATGACACTCCCTTCCTTGCTTGTCTTGTACTGAAAAGAAAAACAAAACAAAAACACCACGGCAGAATTAAAGAATGATTTCTAACTCGGAAGTCTGTAAAGCCGTAAGAGTTTATTTTTGCTTAAAAGTGTGACACAAGGGGGCAGGTAGGTGGCTCAGTGGATTGAGAGCCAGGTCTGGAGATGGAAGGACCTGGGTTCAAATCTGGCCTCAGACACTTCCCAGCTGTGTGACCCTGGCAAGTCACTTCACCCCCATTGCCTAGCCCTTACCTCTCTTCTGCCTTGAAACCAATACACAGTGTCAATTCCAAGCAGAAGGTATGGATTAAAAAAAAAAAGTGCGACACAAGCAACTACAAGACTCCCTACAAGTGGGCTTTGATTTTTCAGTTCAATCTAAGTATCCATCAAGATACAGAATGTGGTTTTTAGAAAACAAGGCAAGCACAGAATCCCTGTGGTGGCGGCATGAGCCTCTTAGATGCCATCTAGTCCGATGTTTGTGGTTTATAGATGAAGAGCCTAAGGTTCGGAGAAGTGAGTGGACTGCTTTGGCAGCTCACTCTACGAGTCTACAGCTCACTGCTCTCCCCATTAGCCTGTGAGGTACCTCAGAAGAGGGACCCTGTGGCCTTTCCTTGTTCCCGAGTGCTTGGCACAGTGCCTGGCACAGAGCAGCATTTAAATGCTTGCTGTCAAAGCTCTACATTAAATTTTGTCAGTATCCGTACCCCTAATATTCTCTCATTCCATTTACTTTTTCACTTGGAAGCTATTTCACTCAGTCACCCTTCCTCCAATGCCCATTGTTACAGATGAGAAAGCTAAAGGCCTAAAGAGCTTAAAGTGACTTGTGACTGTAAAGTCACAGAGATAGTAAGTTATCAGGGCAGGACTTGAATTCAGGCCCTCTCATGCTAAACGTTTTCTCTACACCATATAGATTCCCCTCCTTTATTTTGCTTCTTGGTTGCTTTCTAAACAATTAGAAACAGTAGAACCACCTCCTACTCACTCCCTCTACTTCTCACCTCAAACCTAACTCTGTCCCTGAGGTTCATCATGGGACGGACAACTGCCATTACAGGCTTCGGCATGTGAATTCCATGTCCCCCAGCTGGGAGGGTTTGGGTGGGTTACTGTTTTCTATCACCAGAGAAGGAGGAGGGAAGAGGGACTTCAACAGATCCACCAATAAAACCCTTTCTCATTTCAGTTAGACGGACATTGGACACAGAAGTGGAAAGCTGCAACTTCTAATATTGAGACTCCTACAAAATGAGTTATTTTTTGGATGTTTATTCATAGTGATGGTAGAAAGTTTGGCAACATTTCTGAACCTGTTTTAGAATTTACCTCTATGTAGGCAGGTTCTGTGCCAGCAGGTGAGATGTGCGGCTGCCAGTCTTTAGGTGATTTGGAAAGATATTTGGAATCTGTTACAACCCACTTGAGACGGGGCCAACCTAAATCAAATCCAAAGAAAGCAATTAGTGGTTTTGGTTGATCAGAAAATAGTTGATACTCGACTGGATTTCTTCGCAAATCTAGATTCTTTCCCCTCCCCCCACCAGTGTAATTAATTTCAATTAAGTCCAGATTCTTACCTGTTAAACGGATACAAATTTAGTAAAGGGCTGACTCTGCGATTTGACAAGAGAAGATTGCCTCTTTCATGAAAAAAAAAAAAGCAAATTTCCTTCTCGCTGCTTATCTTTATACGAAATGACTCGGAGCAGTACACTGCCATATGTACCCTTTAGTCATGAGATCATGAATTATAAATGAAAGAGACCAAAGAGGTCCAAAACTTTCACTTGTCCAATGTTACACACTTAGTTCATGACAGGGTAGGAGCCAGTTCTCCCTTTAGTAAATATTTTCTAATAAATGTTTCTTGTTGAATTAAGCACTTAATGTTTGCAGAAGTCTCCTCAACAATGGGTAGGGTTACTAGAGGTACATGGGAATTACTTGAAACAAATGCTAAACTTGATACGGTTTCATTATGGGGCAGCAGTGGTCACATATAAGATCTGGGAATGTTCATTAGATGATAAGGACATTTCCCCAAAATATTTTGGGAGTGTTTTTTTACTTCTAGTGAACCTCAAAGACTTGTTCCCATTGTTGAAAATTGACAAACACATTACTATTCTGAGAAATAGAATTTTTCAAATGGAATGTTAATAAATGTTAAGATATTTTACAAATATAATTTTCTATTATGACATAAACTTGAATGAATCAGAAGGTATTAGAGGACCATGAAGCCCCTACCTATTTCAGACAACCTAATAACCCTGTACTTTGTTCTTTTTTCTACAATAAATTTTATGATCTATTTTTTATTGATCCAACAGTCACTTTTGAATAACTATCCCTCTTGTCTAGGACCTTCCCTCAAAAAACATTAAGTTAAATCATCTAATAATAATTATTGCAACTGACAATACATGGAATGCCCCACTTTTTGTAGTTTATTGTCTTAAAGGAAGGAAGGGTATGTTTTGGAATTGAAGATCCAACACTTTCTATGACATTTAATTTGGATTTTGTTACCTTTTAATGCTATCTTAACTTATGGCTGACATCTATTATCATACCACATAACAGAAGAGCTGGGAACAAACCTGAGAAAGCCATATAGTGCAGCCTATACATAACCATATAAATAAGAATTCTTTGTATAGCTGGGCATCCTGGCTTTGCTGGGAGAGCTCCAGGAAAGGAAAATTCACTACTGTAAAAATGAAAGGCAAACTGTAAAAATAATGGGCAATGAATTGATTATGGGTAATAAACTGATTTAGATACTTTGCTTGTTGTGCTTACAAAATATCTTCAGTTTATATCAGTGAGGTGAAAGTATATAAGTGAACTTCTCTTCAGGTCCAGGTGAAAGGACACTAAAGAGACTTGTTATAAAAAATAAAATAATTATTGAAAATATAATGATGAAAAAGGATTTCTAACTCTTAAGGGATTCCAACACCACCCAAATACAACACCCTGGTTCTTCAAGGAACCTTTTCTCCTGTTTCCACAGGCTACACTGATCCTTCCTGATCTGACTAACCCAAATGTTTACTATTCTAAATAAACTAACACTATTATCCTTATAATTCTTAACTTCAGCTCCAAGATATAAAAATAACAAAGGCTACCATGGTTGAACTTCAGCAAGAACCAAGTTAGGACTCTGAGACTTAGCAAACTCAGAGTCCAAAACAAAGACCAGGTCTTTCTTTAGTCTTTTCAGAGTTAAAACAATCTATAAAAACAGAAAAAGATAGATACTAGTGTTTCCTAAGGAGGGAAAGGAAAACACTTAGCTCCTTCAGGTCTTTCCCTCCTTTCCTTGTACCTCAGACAGTGAGAGAGAGGAAAAAGATGTTACCTCCTCCAAACCCTCAGAAAGAGAGTCTGACTCAGCCAACTGCCAGAGATCAACTGCCATACACAAGAGAGCAATTGTCACAGAAAAACCATTAAACTCGAAACTGACACTGTCTCAGCTGTTTGAAATTCCGATTCTTTCTCAATACAGCTTCTCTACTTCTTATCTCTAAACTAACATAACAAGACTTAAATTTCTAATATCCTTATACTACCTTCCATGAGAGCCTATTCAATTTCTTGACAGCATGGATCAATAATCAACAAATATTTATTGAGCACTTAGCAGTGCCAAGCATTGTGATCCAAGTACAAAGAATGAAACATAATCTATTCATAAGAAGCTCATATTTTAATGGAGGAGACAAGGACATGTGTATACATATATAGCACAAATATAAAGCAAAAGTAGCTAAATACAAGGTTTGGGAGGGAGGGTCCTGGCAGCTGCAAGGCTCAGGAGAGGCTTCACTTCATGTAAAAGATGGTGCTTGATTTGTGTCATACAGGAAGAGAGGGACTCTTATGAAATGGGCTTAAAGATAAATATTCTGTCCTAGAGGCAAAAGGAAACTAATGGAGTTGACTGAATAAGGGAATCACATATTCAGATGTCCAATTATGGAAAATCACGTCATGTCAAAAGATGAGAGGCTTATGACAGGGATACTAAAGAAGAGACTAAAGCAGTAATCTCGGAAGGAGGTGAAATAGGCCTGAAGTTGTGTGAGTGGAGAAAGTCACATTTGAGAGTTTTCTCACTCCTCTGAAACTTGTGCCTACCATTCATGGCTCCATCTTCTCAGACAAGTAAGACAACTTCCATCCCCCTTTTACATGATAGCTTATCAAAAACTTTAAAATGTTTCTCTTTTCTTCCCTAAGTCTTTTCTTCTCTGGACTAAATATCTTTCCTTTTTGACTTAATCTTTATATGGAATGACCTTAAGGTTAATGATCACTGTCTTACACAGGCCGTGTCTCCAATTCTCAATGTCATTGCTTAGAGTATGACTCCCTAAAATGAATAAAATTCACCAGATGCTATACTTCTCTAGTTCAGAACACTCCTTTTTCAATGCAACCTAAAGTACTAATATTGACTTTTTGGCTACTATAATCACTTCTTAAGGAAGTCTCGAATCTCTTCAGACATATATCTAGCTCTGTTTCCACCATCTTAAAATTGTGAAACTGACTTTCTGAACAAAAGTGAGTTTTTCTACTCACCTTTAAACTGTACAATTTCTCCATTCTGAGTTTTTGGAAGCCCCTTCAGACAAACTTCACTGGTGAGAGCTAATGTCACACCACAACTTCCCAGCAAGAAGCCAATCTGCTGTCCTCCAGCATCCTGCAGAGGGAATAACAGCATCACCGTCAGAGAGACAAGAAATGGCCATACACTTTCTAAAAATCCAACCCATGGTAATTCCATGTCACTTGGGAGCTTATAGTATGAATACACACTAGAATCTGTCACTGGATTAGAATTTTAGGACAACAACCTTCTTACACAGTTAGAAAATACTATCTTCTGGGTAATAAATTAAACATTTAAACCAAACTGTTCCACATTGCTGAAAATTAATCCTAATTTTGCCAATGTTCCCATTTATTCATGGATCAAAAATGATGCTCTTGGAGACAGCTGGGAGCTCAGTGGATTGAGAGCCAGGCCTAGAGACGGGAGGTTTTAGGTTCAAATCTGGCTTCAGACTCTGTGACCCTGGGCAAGTGACTTGACCCCCATTGCCTAGCCCTTAGCACTCTTCTGCCTTGGAACCAATACATAGTATTGATTCTAAGACAGAAAGTAAGGGTTTAAAAAAAATTATGCTTTTTCAATATGACTTGAGATAAATGCTAGAACTGCTCACTAAAGGACTAGTTTTCCCCAACATTGCAGTAAATTAACCAATCTATAATTATTTGTTAAATGCTGAGAGTTGTGCTGGTTGCTCAAGATAGCAAGACATAAATCAAATAGTAACTGTGTGGGGCAGCTAGATGGCTCAGTGGATAGATTGCCAGACCTGGAGATGGGAGGCCCTGGGCAAGTCACTTAATCCCAAGACCTTACTAATCATCTTCCTTGGAACCAATAATTAGTATTAAAGTTAAGGGTTTAAAAAGATTTGTATGAAAGTATGTTTTATATGATAATACGGGTATGGCCCAGATCAAATTGCTTACCATCTCTGAGTGGGAGGAGGAAAGGGGATGATTTGGATCTTATAATTTTGGAAAATGTATATTGAAAATTATTATACACGTAATTGAGAAAGTAAAATATTTCTGAATTTAAAAAGAGAAGACACAAAAAATTAAAATAAACTATAATTGCTTGCATAGGATGTACTTTGCAAACCTTCAAGTGCTATGTAACTACTAGTAATTAGTAGTAGTTACTATTATTACTGAAAAAGTCCAGTGTATCTCAGGATACTTTGATGAGTCAGAGGTGCAGGACAGGAATAGCAGTGATTTTCCCTTCATTTAGCTTATAAACACATGTGACCCAACGCTTACCCACTGTGTCTTGGATTTCCAATCAGAAGGCTTAAATTAAAAACTTTCCCCTACAACCCACTCTGTGCATGGCTTTGGACAAATCTCTTAACTTCCAGGAACCTTGGCACACCCAATTGCAAAATGAGAAGGACCAAAAAGTTCTTTTACAGCTCTTGACCTGTGAATTTATGGAAAATCTGTTTCCATAACTTGTCAGTAAGAGGGAAGTCTCAAGAAACCCGTCAGAGAGTAAGCACTTTGCTCTCAAAATAGCTAATGAGTGTATTCTTCAAAATAAATGTTAATGTTTTCTTATCCCTATCATACCATCATGCCCTTTAGCTTTGACAACATTACCTTTCTAGTGAGAGGCACCTCTATGGGTACAGGGATTACTTCTGCTAGGAGACATCCATAGAAAGCCACCATGAACATGACAGGGTCATTGTTGGGATAGACCAGAGCCACCTAAATCATGAGGACATTTAATTAGAAGGAAAACAAAGGCAAAGTTCTCAACAACATACTTTAGAGTGTCAGATGGCTTATAATGCAAAGATTCAAATGCAAATAGTAACCTCTTTATTCTGGAGGAAACTAGCTAACTAATATAATAGAGCAAAATACTTGGAAGCATTCTGTCCTTCCTATGATTACATAAGTAGCAATTTTGATGAACAGTAATGAAACTGTACTTTTCTGATCCTGTTCCCAAGATAGGCTAAATGTAAAAACTGTTCTTAATGTTAAGCATTAATAGATACTGATAGTAACAGCACATGACAATTTTATAAAAAGTTTAATAGCAATGACATATTCCCTCCTATAGAAAAAAGTCCATTCTACTGGGAAAAAATTCTTCTGAGAATTTAGTGATCACCCTGTAGATTACTGAATTAGAGTTACAGAACTGGGTTGTTCTAGGCACAGATTTTGTTTCTCAAATGCCTCTCACCACATTAAAAAAGAACTTTTAAGAGCTTAATCCAGTGATCTTTTCGATGTTCTTCAAAGGTTCAATCTTGGGTTCATGTTCCTAATGGAAGCTTGAGATGAAGTTGTATAATTTCAAAATATTTAACATTAACAGAAACTTATATTTAGCTGCCAAGAAATTAACACCTTTTAAAACCACCTCAAATTCAATGAATATCCAAGTTAAAATGAGACATTTTTAATCCAAAGGTGTATGAAACATTTTTAATTTGGCTTTTCTTAGGAAGTAATATATAAAACAGAAAGAAAAAAAAAGCCAATGGGAAACTGACAAAGGTTTTTGGGTCTTACTAAAAATAAAATGGTAGTCTAATTGCTATTTCTTCTAGTATAAATAAGTATCAAAGTTCTGTTTGAAGGTGGTTAGGCTGTGAGAAAGATTTCAGCTCTTCTTTCTTTATTGGTCTGGCTGCCTAATTCTTATCTGATTAGCATCAAAAGATGGACACAAGAAGCAAAAAAAAAAAGGCTGTAAAAGGTCATCATTTCCCACTACAATTACACTATAGTATTGTGTGTAGAAGATTGGCTGCAAACAGTTTTCATGATTCTAAAAAGTAGTAACAGAAAGCTCAACATTAACGAATTTCTTTTTCTGAAAAGTAAACTCTCTTGATACTGTTTTTTGAAAAAATATCACTGTCCCTTCCATGACTCCACCAACATTTCTCTTGTTTTGAAGAAAGAAACAAAAACCCAGACATTTTGAAAATTACCCTGTCTCCAGGTTTTAATACTGGCTCATTTTTTGTCCCCAGTTTATTAAGCAGGGTGTAGGCCAACTTGAGGCTTCTGCTCCATAATTTTCCTGGAAAGGAAAAGACAATTTTAGACTACATAGGCCAAGCTCATCTCTGGGGCTTAAACAATGTAGTTATCACATTAAAAAAAGCCATGGCAACACTCCTGTGGAGGCACTGCATAGGCCAGGGATGGGACAAAAAAACAAATTCCAGCATCATTCAATTCAATCAAACAAAAATGTATTTGGTCTGCCAGGTAGAATTCTAGAGGCTATACAGTAACAAAACCAAAAAAGTTCCTTCCTTCATGGAACTTATGTTCTACTGGTACCAAAGTTTCTAACAAAAAAGTGGCACTTCATGATTTAGTTATCATTGTCTCTATTATTTCTCATGTACAAATTTCATCTGTCCAATAAGACTCTCTACCTGAGGGAAAGGACCTCAGTTCATTAGAAGTATATCTGAATTTTTTTAAATGCTAATTTTATTGCAATAATTTCTCTTTATGACATTAATTTTCAATGTATTCTTCCCTAACAGCCACATTTTCTAAGCATCTCTTGTGACAAAAAATAAAGGACAGTCCATCTGTTGGGAGGTTTTATGTAACTGCCTTTCTTTGTTACAATGGAGGGATTATTGCAACAGTGGGGAAGAGGACAGCTAGAAATGACCACTAAAAAAAAAATTGTATTCTTTAGAGAGCTCTGTAATTACATTTTTATAAATCTCAAGGATTTTGGTAGATTGACTTCCAGATATTTTTAGGTATTTTATGAATATTTTGACTGGGATGTCCCTTTTGATTATATCCTTCTTGCTTTTGCTGTTTATTTCTATGCATTGACGTTGTATTTTCTTATTTTGCCAAAGCTAGAAACAGCTTTGATTACTTTCTTAGCTGATTTTTCTGGAGTTTTAAGAGACATCGTGACATTATCAAATAAGAATGATTTTTTATCTTTATCAATGTTTATGTAGTTCAATTTTTAATCAATCTTTAATCTGATTTTATTGATATCACTAGACTTTTAAATGTCAATTAACAGTGGGGAATTTACTGGGAAAGCCTCTAGTTTTTCCCTCTTGCAAATAATGTTAGTTTAGAGCTTTAGATATAGCAAAAATTCCTATAAGTTAACTATTTTATCAGAATATTATCAATGTTGCATTTCTACCATTACATATTCTTTCTCATGCTAAGGACATTAGCTGTTAGGAAATGTTTCCTCCCATGCTATCAAGCCTCTGTTGAGTTTTTAGATATTGGCAGGCCTTCAACTACTACAGTGGAAAATGGAAACACTTGACAATATACTTAGCACTAAACAGCCAATTACCTAATTTGAAAGGGCTGCTGACATACCAAAGTCAGTAATTGTTGAATATCAAGCTAAAAACATTGTATTTTTTCTTGCAAACCTTCTACCATATGTAATTCTAGAAGACCATTTTGCTAACAAGCTCACATATCTTATTATACACCAGAAGGAGGAAAACAAATAGGAATTGGAATCTTTTAAGCTCACCATATGTTAGAGTATAAACTGGCTTCCCGGTAACGTCAAGTGCAGTTAGACAAGGACATTTGGCCTGAGTGGTCCCCCACCGTTGCAGTGCTGATTCTAGAGCAGGGGGCCAGTTACAGATGACTCCCAAAGGCTCTCCCTTCACAGGAGTCATCTGACGTCCTTCTGGTTTGGGCTGGTTTGGGTCTGGCTGAGGTACTATACAGAAGGAAACAATGTTAAAAGGAAACATGAAAGCACCATATACTACTCATGAACTTTAAGATCATTTCCAACTGAAATTTTTTTCTCATGAAATCTGAGTTAGAAGAATCTTTTAAAAATAGCTAATTCAAGAATGAGAGGAGCAGAAACAAGAAAACATTGTACACAGAGACTGATACACTGTGGTACAATCGAACATAATGGACTTCTCTACTAGCAGCAATGCAATGATCCAGGACAATCCAGAGGGACTCATGAGAAAGAACGCTATCCACATCCAGAGAAAGAACTGTGGGAGCAGAAACAATGAAGAAAAACAACTGCTTGATCACAGGGTTCAATGGGGATATGACTGGGGATATAGACTCCAAATGATCGCCTTAGTGCAAATATCAATAATATGGAAATAGGTCTTGACAAAAGACATGTAAAACCCAGTGGAATTGTGCTTTGGATATGGGAGGGGGTTGGGGGAGGGGAGGGAAAGAACATGATTTTTGTAATCCTGGAAAAATGCTCTAAAATTAATCCATTAAATAAAAAATTTAAAAAGCTAATTCAATTAGTACTTGAACTAGTATTTGTAAAGTTAAGATCTATAAACAAGTGGTTTGGGAGCTCTTACTTGAAAACTTTCAAGTGATATATAACTTATTACTTTTGGAGGTAACCCACTGTTTGCAATACTTGGTTTTAAATTCACTTTGGAGGTTCAATTGAATTTCAATATTTACTGTCTATTGTGTGGCAAGATACTATGGCTATAGATATATTTCAAAGGAAGTCTAATTTATTAATTTCTCTGTAAAAACATTCAATTTATTTTAAATGATATCATGGAAGACAGAAGTTATTATGAACAACTATATTATCAACTGGTAAGCATATACACAATAAAATAAATCATCTCTTTTCTCAAGGATCTAATAATACTTTACTGAAGGAGATGACATATACATACTAAGCACATACAAACTAAATACATAAAAAATTCAGGGTAGTTCATTGAGAAAGAGCATTATCAAGGGCATGGGGGAAAGGGAAGGATCAGGAAATACTTCAATTAGTAGAATTTGAGCTAAAGCTTGAAGCCAAGGATCTTAGAATGTGGAGGCGAGAGGGAGTACATTCCAAGCATGGCAGATGAAGTAAATAGTCTGGAAGTCCTTGGCCAAAACTTAATGAGCAATGAGGTATCTTGATCAACAAACAAGATCAAGAGGTTCACAGCAAGTAAAATAGATAATTCTGATTACATAAAATTAAAACCTTTTGCACAAGCAAAACAAAACAAATTGATGTAAAATTAAAAGAAAATCAGGAAATTGGAGGGAAAATCTTTGCAATAAGTTTCTCTGAAAAATTTCTCATTTCTAAGATACTACAGGTAGCTTAGACAAATTTACAAGGAAAAAAAACCTATTCCTCTGAACTTTGTACATTAGCTTTTATGATAAAAAAATAAATTCATAAATGGTCAAAAGATATGAATACAGTTTTCAGAGGAATAACTTCAACTTATCAATAGGCATTTAAAAATGCTCTAAATTATTAATAGAGTAATAAAAATTAAAAAAACTCTAAGATGCCACCTTGGATCCTATCAGAGATTGGCTAAGATGACAAAAAAAGAAAAGTGACAAAAAGAAAATGAAAATGACAAAAGAGGCTGTGAGAAAATGGAGATTGTACAGTAATGCACTATTAGTGGAGATATAACCTAGTTTGACCCATCTTGGAAAGCAATTTGGAACTATGCCCAAAAAGCAATTAAACTGTGTGCTTTTTTTTTTAAACATTATTTTATTTGGTCATTTTCAAATATTATTCATTGGAAACAAAGGTCATTTTCTTTTGCTCCCCCCACTCCCATCTCTCCCATAGCTGGCGTGTGATTCCACTGGGTATCACATATATTCTTGATTCGAACCCATTTCCATGTTGTTGGTATTTGCATTAGGGTGTTCATTTAGAGTCTCTCCTCAATCATGTCCCCTCAACCCCTGTAGTCAAGCAGTTGCTTTTCCTTGGTGCTTTTACTCCCATAGTTTGTCCTCTGCTTCTGGATAGTGTTTTTTCTCCTAGATCACTGCAGATTGTTCAGGGACATTGCATTGACACTAATGGAGAAGTCCATTACGTTCGATTGTACCACAGTGTAGCAGTCTCTGTGTACAATGTTCTCCTGTCACTCTCTCTGCTCCTCTCACTCTGCATCACTTCCTGGAGGTTGTTCCAGTTCACATGGAATTCCTCCACTTTATTATTCCTTTGAGCACAATAATATTCCATCACCAACATATATCACAATTTGTTCAGCCATTCCCCAATTGATGGGCATCCCCTCGTTTTCCAATTTTTTGCCACCACAAAGAGCACAACAATGAATATTCTTGTACAAGTCTTTTTCCTTATTATCTCTTTGGGGTACAAACCCAGCAGTGCTATGGCTGGATCAAAGGGTGTCTTTTATCGCCCTTTGGGCACAGTTCCAAATTGCCCTCCAGAATGGTTGGATCAATTCACAACTCCACCAGCAATGAATTAATGTACCAACTTTGCCAAATTCCCTCCAGCATTCATTACTTTCCTTTGTTGTCATGTTAGCCAATCTGCTAGGTGTGAGGTGATACCTCAGAGATGTTTTGATTTGCATCTGCCTGTTCATGTCCCTTGCCCATTTATCAATTGGAGAATGGCTTGAATTTTTGTACAATCGATTTAGCTCTTTATAAATTTGAATAATTAGACCTTTGTCAGAGGTTTTTGTTATGAAGATTGTTTCCCAGTTTGTTGCTTCCCTACTGATTTTGGTTACATTGGTTTTGCTTGTACAAAACCATTGATGTAATCAAAATTGTTTATTTTACATTTTGTGACTCTTTCTATGTCTTACTTGGTTTTAAAGTCTTTCCCTTCCCACAGGTTTAACATATACTATTCTGTGTTTACCCAATTTACTTACAGTTTCCTTCTTTATGTTCAAGTCATTCACCCATTCTGAGTTTATCTTGGTGTAGGGTGTGAGGTGTTGATCCAGACCTAATCTCTACCACACGGTCTTCCAGTTTTTCCAGCAGTTTTTGTCAAATAGTGAGTTTTTGTCCCCAAAGCTGGGGGTCTTTGGGTTTGTCATAGACTGTCTTGCTGAGGTCACTTACCCCAAATCTATTCCACTGATCCTCCTTTCTGTCTCTTAGCCAGTACCAAATTGTTCTGATGACCTCTGCTTTATAATAGAGTTTGAGATCTGGGACTGCAAGGCCCCCTTCCTTTGTATTTTTTTTTTTCATTATTTCCCTGGATATCCTTGATCCTTTGTTCTTCCAAATGAACTTTGTTATGTTTTTTTCTAAATCAGTCAAAAAATTTTTTGGAAGTTCAATGGCTATAGCACTAAATAGATAAATAAGTTTGGGTAGGATGGTCATTTTTATTATATTGGCTCGTCCTACCCATGAGCAGTTAATGTTTTTCAGATTGCTCAAGTCTAGTTTTAGTTGTGTGGAGAGTGTTTTGTAGTTGTGTTCATATAGTTCCTGTGTTTGTCTTGGGAGATAGATTTCTAGGTATTTTATTTTGTCTAAGGTGATTTTGAATGGGATTTCTCTTTCTAATTCTTGCTGCTGAGCTGTCTTGGAAGTATATAGAAATGCTGATGACTTATGCAGGTTTATTTTGTATCCTGCAACTTTGCTAAAGTTGTTGATTATTTCGACTAGCTTTTTAGTTGATTCTCTAGGAGTTTTTAGGTAGACCATCATATCATCTGCAAAAAGTGATAGTTTAGTCTCCTCCTTGACTGTTTTAATGCCTTCAATTTCTTTTTCTATTCTAATTGCTACTGCTAGTGTTTATAGTACAATGTTAAGTAATAAAGGTGATAATGGGCATCCTTGTTCTTATTGGGAAGACTTTTAATTTACCCCATTGCAGATGAGGCTTGCTGATGGTTTTAGATTTATATTGTTTATTATTTTGAGGAAAGGCCCTTCTATTCATATACTTTCTAGTATTTTCAATAGGAATGAGTGTCGTATTTTGTCAAAGGCTTTTTTTGCATCTATTAAGATGATCATGTGATTTCTGTTGGTTTGGTTGTTGATATGGTCATTTATGTGGATGGTTTTCCTAATATTAAACCATCCTTGCATTTCTGACATAAATCTGACCTGCTCATAGTGAATAATCCTCGTGATCACTTGCTGGATTCTTTTTGCTAGTATACTATTTGAGATTTTTCATCTATATTCATTAGGGAGATTGGTCTATAGTTTTCTTTCTCCGTTTTTGATCTGCCTGGCTTTAGAATAAGTACCATGTTTGTGTCATAAAAGGAATTTGGTAGAACTCCTTCTTTGCTTATTATGTCAAATAGTTTGTATAGTATTGGGATTAACTGTTCTCTGAATGTTTGATAGAATTCACTGGTGAATCCATCAGGCCCTGGGGATTTTTTCTTAGGCAGTTCTTTGATGGCCTGTTGGATTTCTTTTTCTGATATGGGATTGTTTAAGAATTCCATTTCTTCTTCTGTTAGTCTAGGCAATTTATATTTTTGTAAATATTCATCCATATCACCTAGATTGGTATATTTATTGCCATATAGTTGGGCAAAGTATTTTTTAATGATTGCCTTAATTTCCTCTTCATTGGGAGGTGAGGTCCCCTTCTCATTTTTGATGCTGTTAACTTGCTTTTCTTCTTTCCTTTTCTTAATTAGATTGACCAGTACTTTGTCTATTTTGTTTGTTTTTTCAAAGTACCAGCTTCTAGTCTTCTTTATTAATTCAATAGTTCTATCACTTTTGATTTTATTAATTTCTCCTTAATTTTTAGGATTATCTAGTTTGGTTTTCTTCTGGGGGTTTTTAATTTGTTCGCTTTCAAGTTTTTTTATTTGCATTTCCAATTCATTGATCTTTGCCCGCTCTAGTTTGTTAATATATGCACTCAGGGATATGAATTTTCCTCTGAGTACTGCTTTGGCTGCATCCCATAAGGTTTGAAAGGATGTCTCAACATTGTCATTTTCCTCAATGAAATTATTGTTTCTTTGATTTTTTCTCTAACTAACCGATTTTGGAGTATCATATTATTTAATTTCCAATTAATCTTTTGATTTGGCTCTCCATGTACCCTTACTGATCATTATTTTATTGCCTTATGATCTGAAAAGGTTGCATTTATTATTTCTGCTTTTCTGCATTTGTATGCCATGTATTTTTGACCTAGTATATGGACAATCTTTGTGAATGTGCCATGTGGTGCTGAGAAGAAGGTGTTATTCCTTTTTGTCCCTATTTATTTTTCTCCATATGTCTATTAACTCCAATTTTTCTTAGATTTCATTCACATCTTTTACCTCTTTCTTATTTATATTTTGATTTGATTCATCTAAATTTGATTGTGGTTGGTTCAGGTCTCCCACTAATAAGGTTTTACTGTCTATTTCCTCCTTCAATTCTCCTAGTTTCTCCATTAGAAATTTGGGTGCTATACCATTTGGTGCATACATGTTGATTAGTGATATTTCCTCATTGTCTATACTCCCTTTTAACAGAATATAGTTACCTTCCCTATCCCTTTTAATCTGGTCTATTTTTGCTTTGGCTTTATCAGATATCATGATTGCAACTCCTGCCTTCTTTTTATCAGTTGAGGCCCAAAAGGTCTTACTCCATCCTTTAATTCTGACCTTGTGAGAATCTACCCGCCTCATGTGTGTTTCTTGAAGACAACATATGGTAGGGTTTTCGATTCTAATCCATTCTGCTATTTGTCTACGTTTTATGGGTGAGTTCATCCCATTCATGTTCAAAGTTATCATTGTCACTTGTGGATTCCCTGGCATTTTGCTATCCTCCCCAAATTCTGACTTTTTTTCTTTAGCTATAACCTTTTAAACCAGTGATTTACTTTAAATCAGTCCCCCTAGTCCCCACCCTTGCTATGCTTCTCTTTCTAGCCCTTCCCCTTTTGTTCCCTTCTTGTTTGTTGGTTTTGGGGGTGTTTTTTTTTTGTTTTTTTTTTTTTGGTCTGTTAACTTCCCTCCCCCCTCTCCTTCCCTCCATTTTTATACTCCCTCCCCCCACCCACTCCTTAATTTCCCCTTCTCTCTTACCCTGTTGGATAATATAGAATTCAAGATCCCAATGGATCTAGATGTTCTTCCCTCTCAGAGTTGATTTCACTGAGAGTAAGGTTTAAGTAATACAAATTAACACTCTCTTCTTCTCATTCTTATAGATTTCTTTCCCTCTCCTTTCCATGTGTATCTTTGTGTGAGAAAGATTATTCTATTTAGTTTTTTTCTTTTTCTTGAAGCATACCTTAGTACCATCAATGATTCCCCCCTCCCTTTTTCTTTCTTTCCCCCCCTTTCTCCTTATCATCTTAAGGCCCCAATCTTTCCCTATGCGTGATTCTTCTTACTACTCTAATGATGCATACAATATTTGAGAGTTACACATTATATTTTCCCCACATATTAATATATATATAATTTGATATAAATGTAGTCCTTATAGAAGAGAGTTTGAACAAAAGAAAAAGATAACATTTTTCTCCTTTTCCCTTTCCTTCATATTTACTTTTTCATGTTTCTCTTGCTCTTTGTGTTTGGATGTCAAAGTTTCCACAGAGCTCTGGTCTTTTCTTTACAAATACTTGGAAATCTTCTATTTTGTTGAATGACCATACTTTCCCCTAGAAGTATATAGTCAGTTTTGATGGATAGCTGATTCTTACTTGAAGACCCAGCTCTCTTGCCTTTGTTTTTTTCTTTTTCTTTCTTTTTTTTTAAACCCTTACCTTCCGTCTTGGAGTCAATACTTTGTATTGGCTCCAAGGCAGAAGAGTGGTAAGGGCTAGGCAATGGGGGGTCAAGTGACTTGCCCAGGGTTACACAGCTGGGAAGAGTCTGAGGCCAAATTTGAACCTAGAACCTCCCGTCTCTAAGCCTGGCTCTCAATCCACTGAGCTACCCAGCTGCCCCCCTCTCTTGCCTTTCTGAATATCATGTTCCATGCCTTATGGTCATTCAGTGTGGAAATTGCAAGGTCTTGTGTGACCCTGATTGGCATTCCTTTATATCTAAATTGTCTTTTTCTGGCTTCTTGTAAGATTTTTTCTTTTGCTTGAAAGCTTTAGAATTTGGCAATTACATTCCTGGGAGTTGTCTTTTGAGGATTTAGTGTGGATGATGTTCTATGAGCTCTTTCTATGCCTATTTTGTCCCCTTGTTCTAGAATCTCCAGGCAGTTTTCTTGGATGATATCTTGTATTATGATATTCAGATTACTGTTTATTTCTGGCTTTTCTGGTAGACCAATGATTCTCATATTATCTCTCCTTCCTCTGTTTTCCAGGTCTGTCACCTTGTCAGTGAGATATTTTATGTTATCTTCTAATTTCTTAGTCTTTTGACTTTGCTTTATTAATTCTTGCTCTTTTGCAAGATTCTTGTCTTCCAGTTGCCTGATTCTGACCTTTAAAGACTGGTTTTTCTTTTCAGTTTGGTCTGTCCTGCTTTTTGAGGCTTCAATCTGTTTATGCAATTGTGTGTTTTTGTCCTTCAGATTGCCGAGTTCCTTTTGCATTATTTCCCATTTTTCCTGACAGAAGGCTTCCATCTTTTTGATAACTTCCAGTTTAAATTTTTCAAGAGCTTGTGGACAATTTCCATTTCTTTTGGAAGGTTTTGGAGCATTTGTTTGTGTTTCCTCTTCTATTTCCTCTGTATTCTGTATTTTCCCTCCATAAAATATATCCAAAGTCACCCCCTTCTTCTTGCTTTTCTTGGTGTTGGGAGGTTGTACCTGGGCATTGTTTTCCATCTCTATGGGTTTTTTTTTCTTCCCTTTCCAGTCAGAAATCTGAGTGAGGACGGTTAGCTCTCAGGGTAAGGGTCTACTGATCAAGGCTTTAGCCTAGGGTAATTTCTCTGTTCTCCGCATCTGAGCTGTCTTCCCAGGGCCTGCCCTCCCCTGCCTGCTGGTGTTTCGGGTGTTACTGCTCTCAGGTGTAGGTCTTTGGTGGTCTTACTTAACTCCCAAGACCTGTGGGTGCCCCTTGCTCACTTCAAGGGATCCCTTTGCTCACTCGTTGATTATAGCGTGCTAGTTCTGGGTGCCCGCGATCTGAGTTCCCCTTGCCCGCCTGCCAGGATTTCGGGTGTTTCTACTCACAGGAGTGGGCCCTTGATGGTCTTAGTCAGGTCCCCAGACCTGGGGCTGCCCGTTGTTTAGTCCTGGGGTGCCCTTCCCTCACTTGTTGATTCTGGCCAGGGCTGACTTTAACTCTGGCTCCGGATGTGTGGTGGGTGGGTGGAGGGGGGGTTGGGTCAGCTTTTCCCTTATATTGTAGAAATGCTGGAATCCCACCTACCTTCAGTGCTGTGCCTTAGTATGGGGTTCCTCCGATCTTATGAAGATGGTTGGTTTTTTTTGGGGGGGGGGGAGGGGGGGTCTTTTGAGGTCATCTGTGTTATTGGGTCTGAGGAGAGGAAGTGAGCTGCATCTACTCTGCAGCCATGCTTCCCTGGAAGTCCTGTGTGTGCTTTTTGACCAAGCAAATCCACCTCAAGATCTATCCCCAAAGAGATCAAAACAAATGAAAAAGGACTCATAGATACTAAATATTCATCAGCAAGTCTTTTTTTTGTGGTCAAAAAGAACTAGAAATTGCCCTCCATCAGTTGGGGAATGGCTAAGCAAGTGATGGTCTATGAATGTGATGCAATATTATAATGCGGTAAGAAATATTGAAGGGAAAGATTTTAGAAAAAACTGGAGAGACTATGAACTGATGCAAAGGGACGTGAGTAGAAACAGGAAAAGAATTTATACAGGAATGACAATATTGTAAAGTTAATCAACTTTGAAAGACTTAGTAACTCTGATCAAAGAAATGACCTCGAGGTGGAGGTAAGATGTCAGTTTAGTAGCAGGAACCTTCTGAATCTCCTTCCAACCGATCATTAGAAAGTATCTCAAAAGGACAGAAATCAAAACTGGATGAGTAAAGGTGCTCTCCCATGGAAGGTAGCCGTAAAGGTAGGCAATGTTTAGGGATTCCCATGCTATCAGGGGCGAAACTGCACTTATCAAAGGGCAAGCTGATCAACCCTCCCCTACACCACCTACCATGCCAGACTCAGAGCAAGGGCCCCAGCAATCTCTAAATTCTCAGGAGCTGGCTGAAAGCACCACAGACTGATCCCTGAAGGCAGTGCAAAGCCTTGGCAGTGAGACTTAAAATCCGAGGCTGAAGAGCATGAACCCTGGGCAGTAGAGTGCGGAGATTGGGCAGAGACAGGATTGGACACAGTCATGGCAATTAGGGCTGAAAAAATAGCCGAAGGGCAAAAAAAATTTTAAAGCACCCTACACAAAGAACATCACATTACCTGTCCTCACTTGGGCTTCTGCCTGGGAAGCAAAGCCCTGCAAGACAAAAGCTAAGAAAGTAATCAACAGATAGCAGAGTGTTTCATTAAAAACCAAAATCCTACCAAATGCTGTCTACAAGAAACACACATGTGGCAGGTAGACACACAGGGAAGGTAAGAGGCTGGAGAAGAATTTACTGGGCATCAATTGAGAAAAAGAAGTCAGGAGTCATAATCATGATATTTGACAAAGCCAAAATAAAAATAGATTTGATTAAGAGATAAGGAAGGTAATTATATCCTGATAAAAGGTAGTATAGACAAAGAAAAAATATCAATATTCAACATGTATGCACCAAATGGTATACCATTGATTTTTAAAGGAGAAACTATTAGAGTTTAAGGAGGAAATAGAGAGTAAAACTATACTAGTGGGAGACCTGAACCTTCCACTATTAGAGTTAGATAAATCAAACCAAAAAATAATTAAGAAGTAAGAGATGTGAATAAAATCTTAGAAAAATTAGTTAATAGATATATGGAGAAAAATGAATAGGGATAAAAAGGAATACACCTTTTCAGGACCACATGGTGAACAAATTAAAAACCCTCAGAAAAAGACCAAATTGGAAATCCAAAAAAAAATCAATGGAGAAATCAATAAAATTGAAAATAAAAGAACTCTTGAACTAATAGCTAAGATTAAGATCTGGTAGTTTGAAAATGCAAATAAAATAAAGTATTGGTTAATCTAATTAAGAAAAAAAAGAAGAAAACCAAATCAACTGTATCATGGATGAAAAGAGTGACCTCTAATAAAGAGGAAATTCAGGTACTATTTTGCCTAATTATACAGCAACAAATATGGAAATCTAGGTGAAATGAATGAATATTTACAAAATATAAATTGCCTAGATTAAAAGAAAAAGAAATAATATACTTAAATAATCCCATCTCCGGAAATGTATTTTAATTTAAAATCTAAGAATTTTTGAATTTTGAATTTTTTGTTTGAGATTGTATTTTTATAAAAATCCAAAAATTTTGATTTTTTGTTTAAGATTGTACTTTTATAAAAATTCAAGATTTTGATTTTGTTTGAGAAAAGATCTTCAAGAAAGAAGCTTGGAACTTTTATATCCAGAGAATGAACTGTTGCAGAAAGATGCCAGAAAACCTACACTTCATCAAGAAGATCAAGAATGAACTTTGTATATGATTGATTGAACTGAACTTGGATTGAACATTTATTGTAAATGTACTCATTTATGCCAAAAGGGACTACCCCTAATTTGGCTTTCTGTCAATGTGCCTAGCAAAACATTGGTTTTGCTTTCTTTTCTTTATTTTCTTTTCTATTTCCTCTTTCACTATTCTAATTTCTCTTAGAAAATTGAATATCCTGTATATTTATAGTTAGAAGTGCATTTTGAATTACAAAATTGATTATGTTCATTGATCAATGGAGAGACTAGTCTCCCATGATCATCAGGGGGGATTGTAAACCTCAAAATTTCTCAGACTTATGAGTGTTAGGGGTTTCCCCCATTGGGGAATCTTCTACTTAAAAAAATTCCCTAGCAGATGGTGAGAACTCTACTTGAGTGTGGGGGCTCCTTGCCTTGGGAATATCCCTACTCCACCCTACTTAGGACTGCTTTAGGACAGAGAACTCTTTTCTGAACAATGAAAAGTACTTAAGCCCATACTTTTCTTAAGCTAAGTACCTATAAAGGTCAAGCAACTTGTGAATTTACAAGGAACAAAGTACTGGAAAACTTACTCAGAATTACTCAAAAATCCACACCTTCTTAGGGGTGGACTGAGAATGGGCGGTCCTTTAGAAACATCTACAGTGATTGGTAGATGTAAGGACTTAGGGGAAGTGACAGAGAAGATTTTGTCCTTAAAAATAAGAGCTCAGGGAAGAGCTGGGAAGTCATTCTGAAACATTCAGATTGGAGAGACTCATTCTGAGTAGACTGATTCTGAAACATTCAGATGGAGGAGGGAGCTGGTGAAAGCAGCTGAGATGCTGCTGGCCTGGTGTCATTAAAAATCCTTACTTAGACAGATCTTATGGTGAGTCATAAAAAACTGACTGATCTCTCTTTTAAGACTCAGGTCTAGGCCATATTGGCTTGAGGCCCTTCATACTTATTCCTTTCTTACTCTCTCTCTCTTTCTTTGATTACTCATTGTATTGTTAATTAAAATCTCTATAAAACCCAATTGACTTGGGTATTTGAATAATTGGGAATATTTCCCTGGCGACCACCTTATATTTGATTTTAAAACCCAAGACACTGTAGTGAAACATATTTCTGCGGTCAAATTTACTCACCCTCTCTTATATCTATCATAATTTATATCTTCCACTATTTTAATCACTACAGTTTAAGACCTCAACCATTTTAAATCTCATAGAAAAGAAATTGAACAAGCCATCAAAGAACTCCCTAAGAAAAAATCCTCAGGGCCAGATGGATTCACAAGTGAATTCTAACAAAAATTTAACGAACAACTAATTCCAATACTATATAAACTATTTGACAAAATAAGCAAAGAAGGAGTTCTACCAAATTCCTTTTATGACACAAATATGTAACTGATTCCATAGCCAGGCAGACCAAAAACGGAGAAAGAAAACTACAGACCAATCTCCTTAATGAACATAGATACAAAAATCTTAAATAGAATACTAGCAAAAAGACTCCAGCAAGTGATCACGAGGATTATTCACTATGAGCAGGTCGGATTTATACCAGGAATGCAAGGATGGTTTAATATTAGGAAAACCATCCACATAAATGACCATATCAACAACCAAACCAACAGAAATCACATGATCATCTCAATAGATGCAAAAAAAGCCTTTGACAAAATACGACACTCATTCCTATTGAAAAACACTAGAAAGTATATGAATAGAAGGGCCTTTCCTCAAAATAATAAACAATAAAAATCTAAAACCATCAGCAAACCTCATCTGCAATGGGGGTAAATTAAAAGTCTTCCCAATAAGAACAAGGATGCCCATTATCACCTTTATTACTTAACATTGTACTATAAACACTAGCAGTAGCAATCAGAGAAGAAAAAGAAATGGAAGGCAACGAGGAGACTAAACTATCACTTTTTGCAGATGATATGATGGTCTTCCTAAAAAATCCTAGAGAATCAACTAAAAAGCTAGTCGAAATAATCAACAACTTTAGCAAAGTTGCAGGATACAAAATAAATATACCCACATAAATCATCAGTATTTCTATATATTTCTAACACATCTCAGCAGCAAGAGTTAGAAAGAGAAATTCTATTTAAAATCACCGTAGACAATATAAATACTTGGGCATTTATCTGCCAAGACAAACACAGGAACTCTTTGAACACGACTACAAAACACTTTAACACTTTCCACACAATTAAATCTAGATCTAAATAATTGGAAAAACATTAATTGTTCATGGGGAGGGCGAGTTAATAATAAAAGTGACAATTTACCCAAATTAATATACTCATGACCTCAGCAAGATAGTCTATGACAAACCCAAAGACCCCAGCTTTTGGGTCAGTATTTGACAAAAACTGCTGGGAAAATTGGAAAATAGTATGGAAGATATCAGGTTTAGATAAACATCACACACCCTATACCAAGACAAATTCAGAATGGGTGAATGACTTAAATATAAAGAAGGAAACTATAAGTAAATTTAGTGAACACTGAATAGTTCATCTGTCAGATCTATGGGAAAGAAAAGATTTTAAGACCAAGCAAGAGACAGAGAATATTACAAAATGTAAAATGAATAATTTTGATTACATTAAATTAAAATAAATTTGATTACAAACAAAACCAAGATAACCAAAATTAGAAGGAAATCAACAAATTAGGGGAAAATCTTCATAACAAAAACCTGACAAAGGTCTAATTACTCAATTTTATAAAGAGCTAAATCAATTGTACAAAAAATCAAGCCATTCCCCAATTGATAAATAGGCAAGGGACATGAATAGGCAATTTCCAGATAAAGAAATCAAAACCATCAATAAAAATATGAAAAAGTGTTCTAAATATCTTATAATTAGAACTGCTTGCCCTCTGATCCAGCCATACCACTGCTGGGTAAAAAGGAAAAAGACTAGTACGAAAATATTTATAAAATCACTCTTTGTGGTGACAAAAAATTAGAAAATGAAGGGATGTCCTTTGATAGGGGAATGGCTGAACAAAGTGTGGTATCTGTTGATGATTGTGCTAAAAGGAATAATGAACTGGAGAAATTCCATGGGAACTGGAATGACCTCCAGGAACTGATGCAGAGCAAAAGGAGAACCAGGAGAACATTGTACACAGAGAGAGATACACTGTGGCTCAAATGAATGTAATGGACTTCTCTACTAGTGGCAATTCAATGATCCAAGACAATTCTGAGGGACTCATTAGAAAGAACACTATCCACATCTAGAGAAAGAACTATAGGAATAGAAACACAGAAGAAAAACAATTGCTTGATCACATGGGTCGATGGAGATATGATTGGGGATGCAGACTCTAAATGATCATCCTAGTGCAAATATCAATAATATGGAAATAGGTCTGGATCAGTGACACATGTAAAACCCAGTGGAAATGCTCATTGGCTATGGGACAGTGGTGGTGGGGAGAGGAGGGAAAGAACATGAATCTTGTAACAATGGAAAAATACTATAAATTAATTAAGAAAATTGTCTGAATTTAAACAAAAAATTTTTAAGTGTATTGCAACTCATTTTATCCTACAATGTCTAAGTCTATCCCCAAAGAAATCAAACCAAGTGAGAAAACAGAACCACAGATTCAAAAATATTCATAGCAGTTCTTTTTGTGGTAGAAAAGAAGCACAAACTGAAGGAGAGTGCATCAATTGGGGAATGACTGTCATGGTCTATGAATGTGATGGAATACTATTATGCTTTAAGAAATGAAAGGCTGGGGTTAGCTAGGTGGCTCAGTAGATTGAGAGTTAGGCCTGGAGACAGGAGGTCCTGGGTTCAAATCTGACCTCAGACACTTCCTGGGCAAGTCACTTAGCCCCCACTGCCTAGTTCTTACCATTCTTCTGCCTTGGAACCAATGATTCAGGAAACCAGGGGGTGAAGGAGAGAGGGAGAGAGGGAGAGGGACAGGGAGAGAGGGAGAGACAGAGGGAGAGAGAGACAGAGAGAGAGAGAGAGAGAGAGAGAGAGGGAGAGAGAGAGAGAGAGAGAGAATGAAGTGATGAAGTGGGGGTAGGGAGGATAGTCAGGCAGCACAGTAGAGAGAACACCACACCTAGAATCTAGGACTGTGGGACCCTGGACAATCTTCTTAACCCTAATTACCTAATCTTATGGCTCTTCTATCTGAGAATCAATACTAAAGAGAGAAGGTAAGGGTTTAAGAAAAGAAGGAAATGATGGTTTCAGAAAAACCTGAATATAGCAGGCTTTCAGTAAAAATCTGATGATAGTGAGATATAATAAATGAGTAATAATCAACACTACTTTCTCTGGCCAGAATTGGGTATTTTCCTCCTCCAAACTACAACAGCACATATCCATATCTGGATGTTATTATTTACTGGTTGTTTTATTAATTAGCTTTTTGATTAACTATGTTTCATTTACTGTAAGCTCTCTGGGGTCAGAAGGTGTATTTCAGTATCCTCTTGAACATATAACAATAATTCTGGCACACAGTAAGTATCTGAAGACTAACAAAGGAAGAAGACAGAAATTGGCATTAAATATGTCTAAATATTTAGGGAGTCAAATTTCATAGCCTCACTCAAATTTGATGCTACATGTAAAAATGCTTAGTTGCATATTAGGTGTTAATTCAGTGTTCTAGAGTTAGTTCCTTTTTAAAATGTGAGATATCTCCTAACTCTGTGCTTTTGCCCTGGCCACCCTCCAGGAAATGCCTGGAATGGATCTCTATCTTCTAGAATCTCTTACTTCAAGACTAAGTTCAAACACCTTTTATATGAAGCCTTTCCTGATCCCTCGTTCCCTTCTCCCCCAATTCCCTGTGCGCCCAACTGAGGTCATCAATTCTTGAAACAGATCTGATGTCCTTAGTTTAAAAAGAAAGTTCATAATTTGTGTTTGGCAGACTTGTTACTACCTTCTACAATTTCTTCAGAATCATCTACAAAATATTCCTTTAAGGGAGGTCTTTTGGGTCGTTTCAGAGTATTCAGAAGTTGCTGGATTTTTGTAGAAACTCTGCTATTGACAGGGACACCTATAGGAAAGAAAATAATTATGGTTAAATTGTGAAAATCATTTAATATAATGATTTTAAATTCACTACTCATTACAGGCACTCCTATTTTTCATGATATAGACCTCTCCCCAAAATCTTAATTGATTTCAATAGCACAATTAAGTATATGTAAAAATACACACACATAATAGTTTTATGATCATAATATTTCATTTCTTCCTTCTTTTTTCTATCTTAGGGGTTCTTAACCTGAAGTGTACAGACACCTAAAGGATCTATGGATTGAATTTAAAGGATCTGTGAACTTGGATGGGCAAAAAATTTATATTTTAATTTTCAATAACCACTAGCTGAAAATTTAAAATTTCATTAATGAATGTAGGTAACACACCATAATACTATTAGCAGTATCTGTGACTGTCACCAAAAGAAATTGGTATATTTTCACATCACAACATTATAGTTGGTGATTTCTAAATAAACCATAACTAGAAATTACTTTGAAATTACTGTAGTTTTGAGGACTACCACCAGATTGCATCTAATCTGAAGTCTTCCTGTCTACAGAATATATTTCAATATAATTGCAATCCCATGCATTTTATTTTATGCTCTAAAAAAAATTGCTCTGAAAAAGGGACCATAGGTATTACCAGAATGCAAAAAGGGCCTAATGATTCCTTGAAGAACCTCTATTATTTTTCCTTGATCACTTTTTGTTCAAAGCATCTCATAGGAAATGATAAGCGATTATAAATATTCACATTGCAAAAAAATGCAGTAGAATAACATTTGTTGCTAGCAGCCTGGAGACAATTGCAATTACTTTCATTATAAGTGGGAGACTAACAAACCAAAATAAACTAGTTCAATTTCCTTCTCCTGTTTGGCCAAGGGTGGCCACCTGAGAAGCAGTCATACCATCAGCTGTGTCCATAAGGCTGGAACGGTTAGACCCTTTGTGCATGCCTTTAACTATCCCCGAGGGGGGCAGATCAATATTTGCTGGGCGAATTGAAGAAGAGGATGAAGAAGAGGAGGTAGTTGTAGTGACATCAGGGGGTGCAGAGAAATTCTCTAGAGAAGGGAGAAAATGTATAATACAAAATACTGTCAGTAAAAAAACAGATCTAAATATTGACATATGCAACTACCAGCTTGATTTTTTAAGGGAAAACTACTTAAATAAGATTTAATACTTTTTAAATTGAAATCCATTAGCAGGTCATCAAATTATATGCAAATAATGATTTTCAAAAAACTCTACCCAGCTACCACACTTTTGCTGTTTATCCACCTTTCAGGAAGTAGAAAAAAGAAAGTGTGGAGGAACACACAAACCTGTACTATGAAACTCCTACTATTCAGACATATTAGTCAACAGAATGAGGGGAGTAGGAGATGTGAGAAATGAAATATTCTGGTGGTTCTTAGACTGGGTATTGAGCACTGCATCTTGGTTGACCATGATCATTATGGAATTCTTTAAAAATTATAGTGTCGAATGGAAAGGTTTTACAAATTTTGTATGTTAAGAAACCAAAGACTCACAAAGATATATACAAAATAACAGAAAAAGTACCAATGTGATTAAAAGAAAAAAAATATAATCCACAATGGGAGGAAAGGAGGAGGAAATAATCATAGCCTAATGCTAATATGGGTCACATATCAGTTTGCATTAGACTAAACAAAAGAAAAACCTGAGATAAATTTCATGGATGCATATCATATTTTCTTAAACACACACATACACACAACATACAACATTAAAGCAGAGCTAAACAAAAACGGGTTATTTCATATGGTAGCAATCAGCAACACTTAGCAACTTAGACAGAACACAAAATTCTTAGCCTGAGTACTCCAACGTGGAGCAACATCATAGCAGCAAGAACAATGAGGGCCAATCTTATGGAGGAAATAAAGGCTCCGTTGCTATATCCCCCCGAAAAACATTTTTGCGTTTGATTTTGTTGTTTAAAAATTTACATCAAAGACGACAGAGTCCGAGCCTTTACAAGTTTGTACAGTCTTATACATTAAGACTGGCATTGCCTCTCACAGCTCGAATGTTGCTATGGAAATAGCTAGGGCTTCAGGTGAACAATCCGATAGACCAGTATTACAGCCAGTAGCCATCACAACTGTACGGCTAGTGCTTCTTTACTTTCCTCAGCAGCAGCTAACCTCTATTTGACTCAACATGTTCGGATCATTTTGAAAAACTAGAGATTCTTACTCAAACCAGTCTCTGGAGACAGCCAGCCAAACAACCAAAGAGAACACAATTTGGTTTCTTGGGGAGAGTCAGCTCCTACCTATTCGAGTATTGGGAAACACATCAGCTAGTGACACAGTGGTTCCTTTGACCTCGCCATGGGACAGTGTGGAAGACGCTGATGAAGAAGTGGATGACCCCTGAATTGAACGGTTGATCCAGGACTCAGCATTCTGTAAACTCTGTTGCAAGGCAGCAGAGAGAGCGGCTTGTCTTCTTAGAGAGCCCTCATCCTCAGAGGCAGAAGATGTGTCTGTATGAAGTAAATCAGAAAGAAGTTCTCCATCCTGCCTAGAACGCAGACCTTTAGGTCTGCTCATACTTTAAACATTGAATTTAAGTGGGCAAAACACTCCAGTGAATTGATAAGCTTTCTCAGAAGGCAATATCAATAGAGATACATAGACCCGCAGACCCAAATGGGAACAAAAGTCGAGTAAATTATTTCTGAAGGCAATGGCAATCATCATTCCTATTTGGGGGGGGGAGGGGGGCGTGTGAACCATCAGTTACACTGATTCCAGTTTTAGGCTCAATATATAATATCAATTCTGCTACCAAAACTTGACAATTTTCAAATATTTTTGTACTCATGAACTTCTCTCAGTTTCTATAAAGAAAAGAAGCAGGTTTGAAAACTGTTTATCAGTGGATCTTTCCATCTCCAATAAAAAGACATGAAGAATAAACTCCATGGGGAACTGTGGAAATGTAAAATGTAGTTTAAATTAAATGTTGGTTGAAGCAGCTGGATGTTACATTAGATAAAGTGCTGGGTCTGGAGGCAGGAAGACTTTCTGACCTCAGATACTAGCTATATGATCCTGGGCAAGTCACTTCAATCTCTGTTGGCCTTAGTTTCCTCAACTATAAAATAGGGATAATAGCACCTACTTGGCAGGACTGTTGTGAGGATCAAATGAGATAATACTTGTAAAGTGTATAGCAAGTAGTACATGCTATATACATTATAAATGCTTATTCCCTTCCCTGCCCTCCTTCCCAATAGCATAGTCATCAATTTCAGCAAAAGCACTAAAAAGATCTACTAACAGCAAGAACAAAAAGCATTTTGAGGGCTTAATATGCTCAAAGCACTGTGGTAGGAGATGGGATACAAAGACAAAAACAAACAAAAAAAATTCTGCCCACAGAGCACTTACATTGTAGCAAAGAGGAAATATGAGATATAAGATAAGTAAAGGCAGTAAATGCAACCAATCTGAGGAGGCGGAACCAGCTAATGACTAGGAAGTAATGAAATATACAAAAACAGTGAAACTTTACAATCTGCCAGTAGATATCATAGCAACTCAATTTCTTTCCTTAAATCTGTCTTAAAGGATACTGAAGAACAATAATTAAGGCATTCTCTATGGTTTTGATGGCAGGAAAAGAACTCAATAATCATTAATGAATGCTTACTATGTAACAGGCACTGGGCTAAGTACCACAGATACAAAAAGAGGAAAAGAGAGACCCTGCCCTCAAGGAATTTCCAATCTAAGGAGGGAGAAAACATGCAAATAAATATACAAAGTAAAGGAAATCAGGACAAATAGGAAATTTAACAGAAAAAAGGCAGTAGGATTAAGAGGAATTAGCAAAGACTTTAAAAAGTCTGGGAAATCAACTGAGGAGAGGGAGCTGGGGAAGAGTCAGAGAAGATGCCTCAGCAGAGACATGGAATGTTCCAGGCTGGCCAAGCTTTGCTTGGCTGAAGACTTAAGGCAGAGTCTGATATTCCTGCTTAGGCACCAAAAAGAAGATAACAAGTATCAATATCTTCATGATTAGTTGAAAATAATGATTAATGAATACAGGTAAAATGGTTGAGGTGGGCCTTTAAGTGTAAATTAAGACACCTAAACCTCTTTGTTGTTTTTTTTAACTAGAGTTTAAATGGAAACCAGGTGACTAGGTGCTTGGTTGTTAACTAGAATTAGCTGGAATAAATACCTGCCAATTACAAAATAAAATGAAATTCAGGGAAGCATGGTAAAGAAAAACAAACAAAAACTAAATTTCCAAAAGTAAATGGCAAAAATGTGATATTTAAAATCCAACCTATGAATAATTTAGTGAGCCTTAAGTCAAGATGTCAATCTATCAGTTGAATAACTGGTAAACATAATCTTTGAAAAAGCCTAGCTCATGCTAATTGCTTAATATTTGTTGACTGACAAGACTGATAGCCAGTTAGCTGTGTGACCTTGGAAAAGTCACTCAACCCCAATTGCTTAGTCCTTAAGCTTTTCTTTCTTGAAATTGACAATTTAATATTGATTTTAAGACAGAAGGTATGGGTTAAACAAAACAAATTCACAAGCACCAAATTAAGTAAGTCTGCTACAGAGAGAGGTTGGTCTAGTCACAGAATTTAATACTTCAAGTTTGAAGAGTTGACTTTGTGTAGGCAAAGAGCTGCTGCTAATTTGTAAACAGGAATTAGAAATGCTGATCAAATGGAAAGATTTGGGATTTTGTTGGTGTAGGCTAGCTGGAAAGAACTCCACCCATCAATGCAAACCAACAACAATCTAAGAGAGTAGTCAAACAGCAACTCACCCAGAGGTATAGGCAGGATTTGCCCTATGGGAAGGCTGCCTTTCTAACTCCAACTTCAGGCTTCCTCTTTAGCTATTTAAATATAGAAGGCAAGGTCTGCAAATCTAGAACTGGGAGCTAAATTAAAGAAATGAGTATCTTGTTTTAAATGTATAGATGAATTTAAAACAGAAAAAAATCCCTAGAAACTGGAGGCTAGGAGAAGATAGTTGCAATCAATGTCCTCTTTCTTAATCTTCAAGATTCTAAAGTGATCATCCAGAAATATTTCATGAAGAGGAGCGGAAGCTTACTGACACCCTCTTGTTATCTCCAACACACTGTTCCCTTCCTAAGCAATATTCTATAAAATAAGATTAGGAATATAGTTTCAGTCAGAAGTCCCTGGTGAATGGAAAACCTGGTCAGTACCTAAACAGTATCTTAATCTAAAATCATTTAAATAGACTTCCCAGAAGGGAAACAAGGCAAAATTTAGGGAAGATAAAAATAGGGTGGTTACCATACTGCATAGGATTTAATTAATCCATATTAAAGCAGTAGTTCTTTTCCATAAAAGCCTCAATTGGATTAGGACAATGATAAGATTAAAGAGAAAAAAAAACTTTGATTAATTCAGATAATAGAAGTACCTCCCAGGCCAAGATAAAAAAGGAGAGTCTTCAGAAGGAGGGGATGAAAAGAGACTGAATAATTGAGAAAAATGTTTCTCCCAGGGTGAGCCAAAAGCTAAGGGATAACAAGTCCTAGACTTGGTGGGATCTGACCTTGATTATAGTTTGTCTAACTCAAAAAGGCCTAGATGGAGAAAATTTCAAAGTTAAAATGAATTTCTATGCCTTTGGATTTTCTCTTAAAGCAGTTGTGGAGAATTATTTAATTAGTAACAATCTCTTTGGCAGATTTGTACCAAAACATATAGATTACAGAAATTTTCTTTCATAGTTAAATATTTGCATCCTTGGCCTCAGGATATCCATTACCTAACAGAAGCCAGAATGACTCTGGACAACCTGAGCTGAAACTTTCATGGTCAACTAAGTGGAAGCAAGAGACTTTTCAAACTCTCAAAGGAAGTTTTTGTTTGGTGTCTTAAGGCTTTACACCCCCCACCCCCCTTTACTTTCCATCATCTCAGTAATAATGCTAAGATAGAAGGGCAAGGGCTAGACAAATGGGATTAAGTGACTTGTTTAGGGTCAGGAAGCTAAGAAGTGTCTGAGTCACATATAAACCCAGGTCCTCCCAACTCTAGGCCTGGTGCACTGCTGTGCTACCTTGATGCCCCAAGGAAGTTTTTTAAAAGCAAACTGCCCAATCTCACTTACTCTTCATGCAGACTCTGTGAATCCAATTATTTAAGAAAAAAAAAACTCATGTCTGTCCATCTGACACCTTAAAGAACACTGATTTATTTACTAATAATATGAAAACACGAATGGGTCACATGGTTTAAGAATATATGGAATAGAATCAAATTAATGTCTATATTGTTTAAAAATCGCAAATCTAGTCATTCTGGGAAATTTTAAATGCTTGTCATCTTATCTTTAATGCTGCCAGAGTTTACCAACTACTACTGCATGTGACAGGACCCTATAAAACAATTACTTAGAGTAGTGATGGTGAACCTTTTAGAAGGTTGAGAGATGTGTGAAATATCCTCAGACTCCTGTGGAAAGTGGGAGGGGAGCAGCCCATCCCTGAAACTTTCTAGTAAGGAACTCAGGGGAACTCTGCTGGGGCAACAGCATCCATGCCCACAGAGAGGACTCTGAGTGCTCTCTTCTGGCACATAGGCCACCATGGACTTAGAGGTTAGGGAATAGTTGAAGTATCAAGCAAGCCTTGAGGGAATGTGAACTTGTTCATTGCACTGTCACGAACTTTGCAGACAGGAAATTGGTTCTCAGAGAATACATACCTGATTCAAAAAACTCAGGTTATAAAAGTTGGCATAGGAGAGTTAGAATATTTATTTTGTAACAAATATGGCTAAGGTGATCAAACTACAATATGACTTTGAAATTTCAACTGCCTTTAATGTATATTTAAAACATGTTACAGAGACCCTCAGTTAAAAACCTTTAGACTGGGATAAAACGGGGAATACTTGGAATGAATGGTTTAGGAAAATGATTATTCAGTGCAGGCCTAAAATCAAGTGTCAACTGCTCTAGGTGATGACTTAAAACAGTTCCCTAGACTTTGTCCACTTTGAGCTTCATTCTAAAATTTGTCTTTGTTCTTGACTCCTTGATTTTCAAAGACAAGATGGAATTCTGTTTCTTTGACTTTCCTCTATAAGCAAAGAGGCTTAGAATTATTCAATTAATACATTTTGCTCTGGAAGGTTTATACAAAAGCAGAGAACTGAATTTCTCCTCCATAGAAGCCTTTCTAATATTTTTTTCATTCCCCCCCTTACTGGAACTGTTCCTGATGTTCTAGATTCCAAAACTATGCTCCTTTCTCCCTCCTTCCTTTCCTTCTCTTATTACAACATACCTTTAGATTCAATGACTTCTACTGGATTTGAAAACTCTTTTAATTCCTTTAATTTATTTTTGAAATCAGACTATGATTTCCAGATGTCTGATATCTTTTTCTTTCACTAATTATATAATTATGTTTATTGTTTCAATTTAACTAAATTGCCTTTAAGGAACTTTTGGTAACTTAAAAACTTCTAAATAATAGTTTTTATAGAACTGAAGAAACAGTTTCCCTTCCTCAGTTTTTTATTTAGAGAAGATTAGCCACTTGGCAAATTATGAAATAAGGAGTGTAATTATAGGAACATCAAAGAATCTTTTTCTAGATCTTTCAAATTAGTAAAATGAACAACACTAATTCTCCAACAATGTGAAATAGAAAGAGTATTCAAATAAGTTAGACAGCCTCAGCTCTGAAAACTCAGTTAGTAGATAAACATTCAATAATTGAATAGCTTACATGTTATATCCCCATTGGAATGGAAGCATCATAAGTACCTACTAGATGCTAGGCACTGTGTGCTAAGCAATAGCAATATCCCTTCCCTCAAGGAACTAACAATAGAATGGGGAAGACAATAAGCTTTCTATCAAAGGGATTTTAGTTGGGAATGAAAGGAAGCCAAGGAAGATAGTAGGCAGAGGTGAGGAGAGAGTATTCCAGGCATGAAGGACAGCCAGAGAAAATGATTGAAGCCTACAGAGCATCTTGTCCATGGAATAGCATCAAGGACTGTGTCACTGGATGGAAGAGTAGATGATGGGGAGTAAGGTATAAGAAGACTGGAAAGGTAGGAGGAAGTAAGGCTGTGAAGGGTACCAAATTGAGGAAATGATAGGGGAGTCCTTTGGGGTGGGGGAGACAAGGACAGGGAGCAAGAAGGAGGTGAGAGAGAAAACAAACAAGAGAACATAGTCAAGATTTATGCTTTAGGAAAAATCACTTTCATGGCTAAGGGTAGAATGGACTGGAATGTGGAGAAACTTAAGGCAGGCTGACCCACCCGAAGGCTAATGAAGTAATTCAGGTCTATAGGACAGCAGTGGCAATGTGGAATCCAGGATGATTCCTAGGTTGGGAGATTGAGAAATGGGTGAACAATGTTGCTCTCAACAATAATAGGGAAGGTAGGAGGAGGGAGGGTTTAGGAGAAAGATGATGAGTTCTTTATTGAACATTTTGATTTTAATATGTCTACTAGAGAGTTAAGATCTCTGAAAAGGTAGTAGGAGATTTGATACATAAGCGCAATGGGTATGATACCATGGGAAAGATGTCTAACTTCTCTTGAAGCCTGTTTTTCATCTATAAACTAAGGGGAAGACTTATGACATTTTATGGGAATATGTAATAATTTTCTGGGAAAACATTAACAGAAAGAAAGACCAAGAAATGCCTCAGGCATGTCAAAGGTAACACTGAAGCTGAATTTTGAAGGAAACTAGGAATTCTGAGAGCTCTGCAGAGGCATGGAATATGTTAGTCGGTAAACGAGCATTTCTCTCTCTTTTTCTTTTTTAAACACTTACCTTCTGTTAATTCTAAGCCAGAAAGTTAGCAAGAGTGTTAGGCAATTAGAGTTAAGTGACTTGCCCCAGGTCCTATAGCTAGGAAGTGTCTTGGGTCACATTTGAACCCAGGTCCCCTTGACTTCTGACCTGGTATTCTATCTACTAGCTGTCCTTAAACAAGCATTTCTTAAGGGATCTTCATGTTCTGGTGATACAATGGAAGACAAAAACCAGACCTTGTCTGCAAGATGCTTCCATTCCAATATATATAAGACATATACAGTATAAGGGGGAAAAGGGGCTTATTTTTATAAAAAGGTTGGACTGGATTATATTTAAAATAGAGTCGCCAGGAATTTAATTTATTCCAAAGAGATTTATTTACAATTTATTTACAAAATATAGAAAGAGTGAATTAAGAAAATCAGAGAGAGGATAGGGTAAGATATCTAGTCAAAGCACTAAGTAATTTACTCCCAGCCCCTGGCTCAACCCAGGCAAGGGAGTTTAGTCCTTAACCTGAGAGGCCCTTGTAGCTGAGACCTGGAGAAGTCTCTCTCAAGAGGTAGGGCTCTCCTGAGGCTAGTCTCTTCAGAAAAATCCAGCAGTTAAGAGTCACCTTTTTTCACTCACTACGTGTCAGTCCAAAGGAAGAGATTTAAAGACAGTCTCACCAGGAACAGGGTCTCAGGTCCAGTTAGCAGATTCTTCTGCAGCCTCTACTCCAAGTAGAACTCCAAGTAGAGCTGCACGCAGGAAATTGTAACTCCTTTTTAAAGACACTTTCTTTTGTGTCACTTCCTGTGCCTTCCCCTAATTTTACATCTACCAATCACAGTTGAAGCTTTGCTTTAAGACTGCCCAGGGGCAGTCATTTAATTCTGATCCATCACCCACTATTGCACATGTGGGTCACAGACCTCCCCCACTCAAGTGTGAATGGGGTGTTTTCACCTCTGGTGATTAAATCTAAAAATGGGCAGATCTCCCCACTCCACTTTAAGTACCATGTTTACACTTTTGTGTTTAAATCTAAAAATGGGCAGGTTACATTTTAATCTTCACAATCAGGGGGGAATTAATTTCATTTTTCACAATCAGGATAGAGTTAAATTTAATCTTCACAACAGAATAGATGAGAAGAGCTCTCAGAAGGAAGGTTAGGGAAGCCAGGAAAGACCTCATAGGAAGAAGGCAGGGTTTTAGCTGAGCCAAGTCTTAAAGGAAGGCCAGAAAAACAAGAGACTAAAATCAAGAGGAAGAGAATTCCGGTCCAAATAACAACCAGTACAAATACATATAATAAGGTTTTGGAGGAACAGCAAGGAGTCTGGTGATACCGAATCATAGGGTAGAGGTAGAAGAGAGACTGGAAAGGTAGAAGGGACTATGTGAGTTTTTTAATTTGTCCTTCAAACAGGGAAAAAAATGTATAAGTTTCTCAAGCAACTTTTTTTGAACCTCCTCCAGGAATCTGGGAGGGTTCAAGAATATTAAATTCAACTCAAACATTTATAAAGTATCTTGTATATGCAAGGGTAGTGAGGTGGCCCAGTGGATAAAGCACGGGGTCTGAAGGCTGAAAGACCTAAATTCAAATCTGGCCTCAGACAATATCTAGTTGTGTGACCTTGGACAAGTCACTTAACCTCTTTATGCCTCAGTTTCTTCATCTGAAAAATGGGCTAGAGAAAGAAATGGCAAATCACTCCAGTACTTTGCCAAGAAAACCTTAATGAGGTCATGAAGACTCAGACACAGGCAGTGAGGTGGCTCAGTGGACAGAGTGCCAGGCCTGGAGTTGGAAGGGCCTGGGTTCAAATCTGACTTCAGATACTTAGCTATGTAATCCTGATCAAGTCGCTTGATCCCAATTGCTTAGCCCTTACTGTCTTTTTCTCTTAGAACTAATACTTAGACAGAAGGTAATGGTTTTATAAAAAATAAGTAAATAAAGAATCAGGCACAACAGAAATGATCACAACCTTATATGTAAAGAACTAAGGAAATAAAGACAAAAGTCCAAGAACAGTTCTAGCACTCAAGGAGCTAACATAAATAAATATAGCAAAATTAAATACTGATCAGGAAAGGTTTCAAATGAAATGAAATGAGCTTTGAAGGAAGGTAAGGATTAAAGATTTTCTCTATGTTTACATAAAGGGTAATTCCTGTATTTTTAAAGTGTTATCCAAAGGAAGATTTCATCTTTAGCTAAGACAAAGATTGTATTAATTTACATGTTTATATGTCTGTGAATGAAATGCAACTTCTTTTATGAGATAAAAGTTTTCTAATTCTGATTTTATGATATTTCTGCTATGGCCAGGCTGACACTGACCTTGGGCCATCCACTAGAAAAAACAAGGGACTTACTAAACTATCTAAACAAGAATAGGTAAAGAGAAGGTATAAAGTTTACTTACAGGCATGAATAAAATAAGGGGATTAGCCCATGGCAGTGATTGCGAACCTTTTAGAGACCTTAGGGAGCAAGTGCCCAAACTTTAATCTCATGCCACATGTAAGTCCCACCCCTAGCCTTACCCCAGACAGGGGGAAGGAGGAAGTGCTCCCATTGGGCTATTGGACAGAGGGTCAGGTGATATGAGAAATGTCCTCAGGCACATATGGAGAAGGGGAGGGGAGCAGCCCCATCCAGCATGCTCTGGCACGCAAGCCATAGGTTAGCCAACACAGGCCTGTGGCTCCTAAGCTCAGCTCTACATCTGTGAACCTAAGTTATAAGCAAATATAAGCAAAACTGGCTAATGCTCCATAGTAACCACACTGACATGACTTGTTGATACATTTTTTATTTTATTAACTGGTCAATTAAGCCACATGAATAAAACAGTTTATAACAAATATCCAGCATCTATCCCATCCAAGGCCAATGTTATCTATGAAGCCAAAGCCACGACTATTCAACTTGCTTTGATTGGCATTCAAAATTGCACTTTACATAAATGATGACTTTGGATAAAGAAAATTTCCTGAACAAGAAAAGAATTTACCTTAAAAATATAAGGAAAAGGGGACAGCTGGATGGCTCAGTGGATTGAGAGCCAGGCCTAGAGACCAGAGGTCCTAGGTTCAAATCTGGCCTCAGACACTTCCTAGCTGTGTGACCCTGGGCAAGTCACTTAACCCCCATTGCCTAGCCCTTACCACTCTTCTGCCTTGAAACCAGTACACAGTATTGATTTCAAGATAGAAGATAAGGGCCTAAAAAAAAAAATAGGGAAAAGCCTGTTAGTGAGCATTTCAACTCTGCTTATTCTTTCACTTCCAAGTCTAAATATTAAAATTTCCATCTGTCCATCATCATAATTACAGTTAACCTACAAAAGTGTTCCTTTATTTTATTTTTTTCTTTTTAGAATCTATGTAGTTTGTTCCAAAGCAGAAGGGCAGTAAGGGCTAGATGATGGAGGTTAAGTGAATTGTCCAGGGTCACACAGCTAGGAAGTGTATGAAGTCACATTTGAAACCAGGACCCCCTGACTCTAGGCCTGGATCTCTATCCACTGTGCTACCTAGCTTCCCCAAAACTGTTACTCTTATGCAAGGGCTTGAATGAGGCAAGAAAAGGAATTAAAGTTTCTCTCACAGGAATCTGGTTACCTGCCTAAAGGCAAATCAGTATGAAAAGGCTGGATATGTTTTTGGGGAAAGGTAAGCTATCTTTTTTGGAGGTGTAAACCTTAAAATTTCTTAGACTTATAAATGTTGGAAATTTCATCATTGGGAAATTTCATACTTGAAAAATTTCTTACTGATAGTCTATTGGAATGTGAACCCCATTGGCATGGGAGGTTCCTTCTCCTCCCTTCTTAAGATTACTTTAGGACAGAAACCTTTTGCTGAACAATGGAAAGGGCTGCAGCATAGATCAAAATTTAATTATTCCAATCTCCACCCTACTCAGGGTAACAGGATTTAGGAAGGGCTGTAGCAAAGGATCAAGATTTAATTATTTGAGAATATGACCTTCAACAGACATGTGCAAAGCCACAGACCTCTGGGCGGTCCTGGGTTAAGGTAGAGCCACCATTGGCACAGGGAAGACATGGACAGTGATTGGTAGATGTGAGAACTGAGGGGAGGGAACGTGGATGGTTTCCTTAAAGATAGCAGGGTCTGAGGACTAGGGGGGTTGGTTGGAGAGGTTTTGCTCTGAGAGGTTGTGCTCTGAGAAGCTTGCTCTGAAGGAAGCTGGAGGTGGAAGCCCCTGAGACTGTTTCTCCATTTTGGTCACGTGAGTGATAGGGACTCATCTCTTTTCTTTGCCTCAGCTATCTAAGGGCTTGGGCCTTTTGGCCCAGCCTAAACAGAAGGGGTATTTAAGCCCTATTCCCTTCTCTCCCCTTTCTCTCGCCCCCTCTCTCTCTCTCTCTAATACCTTTCTTCCTCCTGTTTGTAATTAAACTCCATAAAAGGTTGACTGCTGACTTGAGTTTTCATTTAGGAATTACATAGCTGAATTCCTTGGCGATCTTAAATTAATATATATCAGTCTTTTAAAGTGATTTCCTTCTCACAGAGGAGATGCTACTTCTTCAGGCATTAGTAATATATTATAGGACAGTGCAGAAAACTGACAGAGAGAAAAAGATGCCTAGATTTTAAATGAAGTTTTTGTCAATGTTAAGCCTTATGAATGAGCAAAACGTTTACACAAAGAACTCTTGTAAGAGGAGTTGAAACAATTGCCTCGTGATATTACTAAATGATTTCAGCACACAAAAGGAAACAAGATGGCAGTAATTCAAGTTTTCTAAAAAGAATCTGAACAAACCAGACACAAATGAATTACATAGCTTTCTACAACTTCAACGTGCATATCAAATAAACCTTGACATAACTGAGATTTCTTGTATAGAAATTTAACATTTAAATTTGGCCTTTGGACAGAATTTAGTTGATTTCATTTGCCATTTGTCTACAAAATCTTCAAAATTATAAGCAGAATTTTGATTTCTGAATCAATTTTTTAATTTTTTTGCAGTTCATCTTAGCATTTCATTAACATTTATTATGATGTGCCCTAAGAATAAAAGGCCCTCACAGTCTAAAAGAGGAGACAAAAGGCAAACAGTTATGTATAAACAAGAGGCATAGAGAATAAACTTGAGATAATGAACAGAGAGAAGGCTTAAGAAGGATCAGGAAAGACTTCCTGTAGAAGGTGAGTCTTTAGTTGGGACTTGAAGGAAGTCAGGGTAGTCAGAAGATGGAGATAAGGATATAAAACACTTTAGGTATGAGGGAAAGCCAGGGAAAATGCTTAGTCAAGAGACAGAACATCTTGTGTGAGGAACAAGCTCAATGGCACAAAGTAAACAGATTAAAAAGCAAAATCAAAAGAGAGAAAATGTGTTCCCTGAAACTATATATAAGATAATTCTCTCCCTTCAGAGTACCTTATTGCTCACTGCTCTATTTTTCACAGGCAAAGGAGAGATCTTGGAAATGTCAGTAGAAATCTAGAGCCTTATGTGGCGTACTCCATTACTATGCTCCCATAAGGCAACAGCCAAGACACATTATTAAAGCAATTTCTATGCTATTCTTCAGTTGCAACATCACAAGTAAAAGTTTTTTTAAAAAAGTTTCTCCCAATTCTATATTCACTGAATTCCCCTTTGCTACACATTTAACCCTAGAGCCATTAGCTCAGGCTATGTTCGCTGGCACTAGATTTCTTTTAACTATGGGGAACTTTGTTTTTGAGATCAATGTCGTACTCCTCCCAACCCCCACCAACTCTGACCCTTTGCCATTTACCACAATCTAACTCCTAGATATAATAGAGCACAGTCTTTGCCAAAGAAGGACAAATACGCAAATGAATAACCCCTTTGTTAATAGTAGTCTAACTAGTAGAGTACAAATAATATATGAAAATTGTTCAAGGTTTTCCCTGAGTGGGTTTCACCATAAGTCCAATGAGAGAGACAACATATTTTATTGAAATGGTCTACCAGAGGCATCCTCTATCAGCTTTTAGGGAAACACTTGAAGCCACAGAGCTATTTCTTTTCAATCTCTAACAGTGACACCACAAATGTGAAGAAGAAAGAAAAACACATAGAGTTAATGGTCCTGCCACATACCCAAATATTCTAGCAAGTTGCCAAATATTCAAAGGAAATTGCAGCTATGGAGTTCTATCAGTGCTAAGAAGCTAAACAACTAAAGTATCATGAGCATGAGTTGATTACAACATAAAGTTTCTAATAACAAAAAACAAAAACAGGGTAAGCATTCTGGATCAACAGAGGAGGAAAACTAAAATTGACTTATTACTAATAATGGGAAGTTCCAGGGAGACAGACGCTTGTATCATAAAACTGAACAACCAAGTGTGAACACATTTAGAATGAATAATTGTGAGACTTTGGAATACTTTTGCTATTCTTGGCTTTTGAAGGCTACATTCAACACTCTCCCTAAAAGCCTGTGTAAAAGAAAAGGCCTCAAAATACTAGCAGAGATTCTTAATGGGCAAGAGCAGGAGCTGCTATCTCCTGTATTTTGGGAACTTTGTGCTTCTTCAATCATTAACTTATACTTTAACAATTTATATTTATATCCAATGAACAAGGATTAGATGAAGCTACTAGTTTCCTGGGCCCATCATAAAAAAATGGATTTTAAAATCTGCTGCCAGTTTAACAGGAGTCTTGTGAGATCATTCACTATCAAGGAAAAATCTGTACTAGGCACCAAAATTTAACTTAACCCTGGATATTCATGACAATGTCACATTGATACAGCATCTAATAAAGATGAATAATTTTTAAAAATATGAAGTGCTGTATTTGAGATCTTTATTAAAACTCCTACTTGTCCACAGCAGTTTGGCCTTTAATCTGTGAAAGTTTTATTATACTACTACCATTTTCATTGCTGACAGAAAAGATGATACATACTGGGAACCAGAATTGAACAGCATCTTTTTCCTTACTTTGGAGGCCCAAATTTGTTGGCAACGTAGAGGAAGTGACAACCAAAAGAGTGCAGTGAGCACTGCCGCTGAGGGCAGGATGACTGTCACCTTAGTACAATGGCAAGATGGAAGTTCTTGAAGATCTCCTAAAAGAGTAATCTTTCCAGGACAAGTCCTGACTGGCACACTTACCTGGAGGTGTGCAGGCATCTGCAGGAGACTGGACAAATGTGGACCGTCTTTTAGTTGGCATGGGCAGAGCCATTTTCTGTTCTTTATGCTTGGCCAATGCAGCTTGTACAGCTTCTGTGTGAATATCTGAAAAATTAACAACATTTTGCATTTCTTACCTTTTAAAGAGATCATTTAAAATGCTTATTATATGGAAAGAAAGAATATGTATAGGGTTTGTTAAAGTTTTTACAAAGGTCTTTCTACACAACCACCCTACCTGGCAGAAATTACTATGGCACTGTTATCTCCATTTTACCAATAAGGAAATTGCTCCTCCTCACAGGAGCAGTCTAACACCCTGAGGGGACTTCCCCTGGATGGTCTTAGTTACTTTAATACTCTACCTTAAGTCATTCACCAGTGATTAGCCAACTCCCACTGGGTCCTACTTTCCCCATCTCAGAGAACCCAGGTGTTCAAATCCTGTTCTCCATTTCCCACTTCTTTATTCCCATCACCCTTACCCTAACCTTTTCCTGCCTGCCCCCCCCCCCCATTCTTCATCTCCCACATCCTGCTCTACAGCTATCTACCCTTTCCACTCTTCTTGGGAATATTTGCTTTGCTTTAAAGGTAACAAACCAATTTCATCTGAAATCATTTCCTTTTCCACTCCTCTCATCTTCTGGCTCAAACTAAGGCCAGGCTCCTTCCTGATGACACAGCCCCCCTTGCCACCCTTTACTACACTCCCTGGCTGAGGAGGGGGAATTACTCCTTGCTTCTCACTGTCATTTCCAGATTCTCCTTCTGTGACCATCATTCAGTAACCTCCACTCCTTTGAGGTTTACTCAATCCATGTCTACAATCCAATGATAATTCTGGTAACCACTGTCTACCAACCTCCAGGACCTTCCCCTGTTTTCTTCAGTGAGTTCAGTGCTTAGCTCAGTTACTCTCCTCAGCTCTTGCCCTCATACTTCAACATCCACATTTACTCTCTCAAACACCTTTACTCAATTTGTTCATTTCAAGACCTACTCCTCTACCCTAGTTAAGCTACCCACTGACATGGTCATACTTTTGGATCTAACCACAAATTTGTAGTGAATCCAGGCAGTACAAGTTCATTATTTTCTCCAATGTTGGTCATCTGTATGTATATGAGTGAAGGCAGAAGATGATGGGAATGATCCAAGCCTGAGTCTTTATAGGATAAGGTTAGTGAAATAATAATGAGAGAAGAGACTCAAGGGAAGAAGACAGTGTAGGATGAACTGATTCACCAAATGGTCAAGATGGGAAAAGGAAGAAAAGTAGCCAGTAAAAGGTGATTGCCTGGGAAAGATATTAAGAGGTCAAGGAGTTGGAGGCCTAGTGAGGATAAAGAATAGGGTTGGGAACTATAAGGCAGAGAAAGAAATGGAATAACAAGAGTTGTGATCAAATAAGTGAGTTTAAGAGTTTCTAAAATATGGAAGAGGAGCATTTGTGAGAGTTGACATTCAAGGACTCCACTTTCTTTTTGTCGTTCTCTTCTCAATTCTGCAGTCTGGCTTCCAATCTCATCATTCAAATAAAACCGCTCTCTTCAAAGTTAACAATGATCTCTAAATTGCTAAATCCAATGTCCTTTTCTCAGTTCTCATCTTTCTTGAATTTCCCTTTGCCTTTGACCTAGTCAATCCCTCTCTTTTCTCTAGGTTTTTGTGCCACTACTCTCCCAGGTTCTTCTCTTACCTATCAGATCATATTTCTTCTAGTCTCCTTTGCTTGACCTTCTCCCAGGTCATGCCCATTCACTGTCCTGGGCCTAGGATAACATTTTAAACTCTATGCTGATTTCCAAATTTACATATCCAGCTTTAAACTCTCTTTGTCCTCTAGTCTTGAAATCTCCAGTTGAATCTCTAATCTGGAATGATCTATTGAATCTCTAATAAAAAATTCTACTGGACTACATGTCCAGTAGTCATCTTAAACTTAACATATCCCATACTGAACCCATTCACTGTCTTTCCTCTCCACCTTCTTCAGAAAGCTTTCCCCACTTAATTCTAATGCTGATTCTCTGTTGATCATCTTCAATGTACAGCTTTTTGCATATTGCCTTCCTCCTTAGATAAATGAACTCCTTGAAAACAGGAGATATTTTTTTGTCTGTTTTTGTTTTGTTTTTCAGTATCCTCAGCATTTAACCCAAAGCCAGGCCCAATAGCTGACACTTAATAAATGTTTATCAATTAACTGGCTGATGGACTTTATTATTAGGACAAGTCACTTATCACTCCTATTTACTTCTAAGGCCCACTTTGAGAGTTTCCAAATACAAAGGATTTGTCTTCTGGGAGTCCTTTGCTCTTGATGTTTCCGGATCAGTAGCCATAGGCTACTACTAATGTCACTGGCCCATTTCTGGATTTACTGAGAGGCTGTTAGCTCATTTGCCTGCAATGGTGTTGAATTTGCTGGCTAGTCCCTTTGCTCTTGCCCTTCTACTTCTCTTTGACTTTTTGTGCACTTCTTGGGGAGGGTAGAGTCACTAAAATTTCTTATAAAATTAATTTATTGATTCTTATTTTTCTGGTGCTATTTTAGTTCCCATAGACTCAATTATCGCCTTCATGCTACCTATCTGCTGACCACTGGTCTCACATCTCCATCTACTGCTTGAATATCTTGAACTAGATGTCTAGTAAACATCTTAGACTCAACATGTCCAAAACTGAACTCACTATATTTAGCCCCAAACCTTTCTGCTACCAAATTTCCTTTCACAACCTAGGTGTGTTCTCTTCCCCATATTTTGTCAAGGTTTATTGATTTAATCTATGCAATATCTCTCTAATCCACTCCTTCTCTCCTCTAATAATGCCACTCTCCTGGTGCAGTTCTTCATTGCCTTGCACCTGGGTCAGTCACACATTGCTTCCGTGTCCTTGGGTAATTCTATGGGACTTAGTAGAAGTAGTAGTAGAAAATTTTTCAGCAAGATTCTAGTTTGTCCATAAACTCAACAACACTAGGCTGTCTTCTTTGCTTCTCTCTGGCCACCTCCTCTCACCAGTTTTTGAAAGTTTAAATGTCCAGCCTTTCTCTGTATCTTCCCCAAACTAACACATTTTTTGATCTCAGGGATGCTAAACAAGACATTTGTAATTTCTGAGGATCCCCCAGAGCCTGTCTCCTTTAACCTAGGCCAACTAATCTGCTCCCCAAGAAACAGAATGAAGAAAGAAAGATGAAGGTGAGAGGTCGGGTGTACTATATGGAGTTGGATATTTTCCTTTAGGTAAAAGTATTCATTTACCTGTTTTTTCAGTATGTATGTAATCAGCTTGGAAAAACTGAATTTGGAGAATTATCTTTTCCAATTTCCATTATATAATTATGAAGCATAAGAGCTGGGAAGCCACAGGTTCCTGTTGTATCTGTGCCTGCCCTTGGTCAAGGAACTAAATCTGTGAGCACTCCAGGCAACTCTCTAAGAAAGTGGTTTCCAAACTTCTGTGGTCATGTACCCTAAATACATATCCCCAACATATGTTTAGTGAATTATGTATACATTTTATACATGTAATGCTGTAGTAATAAGTGTGCACATTTACATTTCTACCTTTCATTTGAGTTTTTAGAAAGTGAGATAAAGACAAAATAATATCTGACCACGGAGTCAGTGAAGCAGGGGGCAGTCACAGCAGTAAGAAAGTGAGATGGTAAGACATGTGGATTTAGAAACATCGCGTTAGCACTCATGTAAAAGATGCCATCACCCCGACAGCATTCATAGTCATGATGTCATTGTTGACTCTCCATTCTCTCTCATCCCATATAGCTAAACAGTCACCAAAGTTTGTTGCTTTTACTTCTATAACATTTCTTGCAAGGATGGTGGTGCCTTGCTAGTAATAGGGAAAATTTAAAGGAGGCATTGTCTTGAGGGAAAATACAGTGTAATGATGATCCACAACAAAGACATGTGCCATATGCCACACCTAAAATAAAAAAAGGTTAAGGAGCTCTTGTGACTCTCTAAAGGGTAATTGAAGATAGGGATTTCCCCATTTGTAGCTATTCAGCCCTCAAAATCCAATGCTTGGTTCTGTAGGAATATAAATTAGGGATAAGACTGGTTTTCTAGGGTTAGTGGAAAGGAGGGAATTTTGAGATAAGCCTGGATTCTGGGTAGGAAGGAATCGTGGGAATCTAAAACTGAAAATAACTGAATGAGTTTTGTCTCTTTGCCTACAATTTCAAACTGAAGGAGTTTTGCTCTAAGAGATTCTCCCTGGAAAGTTGGGATTTTGTGGAGAAATCTTTGGCCTCCAGGTAGAGGGTTTACTTGGAGGAAACTAATTTCCCTGAGTCCAGTCTTCATCTGGCAGTGGTCCATCGACTAGAATTCCTATTGACTAAGGTAATTCAAAGCTTTCCATCTATAACTTTGAGTTACTCAGTACAGCAGCCAAACCCAGAGGTTTTCCCCTTTCTTTCTTTACTGGTGGGAAGATTAGGGTTTAGTCAAATAAGTTGGGAAAGGATTTTAGATAGCATAAAGAGGCATAGGTAGGGTCTACAGAAGAACAGAAGGCTCTCCTGAAGCAGGAAACTTAGGAGTTAAGTGGAGGTAGTTTGAAGATTGCGAGGGTCATACTTAACAGCTCCTCTTATCCCTTTAAAATAAACTTTGTTTCCATAATCAAAGGGTTTGGTGATTAATTGGCTCTGAGGAGTTCCTAGGTGGGTTATAACATCTTACATCCCTCTAGGGCACTTCCCAATTACAGTTCAGAATGGGGAAGGCTGGGAGCTTACACCATTAGAGGGAAAATTTTAGACAAACTCTATGATTGGCTATTTTGCTATGGTGGGATTTGATCTACCTTCTTATTCTGTGATTCTCTTTGAGTCAAATCACTGGTCTCATTTTGGTGACCAAGGCTCCAAGTTGCAGAAGAGTTGCTGTTCTGCATTACTGCGTTTCCAAAATGGAAGTTTCTTACACAGATGAAATCACTGGTCTAGACCCCCAAAAAGCACAATAACACATCAGCTGAGATTTTTGGGGGGACTAAATCACTAAAAATAAGAAGCAAGGGCATGCAACCAATAATCTTCATTCTTTACCTGATCGATATCTTTCATCTCTGGCTCCCCCAGACCGACCTCGGTGATACTTGGAAGGGGTTGAAGATGGCGCTGAGGATGGAGCTGTCTGGTTTTTGTGTTCCTTCTGAACTGTAGAATCAATCCCTAAGAAGAAAAAAATATGGAAGACTTTTCATACATAAACAAAAACAAACCAAAGTAATAATGATCCAAACACTTTATAGGGAAAAGGGGAGAGGGGAATAAAAAACAAACATAAGGAAAATCTTTTGGCCAGCTGTGAAATCCAAAAGCAATGCTTTTTAACACTAAAAAATGAAATAAAAAATATTTCCTATTTCTGCCCTGCACCATTACTTTGTTTATATTGGTCTAAAATTTTAAGGTTCCCTTAATACATAGAAAATAAGTACAAAAGTGTTATTGGTGATAAAGATTTAAAAACTCCCAAGTTATTACCTATATGAACTGCAAATTATCCCACCTCTGCTTGTTTTTAGACTACAGCAACATTTTTCTTCATTCAAATATGTAAGAAGTGCTCACTAAATCCTATCCAAAAATCTAGTAGGGAACCAGGACTCTTCCAGCACAGGTATCTTGCCATCTATTTGTGCAAACCGTCCCCATTCCCTTAAATCCTCCTACTATATCTTGCTCTGGTAACAGTAATTAAATCATTGCTACTGTCCAGATTGTGAAATCTAACACAGTGTTCCAATCAGAGTTCTCAGGACTTGGACCAAAACTTGGCTTCCATTCTTAAATATGTTTTGTCATATTATTAAGTTAAAAACTTGAGGGCAAATACTGTTACTTTTGTATTTCTGTCCCCAGTGTTCAGCACAATGCCCAATACATCATGGATGCTTAATGAATTTATGTTCATTCATTTGTGAAAGGCCCTGGAAATAGAAACATATAACGCAAATCCTGCTCTCATTTACAATCCAAATGGGGGAAATTACATGTACAGAAACGAATGATACAAAAGAAAACATTACAAGTGTAAAGGAGAGAATCTATGTATGCGAAGTTTAAGGTGGAACAGATCACTTTTACCTCAGAAGGGAAAGGTTGAAAAGAGGTGGAACCTGAATTGCTCTTTGAACAAAAGAAGGGACTACACCAGACAGAAAAAGAAGTGAGACAAAGTTGATTCAGACATGGTAGACAGTGGGGGAAAAAGTCCAGATACAGTAGAAAGTAGAATGAGAACGTGCACTGAAAAGTAGTTAAGCTACACTATTCAACCCTCCAAAAAAGGCATTTGAAGCAGAGTAGAATCAGGGTAGAAAAACAGATCATCACCACAATACAGCAGGTCTTAAATACAAGGGTCTGGACTTTTAGAATTTAGTTAGCAGGCAGTAGAGATACTGAAAGTTCTTGAAGAGAAGAATAATATCTAGGCAGCAGAAAGATGGATTAGAGAAAAGGAGAGCTGGAAGGTAATCATGTAAATGAGAGGTAAAAAGGGCCTGACCTATGCATAGGAAGTAGAAAGGCTATTTATATATTAAAGGTAGAATTAATATGGCTTGGCAAGTGATTTTATGTGGGTAGCTAGGGGGAAGGGGAAAAGATATTTTAAGATTATGGAATAAGTTGGGAAGATGGTGCTGCTATTAGCAGGCAAAAGGAATTCGGGAAGAAGCAGTAGGGTGCTGTGTTTTGGTTTGTTTCTTTTTGGGGGGGGGCAGCGGGGAGGAGACCTGAGTAGGCTGAATTTGATGTGCAGTGAGCATTCATTTGGGGATATCCAACAAGAAGTTTTTAAGACAGTCGAGCTCTGAGGAAAAGTTTGGAGTGAGAACAGAGATTTAGGAGTTATCTTATTTTGCAAGCTTCTAAGCCAAGCCCACAGAGGAAGCAAATCTCAGGATGTACAAAGCACTTTTCTTCACAGTCCCATAATTTGTGCGAATATCATTATCCCCATTTTATTAATAAGGAAAATGAGTCAGAAAAATTATTACCCAACATCATACAACTTAATAAATAGCAGAATCAGAGATTCTACCTCCCATCTCACTTTACATTGATTATTGTTTATTGCCCAAGGGTCACAAAGACCCATAGCCAAATTCATTAAAAAAAATCTAAAAGTCTTAAGCCTGAAGATTTTATTGGTAATTTACAGTATTTGCTGAAAAAGTTTGTGTTTTGCAAAAGATTCCTTTCAGTGGATAAGGTATGCAAGGCTTCAACCACCTACTGAAGAAAACCCTTAAAAAGCACTCAGGCTGATTTAAAATTAGAGAACAAAAACAAGAAAGGAGCTATTTTTACAATCACATTTTGCGTTCAGGAAGGAAATCAGTTACACACACAAACAGCTTTTCTTATAGACAAGAAGAGGGAAAAAGCATTTTGGCTTCTACTCAACTCTTTCAGACACTGGCTGAAGTTTGGAAGTTCACTGCTATTTATGACTTCTGCATGAACTTTCCACCACAGCATGTTAATGACTACATCTACAGAATTATTAGCACTGATTCTTTTCCTAATGAGTAGTTTCTAAGACTCTCTAATCACATCCAGTATTCACAGCCTGGAGAGGTTGCAAAGCTAAGTGGATAAAACTGGTCTGAAGGTCAAGAAGACCTGGGGGTTCAAGTCCCACCACTACCACTAAACTTGGCAGCTCTGACCTTCAACAACTCCTGAAGCAACTCTCAGAGTTAGAGAAGGTCCTGCTTGGCACAGGAAGTTCCTCACTGCTAGCTTCCTGCACTGGTGACATCACAGGCCTAGTTCAAAACCCAAAACAAAAGTTTTTAGCCTAAGGGGTCAATGTGGAGTACACAAAGACAGATCAAAACCACTCTGCAAGCAGGATTTTAAAATAAGACTCTCTCAATGTGAAGGTATTTAGAAAATTTCACCTCCCCCCTCACTTATGCTTTTCACTTCACTTTTAAAAATAGAACTGATTAGGATGGAGGTGGACAGATAATGAGGGTACAGGAAAGAGTAACAAGACTGGTGAGTAGGGGACAAATGAAGGGGAAGCAAAGACCTGGCCCAATACAGTGAATACAGTATGTGGGAGTAGGAGAACTAAGGGATGGAATGTGGTATGGGCAGAGGACAATAACTGAAGATATGGACACAAGACTGCACAAGATCATCAAACATAAAATCACAAATTAAGCCATCTGATGGGAAAAGGGATTCACATGACATGACGTAAGTCAAGAGTTCTTCAACTATTCACCACAGAATGTGAATATTCATTTATCAAACACAGAATTCAACAAGACACCTCCCTGGTGTCAGGCACTGTACAAGAGTGGAGAAACAAAGAAGAGACTTATCCCTTCTTACATTCTACAAGGGGAAAGTAGCATGTGGACAGAAGATTTCATTAAAAATATATACACAGAAATTTCTGGATGGAGTGCCTCTGAGGGGAAGTATTCAGGAGAAGATTTCTAGAGAAGACAGCTTTAGGGAAGGAGTAGTTTTTAGGCACGGGGGAAACAGGGGAAGAAAGAAAGCCTATACAGAGTAAGGAGAGAATATTATGGCTAGATAGAAGCAAGGAGGTCAGTTTGACAGGACTATAGTTATGGAATAAACTAGAGAAAAGTAGTCAGCTAGGTGGCACAATAGAGTGCTAGGTCTGGAGTCAGAAAGACTCATCTTTTTTTAGTTCGAATCTGGCTTCAGCCACTAGCTGCATGATCCTGTGCAAGACACTTAAATCTGTCTCAGTTTCCTCACCTGTAAAATGAGCTGGAGAAGGAAAAGCAAACCATTCCAGTATCTTTGCCAATAAAACTCCAAATGAGATCACAAAGAGTCAGACATAACTGAAATAAGAGAAAAGTAGGGTATAGAGACAGACTGTGCAGTTTATTTAGAAACAAACTTGAGTTTATATTTTATCCTAGAGGAGAGAGGGAGCCAATGGAGTGTACTGGGCAAGGCAATGGCATCATTTGGTTTGGAAAGGGAGACAATGGAGGCAGAGATCAATTAAAAGGTTATGCAAGCAACGCCATTTCCTCTCTGTTATCTAATGTGTGCTATCATAATGTCAAATGTAGTTATCAGAAGAGGCTAGCTTGACCGTGCCAACCTCCTAGCTAGGTCATGTCATGTCTTCGGAAACTCACTTTTCCTATAGTAACCCTTTGCTATGATATTAATCACTCCTCCCTCTTATGTATTTATACCCTGCTTTTTCTGCCCCTCTAGAGCCATTCTTGCATGCCAGCGCTGCAGGATGACCCCAAACTGCAATTCCCTTTCCTCAGTTAAAGACTCTTATGGTCATTACTTGGTAATCCTCTTATTTCAGGTCAACAGTAATAAGGCAAGAACAAGAAATATGAAACATAAACATAAGAAGATATAACTACTCCTGTTCAATACTTCAATACAGCAGTAAGCAGCAAAATATATAAGCATGGGTTCGTAATCTGGAGTATATGAACTTATAATTTTATAAAATAGATTTAGAAGGGGCATCTGGGTAGCTCAGTGGATTGAGAGTCAAGCCTAGAGATAGGAGGTTCTAGGTTCAAATCTGACCTCAGATACTGTGTGACCCTGGGCAAGTCACTTAACTCCCATTGCTAGCCTTTACTACTCTTTTGCCTTGGAACCAATACATAGCATTGATTTCAAGAGAGAAGGTAAGGGTAAAAAAAAATGGAGTTTGGTACTTGCATTTTAATAGTATTGGTTTCCTTTGTAATCCTATGAATTTTAAGCATTTTAAAACATTATTCTGAGAAGGGGTCTACAGACTTCACAAGACTGTCAAAGGGGTCCAAGACATGAAAGCTTTAAGAATCTTTGCTCTAGTGACAAGGGTTACTCCCTTCTTCCCCCTGCTCCAGTTGTGAACAATAGTTTCTACTTTTAGAAATATTCAAATTCAAGTGAGAACTGTCATCGCTTCAAGTAGACCTTAAACTACATAGAAGGGAGTGAAGGGGGCACTTATTCTGGGATATTACACAACATTGTTTTCCCCCTTCTTTTCCTCTGGAAACCTGCAAATACTCTGCCTACCAATAATGAAACTTTAGGAGTATATCTGATGATTTTGTATGGAAGGAATCCACATTTATGGTCCATTCAACAAATTATAGTACTAGTTCTTTGTAAAGGATAATTTTTATGATCTGTCACATGAATTTTGTATGCCCAAGAAAACAACTTCTATTCATAACAGTGGTAATTCTATGTCACTTAAAGACATTTTCATGAAACTGAGTATTTTTAGAGATGAATTTTATACTTCATCTCTAAGACCTAGTGGTCTTGAGGCCATCATGACAGTCTCTCCTTAAGGGAGGCTATAAGCTCCATGAATATACTCAAGAAAAATAAAACTTTTTTTAAAGGTTAGCAAGATGTGTCCCCCAATTGACATTTTGTCTACCACCAGCTTATTTTTTCTCCCAATAACAACCCTCCAAAAAGAGATTTCATCCTGAACCTTGATAGACAGTTTGGCCAGCTCCAAGAAGCCATCCAAAGTCAGAACATAAGAACCTCACTCTCAAAAGGGTATTTTGGAGCACACCTTCTTGCTGGGGTATCTTCTCTGCCCCCCAACATATACTTGCTCTTACATGATAGTGTATATACCCAAGTTGTATGTTGGGTATACCCTTGTCCTCTCTCCACACTCTCTCTGCTGCTTGCATCAAAATTGATTTCCATTGTTTTACATGTTATTCTCAGCATCTGAACTCATTAAAGGGTTTCTTTTCTCCAACATCTCTGGCTGGCCCACTGGCCTTTCCTTAGACATATACTGGGTACACGGATAAGGTCTTAACGTTTTACCAGTCACAACTCCATTGGGGGCACTCTGTTGTAGAAAACAGGGGTTAAGAGAGGAACCCTACTGGGAGGGAGTGGTTGAAGAGACATCCTTATGCCAGAAGACTGTCACAAAAGCCTGTTTGCTGTGCTAATTGTTTGGAAAATAACTTCTATTCATAATGCTGATAATTCTTTTTCACCTAGTCATATTTTCACTGAACTGATTTTTAGGAATGAGGAACACAAGAAACAGTTAAGTATGGGAATGTCTAAATGGATCAAATGACAAGTCTAAAAACACAAAGACAGGATCACAAACTTAAATGGATTAGATTGGCAAGGGAAAGGTTATTTTTAAGATCAGACTGTGATTTCATTGGCATTGGCAATTTCTCTATAAGGAAACTCTCTTTACCAAATCAGCACCTATTCTGCATCTCAAAGTCTTCTACAGTTGCCTAGGACCCTGATAGTAACTTGTCCCAGGTCATCTTGACTCAGGCCACTTCTTTTATTCACTTGCCTCTTCAAGGAAAGTTATTAAATAAATAATCAGAAAAAGAGATTAAACAGACTTTGAGATAAAAGGTTAGATAATAGGGGGAAGACCAGAATGTTAGGATAAAGAATTTAGATTGCATTATTTTTAAGGCATTGTTGGTTCTTGAAAAGGGACAGGATAAAAAATTATTATTGAGTATCAGTGCTGGAAGAGACCTCAAATATCACGATTAAAAGAGTAGGAAGCACATCTAGCAGATTGGCTAACATAACAGCAAAGGAAAGTAATGGATGCTGGAGGGGATGTGGTAAAGTTGGGACATTAATGCATTGCTGGTGGAGTTGTGAATTGATCCAACCATTCTGGAGGGCAATTTGGAACTATGCCCAAAGGGTGATAAAAGACTGTCTGCCCTTTGATCCAGCCATAGCACTGCTGGGTCTGTACCCCAAAGAGACAATAAGGAAAAAGACATGTACAAGAATATTCATAGCTGTGCTCTTTGTGGTGGCCAAAAATTGGAAAATGAGGGGATGCCCTTCAATTGGGGAATGGCTGAACAAATTGTGGTATATGTTGGTGATAGAATACTATTGTGCTAAAAGGAATAATAAAGTGGAGGAATTCCATGTGAACTGGAACAACCTCCAGGAAGTGATGCAGAGTGAGAGGAGCAGAACCAGGAAAACATTGTACACAGAGACTAATACACTGTGGTATAATCTAATGTAATGGACTTCTCCATTAGTGTCAATGCAATGTCCCTGAACAATCTGCAGGGATCTAGGAGAAAAAACACTATTCACAAGCAGAGGTCAAACTGTGGGAGTAAAAACACCAAGGAAAAGAAACTCCTTGACTATAGGGGTTGAGGGGACATGTCCAAGGAGAGACTCTAAATGAACACTCTAATGCAAATACCCACAATATGGAAATGGGTTCAAATCAAGAACACATGTGATACCCAGTGGAATCGCACATCGGCTATGGGATAGGTGACGGGGGTTTGGAGGGGGGGGATGAAAATGATCTTTGTCTCCAATGAATAATGTTCAGAAATGACCAAATAAAATAATGTTTTAAAAAAAAAGAATAGGAAGAAAATTTTTGCTGTTATAGGTAACATAAATAAGAGGAAAGGGAACTAGGAGGAGGAGAACCTTTTGAAAGAAAGTAGACCAGATATAAAGGGTTGAAGGCCCTCTTTCCTGTGGAACTAAAAAGGAAGGGCAGAATATAAAGATAGTATGAGGAATTAGAATTCTTCTTTAACTGGATTTTGTGAATTTTGTGGAATTAGTTCTATGGGGGAAAAAAACAAAATAAAGAGAACATTGGATAATTTGATTAAAAAAAGGAAAGAAGAGAATCAAATTACTAGTATCAAAAATGAAAATGGTAAGTTCACCCAATTAAAGAATTCATTAGGAACTACTTTGTCCAATTATATGTCAACAAACTTGACAATCTAGGCAAAATGGATGAATATTTGCAAAAATATAAATTGTCTAGATGAACAAAAGAAGAAATAGAATACTTCAATAATCCCATCTCAGAAAAAGATAAACCGCCCTGTAAAATGGAGATTTTGAACCCTAGACTTCAATCCCCAGAAGTCCTTGGTAATTCCCAGAATTCCCAATAATCTCACCTGAGTCTCCACCTGGGTGAAATCACAATTAGTATTTAAACTGACAGCAACGCCTACCTCGCCCTCTTCTATGCTCTTGCTCTCTCTGCCTGGCCATTTGCAAGATGTAGTAAGTAATCTTTGAATGGGCTAATAATCAGCCCTAGGCACATGGTTTTCTTATTTTGTATTTTTCTTATTCCTTGATTTCTAATCATCTTTAATAAACCTCAAATATAATAATTTTATTACTAGTTAACTTTAACTAGTTAATTTCAACACCCCTAAGAAAAAAATTCCCAAGGCCAGATGGATTCACCAGTGAATTCTATCAAACATTTAGAATCAGTACCATATTTGTGTCATAAAAGGAATTTGGTAGAACTCTTTCTTTGCTTATCATGCCAAATACTTTGCATAATATTGGGATTAGTTGTTCTTTGAATGTTTGATACAATTCATTTGTGAATCGATCTGGTCCTGGGGATTTTTTCTGAGGGAGTTCTTTGATGGCTTGTGTACTAGCGGGGGATCAGGAACTAAAGTTTGATAGGTAGCTGAGATGGAGGGAACAGATAAAGAGGAACACCACTTGTAATAGTTAAAAGAGTGGGAGCCATAAACTGTAATAATTAAAATGGTTGAGGTCATAAGATGTAGTGATTAAAATAGTGGAAGACTTAAATTGTGGCCGATAAAAGAGTGGATGAGTAAGTTGTAACCGCAGGAAATATGTTTTCACTACGGTGTCTTGTTTTTAAATCAAATATAAGGTGGTCGCCAGGGAAATATTCCCAATTATGAATATACCCAAGTCAACTGGGTTTTATAGGGATTTTTAATTAATAATACAATGAGGAATTAAAGAAGGAGAGAAAGAGTAAGAAAGGAATAAGTACGAAGGGCCTTAAGCCAACATGGCCTAGACCTGAGTCTTAAGAGAGAGATCAGTCAGTCCTTAATCACTCACCACAAGATCTGTCCAAGCAAGGATTCTAGTGACACCAGGCCAGCATCATCTCAGCTGCCTCCACCAGCTCCATCCTCAATCTGAAATGTCCCCGAGAGAGTCTCGAGAGAGACCCTTCAAGGCAGCCTTTCCCAGCTGACTGTTTTCTAGAGAGAGCTTTTCATCTCCTTTTAAAGGGCATTTTCTCCTATGTCACTTCCACTAAGTTCTTCCATCTACCAATCACAGTAGACGTTTTCCAAAGGACAGCCCATTCTGAATTCATACCTGAGTAGACTAAACTTTTGAGTAATCCACACCTGAGTAGACTAAAATCTCTGTGTAAGTTCTCACCTCTTTGTTCCTTGTAAGTTCACAAGTTGCCTGACCTTTATAGGTACTTAGCACCCCTTTGTTTTAGTTCTAAAAATAGGCATGGCTTAAGTATGGGTTTAAGTACTTTTCATTGTTCAGAAAAGAGTTTACAACTTTATCTTCCCCTAGGGCAGACTTAAGTAGGTGAAGTAGAGTTCTCACATTCCTGATCTAAGTAGAGTTCACTGCCCAAATGGGGAATGGTCTTAATCCAATCTTATGAAGTAGGGTCTGGGAATTTTTTAACATTCACAAGTCTGAGAAATTTCAAGATTCACACACTTCCCTCCCAGGCAGAGCTGTCTAGTTGGATCTGACCAGAGCTGAAGGGTAAGAGAAAATCCCCTTCAATCTCTGTTCCTGTTTTCTTCTCTAGTTGATTATATCTATGATCCCCTTTAGTATATTGAAGATATCTGATTTCTCAATTAGTTAAAATATCTATTCATTATATAAAGGGTTTGGTATATACAGAAAATGCCTTCGACAAAATGTAACACCCATTCCTATTATAAACACTAGAAAGAATAGGAATAAAAGAGCATTTCCTTCAAATAATAAGTAGTATCTATCTAAACCATCAGGAATTATCATCTGCAGTGGGGATCTGCAACAGGATCAGGAATGAAACAAGGATGCCCATTATCACCACTATTATTTAATATTGTACTAGAAATGCTAACTTTAGCAATAAGAGAAGAAAAGGAAACTGAAGGGTTAAAACAGGCAAGGAGGAAACTAAATTATCACTCTTAGTGGATGTGATAGTATTCTTAGGAGATATTCTTTAGAGAACAACTAAAAAAATCTAGTTGAAATAATTAATAATTTTAGCAAAGTTGCAAGATACAAAATAAACCCATATAAATCTTCAGCATTTCTATATATTTCCAATAAAGCCCAACAGCTAGAGTTACAAAGATAAATTCCATTTAAAATCACTCTAGACAATATAAAATACATGAGAATCTATTTACCAAGACAAACAAAAAATTAATTGAACATAATTACAAAACACTTTTCATACAAATAAAGCTAGATCTAAACAAACTGGAAAAACATTAATTGCTCATAGACAGGCTAAGTTACTATAATAAAAATGACATCTTACCTAAATTAATTTACTTATTTAGTGCCATACCAATCAAACTACCAAAAAACTTTTATAGGACTAGAAAAAAATAACAAAATTTATCTGGAAGAACAAAAGATCAAGATTATCAAGGGAACTAATGAAAAAAAAAAGTGAAGCCTAGCAATACCAGATCTTAAACTGTACTATAAAGTAGTAATCATCAAAACAATATGGTACTGGCTAAGAAATAGAAGGGAGGATGAATGGAATAGATTAGGGGCTAAATGATCTCAACAATCTAGAGTTTGATAAACCCAAAGATCCCAGCTTTGGGGATAAGAACTCACTATTTGACAAAAACTTCTGGGAAAACTGGAAAACAGTATGGCAAAAAATGAGGCAATATCTCACACCTATACCAAGAGAAGGTCAAAATGAACATATGATTTAGACATAAAGGGTGATACCATAAGTAAATTAATAAAATATAAAATAGTTTACCTGTCAGATCTATGAAGAAAGGAAGAATTTATGACCAAACAAGAGAGAGGACATTACAAGATGTAAAATGAATAATTTTAATTATATTAAGTTTAAAAGGTTTTATACAAACAAAACCAATGTCACCAAGATTAGAAGTAAAACAACAAACTAGGGAAAAATTTATAACAAATTTCTCTAATAAAGGTCTCATTTCTGGAGGGGGGTAGCTGGGTGGCTCAGTGAATTGAGAGCCAGGCCTAGAGATGGGAGGTCCTGGGTTTAAATCTGAGTGCAGACACTTCCTCATCTGTGACCCTGGGCAAATCACTGAACCCCCATTGCCTAGTCTTTACCTCTCTTCTGCCTTGGAACCAATACCCAGTATTGAGGCTAAGATGGAAGGTAAGGGTTTTTTTTTTTTTTAAAAAAGGTCTCATTTCTCAAATATATAAAGAATTAAATCAAATTTACAAGAATACAAGTTATTCCTCAATTGATAAATGGTCAAAGGATAATCTCTCTCTTTTCTTAAAGGGGACAGAGTAAAATGTACAAAACCCTTTCATCTGATTCTAAAACTTTCTCTAAATGAAACTAATTAAATTCTCCTCACAACAATATGAATAGGCAGTTTTCAGATAAAGAAATTAAAGCTATCAATAATCATATGAAAAAATGTTCTAAATCCTTCTTAATTAGAGAAATGCAAATTAAAACAACCCTGAGGGACGCCCCCCCCCCACACCTATCAGATTAGCCAATATGACAGTAAAGGAAAATGATAAATGTTGGAGAGGATGTGGAAAAATTAGGACACTGATACATTGCAGATGGGAGTTGTGAACTGATTCAATCATTCTGGAGGGCAATTTGGACTTATGTCCATGGGGCTATAAAACAATGTATAAGCACTAGTAGGTCACTATCTTTGAGAGATTAAAAAAAGAGGTGAGGGGAGGGGCCTACTATTACAAAAATATTCATAGCTGCCAGAGAGATGTCCATCAATTGGAGAATGACTGAACAAACTGTAGCATATGATAGTAAGAGAATACTATTGTGCTGTAAGGAATGATGAACAGGATGATTTCAGAAGGAGCTGGAAAAACCTTTGTGAACTGATGCAGAGTGAAATAAACAGAACCAGGAAAACATTGTACCCAGTAACAACCATACTGTGCAATGATCAGCTGTGATAGACTTGGCTACTATCAGCAATAGAATGATCCAGGACAATTCTTTTCTTAATGTATGATTTTATTTTAAAAATATTTTTCCATGGTTACATGATTCATATTTTCTCCCTCCCTTCTCTGGGAGCTGATGAGCAATTCTCCTGGGTTATGTAAGTATTATCACTCAAAACCTATTTCCATATTATTCATTTTTGTAGAAGAGTAATCTTTTAAAACCAAAACCCCAAATCATCTACCCATATAAGCAAGTAATAAACCATATGCTTTTCTCCTGCATGTCTGCTTGCAAAGTTCCTTCTCTAGAGGGACTTCTGACAAAGAATGCTATCCACCTCCAGAGAAAGAACTGTTGGAGTCAGAATACGGAGCAAAGCCTACAATTTTTCATTTATTTATTTGGGTATATGTTTATGTTTTGGGGTTTTGGTTTTGTATGTTTACTCACAAAAATGAATATGAAAATGTTTTGCATGACAATACATCTATAATCCAGATTGAACTGTCTGCCAGCACTGGGAAGGAGAAAGGAAAGGGATGGAGAGAGATAAGTTTGATCATATAACTTGGTAAAGCTTGTGTGGAAATTTGTTATTACATGTAAGTGGTAAAAAATTTTTTTAAATGGTGGTGCACATAAATGACATGAAAATTTAGGCGGGATCTAAAGAATGGAAAGTAGGATACTCAATCAGCTGTAGCCTAGTGAGTCAAAGTAGGATAATTACAACTGAAGAACAAAATAGAATAGTCAGTGCTGCAGCCATTTGTGAAGAGTGAATCAAACTCTCTTTGTCTATCAATCAGCAACTTTTAAGTTAATCAATCAAAAACTCAAGTACCCCTACTTAGTACCTTACCAGTCACTAAATTTGAGAGTTCACAAGTCATTTGTTAGAGTGCATGACAACTCCAGAGGCCAATTCCCCACCCCCCCACCCAGCTTGAGGTGAGTTCAAGGATTCGGTCATTCTCTCTGCATTGGTGAGCTTCTTCTTGGATCCCGAATCAGTTTGCAATGATGAATGGAGTGATTCCTTCCTAGGTTCTTCAGTGAGGAGACCCTCTCTGCTCATTCGTTTGGGTGGGATACTCCCTTCAGTGTGAGTCCTGGTGAGATTCTTGTTAGTCTTAGCCTCATGTGCACTGAAGGTTCTCAGTGGATTCTTCAGCATTTCTGGTTCTTCAGATTTGGGCTTCCTAATTAGGACTTTGGATTCTGGCGAGATTTGCTTTCAGATTTGCATTTGTGGTCTGGAGACATTAGGATTAAACTTAGGGTATTTGTAGGGAGGCAGTACTTTCTATCTCTTTATCCACATTTTTCCACTTCCACTCTTTCCACCTCTTTGTAAATAAAGCTGCTAAAAGTTATTTTGACTTAAGCTGTAATATTTTAAAATCAGAGACCACAATATTACTTTAGAATTCTCATATATAATGATAAAACCTCTATTTAAATTCTTACACATTAGTGGCAACAGGAGACCAAGTCAGAGAATACTATGGTTCTGTTGTCCTGGGCACTGGAAGTTATCTCTCTCATTCTGATTCTGGTCTTTCCTGGACCTTGATAGGGCACCTAAGTGGCCCAGTGGATAGAGCCACAGGTCTTGAGTCAGGAAGGCCTGAGTTCAAATCTGGATTCAGACACTTACTAGCTATGTAACTCTGGGCAAGTTGCTTAACCCTGGTTTGCCTCAGTTTTCCTCATCTATAAAATAAGCTGGAGAAGGAAATGGCAAAACCATTCCAGTATCTCTGCCAAGAAAACCCTAATTTGAAGTCACAACACTGTTGGACTGAGTTGGACTGACCCAAATGAAATGCCTGAAGAGCAACATGAATGGCTATGAATCAGCTATACTGGATCTAACAGATCATCCTGGAAAGTACTCTATCATGAAAAGAACTGTTCTTTTGCAGCAAAGATTTCAGTCTAAGTGTTGGCAGTCTAAGTATGGAATGGCAGAAAGAACACTGTGCTTAGAAAATGAAGGCCTGCATTTGACTCACAGCTCATTAACTGCATGAGATTCCGTCTCTTTTTCAGGAGAGTCTAATTTTTTGTGAGCCAAATGGTTTTTTTTTTTTGGTAGAGACACTGTAGTGGTTCACATTTCCTTTTCCAGTTCTTTTTACAGATAAGGAAATTGAGACAAAAAGAGTTAAGTGACTTGTCCAGGGACACAAAGCTAGTAAAATGTATGATGCAAGACTAAAGTTTATCTTGTATGAAATGGGGAAAATATGATTTAGATTGTCTACTTCAAAGTACTAGAGTAAGGAAAAGAGTTTTATAAGCTTTAAAATGCAATATAAATGTAAGCTACTACTATTATCATTGTTACTTAGTGGGATTTATAATTTTATTGGCAAGAACAATACTCCAACTCAGTCTTATCAAAGCCACTATATGCCTTTTCATACTGAGGTTTTCATCACAGACTTTAATAAAATTTCAAGAGAAGGGATGCACACAATGCTACAGAATTTTGTCTAGTTCTTTAAATATCTCAAAACAAAGCAGCCTTTGACTGTCCTTTCATTTGTGTCTAATGAATAAACCACTTCCTGTTAAGGGGCTTTTGCCATATTACAATAATAATGTGTCTTTCAATGGCCCTAGGGTTCACCTGTAGTTTGGAATTTCTGAAAAGCCCCATGAATTAAAACCATATAGAATCACCACTTTTGTGATTAAAATTAAACAATAAACATTTACTAAGCACCTAATATGTGCAAGGCCTTGAGCTAAGTGCTAGGGCATACAAACAGTCCTTGGGTTTTAAAGAACTTCTTTTAGTAGCAAAAATAATAACTGAATCATCTTTGAAAATGAAGGACAGCATATATAGAGAAGAGCAAAGTGCCAAGGACTAAGTCCTTGAGGATACTCACAGTGGGAGGAATGCAAAGACAATAGGGACACAAGGCTCAAGAAGTTTTTTAAGGATTGGACATATAGGTATAGTTTATAGGCTGCTTGGAGAGAACCATTGGTAGGGAGTAAATGAAGATGGAAAAAGTAGAGAGGAAGGTACACACTGAGTTGACCGTGGCAAAGAGAAGTGACATCTCTTGAACTGAGACTGGTGTGAAGAAGATAATGGGGGGAAGACACCAGAGTGCTGTGAGATGAGGCAGAAGAAAGAAAAGGAAACTCTTGGCAAATGGCCTCAATTTTATCAGTCAAGTGTAAGACAGGATGTTCAGCTGCCAGGTTGGAGTAAGGGATGCCTTGGGATGTCAGAGGAGAGATGAGATCTGGAACAGCTGCCTTGAAAGTTGGCTAGTGAATCAGTCAGGTGTAGAATGATTGCCTAGTTGTAGTGAGGGCCCAGCTGAGATTATGCTATATGGAGAGTATTATTTTCCTCTGGTTCTGTTCAGCAGCATATTTATAGAAGAGAAGGAAGCATATAGTAGGAATAATCCAGGGCTGAAGTCTGACAAGGTTTAATCAGCAATAGGGCAAAAGGTTTGAAAGTATATGAGTTAGGGGAAAGGGGTGTGACACCTACCTAGGAGTCTTACTACGAAACAAACTTAGACCTGGGTTCAAATCTGTCGGTAGATAGTTCCTAGTTGTGTGATCCCTGGGTAAGTCACTTCACCCCTATTGACTAGCCTTTACTATTCTTCTGCCTTGGAATTAAAACACAGTACTGATATTAAGATGGAATGTTAAGGGTTTTATTTTATTTTTTAATATAAATTTCAAAAACTTTAAAATGTTGAGGAAAAGCTTTTTAAAAACCATTCTCTCCTTTTGAAACATAAGTTTTTAAAAGCAGCGTTTGTTTTTACATGATCTTAACTTAATAAAATATTTGGCTCCCCTGCCTCTACCCAACACACAAAGAAAAAAGAGAGAGAAAAAATGTTCAATACATCATCCAAAGCCTGGTAGATCCACACAGTCCCACACCTGAACAAAGAAGAGAAGGAGTACATTCTCCTAATTCTTCTTTGTAGGAAGCTCAAAATTAAAATGTCAAAGCATTCCGATGCCAATGGTGCTCTCTCCATTTTCACTGTTACTGTTTTCCTGGTCCAGCTAGCTTCCCTTTGAATCAGTCCATACAAGCCTTCCCCATGATCCTCTGTTTTCTTTATATTCAGTATTTCTTACAGTGCAGTAATACTTTTATATTCAAGGAGCACAGCTTCTATAAGCATTCCCCAATATGAGGAAACCTGCTGATTGTACCAATATATTGCTCCACCAATCAACTGACTTCTTTCATTTCTATCAATTTGCTGGGTATGACTTGAAAGTTCAAAGTTGTTTTGATGAGCATTTTGCCTTATTAGAAATAAAAGAGAAAACTTTCATATGTTCAATAGTTTGAAATTCCCTTGAGAAGTGTTCATCTCCTTTAGTCACTCACTATGAAACAGATTTTAATAAATTTGTTAGTCTAAAGATTTGCTGAAACAATTTTTTCTTATCTGAATGCCAGAGAAGACGTCTTTTCGATATGTGAAATAAAAATATGTTTAAGGGAGAAAAGGCTTTAATGAATGACAGTGGCTTGTGGCAAATTGGGAGAAGATTGTCCGTAAATTCTTGCCTATTTCTCCCTGGGAGATCATAAACTCTGGTATGAAAAACTCTGAAGTGGACTCAAGTAAACCACTTCTACAACATACAAGGCAGAAAAAAAAAACAATTTGGCAGTTTCTATTCTTTCAACATTTTCTGTTTTCCTATATATCCACTAGGGGTCACAATTATGCCTAAATGAGGACTAGAAGAAGGATGTAAGTGCTAGATTTAGTCTTCCTCTCCTCCCAAAAAGAAATGTAGCTATACTATTAAATATAGCTTTCTTTTTCTTATGATTAATATTTTGGATCTTAACAATAGAGAAACAATGTAATTTTGGAATTCACTATTGCCTTCTGACAAGGAGCTGTAAACGGTGTGCTTTGTAAAAGTGAAAAATGAGTTTTAAAACACAAATCACAGATTAAGATTTAGGCTATCATGGGATCATGAGTCTAGAGCTAGAAGGTCTATACAGTTCTATGCCCTCATTTTATAGAAGAGGAAATTTGAGACCTAGAAAGGTAAAATTATTTGCCGTCAGGCTGAACACAGAGGGATGGCAAGATGAGAGAACAAAATCTGAACTTAGGTACTTTGACTCTTTAGGAAGTAGCTGGGAAAAGATTGAAGGCAAAAGAAGGGGATGGCAGAAGGGCCTAACATGTCCATGGGGTTGTAGAATGTCAGACATGAATGAACAACAACTGTGACTCTAAAGGAGTAGCAAGGAGGTGAGAGGGATTTGCAGACAAGTAAAAGAAAACAAGAATTGGGAAAAGGCCATTGGAACTTAAGAGATCACTGGTAACTTTGGAGAGAGCAGTACCACTGGAATGAGGACAGCAGAACTGCAGGAAGTTAAGGGAGTGAAAGTACAAAGAAGTGTAAGCATCAATTATAAGCAGCTTTTTCAAGAGTTTTTTGTCACAGAGGGTGGAGGAAATATATGGTGACAGCAGGGATGGAATGATCAAGTGAGAATTCTTGAGGAAGAGAGAGCCCTGGGCAGGCCAGTAGGCAAGAGGGCATAAACTGTTGGAGGAGACAAAATGGAATGACTGTTTATGCTGGCGAGGGGTAGGACTTTCTCCATGTGACACAGGGGTGAAAAAGGAGAAAGTGTTGGGTGGCATCTGAATGACCTGAGATAAGGAAGAGGGCAGAAGAAGGAGCTCTTGCTGAATGGCCTCAATTTTTTCTGTAAAATATGAGGCAAGGTCATACTGGTCAAATGTAAGTGAGAACAATAATCAGGCCACAGAAGAAAGTGGTTTGTCCTAATCTATGCTGAATAACACTCAAAGGGCCTTCCTTAAAGTTTTAGTTCATTTTTTTTCTGTAAAAATTTATTTAATTAAGAATATTTTTCTATGGTTACAAGATTTATGTTCTTTCCCTCCCCTACCCCCCCTCCTCCCATAGCCAATACTCAATTCCACTGGGTTTTACATGTGTCATTGATGAAGATCTATTTCCATATTATTGATATTTGCACTAGGATGTTCATTTACAGTCTACATCCCCAGTCATATTCCCTCGATCCATGTAGTCAAGCAGTTGTTTTTTCTTCTGTGTTTTTACTCCCAGTTTTTCCTCTGAATGTGGATAGTGCTCTTTCTCGTAGATCCCTCTGGGTTGTTCAGTTGCCACTCATGGAGAAGTCCATTACATTTGATCGTGCCACAATGTATCAGTCTCTGTGTAAAATGTTCTCCCGGTTCTGCTCCTTTCGCTCTGCATCACTTCCTGGAGGTTGTTCCAGTCTCCATGGAATTCCTCCACTTTATTATCCCTTTTAGCACAATAGTATTCCATCACCAACAGATACCACAATTTGTTCAGCCATTCCCCAATTGAAGGTGTGAATCTTAAAATTTCTCAGACTTGTGAATGTTAAAGATTCTCAGACTCTACCTTAGAACATTTGGTTAAGACCATTCCCCATTTTAAACAATGAAGGTACTTGATCAGGAATGTGAGAACTCTAACTTTACTCCATCCATACTTAACCATACTTTAGGGGAAGATAAAGTCGAACAATGAAAAAGTACTTAACTCGTACTTATAGTGAGGCAAAAGCCTTAAGCTAAGTCTATTTCTAGATCTAATACAAAAAGGTGCTAAGTACCTATAAAGGTCAGGCAACTTGCAAACTTGCAAGGGGCAAAGAGGTGTGAATTACTCAGAAGTTTTAGTCTACCCAGAGAAGTTGAGAACTAAAGAAGGGTGAATTAAGAATGGCCAGTCCTGTGAAAATGTCTACTGTGATTGGTAGATGTGAGAACTCAGGGGAGGTGACATAGGAGAAAATTCTCTTTAAAAGGAGGCCAGAAGGCCTCTGAAAAGAAGTTCAGCTTGCCAAAGCTAAATTAGGGCTCGGTGGCTGAACTTAGTTGAGCTGAGGAGCTGAACTGGTGGGTCTCTCTGAATACTAGAATCTTACTTGGGACAAATCTTGTGGTGAGTGGATTAAAGGCTGACTGATCTCTCTCTCTTAAGGCTTAAGCCTAGGCTGGCCTAGCCCTTTTCTCATTATTACCTCTTACTCTCTCTCTCCCTTTCATTAATTCCTTAATTTGTATTAATTAAAATCTCTATAAAACCCAGCTGACTTGGGTATTTAATATTTGGGAATTTTCCCATGGTGACCATTTTATTTTTGATTTAACTCATGTCTTGAAACCATATTTTCGCGGTCACAGTTTAAGGCAACCACTCTTTTATCTGTAACAAAGGGCATCCCCTCGTTTTCCAATTTTTTGCCACCACAAAGAGTGCAGCTATGAATATTCTTGAACAAGTCCTTTTCCTTATTATCTCTTTGGAGGAAAGGGCAAGTAGTCTTTTAGCACCCTTTGGGCATAGTTCCAAATTGCCTTCCAGAATGACAAGATCAATTCACAACTCCACCAGCAATGTATTAATGTCCCAATTTTGCCACATCTTCTCCAACATTTATTACTTTCCTTTGCTGTCATGTTAGCTAATCTGCTAAGTGTGAGGTCTTAAAAGTTTTAAATAATACAAGATAAACTATGAATAAATCTTGAAATAAAAACAGACTGGTGGGAAGTGAAGCCAAGATGGAGGGATAGTAAGAAGCAGCGTTGTGAGTTCTCATCCACAAACTTCTACAAACAGATCTAGAAGGTGCCTCACATGGAATCTTTTTTTTTTTTAACCCTTACTTCCTGTCTTAGAAACTATCAGTTCTAAGGGAGAAGAGCAATATGGGCTAGGCAATGGGGGGTTAACCAAGACACCAAGAGGTGTTTGTGGTCACATTCGAACCCAGGACCTTCCATCTCCAGGCCTGGCTCTCTATCCAGTGAGGCAACTGGCTGCTCCTACACATCAAATATTGAGGGGGAAAATGAGAGGGAAAAAAAAATCCCAATGAGTCATCTGTCCAGCTCAGCTAAGCTTGGCTGAGATAGACAAGGACATCTGAGGATACTGGGAATGAAGTCAGGCCAGAAGAAGCATTGTGATAATGGCTCAGAGTGGTGATAAGGGAGAGAAGGCAGAGAGCAGGCTCAAAATGCCACCTGGGAAATGGGGGAGTCTGATGGTGACAAGGGTAGGGAGGGATGGCCAGCCTAGTGCAATTTCAGGTGAAGGAGTATGTATTTCTTAGGGATGGAGGCCAACAGATTAGGCTCTATCTTCCTCCATTTTATCAATGGACTCGAGCTATCCTGTTGTCCCTTCCAGATGATGTCTAGGACACTACGTAATACTGGGTAGCTGAATCCCCTCAGGCAATCTGGAGAACATTAGTAAATTGTATTTGTATGATGCATTAAATTCTTCCATGGGGAAGAACTCTAGCACCCAGGGAGAAGTTCTGCACCAAGGCAAAAGAAGGTCCCAGACCTAAATGGGGTATCCCAGTGGGGCAGCAATCAGACTCTGCCCAAGATTAGACCACTGTGGGAGCACTGAAAGCTAGAAGGTCCCTAGCCTGTTCCTGAGATCCTAGCATAATACAACAGCCAAGAAAGCAGCAACAGAACTAGTCCAGACTTTCCCTCCAAAAATGTGGTACAGCTCAGTCCTAACATCAACCCTCAAGTCAGAAAGAAGGGACAGGCAACAAAAGAGGTTTACCCTAATTTGCTATTCCAACATGTGAAATATAAACAGGAGAGAATGACTAAAATGTCTCAGAAAAAATACAGTTTGGGAAAAACGAGATGAAGCAAGAGTTAAAAAAAATGTTCTTAATGAAATGAGTGCTTGAGGAAAAAATTGGAAAAGAAATGAAGACTACAGAAGAATTAGAAAAGGAATTAACAGCTTGGCAAAAGAGGCACAAAACAGTGCCCAAGAAACAAACTCCCTGGAAATCAGAATAGACCAAATGAAAGCTAATGAATCAACAAGAATTCAAGTCAAAAGACTTTAAAAAAAAAAGAAGAAATTTACAAAGTACCATACCCAAAAAAGAGGCTACATATCCTATTTCAAAAAATCTTTAAAGTGCCAAATCTCTTAGAACCAGAGGACAAAGCAGAAACAGAAAGAATCCAATGGTACCTCCTGATAGAAAAATTCCCAGGAATATATAGCCAAAATCCAGAGCTTATTAATCATAGAAAAATATACCACAAGCAGCCTGAAAGAAGAATTCAACCACTGAGGGAAGACATAATTTATCAGTCTCCACCATAAAGGGGCAGAGAATTTTGAACATGATATTCCAGAAGGCAAAGGATTTGAGTTGACAGCCAAGAATAACTTCCAAAGTAAAACTAAGTATAATGCACCTTTAATGAAAAAGAGGACTTCCAAGTATTCCTGATGAAAAGACCAGAGCTAAAGGGAAACTTTGAAGTTCAAACACAGAAATCCAGATAAACATGAACGAACAATGACAAAGGACTAAACAAGGATCTGGGAAGATGACATATCATGAAATCATCAGGGGTCACAGAAGGAGTCCAGGACACAAGGCTTGGGAGGAGTTATGTTATGTCTTGATGATCTAAAGAAAAGAATGGAGAAAGGAAGAGGAATATACTAGGTGGGGTAGGGAGGAGAAAAAGGAAGGTTAGGAAAAATTATCTCATACAATCAGGTTGTACAAGTCAACTTCTATACAAAGGAGGAGGAGGAGGAGGGAGTATAGAGAAGAGAACCTCATTCTTACTGTAAACCGATTGAGAGAGGGAAGAATACAAACTCACATACACAGAGTACAGAAATACATTTTACTTAACAAACAGGAGGGAAAGAAATACATTTTACTTAACAGGAGGGAAAAGAAGGGGAGAAAGAGAATTAGAGGAAGGTGAATTAGCCCTTTAGCAAAACAAACTCTAAAGACTGAGGCAGTAAATAATGTTTGAGGGGTACATGGAATGCCATTGTGCCACACTCAATGTATCAATTTAATAACCAATTGTGATTCCAGAGATCTAACAATGAAACATACTATCCACCTCCTGATAAGAGAAGACTTAGAATGCAAAATATGACAAATCTTTTTTGGACAAAGCCAGTGTAGACATTTGTTTTGATAAAGTCTCAAAAATAAGATTCTGAAAACATGGAGATAAACAAAGCTCGTGAAGAAAATGTCTGAAGAGATTGCTATGAATACAAAAGTAACATATTAAACTACTCATATTTGAAAAAAGCATGCACTGATGACGGAAGAATGAGCATATAACAGAGAATGAACAGAAAAGTTAAAAAAAGCCAAATCAAACAAAAACATTGTACTATAATATAGTGTCAGTAATGCTTAAGCTCAGAAAGAACTGAATTTAAAATGGAAAAATAAGGACAAGGAAAAGGATTTTTAAAAGATATACTGTGGAAAGGACAATCAAAAAAGGAATAAGACCATTACTCATGTTGAGAAAAGGACAAAGCTACTGAATTTGTATGCTGTTTCTTTATTCTTTGCCCAGGCCAACGATCTTTGGACTGTAAATATGGACAGAATGCATGTGGATTTTAGGGACCCAATACCTAAGGGAAGCACCAAGCTGACCTTGATGAGTTTAAATCACCTTGTCCAGATTAGCAGGTACTAGTACTTAGAACTTGTGGATAGAATTACTGAAATGCTGAGCTTTCTGGGAAACTTGGCAGAGGATTTGGGAGAAGGTATCACAGACTACAGGAAAGTTAAATTTCTTAATTTGAAACTCAGTTATTTTGATATTAATTTCTCTTAGTAGTAATAATTTGGAGCATCCTTTCATATAGTGGGAAATAGTTCATCAATTACTTTTTAACATAAAGCACTAATTGCTTCCTCTTGTCAAATCTACAAATGAGAAAAAGCTAAGAATGACTTAACTCACTGGAATGCAGAGTTGGGGTCCAAAAAGATTTTGACAGGTTAGAATGTTAGGACAAATCAAATAGCATGCATATAACAGAATATGAAATTTACTCTATGATCCTGGAAGTTTTGGTGGAAAGCAAACAAGATAATTCAACGCTGCATGGAAATCATAAAAGTTAATTATGTTTTAAGAGAAACAGTATCCTGCCCCAGTCAGACAACATGTGGGATATAGTAAGAGTTTGAGATGCCACATTTTAGAAAGGATATCGATTTAGTAAGGATATTGATAAGCGATTAAGAGTCTAGTGAACAGTAATCAGAATGGAAGGGCCTCAAGATCATGGCTCAGCTGAAGGAGGGGGGAAAGACTAAAATAGAGAGAGAGCTACTCGAGAACAAAAGACTTGGCAGAAGATATGAAATGACTTCAAATACCTGAATGGCTGTCATATCTAAAGAAGAATTAGAATTGGTGTCTTTTTTTTGCCCAAAGGGCACAACTATGGGAGAAATTTGTACAAAGAAGGATTTGGGTAAAATGGAAAGGAAAATTTCTTAACAATTATACCTACTCAAAAGCAGCATCACAGTACAGTCATAAAAACAGTAGATTGAGTCAGAAGAACTAAGATAGTTCTGGAATTTACCTATGTGACCTTGGGCAAGTCACTTAAAATTTAGGGACTCTAAGCAGGAGAAGACTTAGATGAACTGATGCAAAGTGAAGCAAAACTGACTGACAATATAAATGGAGACAACAACAAAAGGATTGAAATGTAATATTATGGAAATGTAACAACCAAAAGGGAGCTCTAAGAAGGCAAGAATTAAAAAGACTCTGGGTATAGAAAATGGCACTCAGTATCACACTTTGAAAAAACCTCATGTTCCCTTTTTGTTACCAGGGACTGGAAGAAATCTCTGGGAGGAAGGGATATAACAGAAAATGTAGATAAGGTTAAAAACAAATGATATTAAAGATTATTTTGTAAAAAGTGGAAGGGATTGCCCCAGGAGGAACCTTTACTAGAGGAAAGCTAAAGCTAGATAACAATTATTGGTAATGTTTGAAAGGGGATTCTGACATTCTTATTTTGATGACTGAATATGCTGATTAGAGCCCAGATTTGATTCAATGCCTCCAGGATTCTTTCTACTGTCATTAGACAAAGACAGTACACAAGTGACTAAGCATCAATGGTCAGCAGTTAGTTATCACATCACATACCATTTGTCTCTATTTCTCTTCAGAGGGTTAATGATATTAAAAGAAGCTTTTGATCAGGTATTTGTTCTAACCTTATAAAAAGGAGAGGCTCATTACAAAGGGAAAAAAAATCATAAAAATTAGTTTTTACTTCAGCTGATGTCTTAGTTTTGGGAAAGACCTAAATGTAGAAAGAGCACTCTGGAGGAAATGGACTGAATGTTCTCTCCATGTCTTCTGAGGACAGATAAAGGTTTTAATTAAAAAAAAAGTAGTTAAAAGAAAGAAACTGCTCATGGCAAGTCTAATTACCACTGAAAAAGACTTATGGAAAATCCTGGACTATCTCTTGCCAAATAATTTTAAGAATATATTTGGGACTAGTTTTATTTGAAGGTAACAAAGCTGGATTGTGAGCTCCCTAAAGGCAGTTTAAGTCTCATATTCTACTAGCTGTGAGGCCCTGGGTAAAGTCACTTTACTGCCTTTGAGCTCCAAGCAAGTTCTGGGATATGATGAAATGCCACTTATGGGTGAATCCCCAGGACTTAGCATCTCCTACACAGTCCGTGCTTAAAAGGTAAATTGTCTGCTGAGATGAACTGAATGGCTGAGTACTTGCATAAAAAGTTTTCTTATCAGAAAAACAGCTGAAAAACCTTTGTGTGCATTTATGATTTACCAATCCTGTTTTAGAAAATGTAAATCAAGACTAAGTATACAAAATCCCCCTCCTTTTTTTTTTTTTAACAATTAGGCTCCCTCTCCCCAAGACTTTTTTTTTTTAAACCCTTACCTTCCGTCTTGGAGTCAATAAGGCAGAAGAGTGGTAAGGGCTAGGCAATGGGGGTCAAGTGACTTGCCCAGGGTCACACAGCTAGGAAGTGTCTGAGGCCAGATTTGAACCTAGGACCTCCTGTCTCTAGGCTTGGCTCTCCATCCACTGAGCTACCCAGCTGCCCCCCTCCCCAAGACCTTTGAATGGCTGTATGCTCCATTACACACATAGACAGAAATGTGCATGTGTGCCTAAGTCTCAAAATTATCTTAGCTCAGTGTGGCTCCATAAATGTTTGGTTGCAAATGAGAGGCAGAATAAATTAAGACAAAGAATTTCTCTTATTTGGCATTAAAATAATTTTAAAAGTATTTTTCACTAGGGTAATGCCTACCTTGTATCTGTGGGATGTAAGGAGACAGAAGTTTTGATCTTTTCTTCTCATATCCTTTCTGGGTGATATCTCCTAAAATAGCAAGAAAACAGAAATAGGTTATAAATTATTCTTCTTTGGCTATTTTCTGCTACTTAAGAAAAATAATCTCTATTACAAAACACCTGAAAGTCATCCCGGAATCTAAGCAATCTTAGCATAATTAGAAGAGAAGAAGAAATTATGACATTCCACCAAGGGATTTTGTTATGTATGATTTCCCACAGATTTAGGTTTGCCTAATGGTAAGGAACAGCAGTACTTTTCCTAAAGCCAAATTTGGCTCACAAATATGCTACAGACTCCACTACATATCCCAAAGTCCTTTAGCAGTCCTAGTTTAGGATGGCCCCACACAGGAGCTAGCTCCAAAATTTAGGTTTAATTAAATGGCCACTGCATCAACTGGTTTGGAAGGTTTTAATCTATAATGAAACTGAGTTATACTTACAGGTCCTAACTCAGAAAACATTTCACACAAAAATGAATATGTTCAACCTGCCTGTTAATTTAAGTAGGAAGAATGCTTATAATTTAAAGCTGTGTGTATGTACACAAACCAGCTAGAATCCCAAACACATATTCCCAAAGTTACAAACAAGGTGGTTTTTCTTTCCATTATTAACGTTTTAGTCTCTTCCCTAGTGATTTCACTGTTCTGAACACTTATTAGGCATTCAAAAATCCCTTTTGATTAAGTGATTTTTAACAATAGAAAATCTGTCCCTGTTTCACATGCTGAATCATTCTTCTGTGAATTGCTATTTTAAAAAGATAATACTAATTTTCTACTGAGTATTTAGTGGGATATTTTAATCTACGGGAAGAAAGATATCCCCAAGTTTCTTAAGACTCAGTGCCTGCTCTTCAATTAGCTTATGTATGCAGATAACTGACATTTATGATGTGCAGCTCAAGGGATAGTCCATACAGTGAGGCCATCAGTGTCTCTCTCAAATGGACACTGAAAATGGCAATAACTGAGCACAGAACTCAAGAGGCAGCAAAGAACACTTAAGATCAAAGTGGATGGCATTTGTTGCATTTCAATGGCTATAAGTTTCTCCCTAAAAATGTAGAGAATAACAGAATAACTCCAAAAGGGCCATGGATTCTAAGACAAGAAGCTGGCCTGAAAGATACCTTGAAGTTCCCCCTCCTTTCATGTTCCTTATCATTTCATGCTTTTCAATGGACTCCTTCACCTGGTACTCTAATGAGACTAGAAGGCATTAGCTATGATTTAAATGGACTTATGTATACAGATAGTAATCCCTCTCCTCTCTCTTCTCATGTATTTCATCCAAACAAATCGACCACACTCCTCCCAAGTTATTTCCTAGATCAACAACTACTATTTGCCTACCAAATGAAGTCCAAACTCCTATGCCTAGAATTTAAGGCCTTCTATAAAATCTCCACTGAGTTGTTCCCAAAATTTCCCTACAAATTCTCAGGTTTAGCCTCTAAGCTTTTTCCATATGTGAGACGTTTCTCTTAGGATGTTTCCCCTTACTATTTCCATGCAAACTTGGGTTGACCTACCAACCTGGAGTCTCTAGTTTGTATCTTCAGAATATCTGTACCTGAATGTTTCACATCAAACTATAACCAAGCAAATAAATGTTTTTTCTCTAAAACTGCCCCTCTCTTTTTTACTTCGCTATTTTTGTCGAGAACATTGCCAGTTCTCAGTCTTTTATATGTTCAAGATCTTGGTAAACTTCCATCTTCACCTCACATTAAATCAGGTTTCTAAACAGTGTCATCCTTAACTCTTCAGTTACCTCAACACCCAATCAGTGGCCCAATTCTGTCCTATCTACCTTCCCAGCACCTTTTGCTTATGCCTTCTTCTTTCCACTGCCTTAGTTCAGGGACTCAACTTCTGCCTGCATTACTGCACTAACTTACCTGATAAGCCTGTTTCAGTCTCTGCACTCAAATTCAACCTCCAAGGAGTCACCAAAATGATTTCCCCCAAACTTACATCTAAACATGTCACTGCCCTCTTCCATACTCAACTTCCAACTCAACTTCCATACCAACAAACTAAAGTACTTTGTTTGACAAGATGACTTCGCCTCTTCCTGCCTCTCCAATCTTCTTACACTTGGCTCTTCCTGACATTTACCATGTAATCTAGCCATACTGTTCATCACACATGACACTCCATCTACCACCCAGAAGCCTGGGCACTGGCTAGCCCATTTGATTATGAGCTCCTTGAGGGCTGGGGCTGTTTCTCACTTATTAAGTGTTTAATAAATGTTTACTGACTTGACATCCCAAAGCCTAGAATGGTCTTCCTCATCTGTGCACATTAGAATCCTTCATTTTTTTCATTTGAACTGAGTTCTTCCGGACACCCCATCCAGTGATCCTATCCACTTGGCCACCTCACTGCTTCTCTGTATGGTCACCTATGCTTGAGGATAGAACCAGAAGCAGAGGAGGTAGTATAGACTGAAAGATCCCTCCTCTGGCTTACCTAAATGAGCACATGTTGCCTAAGCAGCCACCATAGGTGCTGAGGGTTGGAGAGTAGTAAGGTGTAGAGGCAGTCTAAAAGAAAGCCTCATAAAACCTCCATTCAGCTTAGACTTCAGTTTCTTCTAGAGCAGCAGTTCTCAACCTGTGGGTCGCAATCCCAGTGGGGGGGTCGAACGACCAAAACACAGGGGTCACCTAAAGCCATCGGAAAATACATATTTCCAATGGCTTTAGCCACTGAGAAATTGCGCCACTTTATAGCAAGATCTCGGAAAGAACGGGGACCCTTTGCCCACACATTGTACTAATATTAGTTACCTATCAGCAGCCCTCCCCCTATGAGGGGCGATGGATTTATTACCCTGTTGCCTGGAGACCAGACTCAAACAGAGACCCAGAGAGAGCACCCGGGTGCTGGCTCCAGAGGGGTTAAGAATGAGTCTTGGAGCGGACAACTCCTGGAGTGGATAACAGAGCCGAGTAACCCCAGCAAAGTGAAGCCTCAGCTTGAGCTGGAGGGAGACGACAGGAAGAAGAAGGCAGTGTCTACGGACCCCTCCCCAGGCAGCACTTGCCTCCCGCCCCAGCGCTCAGGCTGCCTCCTGCTGGATTAATATTTCTCAACATATAATTAAATATTGTTTTTGTGATTAATCACTATGTTTAAATTATGTTTGATTTGTAGCAATGAGAGTACATAATGCATATCAGGTATTTATATTCCAAATCATAACTGTAGCAAAATTACAGTTTTGAAGTAGCCACCAAAATAATTTTTTGGTTTGGGGTCACCGTAACATGAGGAACTGTATTGCAGGGTCATGGCATTAGAAAGTGCAATATTTAAGCGCTTAGTAAATACTTGTTGACTGAATAATAATTTTTTCTCAGTAGTTTCCAGAATTTGGAGGAATTGCAGGTTCAATCAGGAAAGGGTCTCTATTCTGCTGTGGCTATAACAGAATGCTTAAACACTAATGCATTTCCATTTTGGAATCACAACTTATAGGAAGCTAGTATAAAGTCCTAGACTGGACTTGGGAAGATCTGAAATCAAATCCTGTCGCGCACTTTCAAAGTGTACAACACTGAAAATGATTTAACCTCTCTCAGGCATCATATCTATAAAATGGGATGATAATAATAGCCTCCTACAACATAGGGCTATTGGGAGGATCAAATGAGATAAAATCTACAAAACATGATAAAGCACTACATAGATGTTAGTTATTATTATTTTTATTACAACAATGCAATCTCTTCTATATGCCCAATGCAAGCCAGAAAGAAGAGTTCACTTAGCTGACCTTAAAAAGAAAAAGGGACTCCTGAGGCTTTTGCGTGCAGGAATGGAGAGCCACGTTATTGTTCCCCAATAGCCACAGTGGCTTCTTATGTAGAGTGACTGCAGCTTGTGCTTATCTAGGTGAGCCAGAGAAAGGATCTCAAGGTCATGATGGCCTCATCTGCTTTGTATTTCTTTCCCTGAGCCTGTGACCACACATAAAAGAAGTTAGGTGGCAAAATGGGTATGTTGTGGAAGAGCAAAGGTAGATTGTTGCCAAAGAATGCAGCTCAGACCCGTTCACCTGAAGGCATGAAAGTGTTTATTCAAGGATATTACAGATAGGGTGGCCAGAGCAAGGAAACAGCCAAGGGTAGTGGAATGGCCACTGCAGAGTTTCAGGTTGCTAGATTTATTAAAGGTCTGGGGGATTGCTTCCTCCCCTCCATGGGAACTCTCTGCCTTTCCTCAGATTATTTCTCTCCTGGGCATTCCAAGGGCATTCTAGGCCAAAAAATGGGCAGAAAGGAGACATATACTTTTCTAGGTTAGAGGTGTGTTTTACTGGCCTGAGGTGAATTTCAGGGCACAAAAATGAGAAAGGGGACATACAAAGTGTTTGGGGAATGTCATCTCATTATAAAGATTCTCCCTTAATTGCAAAGATCCCTAGTGCACATGTGGGATGTTCTCTCTGTTGTCCTGCTTAACATCACCTGTCAGGTACCCTCCCCTACAGGCTTGCAAACTCTTATTAGTTGGGAAGAAGGCAAAGGGAAAGCCCAGGGTGACATATATCATGGGTAGACAGCATAGGGTTGGTATCTACGTCCTAATTTGCAATATTTGCTAACTGGTAAAAACTTAGGATCTCATGTCTCCTTCACCCCCATCAGGTAAAATTATTGGATTTTATGTTAGAAAGACATGAGTTCAAATCTTGCCTCAGACTATGTGATCCTGAGTAAATCACTTAAAAGTGTCTCCTTCACAGAGGGTTATGAGAGTCAAATGAGATAGTATGCAGTACTTTGCAAAACGTTTATGGTTATTTATTTGTTTTTGTCATGTCTGACACTGTGTGATCCCATTTTGAGTTTTCTTACCAAAGATACCAGTGGTTTGCCATTTCCTTCTCCAGTTCATTTTACAGATGAGGAAACTAAAGCAAACAGGGTTAAATGACTTGTCCAGAGCCACACAGCTATTAACAAACCTTAGTTGCAAACCTTTAGGCATTGTATAAATGCTAGCTATTATTGTCAATAATGATAACAGGCAATAATCTAATATAGATGTCTCCAGCCTGGGAGGCAACCTTATGAGTTGAACAGGTCTGGAGTTCTTTAGATTCCTTAGTTGGTGTGGGCTCCACTGCTTCCTTGCAATTAATGTAACACTTCTACAAACACTGATAGGAGAGCAGGCTTGCCAGTAGACAAGGCTTCGGAGGGGCCCGTGTCCACAGTGAAAGGACAAGGTAAAGGTGAATATTTTAAGTAACAATCTCAAAGGAAATAGAGGGAGTCCTTGGCTATGAAGTCAAGTTTCTAGCCTCTGTCAATGCACATGTTTTTTGAGGATTTCTACCCCTTCTTTTGTGGGGCAGAAATAAATAACTGCTCTGTGCTTGATCTACACTATACAGGAAGTAGCTTTCTACTATATTTATTAGACTCTAGACATACAATAAATCTAAACTTTAGGTGATTTTCCCCAGAGCTCGAGGGCGATAAAATAAATAATCCAAGTGTGAAAAAAAAGAGTCTAACCTTGCTTTTGGGAAGTAGTACCTACCCCCCACCAAATGGTGAGCCCAGTCTTATGATCTCAGAGATAGGAGGCCAAGTAGAAGAGGGAGAATTCCCTCTTTCCCTAAATCCAGTGATCCAGTTACACAAAATATAACTAAATTAGGACAGCAGCCAACCAGCACTAAGGATATATTCTGCTGCCCATCTTGGTTGCTCCTTCTCTATGTCACCAAACAAAATGAAATACCTCACTTCCTCTAAACAACGAAAAAACAGACAGATTGGCAAATTTCAGCCTCCAAGCTCTAGAAAACACATCTCTGCTATAGAGAGAGGGGGATTAAAAGTTTTCTCTGATGTAACTGGAGAAGAAAGGAAAAGAAGCTTTCTTATTTGTAAAGAGATCTCTTGCCTGAAGCACCAGACTTTAAAAAACTAATTTTCCCCCTTACAAAGGCATGAAATAATCAATTTAAAATCAAAAGTTTAAAAAACAATAATTCACTGAAATCTGTGTTAGTTTCATTTAAAGAGTATATATACAAGAGGTCCTTAGTTCAAATCCGGCCTCAGACACTTTCTAGCTGTGTGACTTTGGACAAGTCACTTAAACCCCATTGCCTAGCCCTTAACCCTCTTCTGTCTTGGAACCATACATAAGTATTGATGCTAAGATGGAAGGTAAAGATTAAAATAAAATAAAAAAAAAAGGATTAGACGTAGAGCAGCTAGCTAGGTGGCTCAGTGGAGACAGAAAAAATAAGGGTTTTTAAAAAATAACAATATATCAAACTTTGGCTACAGAGAATTCCTATAAAAATTAAGAGGGACAAGATGAGGTCTCTGCCATAGAGATGTTGCTATTGGTAAAAATTAGATGGAAGTACATGAAAGAATGAAGTGACAATACAAGCCAACAGTTCCAAAGAGTCTTTACTCAGTGAGGATTGAGGTCTAATGCAGCTAAGTTAGGAGACAAAATTTGGCTGATGAATGGATGATTGATTCACTACAATAAGAGCAGGGAAAATAACTTTTTTTTTTTTTGGTGATCCAAGGCTAGGAGTTTAAAAACAACTACAAAAAAACCAAATCCAATGTATTCCCAGAAGTGAAGAATATAACTTAGCATGTCTCTCTGACTAAAAAGTCAATCTCTAGCAACAAGAGCAGAGTTTCATTCCTTCTCTTTGGGAAATCAGGAAAGCAGGAGAGAGAGAAAGGCAGCAAAGAGTTTGAAGATGCAAACTTTCATGTGGGTCCAGGGTACAAAGTGTCTCTTATGGAAGGGAGTGAAACAGAAGGAGGGTGAATGCAGAGGAGGAATGATCCATGAATGGGCCTGAATATGTCACAAGATAATATATACCATCAGTATTCTTGCCCGAGCTATTTAAGCAAAAATAGAAGAATGTATCCATGTGTCCACTAAAGTAAAATGTTACCTAATGCATTGTGAGCATGTATTTATATAGATATGTCTATGGATACATGCCTACATCTATGCACATAAACACACACAGTTTGAATCAATACTGTAACTTAAAGCTCCACTTCTGTTAACATCAGTCTAAAAAAAGGGTTCAAGCAAAGTTGCATAATAAAATATATCTCAGCCTAAATGCCACTCTGATTTTTATGAAAAAAAAAAAGTATAAATTGTAGTATGACAGCAGGTAATTCAGTACCTAATTCCCTAATAATATGAATCCTCCCCAACTATGAACCCTGATAAATATCAACCCAAGACTGTGAACTTTACCACATATCCTAGGCCTATTCCAACAAGGAAACACTTTCTGGCTTGGCCGGACGGTTTTCAACATATGCTATTGTTAACACGTCTTAGTAAACATTGCAGGCAAAATAATTCCTGGAGTTGGTGCTCATCATTCTTTCTTTGGGAACTGGAACCTCAAATCTCTCTGGCTTATAATCACTATCAATTCAGCAGACAAAAAAAGGACAAACTCCCTAATCAGTTTTAAATGAGACTGTAGTCCAGAGACAGCATCAGATAACAGAAAGCATAACAGGCCTGAGTCAAAGTTCAAGTCTCAAGTGCCTTAATGGGACTGTGAATAGTCAGTTACCCTCTCCGTGCCTCCGTTTCCTAGGGCAGAAAACTGGAGGTCTGGACTAAATGATCTCTAAGATCCCTTTTATTAATCAGGAGCTTTGTTTTGAAATCTATTACTCTTTGTTTTCCAGATAACAAAACAAGTCCAAGAAAGTGAAATAATTTGCTCGAGGCCAACCATCTTGTATTCTGTATCACCTATTCTGTGCACTGAATTCTCTATTTGGCCTTATAGTAGTTTGTGTATGGGCTGTATACCCCCTTGCCAGATTAAAGTCCTTAATAGCAGGGGTCATAGGTTGTTTATATCAATATGCAACACCTTGAACAGTGCTCCTGTGTAATAAATATAACTGGCTAATAACTACTGAATGTTAAGCCTGTGAGACACACATGCCAAACAGTCGGTAATTGCTCCTAGCACTGTCCCTATAATCACAGTCAGCCATTGTGAAATCCTTAGGAGAGTCACATATCCATCCATTAGCATGTGTCCACCTACACAATGCAATGTATTCTGGAGTTAAAAATTATTTCCCTGAAGGTTAATATGTGAATTCTATTTGTTCCTCAGAGTAGGAAACTTCTCTGGTCTTGTTGTTTGTTATTTCTGACTTCATCCTCTCATGGGCCACTTTCACCAGCAACAAAGCACACCAAGGAACTATGGTGTGGAATACAAATGCGATGTTTTCATTATTAACAATGGAAGCAGATTTCAGAAACATTTGCAAACTGCTCCATTTGGCTTTCATTTTCTTCTCCAAATGATCTTGGAATGATGCGACTTAGCTGGGCCTAATGCCATGTTTTTCTGCATTTTCATCTCCACCACTTTGCTATTTTGTGAGGTAATATTCATTATTTTCCACTACTCTCCACAATACTGTGCAAAAGTGTTCTTACATTCTAAACCAGTGCTGACCTTGGAAAATCACATCTCTCGGCCTGGCAAGGAGGTTAAGTTTTTGCTGGCTAAAGTGTATTCTGGGATCTTCTGGTTATGTAGATGACATAGTGGCATTTAATTTTAAGTAGGAAATGCCAATAATCAGAATCAACATCTTTTCTTTAATCCATTTTTCTCTTTTTCCACATCAATAGCTTTAAAAAATAAAATAAAATCAGGGGAAAGCTATGTGGCTCAGTGGATAGAGAGCCAGGCCTAGAAACAGGAAGTCCTGGGTTCAAAACCCTGGGCAAGACACTTGACTCCAATTGTCCAGTCCTTAGTGTTCTTCTGCTTTAGAATGAATATGAGTACCAATTCAAGGCAGAAGATATAGGTTGAAAAAGTAATTTAAAAAGTCAGACTGGAGTTGTTACAATTCCACTATATCTATTTCCCCCCCATTAGACTTTCTTTTGTTTAGTGTGGGTTTTGACTTTTGCTCTAACTAGTCTATAGTCCCACTGCACTGATTCTGAAATGACTCACATATCAGTAACTAGTCATTTCCTGTTTGCAAAGATAGAGACAAAGATATGTGGTACTTGTCATGTCTAGCACCTAAGAACTCAGAACGTACTGGCATGTGGCTTCTGTGAAATTCACCAAAAGCAGCACCCACAAAGACGTGCTCCTCTAGTATCTCATCACCTCCGTACAGGAATGATCAATCGTGGGTTCTCCAGAGCTGTTGCTTTGTCAAGCTCTCAAGGCATGGAGCACAAGCCAAGTAATGGAAATGGGGGGTGTGGAGTGGGGGGTGTCAATCAGGAAAGGATTTTCTAGAAAATGGTGTTCAGACTGGCAGCAGCATCACAGATACAGGAGATCTACTGCACAGCAAGAAGGCTGGTTTGGCTGAACCAAGAGGGTGGAGTAATGTAGACAGCCTAAAAAAAGAGGTTGGTGTCAGGCTGTGAAAGTCAAAAGGAAGAGGGCATATTTGATCCTCGAGCTGTTAGATATGAATAAGTGATATTGTCACTCACGCCTGAACAGAAGAAAAATCTGTTTTCTATCTGAATGAAGGATAGAGTGGAAGGGGGAGAAACTCTGGGCAGACAACAAGGAGGAGTCTGTTGGAAGAGTCTAGGGTGAGAGGTGATGAGGGCCTCAGTGAAAGTGACGGTTGTGTAAATGGAGGGAAAGAGCTGAATGGGAGAGGTGATGTGGATAGGACGGTGAGAGAGCAAAAATATTCACAGATTACTGATGTCTAAAATACAAGGTAGACCCAAGGAAGGATGGGAAAAATAGGTTGGAAAACACAGTTTGAGAGTAAGGAAGGAAACCAATGGCTTCATTGTATTGTAAGGCCTGAGGATACACAGATGAAATAAGACATGGATAGACCTTACCTTCAAAAGATTACAGTCCAATAAGAGGATAAAACGCACATATGAAGCGAGTATGTTAGAAATCGATGCCTACATTAATAGGAAACGATAAAACAAAAAGTTCTGGAAGATTCAAATGGAGAAGGGTCATTTCTAGATAGAGAGATCAAAAGATGTATCCCAGAGTAGACTTAGCTACTCTCAGCAATACAATGATCCAGGACACTTCTGAAGGACTTAGGACAAAGAATGCTCTCCACTTCCAGAGGTAGAACTGTTGGAGTCAGAATGCAGGTGAAAGCAGATGATTTTTCAATTATTTATTTGGGTTTATATTTTTAGGTTTTGGTTTTATAAAATTACTCACTTAAAAAATGAACAACATGGAAATATGTTTTATATATATGTATATCCAGATCAAATTGCCTGCTGGCACCAGGAGGGGGAAGGGAGGGAGATAAGTTCTATCATATTACAAGGGAGACCTGAGCTCAATTGTCCCAGGTGGTATTTCTTTTCATTCACCAATGACGTATTTTGATTGCTATGAATGTATGAATTTTGACTTAAAATAAGTAAGACTAAGTAACATCAAATCTATATTCTTACTATTATTAGTGTCATTATTTTTTATTACTTATTGTCTATCCAGAATGCAAGTATAACCCCCATTTTGGGAAACACCTTTCCTAAAAAAACCTTGTGTTAAGTATGACTTATTGTAATCCTTTCTGGTTTGTGCATTAAGAGTTCATCTTTTTGTCTGAAGTACAATCTCTTCCAGCCTCATAAATTTGCTGTCAAAAGGGCTAGGTTTTCTTTCCTTTTTCTTCTAAATTCTACAAGTTTCTCTCCTCCCCCAAACTCTAAGATAACAGCAGTCCCTCTAAAGGTTTCTCTCAAGACATTTAGCATCCAAACTAAAAGACCATCCTTCCAACAATACCTGAAATGTCTATCTTCTTTAGGGCAGTTATGAGAACCAACCTCACCCTGGACAAAAGTACCTCTACCTTAGGTGAACAAGAGTTTTTGATAAGTTTTAATAAAGTTTTAATAAGTTCCAAAGCAAATCTGTCCCAACTTTGACTTATGATAAGTTCAGAAAAAAGTCTATTAAAGTAGATATGTATATCTTGGCTAATCTGGACTCAAATACTGAAGGCGCTCTAAAGAAGAGGCCTCACAGACAAAGAACAATATCAGAAGTGGAGCATTTTCTGTGCAAACATACAGTAGGAGTATACTGTATACACAAGAGCAAACCAACCTCAGATTATATTTCTGCTACACTTTGGATTCTTATGGATATTGGTGCTTTTATCTATACAGAGAAGGTTGATGGAGGAAAAAAAAGTATATAGGATCAGAGAAGCAAGCTCTTCAAAATGGAAGCATTTGTCAAAGTGGTCTTAGCAGTATTCTTGTGCTCACTCTTAAGATTTGGCTTATAGTAATTCAACTCCCACTCTAATTCCAATCCTTCAATAAACCCAACTGGAATAAAAATATATAGGTTGTGTGCTGAGTTTTACTCTCATCTTTAAGTGGGACAATGGCAATGTTATGAAAGATGCGATGCTGGCATGTGGGAGGGATAGATGGATCAAGAAAAGGGTTTGGGCTATTTTTTAAGATAAATAAATACTTTATTTATTATTTACATATATTATTTATTTATAATATATATTATTACAATATATATTTACAATACATATTTTATTACAATATTTAATTTAATACAATAATTACAATATATATTATTTATTTACAATAAATAACTTGCTAATTGGTTTCCTTGCTTAAGTTTCTCCCCACTCTAGTCTACCCTCCACTCATCTTTCAGGGTGATCTTCCTAAAGCAAGGGTCCACCAACTATGCCATAATTTTACTCAATAAATTCCAGTGGTTCCCTATTCCCTCTAAGATGAAATGTAAACTCCTCTGCTTGTCTTTTAAAGTCCTTCATATTCTAGCTCCTTCCTGCCTTTCCAGGCTTCTTAAATCTTACTAACTTCCATTTATTCTACAATCTAGTGACATTGGCCTCCTTGCTGTTCTTCAAACAAGATATTTCATTTCCAACTCTGAATTTTCACTGGCTATCTATCCCCTATGCTGGGAATATTCTCCTTTCTCCTCTCTACCATCTGGATTCCTGGGTTTCCTTCAAGTCTCAGCTAATATTTCATCTTCCCCTGGTCCTCCTAAATGTTAATGCCTTCCTCCTCAGACTGTCTCCAATGAACCCTGTATCTAGCTTGTCTGTAATATCATGTTTAAATGTTCTCTTCCCCATTAGACAGTGAGAGCCTTGAGACTTTTGGGGGACTTTGGGCCTTTCTTTGTTTCCCCAGCCTTTAGTACAATACTTGGGCACAAAGTAAATGCCTCACTGCTTGATGATTTAAGAAAACAGGGTCCTAAATATAGCTGTCAGAGCCAATTTGGAGGGAGGGCCGGAAACTGAGAGAGGGATGTGCAAAGAATGGAATTGCTATGGGGAGCTAGGATGATAGTAGGACAATTCCCTCTCAGGGGCCAGGTTTTTATTCAGCTTCTGAGTCCTGACTTAGAGCTTAACTCTGTTTCTAGAGCTTAGGCCACAAACAACACTATTTGCTAGGCACTGTGTAAAGTTTTACAAATATTATTTAATTTGAACCTCATGAAAATCCTGCAAGGTTAAGAGCTACTACTCCCATTTTACAATTAAGGAAACTAAGGCATAGAGTTGCTTGCTAAGTGCCTGAGGCTGCATTTGAACCCAGGTCTTTCTAACTATAGACCTCTTTAAATACCAACTCCTTATGATTGCCCATAAATTGTTTTTCTTTCATTTCATCAAAGAAAGGGGTTATAAAGGGTGTGGCTGCCTCCTTAGAGTTAGCTTAGCACTTCATTAACATTTTGTAATTGTATTTTGGACTTTCTGGCTGGCAGTGTGGTAAAATATTAACTCCCCCATATCTGTATCACTATATAGTACCTAGGATATTCTTTTGAACTTACCAGATATTTTAAATATTTTCCCCCCCTTAAATAATAGACTTGGAATGATTTCCAATAATGGTTACAGCTAAAAGGTTATCTAGTTCAGTGAGTAATTTAGTATTTTACTGTAGGCTAGGCAAGTTTAAACAAATCCAGGGCTGGAAAGACAATTTCTTAAAGAAGTTAGATGCCACTCAGTACCAATCTTTAAAAGCCTGACTCATATGAAAAACTATTTACCCATCTAGTAAAATTATGTTTGCAAATCAGCCATTCAATTAAATACATGAATAGAATATCATGCCCTGTTCAAGGCATTTGCAATATTTAAATCAGTCTTCCTGTAGATGGGTTACTTAGCAGACTCTGGGATGGAGCATAGTAACTATCAAAAAGCTCATGGTAATGACCTAATTTAATGCATGCGACACACTAGACATTATATAATATGATTGAAATGGAGGATTCCAAGTCAGATGGACAACATTGAAATAATCAGACAATGGATCTTAAAACAGCATCAAAAAGCACATTAATGAAATGCAATATTAAAGCATTGAATTGTAACCTTTCTGGAGGTCTCAGAAAAGGGCAGGGACGTTGCCTAGTTTTAGCTTGTACTTGAGGGCAAACTACTTCAGTGCTACTGTCCAACACTGACCTTGAAGTCAGCTTGTGTAGGGAAAAACAAGCTAAGCAAGCAAATGGGAGATGGGAGAATCCGCAATGCCAACAGTCAAAGTGGAATAGTGGTAGTGCTCCAGGTACACACAACACAAGGGGATCTGAGGCATCTCTGCTCCCTCCATGAGGGACTCTGAAGTCATTCAGGATGCTGGATTAGAGGCAGTGGTGATGCTCTTTTACCCAATCTTGTGGCTTTTCCTAGGCTAAGGACCTTCACACTGACCTATTTATGCCTTTGTTTTATATTCCCTAATGGGAATGCTGCTCATGATTCCCTTCCACTGGCTTATAGAAAGATGACGAACACTTCCAAAAATAACATTTCTGTATGGTTTTGACTATTTTTCAGATTAGGTGTGACCAGATATTAAAATCAGGATGGACATTCTGTGTCAATTCTGCTCCTTGAATGTTATTAATGAGATCAAGATACTAATCGGTGCCAAAATCTTGGAATCCCAACTATTCAAGGAATGAGAGTTCTGCCCTATGCAGACTCGGGTTCCCCAGACCACCTCTCCACCTTCACTCTAGCACTCCTGTTCTTGAATGGCACCAACTCTTCTACCCCTTTGGCCTCTTCTTCCAACTGGTGAGTTCCTACTTGAACATGCACACTCACCATGTACCCTTTAACCAGAGATCAGTCCATGGTTATTCCACACTCCCCAGATCACATTCCATTTTCTCTCCTTTTTGGTTCCCTTTTCAGCATTCTCTTTTCCCAGTAGAATATAAGCTCCTTGAGGGCAAAGGCTATTCTAATTTGTCTTTTTATTCCCAACTGTGGGTACAGTGTCTTGCATAAATGGGCAGGGACTGTCATTATCTTCTCTCTGTATCCCTAATGGTTAGCACAGTGTCTGACATATAGTAGTAATTTAATAAATGTTTACTGGCTGAATGATTGTCTGATTATGGAGCAAAAGATTTTCCTAGTAGAGTATTTTAACTGTGTAAGAAAATAGAGGAGATGAACAATTCTAAGCCCTGAAAACTTAAAAAAAAAATAATGCCTAAGGTTTGTGGTACTATTTAATACAAATTTAAACCATAACAAATTGTATTAAAAACCAAATGAATTGAATGTCATTTCAAGTGCTTTCAAAGATGTACTAGGATAAGGATAAGAAATGTATTTGGAATATATAAAGAAGAAAGTGGGGAAAAGATCTTCAGTCAGCCCTTCCTTCCAATTTCTATAAAATTCATTGCAAATTCCAGGAAAGTTCCCATTTTATTATATAAGCTATAAGGAGCCACTTACAGGACAGTAGCACAGTTAGACCTGTGTTTAAGGATAACAATTCTATGGCCACATTGAGTACGGATTAGAGAAAAGAAAGTCTAGCAGCAGGAAGACCAATTAGGAAGCCACTACACCACAGTTTAGGTAGGAAGTGATGAGAGCCAGATGGGACCTAGGGAGATGGTCAGGTGATTGGAGAGCAGTGGCCTAAGAGATGGTTTAAAAGTAGTAATGACAAGCCTCAGGAACTGGTTGTATAGATTGAGGGGCATGATGAGAAAGGAAACAATGAACAAATTCCTAACAAGCATCTATTACGTGCTTACAATATGCCGGGTATGAAAGGATGTTTCACAAAGAAAACAAAATATCCTCTGTCCTTAAGAAGCTTACATTCTAATAGTTGAAACAAACGAACACATAGGTATTTTCATGAAACACATATAAAAAACCATAGGTATCTGTGCAACAGTAGCTGAGGGACCAGGATTTGCCTCCTGCAGAGGGTCATAGCTGAACAGTCCCGAGGAGAATTAGGGACTAAGAGGCAGAAGTATAAAGGGAAAGCATTCCAGGTAGGAGGGCCAGTCAATGCAAAGGCAGAGCAATGTCACTTAAGAGAAATAGCAAGCAAGTCAGTGCAATTAGCCCATAGAATATGTTCAGGGGAGTAAAGCATAAAAAGACTGGAGGAATAGGAAGAGGACAGATTGCAAATCATTTTAAATCTCAAACAAAGGAGTTTTATCCCTGATCCTCCAGGTTTACTGAGTAGGTGTGAGACATGGTCAAACACTTGTTTTAGAGCAATCCCTTTGACAGCTGGGTGGCAAATGGATGAGAACAGAGAGACCTGAGGCAGCAATCCAGGTAAAAAGTGATGAGAGCCTAGAATAGGATGGCAACTGTATGAGTGTGGAGAAGGAGACATATGCTAGAGGCATGGATAAGGAAATGAGAAGATCTGGCAACTGTCTAGATATGTGGAGTGGGTGAAAGTGAGAAGCTGAGGATGGCACCAATGCTGTTAATCTGGGTGATTCCAAGAGCTCAAAATGACTCAGCTGAAAAACTCAGGTGACTGGCTGAATAGGATTGTTCTCATTAGAAACAGCTAAGTTCTTAGGGAGGCTAGGTTTAAGGGAAAGATATTGAGTTCCCAGCTGTGTGACCCTCGACAAGTAACTTAACCCCATTTGCTTAGAGTTGATAGTCTTTTAAGATAGAAGGGAAGGGAAGAAAGAGAAGAAAGAGAAGGAAGGAAGGAAGGAAGGAAGGAAGGAAGGAAGGAAGGAAGGAAGGAAGGAAGGAAGGAAGGAAGGAAGGAAGGAAGGAAGGAAGGAAGGAAGGAAGGAAGGAAGGAAGGAAGGGAGGAAGGGAGGAAGGGAGGGAGGGAGGGAGGAAGGAAGGAAGGGAGGAAGGAAGGAAGGAAGGGAAGGAGGGAGGAAGGAAATGAGGTTCATTTTGGATGAGTTGGGTTTGAAATGCCCCAGATGGGCCTTTCTATTAAGAATTGGAGTTCAAGAGCGAGATTAGGACTGAATATATAATCATCATCTCATAGAGCTGGAGCTATGAAGCCCTTCAACCTTAGAATCCAACATTTCAACACCCAAGAAAGAGAGTTCTCCAAGTTTTGAGGAAGGTACAACCTTCTACCCCATCTGTTCTGTACTCCTGACTTCCTCAACAGTCTCTGACACTGACTAATTAAGGGTTCCTCAGATTCTTCTTTTCCAAGACTAATCTGACTGATGCCAATTTTCTGTAGGGAGAATAGCTCCTTTCCAGTGCTATTCCTGCCCCCCTTTCTATCCAACAGGATTTTTCTCCATCTAGCCTATTCTGGAACAATACTCAATCATATAAGTTGTCCTAAAGGTAACAATTAAGAAACAAGAGATTAAAGATACTCCCTTCAACAAATTCTTGCTCCTTTTGCTAATAGGCACTTCTTTACCTGTCAAACAGATATAGCTATTAACATCTACCAGCTGTTCCATATCTTTTATACCATACTTCTTTTAAATTGAGCCCTACCTATGAGATTGTTTCAGGGAGGCTGATTTGTGAATGTGTGTTTAATTCTATGAAAATTGTCTAAAAGAAGAACCCTACTCATATGATCTGTCATTTGTATGTTTTCCACAAAGACTCGTAAGGCAGCTAGGTGGTGCAGTGGATAGAGTCCTAGCCATGGTGTCAGGAAGTCAGGAGACTCCAGCCTCAGACTAGCTGTATGAACCTGGACAAATCACTTGACCTCTGCTTCAGGTTCTTCAGCTATAAAATGAAGAAAATATAAGTAGCATGTATTTCTCAAAGTTTTTATAAGAATCAAGTGTGATGATATTTGCAAAGCATGCAACAGAGCCTCGTACAGTAAATTCTGTATATATGCTAGACATTACTCTTCTGAAGAACAAAGTTCTCTGTTACAAGAATTGGCTTAATAAATTTGTTCTCAGACTCTGTTATATTTTAAATTACCATGAAACCGTCCTTTACTTCTGGGGTGCAAATCAGCTTCAATGCTGTGCTAAAGCCAAAATGTTAAGGTCAAATTTGATTATGAAAACTTTGAGGATCTAGTTATCATTATAAGCATTAAAGCTCTCTGCCTCCTTTTATTGAACTTTCAATTTCTCATGGTGAGGAAAACAAAGACACAAAGTAGGTACTTAAATTTAGTTTACCAAACTGAATGGAAATCTGACATCCCTTCTAAGTCAAGTGTAGCAAAGTTCCCACTTCCATCACGCTTTTTTAGTTAATAAATAATTAATAAACATTTATTATGTGCCTATTATGGGCAAATATCAGGCCAAGGACAGGATAGAAAAACAGACAAAGGCAGTCCCAGCCCTCAAGGAGTTTATAATCTAATGGGAGAAGATAACACATAAAAGGAAGCTGAAAAGGAGCGACAGAAACATGGTAGAAAAGTCAGACATTAAAAATAAGTGGTTGGGTGGGAAATGAGGAATCTATCCTGTGTTTTCTCTTTAAAGGGAGAGCTTTATTCTCCAATCAGAGAGGCAGAGGGTCCTGACTGAATGTCAGTATTAAAGCTGATTGGATCTTGCAGGATGAAAAGATTTCCCAATGATAGGTTCCTGGGGTCATGGTGGGGAAGTGAAAGAAGCACAAAATGACCATTTTAAAAATGTTCATAGTCTCTATGAAAAATTTGAGAGTGCCAGAAATATAAGCGGGTACAAGCAATTGCTGGTAATAATTTGGACTATTACAATAAGTCTCCTAATTGGTCGCACTTTCTAAAAAGACAGAGATAGAGATACTTTTTATTATAATCCAGTTTCTCGGGATAGTAAGAAATAAAGCAGGTGATCAACAAATTTTAATTTCTAATTAAATATAAGAAACCATATGCTTAGTCTCACCAAAGAATAAAATGTCAATAACACTCTTAGATAGGAAACTCCCTGAGGAAGAGTAGGAAAGTCACAGAAAGGAATAAGAATAATCTTGTAATTTTGTGAAGTGTAAAAGGAGCTGTTAGTGTTTTATCAACTGTTATCGCTGAGAGGCACCAGAGTAGATGGAATAAATTGCTGTTTATATAATGATATTTCTTTATTATTTATGCTGGGGACAGGGGGAACTCTCCTCAAAATGTCCACAAGGCTAAGCTAGGCTTAGCTCTCTCATAAGGATATTCCCCAACAAAAGATATCAAACAAGTTGAATTTTTTTTCCAAATGGCAACTTTTCAAGTACTTGGAGATAGCTATAAGTCTTTTCTTCTCCAGGTTAAAAATCCCCAGGTCCCTCTTGTATTCATATGGCCCAGACTCAAGAACACTCATAACCCTAGCAGCCCTTCAGTGACTAATCTCAATTCCTGTCTTACACTGTAGTACCCAGAACTGCACATGGTCCTCCATGTGTGGTCTGGGCAAGGGAGACTAAAAGATAGCAACCACTTTTAGGGCCGCCAAGGCTGAAGCCACTTTTGCCCTTCCCTTATCACAAAGTCACAAAGCTTATTCCACTTCACCTCCTTTTTCCATGTCTCCTTTCTGTTCCCACTGAACATTTGGAACTGGAGAGTGATAAATGAAAAAACACACACAAAAACTCTGGCTTAGGGGTTGGTTGTCATCAAAGAAGAGACGAGTCATTTTTTGGAATGTTCTTAGGATATAATTTTTGGGTAGAGCTGATATCATAGGTATGTGAGTGTGAGCATGGATGCGTATGTGTGTGTGTGTGCATGTATGTGACTGTACTCCTCACTGAAGTCAGAGAAATGATATGCCAAACTCATGTGTACTGGTTAAAACATTATTATTCTAATTGTTATCACTACAATATAAAAGGAAAATGGGAAAAAATATCTATTTTACCTACAAGGTACTTGCTGAAACACACATATGTGGTTTAGAGATGGGAGGGGAGTTCCTGAGGCATTTTACAGTATTTTCTGATTATGTATAATGATTTCATCAAATTAGTTCATTGTTACCTTGCAAGGTGAAGAGCCTGATCCAGATGACATGGGGCACAGAGCAAGAAGGAAGAATGGGAGAGAGAGAGGAAAAGGAATATTGTTTTAACATTAGAGACAAAGAAAGAAGATCCAAGTGTGGCATCCCACTAAAGCGAATATGTTCTGAGGAGTGGGGAGTGGACAGACAACATAAGAACTCTCCACACTTCCAAGGTTAATGCTTAGCACATAGTTAACCCAGTGAATTCACTGGGCTGTCTATAAAGTTTTCACTAGTTAATAAGATGAGTAAACACAAGTAGAGACTTATTTGCCGATTTTGGCTGAAAGAACAAGAATGGTTTCTAAACCATGCCCTTGCTGTGCAGTCCCTGCTGAATATATTCCTTTGGCAATAGACTGGTTACATTCTGGGCAGATCTCATTGTGTGAGGGAAATCATAATCTCACCGCCACTGCACTAAGTACTAGTTAGAGGTAAGAGCTTGGCCAGCACAAACCACTTTCTTTCTCTAAAGCCTGGGAATCACTCGCCTCACCAGGGAATTCCTAGTATATCTATTACTGATAAACTTGAATGATCATCTTCACATTGTCTCTCTCATTTTTTTGCAGGAAAACGGAAAAATAAGGAATGCAGAACTAGAATGAGGAAGGAGTTATGTTATACCACCTGGTAGAAAGAGCACTGGACTTGGAATCAGAAAGATCTCGTAAAAATCCCAGCTCTTTTATAAACAGCGTAACATTGGGCAATTCAACTACTCTAGGGCTCCAAAAATGAAAAGATGAAAGGCTTTTAAGGAACTCTTCCAAATGAAAAATCACTGATTCAAAGCATCAATTCCATCAATCCTATCAACCACTAAGCATTTATTAACGTGTCACACTCACCAGATACTTTCCTAAAAGTCAAATTGAAAGTCAATTTAACAAAAACCACTGTGAGTTTTTCACAGCAACTATTTATTTAACCTTTTTAATCCATAATTTCTTTATACCTTCTAGATCTACAAACCTATGTAAAAATGATTTAGAACTGTCAATCTGGCAAAATGAATACTTTAGCTTCCTTCTAAACTACTTAGACATTACATTTTCCCTTTTAAGCCAATAAAATTAGAACTAGACTGAAAATAGAAAACCTATTCACATGAAACTGTGATTGGTTTACTGAGAGCATGTTGTTTTCTGCTTGATACTATTTGATAATAAATGTTAACTGAATTGAATACCATCTTAGAATACATAATATATAACATGGTAATGTGAGTAATATATGCTATATAGAATGTATATATATGCATCTGTATTACAAGCATAATAAATGCTAAGTTAAAAGCAACTAAGTACAGGTATGCCTAACTTTTATGCAATGTTTTTGTTCCTGAAAAATTGCTATTACCAGTCTTAACTTCAAATACTTCAGGTATAGTTTGTAAGTTTGTTCATGATCTTAATAAACTTCCATTTTAACACACCATGAAAGGGGCCATCTTAATCTTTTAATAGTAGACATAATCATCTTCAAATATATCAGTTTGTAATGAAATTTGGAATTTCATTATCTTGAGTTTTCTTTACATGGGCCAGTCTATCAAAAGCATTATTCTGTACACAATCCAGCACAAGTGTAACTGTCAATGACTAGCAAACTCCCTCCCCAGCCCCAACTCACCCCTAAAGCAAGCAATTCTGACCTAAAAGCACCAATTCTGCCTATAGGATGCAAAATCATGTTAAGGAGAGATGTTTTGTGCATCCAAGACAAGTTTTCCAAAAATGAATTCCTGATGGAGACAAGATGGAAACTTAATAGCAATGAAAGTTGGAACTGCTCTGAGAATCCTCTCAAACCAACCTTAAAATAGTTCCTCAAAATGACTGAAGTCACAGAACTAACAAGGAGATGGAATGAGGGGGGCAGAAAACAATGTGAAAGATAAGCAGAAAGTGTCACGTTTCACAGAATTGGGGGTACACACAGAGAAGTGTGGGCCAAACACTTCCCACCAACTTTGGGATCCTAAACCTGCCTAAACCAACAGCAGAGCACCCCATATCCACCCTTTGAAGTTCCAAGTCCTGACTCCAGTCTGCAGTGAGGTCCCAAAGTACATAGCACTTGACCCTTTCAAGCCTGTGGTGAAACCCCTAGTTCCAAGGCAAAATAGCTCACAGTGCTCTAAGTCCTGCAAACCATCAGCAGTTTTCAGAACTCTCAGTACACAGAGAAAAAAAGGCTGGGAAAATGAGAAAATAGCAAAAGAAACACCCAATCACAGAAAATGTTTATGGAGACAAAGAAGAAGTCACTGATTCAGTAGGAAACAGTGAAATCAAAGCAACCACATGCAAAACATCAAAGAAAAATGGAAATTGGTCTCAGGCACTGAAAGAGCTCAAAAAGGAATTTGAAAATCAAATAAGAGAGATAGAAGAAAAATGAGGAAAAGAAATGAAAGTAACTTTAAAAAATAATAGCTTAAAAAGGAAAATTGGTCAAATGGGAAAAGAGGAAAAATCCAATGAAGAAAAGAGTTCCATGAAAAGTAAAATTGACCAAATGGAAAAGGAGAATCAAAAGGTCACGGAAGAAAATCAGTTTTAAAAAAATATAATTGGGAAAATAGAGGCTAATGATTTCCTGAGACATCAAGAAACCAAACAAGATCCAAAAAATAAAAAACTAGAAGAAAATATGAAATATCTCATTGAAAAAACAACTAACCCCAAAAATATATCCAAGAAAGACAATCTAAGAATTATTGGATTACATAAGTCAGAACAACAACAAAATAGCCTAGACATCATATTACAATTATCAAAGAAAACTGTCCTGATATTCTTGAAGAAGAGGCTAAAATATAAATGGAAAGAATCCACAGATCACATCCTACAATAAATCCCCAAATGACAACCCCCAGGAATGTTATAGCCACGTTCAAGAGCTCCCAGACTAAGGAGAAAATACTGCAAACAACCAGAAAGAAACAATTCAAATATCATGGAACCCTAGTCAGGATTACACAGGATCTGGCACCTTCTACACTGAAGGACTAGAAGGCTTGGAATATGATATTCTGGAAGGCAAGGAAAGTGGATTTACAACCAAGAATCACCTACTCACCAAAACTGACTACATTCTTTCAAGGAAAAAGATTGATCATTTAATAATAAAAGATCTGCAAACATTCCTGAAGAAAAGACCAGACCTAAACTAAAAATCTGATGTCCAAATACAAAATACAAGGGAAGCATAAAAAGGTAATTGAAATATACACAGACAGAGGGTATGGGAGTAAATTGTTTAGGATGATATGCAAAAAGAAAGGGAGGTGAAAAAGAGGATTGCACTGAGAGATATGGGAAGATAGAGATAAAATGGAGTAAATTATTGCAAAACAATTTACCTAATTACATAATGAAATAATTTATATAAAGAGGCACAGGGGGAGGGGGGGGACCTCTTACAGAGGAGGGAAGGATGAGAGACTGATGGGTAATCCTTAAACCTCACTCTCATCAAAATTGGCTGAGAGGGAAAATCAGCCAGATTCATTGGGGTATACAGAATCCTATCTTACCCTATAGAGAAGTAGAAGGGTGATTAAGGAAGGGGTTGGTGGGGAGTAGAATGAGTAAAACCAAAAAGGAGTTTCTAATTTCTTTGTTCTAAGATCCACATGAACTTCTTGTCCCTAGGGATTATCTTTCATCATGAGGAAAAACTTTCTAGACTAATTATCATTCCTTAGTAATTTTAGAGGGAAAAGATTCTAAATAAAGATGAGTAGAAACAATTGTTAGTTTAAAGAGCAACTTTAAAGAGAGAATGCAGAAAAATACAAATAATTAAGTTCAACCAACATTTCATGCCAAATTCTAATATAAGCTCCAAATGAACACATGCCTTAGATATAGATGACCATCATAAACAAATAGAGGGATCAAGGAATTTACAAATAAAGTAACAGTTTACAAACAAACAGGGACATCATAGAAGATAAAATGGTCAATTTTGATTATAGACAAAACCAGGGTCGCTAACAATCAAAAAGGAAACAGTTCATTGGGGTTAGGGGTTCTTTTCTGTAAGTTTCTAATGAAGTTCTCATTTCCAAGATATATGAGAAACAGATTCAAATTTGTAAGAATATGAGCCATTAATTTCCCAATTGATAAAAGGTCAAAAGCTCTGTAGAGCTGGTTCTCTAAGGCAAAAACCCAACCTATCCATAACCATATGGGAAAAAAATTATCCAAATCATTAATAATAAAAGAAATAGAAATTAACTCTGAAGTTCCACCTCATATCCATAAGACCTGCAAAGCTAATAAAAAAGAAAGACAAATAAATGTTAGAGAAACTGTGGGATCACTGGCATATTAATGGTTAGTTGAACTCTGATTTAGTATAACTTCTGAAAAGTAATTTGGATTATGCTCAAAACTTTACTAAACTGTGAATACTTTTTGATCCACTATTTTGCCTATATATACCGCCATGAAAAGCTCAAAGAAAGAGGAAAAGAACCTCTCTGTAAAAAAAGTTTCATAGCAATTCTTTTATTTTTCTTTTTTGAACTCTTTCTGTCTTAGTAATATCTCTTAAGAGAGAAGGGCAATGGCTAGGCAAACAGAATTAAATGACCTGCTCAGGGTCACAGAGTTAGGACATAAAAATCAGGCCAAATAGGAATCCAAGTCCTCCCCTCTCCAGGCCTGGAGTTCTATCCATTGTGCTACCTAGTTTCCCCATACAAAAGCTTTTCTTGTGATGGTAAAGAACTGGGTACTAAAGGAACAACTGAAATATATTATGATATATGAATGTAATATGCATAAGAAATGATGAAGAGAACAGTTTCAGAGACATCTACGGGGCAGCTAGGTAGCTCAGTAGATTAAAGAGTCAGGGCTAGAGATGGGAGGTCTTGGGTTCAAATCTGTCTGCAAACATTTCCTAGCTGTGTGACCCCTGAGCAAATCACTTGACCCCAATTGCTTTAGCCCTTTCCATTCTTCTGTCTTGGAACTGATACTTAATATCAATTTTAAGAAAGAAGACAAGGGTTTAAAATAAAGAGAGAAATCTGGGTAGATTTGTATTTAACTACTGATTCACAATGAAGTGAACAAAACCAAGAGAATAATTCAGACTATGAAAACAACATTGTGAAAAAGAAAAACTCTGAAAAACTCAAGAACTTTGGTCAACCCAATGACCAACAATGACTTCAGGAACTACTGAAGAAGGCAGCCTCCTACCTCCTAATATTGGTTACTGACTAAACATGTAGAATGAGAAACATGATAATGGCAGGTGTGATAAGGGAATTAGTTTTGTTTGGTTATGTATATTTGTTAAAAGGACTCTTCCTTTTTTTGGTGAAGGGGAAAAAAATAAATGCTTATTAACTGAAAGAAACTAATTAAAAAAAAGAAAAATAATACCAAAAAAGGAAAGCTACAAAAGAATGTTTATCAAAGGAAAATTTAATGTCTATTTCATCTGCCTGTCTTCATTTCTGCTGAATAACAGCAGAGTGACAACAACATAGCATTCTCATGTGAATAAAATGCTGTAATGCTTTGCTAGGGAAAAAAATACATGCAAAATGTTAGGCATAATCTACATGGCTGAAATATGTCTTTACTGAACTGCTTTGGCACACCAGGAAGTCAATGTTCTATATTTCATAGGATTAGAGACTAAATCTGTAATTACACTGACACAGACAATTCCCTGGTAAGCAAACAAGCTCTACCGAGGCAGGCCATATTCAGCTTTTTCTCTACTTCAGTCTTAGCTGAAAGCACTAAAAGATTAAGTGACTGGGTTCCTGATAGATCAGAGGCAGGACTTAAACCCAAGTACACCTGAATCCCAGGTCAATTCTTTATTCACTGCTTTTCTGGGCTTCATATTCACAGGAAGTTAAGTAGCCCTCACAGTGCTTCAAGATTTAAAAGGCATTTTTCTCAGGGGAAACATTATGAGGTAGAGCAAACATTACTATCCCCATTTTATAAGTAAGCATCAACTAACAAGCAAACATTTGTAAAACTAAATTTTAAGATTTACATTTATATTTATTTTTTTATAAAGCACCTTTCTGTATGAAACAGATGCAAAAAGGTAAAATTAACTACCCATGGTCACACAGATTAAATTTCTGAGGTAGGATAAAATGCAGATGTCCTCCTGATCACAAATCTTAGATTCTTTCTACTACACTAGGCTGCCTCAAAAAAAAATTGGAATCACAGTTGTTCTCTATGATGGGCAACTTTCTATTTGAATATCAATTTCACTACAAGAGAAATCTATCACTAGTAAACATGTCCAACTTTTAACTTCTAACCCTATACAAATTTCATTCCAGCACCAGCACAAGGATCCAGTTTCAGCAGTGAACTAGAATTGATTAAAATGGAATGAAAACTACAAGAAGCTGGATATTCATTGCAATTCAGTTTTAAAGAGAAAATAATTTAACACACAGTAGATGTTGAGCAAATCTTTGATTCATGAATAAAGAATCCTTAGGGAAAGTATTAACAATACTTAACTACTGTTGTCAAAAAGAAAGATTTCCTTTAAAATTATAAGTAAATTAGGTGAACAGAGAATAGTATACTTCTCAGATCTAGGGGAAAGGAAAGACTTTAAAACCAAGCAACAGCTAGAAAAAAAAATCACAAAATATAAAATCAATAATTTTGATTACATTAAATTAAAAAGGTTTTGTACAAACAAAACCAATGCATCCAAAATTAGAAGGGAAGCAACAAATTGGGAAACAATCTTCATAACAAAAACCTCTGACAAAGGTCTAATTACTCAAATTTATAAAGAACTAAACCAATTGTACAAAAAAACCAAGCCATTCTCCAATTGATAAATGGGCAATGGACATGAATAGGCAATTTTCAGTTAAAGAAATCAAAACTATCAATAAGCACATGAAAAAGGATTCTAAATCTCTTATAATCAGAGAGATGCAAATCAAAACAACTCTGAGGTATCACCTCACACCTAGCAGATTGGTTAACAAGACAGCAATGAAAAGTAATAAATGCTGGAGGGGATGTGGCAAAGTTGGGCCATTAATGCATTGCTGGTGGAGTTGTGAACTGATCCAACCATTCTGGAGGGCAATTTGGAACTATACTCAAAGGGCCCTAAAAGACTGTCTGCCGTTTGATCCAGCCATAGCACTGCTGGGTCTGTAGCCCAAAGAGATAATAAGGAAAAAGCCTTGTACAAGAATATTCATAGCTGCGCTTTTTGTGGTGGCAAAAAATTGGAAAATGAGGGGATGCCCTTCAATTGGGGAATGGCTAAACAAATTGTGGTATATGTTGGTGATGGAATACTATTGTGCTCAAAGGAATAATAAAGTGGAGGAATTCCATGGAGACCGGAACAACCTCCAGGAAGTGATGCAGAGTGAGAGGAGCAGAGCCAGGAGAACATTGTACACAGAGACTGATACACTGTGGGACAATAGAATGTAACAGATTTCTCTACTAGCAGCATTGCAATGATCCAGGACAATTCTGAGGGACTTATGAGAAAGAACAATATTCACATCCTGAGAAAGAACTGTGGGAGTGGAAATGCAGAAGAAAAACATTTGGTTTTTTTTGTTGTTGGGTTTTTTTTTTTGAAAATTGTATTTCATTAGTTAATTAAGAATATTTTTCCATGGTTACAAGAATCATGTTCTTTCCCTCCCCTCCCCTCTTCCTCTCCCATAGCTGATGCACAATTCCACTGGGATTTACATGTGTCTTTTTTTTTTTTAAAACCCTTACCTTCTGTCTTGGAATCAATACTGTGTATTGGCTCCAAGGTAGAAGAGTGGTAAGGGCTAGGCAATGAGGGTTAAGTGACTTGCCCAGGGTCACATAGCTGGGAAGTGTCTGAGGCCAGATTTGAACCTAGGAACTCCCATCTGTAGGCCTGGCTCTCATTCCACTGAGCCACTCAGCTGTCCCTTTATATCTGTCTTGATCAAAACCTATTTCCATATTACTGACATTTGCACTAGGGTGATCAGAAGAAAAATATTTGACTGTTCACATGGTTCAATGGGTATATGATTGGGGATGTAGACTCTAAATGAGCTCTCTATTGTAAATATTAATAATATGGAAATAGGTTTTCAACAATGATACATACAAAACCCAATGGAGCTGCTCGTCCACTCTGGAAGGGGGAGGGAAAAAACATTAATCATGTAACCATGGAAAAATAATCTAATTTAAATAAATAAATTAAAAAAATAAAACTAAAAAAAGAGTTCCTTTAAGTGTCTCTGAGAAATATCTGAAGCTTGTTAAAGTGTTTTTTCTTTTAAAATACTGTTATATACAAAGTAAGGAAATAAGAGACATTTTAAGACTCACTTTCTGATTGCTCTGATAAGAGCATTGACTATATTCAGAGTTCATAATGGACTTAGGATATACATAAATGTAAATGCAACCTAAATTTCTCATTAGGTTCTGACCTGGAGAAAACCTTTACATTGAAATTTAAATATCTTTTTCTTAAAAGCTATTAATGTAGAGGTAAGCTAGGTGGCTCTGTGGATAGAAAGCCAGGCCTGGAGCCAGGAAGTCCTGGGCTCAAATCGGGCCTCACTTACTAGCTGTGTGACCCTGGGCATGTCACTTCATCCCAAATGCCCAGCCCTTACTGCTCTCTTCAGCTTTGGAACAGTTACTTAATATCAATTCTAAGAGAGAAAGTAAGGTGGTTTTTTTTTTTAAATAAAAGCTATTAGTATAAAGGGTATTTTCTGACTAACTTCCCCAAAGGTGAACCCAGAAATGAACAAAATACTACAGATAATGGTGTGCTGGACAACTAGTCTATTAATGAAGCCCAAGTTTTTGACTGTCACATCAAACCACTGAATTAAACAGAATTTGTAGACTTCCCGAAAGCCCCAGACCATTTCACAAGAATTCTCTTTTAGCTAGGTTCCTCCCACTCTGCATATACGTAACTCATTTTCTGAGGCTAGTACAGAACTATTATATTTCATCTGAAAGACTGAGCTCATTGTTAAAGCCTGACAAAATATTTTCGATCCCAATTAGATCAACTAGCATACTGTTACCCTTACTAGCTTCACATAATCTACAGTTCAGTAAACATGCTATCTGTGCCTTCACTCAAGTCAATGATGAAAATAAGCTGAACAAAACTAAAGTATTATAATAATAATCCCTTCTTATTGTCCCAAGAATACAACTAATTACAGAGTACTTTCCTGATTTTGACAAGTCAGATTGGGGAATGAAGCATGGCCCCTAGACCAGCACAGAGCAGGAAGGATGGTCAGATGGAAGGGAGATGAAACTTCTTCTATTTGGCTTTAGAGGGATTAAGAGGCGAAAGTTATTTCTGCTTAATAAGAAGAAAAGCTTTTGAACAATTAGAGCAATCCAAAAACAGAAAGGCTTGTTTTGAAAGGCATTAGGCCTTAAGCAAAAGACTGCGTGACTCAACTGGTCAGGAAATTTGGAATAGATGATAACACTGAGGTTCCTTCCAGATCTAAGATGCTAGAATCAAAACTGAAGGTCCCTTCCACACTGCTGGGGTCAGGGGCACAGCACCCCCCACGATCTGGAAAATCCAAATACACTTTTTGACCCTCCCTCATATCAGAGAAGCCTGAATGTTTTCTCTTTCTTGTATAGAGTGTTTATGGCACCTTATTGTAAAATTTGGTATAAGTATTTGGTCATAAGCTATATGTAAGTCAATATTAACATTTCTAACTTGATATCACCTGCTGACTTTTGTGTTCTTTTTGTAAACTTTAACTTTTTACTTATTTTAACTTTAACAAGAAATTGTGCTTATCTATGGCATCAAAAATGTTTTGATATCATACAAACCCATATACATATTTTATGTTTCTGAGTTTCTAAACTCAAGGGGTCTCTGTTCAGGTGCCGGTTAAGCCGCCTTGGCCTCTGAGATCCCGTCCAATTCTTATGTTCCACGATTCTTTGTAGGGATGTGGCACCCAAGGTATTCCTGACTTGCTCAAGGTCTATGTAATGTTACTTTGGAATTCTTGTCATTAGTTGGGTTTTTTTTAACCCTTACCTTCTGTATTGGTATCGATTCTAAGACAGAAGAGAAAGAGCTAGGCAATCAGGGTTAAGTGACACACTAGGAAGCGACTAAGGTTGAATTTGAACTGAGGTCCTCCGAGCTCCCGGTCTGGCACTCATCACTTTTTAAAGTTTTTGTTAAGTCCTTTCTACTCATCTTCTCTAGGTAAAATGGAGATTTTGTACTTTTCCACAGATACTGCAGGGGAAACAATACTAGACTTGTGATACACACAAAGATAAAATGAAAGAAGCAGCCACTGACTGCCCTTAAAGACCTTACATGCTACTGGGGAAACAACACATACACAGATAAGTAAGTATGAGAAAATGAAAGAAGGAAGAGAGCTCTATCAACAAGGAAGAGATACACCTCTGCACAAAGATGTAGGAGCCAGCACACTCAGTTCTGGGAATAGCAAGGGGATCAGTTGAGCTGACATGCAGACTGCAAAAAAGGAGCAGTAAGAAAAAAATCTAGAAAGCTGGGCTGAAGCCAGGCTGTGAAGAGCTTTAATGCCAAGCTGAAGAGTTTGTATTTTATTCTACAAACAGGAGGGAGCCCTGGAAAATTGTTAAGCAGGGGGCAACACAGTCAGACCAGTGATTGAGGAAGATTTTGGCAGCTGTGGACCAAAGAGTAGGGAGACCAGAAAAGCAAGCTGACTAATAGGAAGCTACAGCAAGAGACCAAGTGAGGAGTGATGAGGCAATGCATGAGGGCACGGGCTGTGTGAGTAGAGAAAAGGGGGCAGATGTAAAAGAGAATGTGGAGGGACAACCAGAAGACCTGGCTATGGGAATGAAGGAAAATAAAGAGTCAAAGAGAACTGGGAAGCTGGGAAATTGGGTGGCTGGTTTCAATTTCCTATTTCACAACAGAAATAGGAAGTTTAGAGGAGGGGTGGGCTTGAATGTGGATAATACACTTCCATTATAATTGTCTAATAGGGTGGTTATGAGGATTAAATAAGTTGATACATGCACATCACTTTTTAAACTTAAAAACTTATTTGAACTGTTCATTTCAACTATTATTAGTGATTTGCCTAAAGAGTGGGTTTGAACACATTCCTCCCCTGCTTAGTAACTTCTAGCCCCTATTACTTTGAGGATTAAATATAAATTCTTCAGTTTGTCATTTAGAATCCTTAGCAACCTGGCCCCCTTCCAGTATTATTATATTATTCCCCTTCAGACACCCTCTGGTCTAACCGAACTGGCCTTTTAACTTTTTTTTTTCACATATAGCACCCAACCTCCATGCCTTTGTACTTGCTGAATGGCACTCCTGGAATGTTGTCCCTCCTCACCTCTGCCCCTTGGCATCCAGTGACTCAGTTCCCCAGTAACCACAAGACTATTCCTGAGCTTCTCGGCTGTCTGTCTGTCTGTCTATTTTTGTTGTCCACTTTAATAAAAGCTAAGATCCTTGAGAGCACTCATTAAACTTTTACCTTTGTATCCCAGCACTGAGGGTCACAAAGCCAGTACGTGTCAGAGATAGGGTCCTGACTTTGAAGTCAGCTCTGTGAATCGCAGTACACAGATACAGGTCATATGAATAGAGATAAAAGAGACGGGTAAAATTGCCTCTTAAAAATCTGTGCCTTTCCTATCACTTGAAGTCGGGAAGCATTGTATCTCGGAACCCCAGCTCTCTTCCCCTTTTCCCACAAGCTGCAAATCCTTGAACCAGGAAGGTTTAGTCCAGCTGTTAAAGGCAATATGATCGAAGTGACTCGAAGATAATTTTAAGTTCATAGCCTTGCCCTGGTTGGCATTTTATGACAGGATGTCTCATATATTTAGGCACTGTAGAAAAGTCTGGCCCTAGAAGCTATCCTGTACCACTGCTACCACCACAACCCCTGCCCCCTTCTGGCCCTGACAATATGTATCTTCTTTTTTGTTGATGTATATGATGATGCTTTGATTCACTGAGCAGGTGGAAACTGCCTCTTAAAGAAAGCGGTATCGCCTAGTGGGCAGCTGCTTTAAAAGGCTATGGGCAAATCTTCCCTTTCTAAAACAAAGAAAGTTGTTTTATTCCCTGAAATCAGTTCCATTGAGGAGCATTTTAGGTAAATATTTCCCTAGAAATGAATGCTTTGCAATACTAATTTTATTTATAATAAGATTCAGGTTTTCAATAACTTTCTTAGAAATAACTGCACTAATAATAGCCTTTGAACACAAAAAACTCAACACTAAAGCATTCTTGGCACTCTAGCTGAGGCAGCTAAGTGACACTGGATAAAATGTTAGACCTGGAATCCAAAGGACACTTTTCTTGCCTTAGACACTTTCTAGCTGTGTGATACTGGGCAAGTCACTTAACCTGTCTGCCTCAGTTTCCTCAACTACAAAAAGATCTTGTAAAACAGGGTGCTTGCTATTCCTCAACTCAACCATAAAACACCCCTTATCTCATAGAGCTGTTGAAAGGATCAAATGAAACATTTGTAAAAGAACTTAGCATAGCTCCTGGCCTTTAATAAATTCATTTTCCCTTACGGGCTAAAGATTTTATGAGTTTTTTTCTCTTAAAAGATATTTCCAGAATTTAATACATTAATATATATCTTCACAAAGAAATCAGAAGGCACAAATAAAAAAAAAATTTCAGATTCCAAAAAATCAGGCTTAAAGTTTCGTTAAAATTCCAAGTCTGTTTCACTTAAGTGAGTAGACAGTTACATATACTCCTATTACTAGCAAAATTCACCTAGTTTTAAAGTGGTTATTCTGTCCTTTTCTTTTTCTACCATTTTATTGACTCCTCCACACAGTTAATACCCTCAGTAACTCTTTAGCAGGCAGCAATGACTGATGTATTGATATAGGCCAATCCTGAGCCATAGCCCTGGATGTGAACAAGTAAGAGCAGTTGCTCCCACCATGACTAACATATTTAAGAATCTGATAAACAAGGGCAAAATCAGTCTGTCCTCTAGCATTTAGTAAGCATCTGCAATATACCAGTCACTCTGCTAAGTTCTCTGAATACAAAGAAAGGCAAAAGGCAGTCTCTGTTCTCAAGGAGCTCCCAGTAGAATGGGAGGAACATGTAAAATATTGACAAACAAACTATCCACAGGATCAAATTGGGAGGAGTCTCAGAGGAAAGGTACTAAGATAGGAATAAGAAAGGTTTCCTGCAGGTTGCAGGTGGCACTTTTAGCAGAGACTTAAAGTTAATCAGGGAAGCTTAGGAGTGAAAGAGATCCAAGCACCAAGTGAAAATGTCCAGGGCTGAGATGAGACTTGTGTGAGAGGCAAAGCAAACAGAACAGTGTAACTGTATCCCAAAGTACATGAATAGAGAAAAGTATAAGAAAACTGTAAAGGTAGGAAAATAATTAGGTATTAAAAAGTCAAATTGAGGACTTTAGAAAAGATCCCAAAAGCTTAAAGCAATTTTAACCTAGAGTTAAGATGGAGCCAATGGAGGAAAGGAAGGAGAGGGAGGGAAAGAAGGAGGAGGAGAGAGAGAGAGAGAGACAGAGAGAGAGACAGAGAGACAGAGAAATGATTAGTCACTTACTTAGTAAGAGTCAAAAATGTTGTACCTTACATTGTGCCAAAATACATGAAACATATCAGAAATCACAAGAAATATTCTGTGACAAACTCAAATGCCAAGCAAAAGAAAGTTGAGAAGAATCTCAGACAGAGAGGAAGAAATTTGTAAAGGGCTGAAAAAAAATCTCCTGAGCAAAGATGAAGGGAACTAGAACAAATTAACTAAGAGAAGAGATGGCTTGATGTAATCTGAAAGTGAACGAGATTCTTCAAAAAATTCAAAGATTTATTATGGGGTTTGTGGCCAGCTGTTCACTTCCATTGAAGACAAAATTAAAAGAAATAGAATTAAGCTTTGTAAATTGAGGGTCTGGAGTTAGATAAAATGAACAAATATCTAATTTTAAAGTTCGTTAAGCATTGCTAGGTCAAAACCAGACAATTTCTTCCCATGGAGACAGCACAATTAATCTCAACACCCATTTATCTGGGACAGCTAAAGAACACAGTTCTGACCAAGCTGTGAAATGCCTTTCTTTATCCTTGAGATTCTAGAGTACCTCACAGCCTTAGGTCAGTCCCTAGAAGAAAGTTTTACTCACACATTCTATCTCATCCGAGATCATATCCATGGGATTATGATGACGTTTTGACTGTACAAAGACAACGAACAGGGTTAACAAGTTTAAAGAACTTCTTTATTTGATTTTTTTCCCTTTAGGCTTAGGTGAGGCTCTAACTATTCTCCTCCTTCAATGCCCAAGGTTGTTCCCAGCAACTTTCTGGAGCCTGACAATGAGTGTTCAGTCAGGGATGGTGATCTCACCAGTAATAGTAATCTGAAACAGACCATGTCACCAATATATTCTATTTCAGCAAAAATGACATACACTAAGAATTTAGGGAAGCAAAAGACAAATAGCACGAGTCAAGGAGATTTTATTTTCAGAGAAAGAACTTTTTTTTTTTGATGAATATCATCAAATTGACTTTTAAAGAAAAATGTAGACTGTGCTACCTAAGACTGCCCTAGATTCAGAATGCTTTAACATAAAATGAATGAAGTTAAAGTACAACCAGGGCATAAATTTATAACAGTCAAGTCCTACCTACCAATTCAGCAAACCTCTCCCTGCCTCAGTAAAGGAGGTTAATATGAAAATGAAGGAAGAGAAGCTATGATACAGCCTAATACAGAAAAGTACACAAGAGGGTACAAGCCACGAGGTGACATACAAGGGGTCAGGAAGGTCATTATCAGCTTGGGGTAGGGTACCATCAGGAAAGGCATCCTGAAGGGGGTGGGGGGGGGATTGTTACATTTGAGTATCCATAGCAATTAGCATCTACATAACAGTACACTCCTGGAATTGCAAAAATAGCCAAACACATTTAGAAAAGAGACACATAAAAACCTCAACAAGGTGGGCATGGTGGTCTATTCCTCTAGTCCCTGGTGTGAAGAGGGAAAGACTCAAGTGATTGCTTGAGTTTTAGAGCTCTGATAGGCAATAGGATGAAGAATGACTTAAGTGTCTGCACTCAGTCCTGCCCAGATATAGTGAGCCCTTTGGGGAAGTGAGGCTGCCCAAAGAGGAGTGAACTGACTTGGATTAAAAAAAATAGAAAAGATGAAAGCTTCTGTGTGGTTGAGCAGTGGGATCAGCCATGAGTGACTGCTGTGCTTTCAGGCTGGGCAATATAGGGAGATTCAGTCTTAAAAACAAAATGGAAGAAAAGCTGAACAATATTAGCAAAACACACGTCTCATCAATCTACAGCCACTATTGATAGGTGAATAACACTTACTCCCCTAAAAATGATGAAGATTAACAGACACTCTTAAAGCACATGATAAAAACGTCAAAAAATCTACAAAAATGCTTTTGGAACAAGCAGACATCACTTCACAGAATAACAGTTATCAGTGATACAAAGAAACACCAACAAGTGGTTTAAATCTGGATGACATTTATAAAACCACTAAAATCCAAGAAATGAATCAAAAGATTGCTGAAAGATGACATCCTCATGAACTTAAGTCATTATCAATGCTGATTATGGATTAAGCCACCTGAAAGCACTCAAACGTGTATACCCAAGGTAGCAAACTCAGCTGAACTCTCTTGAGATTGAATTAGGCTAAAATGTAAGTGGAAAAGTTTTAACAAAATAAACATATAATACAACATAGATACTGTTCATTTGTGGGTTTCTAAGTCAGTATGTGGCCCAAAGGATCCATTTCTACTTACTAACATCACTGATTTATACACTACCTATGCTCAATATCACAAAGCCTTTTCCTCAATTTTATGCCATAATTTGCTCATATATATATATTGCAAACAGAGAGAGAATCAAACATAGTGAGAATGCAGGCTCACGGGGAGAACTCTTCTAAATTACACTCAAAATATGCCAAATAAGATAATACCAGGAATTATTAATATATAAATTTGGCATCTACTATGGACGTACTTTAAGTCTACTGTGCCTAGGCCAAGATTCAATATGATCACTCTTGAATGGTTTTCAAGTCAAAGAGGATGCAGTATCAAAATATCACAATCATTTCACATATATAAATGATAACATGAGATATGGCTTAACTGAGCAGTACATTTTTTTAAACCTTTACCTTGCATCTTAGAATTAATGCCTCAATGTATATTGGTTCCAAGCCAGGAGAGTAGTAAGGGCTAGGCAATGAGACTTAAGTGACTTGCCCAGGGTCATAGAGTTAGGACATATCAGAGGTCAAATTTGAACCCAGGACCTCCTATCTCTAGGTGGCTATCAATCCACTAAGCCACCTCACTGCCCCCAGCACATTTTTAATGTCCACCAGCCAAAGGGAACCAACCAACTGATAATACTTACAAATAACGGCATTTTCTAGGCAAGACCTAACAGACCTTCAAGGAGAAAGCTGAGGCTGAGTATATCAATTGGGTTCTTCATCTTAGCACACTGACCAAGTTAAGTCAATGAGCATATTTTCTGATTCTAATATTGTAAAAATGCTCAGTTCTAAAAAACTAATGTGCATAAAATTTTAAACTTATAAAGGGAAGGGATAGGTCACAGCAAAAGAGGTTTACAAAAAGATTAACTGTTGCAAGTCACTAAAAGATGTCATCATCAGCATGCTACTGACAGGCCCCACATGCTGAAGACTTAACCATCACATCTGTCCCTGTTTTACTCAGTCTAATAAAGATTCTCTCTATGGGAGTGTATCTCCAGTTTTATGAGGAAAGTAGAAAAACTATTGACTTCTCTAATATGTGATGGCCACCTCAGTTACAGAAAAAGCAAATAAGGAAAAGAGTGAGAAAGGATCTTGAGGATAAGTTTTTTTGTTTGTTTGTTTTTTAAGATGTACACAGAAGGATGAGAAAACACTAAAGAAAAGTTGAATCTTGCCATCAAAGGGTAGATATATTCCAAAAGGGAAAAAAGTATTAAAATGTTAATTTAGTCTTCAAACAAATGGAAAACTTTTATAAAATCTCTTTTTCTCCCCTGGATTACTACAAAGCTTCTAGCTGGTATCCCTGCCTCAACTCAAGTCTCTCCTCACTCCAATCCATCTTCCATTAAGTTGTCACGGTGATTCCTCCTAAAGTTTTTTGGGTTCATCATCACCGTCTGCCCCTTCTCAATGAGTCCCATCAGCTGCCTAGAACTCTTAGGATCATTATAACATTCTCTGTTGTCTCCCTTCCCATTTTTATACTCAAGCAATATTTTAAAGATAGATGTCCTTGATCCTCTTCTCTAGAATTTGCAAGCTACTTCTGACTGAAAATGATATCCCTAAGGCAGTAAGAGAAGTAAATTCTGATGGCCTGGCCTTTATGTAACAGTTACATGTTCTTGGTATTATTGGAAAAAGTGTATATTTTAAAGTTAGAAAGAATGTTTTCAAAGAGTTCAAGATTTAAATTAGTATCTACAATTAGAAATAGGAAGTTTTCCCTTTTAATCAGCATTGAAGAAAATCTGTGCTGATAGTTATAGATTCAATGTTTTCTGATTCTTCCCTGAAGATGCCTAGCAGTGTGAGTTAGCATCCTGCTTTATCGAGAGGAGGCAGAAATAGCTAACCGCTTTTAAGAGTTGTCAGGATTTCCTACATTCAATTTACTTGAAAAGAATTTCTGAATTAACAACTGATTATATGTGTCAGACCACTCAGAACACATTCTAAATACAGAAATTCTAAACAGCCAGGCTCTTTGCAAAGTACTATGTTTCTTTTCTTTCTTTTTTAAACCCATTGGCTCCAAGGCAGAAGAGTGGTAAGGGCTAGCCAATAGGGGTCAAGTGACATGCCCAGGGTCACACAGCTAGGACGTGTCTGAGGCCAGATTTGAACCCAGGACCTCCCGTCTCTAGGCCTGGCTCTCAATCCACTGAGCCACCCAGCTGCCCCCTAAAGTACTATGTTTCTGAAGGACTAAAGAATCTTTTTTTTTTTAAACCCTTACCTTTCGTCTTGGAGTCAATACTGTGTATTGGCTCCAAGGCAGAAGAGTGGTAAGGGCTAGGCAATGGGGGTCAAGTGACTTGCCCAGGGTCACACAGCTGGGAAGTATCTGAGGCCAGATTTGAACCTAGGACCTCCCGTCTCTAGGGCTAGCTCTCAATCCACTGAGCTACCCAGCTGCCCCCAAGAATCTTTTTTTTGTTTCAAAATAGAAAAACAAAAGTGAAATAAAGTGATATAAAAATCTTAAGGGGAATAGTTATTTATCCTTCACAGATTCATTCTCACACCAAGGAAAATACTGGCTATTAAAAAAGAATGAACAGTTTTACCAGATTAAAGATGATTTCCTAGAATGATTTGTAAGATAATAATTACAAATTGTTTCTAAGGAGCTAAATGTTTTTTAAAACTCAAACTGAAATCATCTAGCTATGATTTAGTAAAAGCAAATACCTTATTAAGCCAGACAAGAATTATGGCATTAAGTAAGGCAGACTGAACAATCCTTAATAATAGTCTGCTTCTACTGTAAAGAGGAAGATTCTTTTCCTCCTGCCAGTACCACCAATTCACTGGAAAGGTACTACAGAGCAGCAAACATGCAAAGCCAATGGAACGTGTTCTACAGAAGGAGGCAGCTGTTCAAGGAAGTCAAAGATATACCCCCACACACACATATCCCATTTTACAGATTCAAAATGATAATATTCATTGTCTATGGAACGTCACATTGAAGGATTGCCTCAGAATTGTTTTTTACATCTTAGCAAATAATGTCCCACAAACGGGGTTCACAAAGCTTCTAAAAGATGCTTTATGGTGAAAAGTTGTTCTAACATGTACTAAAAAACTAAGATATTTTCAACCTACCTTCTTGACAAATAATTAAGAAAAATATATCTAATCAGTTTCCATCAGTCACTGAAGTGACATTTTTAACATTTTAATTCCTTCTAGAAACACAAGGATGGGTAGTTTCAGTTCCTATGCACACATCCTCCTTCATGTTCCAGCTATTTTTGAAAAAGGACAAGACTCAGTCACCAAGGAGGGCAGAGAGACTCAGTTACTAGAAAGGACACAGAGTAATTATAACTACCTTCTTGTGCTGAAAATTTCTGTGGTTTCTCTATTCTGCCACTTAAGAAAAGGATTAAAAGAACCATATGACCATTAACTTACAAATCATTTGAGGCAAAACTTGAAGGAATTTTAACATCCTTGTCCTCAAAGTGTTGCATGACATTTTTCAAACTTATATGTAGTAAAATGAACTTTTGCTTCAAGATTGGTATATCTGTTTTCCTAACCTTGAGATAATTGGAGAAATCTTGAGCTTGGAAACTTGTGTTGTTAATCTAAAACTTTGGAGAGCAAGAGGTAAAGGTCTAAAAAAGAAATCAATATCCTGATTTTTTTTTTCCTTATTAGTCAATACTCACCCAAACGGCAACTCATTTATACAGCACTTTAGAATTTATAAAGCACTTTCTTTAAAACGACTAACATATTATCCCCATTTTTACAGATGAGAAAATAGTTTTGGAGAGATTAAATTGACTGTCCATGGCCACTTTGCTAATAAAAATCACAACCCAGACTTAGTCTCCTGATTTAAAAATGCAGTATTTTTTTATCCACTGCATCCCCTTAGCTCTAATACTTTTCCACCTGTAATTCATTACCTGCTCTTACTGTCTCTTCAAAACTTGGGAAATACTAAGCGAAAACATCTAAAGGACTATGAGCACAGAAGAGCTGAGGTGGGCAGAAATTAGGAAAAGCTTTGAGTCATAAACAAAAAATCAGGAAGATACTGACCCTTCATAAGCTTAATTAATCTGTGATATTTTACAAAAAAAAATCCTTACCTTCTATGCTGGAATTCCAGAGCAGGACTAGGCAATGGGGAGGGTTAAGTGACTTGCTCAGTCATGTGGTCACATTTGAACCTAGGACCTCCAGTCTCCAATCTGTGAGATTATTACCTACTCTGATACATACATAACAATATTGGGGGGAGAGTGTGCTTATTAACATCACTGATTGAGGGAGATCAAAACCCATAGTAAAATCACAAGTCCAGAATAAAAAAAGAAAGAGATCCAGAAGCTGGTCAGTCAACCAACCAACAAGGACTTATTAAGTGTCCCAAGCTTTGTGTCCAATTCTAAGGATACAAAGCCAAAGTAAAATACAGCTATTCCTGCCATGTCCTGACTCTCCCCACCTTGGTTTCAATATACACAGGTCAGCATAAGGAATTAAATAGAAATTTGGGGGAATTTTGTGGAAGCCACAGATAACATGCAAAGATCAGCAGACAACAGAAAAAGTTTAGAAATTCAGAATCGCATACTTAACCCAAAATTTATAATAAGGTATAAACATACTATATAATTCTCAAATATGAAGGAAGGGTCAAAAATGTTATACAAAATTTCCAGATCAAGAGTTCTGTGCCCCTAACCCAATAATCCCTTTTTACATTAATGCACTGGTGGAGTATTAATTAGTGAAGCTATAAACTGGTACAGTCCATATGGGAAGGAATTTGGAATTATGCCCCAAAAGTGACTCTACTGTGACCTAGCAAACACCATTATTAGACCTATATTCTAAAGAGATCAAAGAAGAAAAGGATTCATATACATAAACATACATTAAAAACTCTTTCTGTGTTGGCAAAGAACTAGAAACTATAGAATGCCCATAAAATGGGGGATGGCTAAACAAATTATGGCATCTGAATGGAAAGTTATTACTATTGTGATATAAGAAATGATGAAAGAGATTGTTTCAGAGCAGTACAGTAAGACTTGCCTAACTGAATGTAGAGTAAGGTGAGCAGGTTCAGGAAAACAATTCCTATAATAGCAATATTATAAGGAAGAACAATCAATGTTTTTCCAATTGTTTAGATCTAGTTTTAATTGTGTGGCGAGTTTTATAGTTATGTTCATATAGTTCCTGTGTTTGTCTCGGCAGATAGATGCCCAAGTATTTTATATTGTCTTGGGTGATTTTAAATGGAATTTCTCTTTCTAATTCTTGCTGCTGAAATGGGTTGGAGATATATAGAAATGCTGATGACTTATGCAGGTGTATTTTGTATCCTGCGAATTTGCTAAAGTTGTTGATTATTTCCCCTAGCTTTTTAGTTGATTCTCTAGGACTCTTTAAGTAAACCATCATATCATCTGCAAAGAGTGATAGCTTGGTCTCCTCATTGCCAATTTTAATACCTTCAATTTCTTTTTCTTCTCCAATAGCTACTGCTAGTGTTTCTAGTACAAAGTTAAATAATAGAGGTGATAATGGGCATCCTTGTTTCACTCCTGATCTTATTGGGAATGCTTCTAGTTTATCCCCATTGCAGATGACGTTTGTTGATGGTTTTAGATATATACTGTTTATTATTTTTACTGAATTAGAAAAAAACACAACAAAGTTTATTTGGAAGAACAAAAGATCAAGGATATCCAGGGAAATCATGAAAAAAAATGAGAAGGAAGGAGGTCTTGAAGTCCCAGATCTCAAACTATACTATAAAGCAGCAGTCATTAAAACAATTTGGTACTGGCTAAGAGACAGAAAGGAGGATCAGTGGAATAGACTTGGGGTAAATGACCTCAGCAAGACAGTCTATGATAAGCCCAAAGATCCCAGTTATTGGGACAAAAACCTACTATTTGATAAAAACTGCTGGGAAAATTGGAAGACAGTATGGGAGAGATTAGGTTTGGATCAACATCTCACACCCTACACCAAGATAAACTCAAAATGGGTGAATGACTTGAATATAAAGAAGGAAACTATAAGCAAATTAGGTGAACACAGAATAGAATACCTGTCAGCTCTTTGGGAAAGGAAAGACTTTAAAACCAAGCAACAGCTAGAAAAAAAATCACAAAATGTAAAATCAATAATTTTGATTACATCAAATTAAAAAGGTTTTGTACAAACAAAACCAATGCAACAAAAATTAGAAGGGAAGCAACAAATTGGGAAACAATCTTCATAACAAAAACCTCTGACAAAGGTCTAATTACTCAAATTTATAAAGAGCTAAACCAATTGTACAAAAAAAAAATCAAGCCATTCTCCAATTGATAAATAGGCAATGGACATGAATAGGTAATTTTCAATCAAAGAAATTAAAACTATTAATAAGCACATGAAAAAGTGTTCTAAATCTCTTATAATCAGAGAGATACAAATCAAAACAACTCTGAGGTATCACCTCACACCTAGCAGATTGGCTAACATGACAGCAAAGGAAAGTAATGAATGCTGGAGGGGATGTGGCAAAGTTGGGACATTAATACACTGCTGGTGGAGTTGTGAGTTGATCCAACCATTCTGGAGGGCAATTTGGAACTATGCCCAAAGGGCACTAAAAGACTGTCTGCCCTTTGACCCAGCCATAGCACTGCTGGGTTTGTACCCCAAAAAGATAATAAGGAAAAATACATGTACAAGAATATTCATAGCTGCGCTCTTTGTGGTGGCAAAAAAATTGGAAAATGAGGGAATGCCCATCAATTGGGGAATGGCTAAACATATTGTGGCATCTGTTGGTTGGCATATGGACTACTATTGTGCTAAAAGGTATACTAAAGTGGAGGAATTCCATGTGAACTGGAACAACCTCCAGGAATTGATGCAGAGTGAGAGGAGCAGAACCAGGAGAACATTATACACAGAGACTGATACACTGTGGTACAATAGAATGTAACAGACTTCTCTACTAGCAGCAATGCAATGATCCAGGACAATTCTGAGGGACTTATGAGAAAGAACAATATTCATATCCAGAGAAAGAACTGTGAGAGTGGAAATGTAGAAGAAAAACAACTGCTTGATTACATGGATCAAGGGGATATGATTGGGGTACTCACATTTTTCAATACCAATAATACAGAAATTCATTTGCCTCTAGCATGAATGTTTAAGGTTTTCCCTTTAGTGGAGGAAGGGAAACATAAAAAGACTGTTAATTGAAAAATAAAAAGGAAAAAATGTAAGTATCTTCTCTCAAGGTACTTAAATACTATCCATGAAAGAATCCAGGTACACAAGTAAGCATATACAAAATGTATACACAGTAATGGTGGGGTGAGGGGGAGGCCTTTGTTGCTAAAAGGGTCAGAAAAAGTTGTATATGGATGATGGTGACTCTTGAGAAAAGTCTTAAAGGAAATGGGGATGAGGTGAGGAGAGAATGCATGCCAGACATTAAGGTACTAAGAATACAGCTAAGTGTGAGTGAGAAAGAAGGATGGAGGTGGACAGAGGAGTGTGTGCAAATAAACAATACGTAAGAAGGCTGGAAAAGTAGCACAAGGCTATGTTGTAAAGAGTTGTGGCATGCTGAATTTGTAGTCAAGAGAACCTGGGTTCAAATCCTAGCTATGCCACTTTTTCAGCTATAGTGAAAAATGTAGGCTGATGGCAAGTTTTGTTTAGAGCTTTAAAGACAAAATGAAGAATTTATATTTGATGCCAGAGGTAGGGTTCACCAAGTAGGACTGACATAGTCAGATGGGTGTTTTAATAATATCCCTTGGCAATCATGATTTAGAACAGGGAGAGACCAATTAGGAGGCCATTTCAATTGTCCAAGCTGATGATGATGAGGGATAGATAATGCCAGATGATGACCAACAACTTAGAACATTTCTAAGTGCTATTTACACCTAAAATTTATTTAATAACACATACATGCACACATGCAAGCCAATTTGAGGCTTATGCACCACCTGATATGGGGACCCCAGCTCAAGTGTACTAGGGATAACAAATATACATCCCCAATCTAGAGATAAGTAAGCAGAGAGATAGCTATTATTTTAAAAGAGAAATGAGCCTTACTAACAGAACAGGTTCCATCCTACCTGGCAACTTTGACTTAATCCTTTCCTCTTCCCTACTAAAAAATAAACAAAGTCCACTGCTGAAATAAACTTTCATTAGCAACTTACTTGCTATTCCAAGACAGAGAGGAAAGTAGGTGGGCTTACTATTTATTTACTAAGAATATTTTACACGATAGTTTTCCCACTATGTGTGGGAAACAGTTGATGCAAAGAGGAAAAAAATGTGATACTATAAGGTGAACTGTATTAGCTGTGGTCACATTTTAAAGTAGTAAAGCATATTTTGAATTTACTGGGACCTACATAAAAAAAGGCTGATTAAAAAAAATCATACTCTTAAAACTTAGTCTAATTCCTATTCTGTCTGCATGGCCAATATATCCATATTTTCTAGAAAAGACCTAAAAGTGAATATGACAGAGGAAAGTGACATTTCAAATGTTAGGCTTTCACAGTTCTTCAATACATGGAAAGAGCTCTCAAAAACTGATAAAGCAATTCTATAACTAAAAAGGCATCATCTTACATCACTTCCTGTCCACAGACTGGAAAACAATGCCACTAGCCAAGGAAAAGACCTTCCTCTTTGCAAAAGTCTCACTGAATCACAGAACCTTTTTTTTTAAAACCCTTACCTTCTGTCATAGTACCAATTCTAAGCCAGAAGAATGGTATGGGCTAGCCAATTGGAATTAAGGGACTTGCCCAGAATCACAAAGGTAGGACTCCAGGCCTGGGACTATATCTGTACTCCCTAGTTGCCCCTGAATCATAGAATCTTCCATCTAGCAGGGACCTCGGATCATCTTGATAAGAATGTGGTCTCTAATGCCTATAACAAGAGGTACTGCCTGAAAACAGAACTCATTACCCTCTGAAGAAGACTTTTCTGGTTTTTGATAGTGCTAATTCAGATCAGTTGTCAACTCCCAAAATCTTTTAAGGCTAAAAAGATCCTCATATCACATGATTTCTTTTAGACCATGTCTATTTCACTGAGGCACCTTTTGTAGAATCTTGAGGCTCCCTAGAAAATCCATGTTCAGTGATTGACTTTGGTCAACCTACACTAAGGAAAACTCTCATTGGCCTTTATAAAGGACAGCTTCAGAGATGCAAGCAAAAAAACTCAGGTAAACATTAAATTGCCTCCTTTTATACTTTGCCTGATGTTAATACTCAGTAAATGTATTAAGGGTCCTACAAAGTTTCAATATATGTATGAAAAACACATTGTTTAAAAGCCTGCAAAGGGGCATTTCATTCTACCTTTTCAAAAATATGGCCCCCTCCCCCCACCCCAGGCAATGAACATGATCAAGATGATCTATTTGGGATAACTGGAAAGGGAGTATTCAATACACTGAATAGCAAGCTGGCAAGCTGGCACTGGAAGATAGGGGTATGCAGGAGTGTAAGGTATAAGAAGTCTAGAAAGGTAAGAGGGCTCTGAATGCCAAACTTCTACAAACACTACCTTTGATCCTCTAGATGAAAGAAAGTCACTGGAATTTACCGAATATGATGGAAAGAGGTGCCAAAGTCAGGTGTGCTTTAGGAAGAGAATTCTGACAGCTGAATGGACTTGGATGGGAAGAGAGTAGAAGACCAACCAGCAAACTATTGGAATAATCTAGCAGGGAGGAAACGAGAGGCTCTACCCAAGTGGTGGCAGTGATAGAGGAGGTAGGGGGCATACAGGAGAAATGTTACAAGGATAGAACTCATAGGGTTTAGAAACTTATTTGATATGGGGAGTGAAAATGAGTAGTTAAAGACAAAATCTGGGCTGTGAGCCTAGGTGACTAAGGGAATACTTAGGAAGACAGGAAGCTGTTTTGTTTTGTTTTTTAACCCTTCCCTTCTGTCTTGGAGTCAATACTGTGAGAATAGAATCACAAATAACTACAGATAGAGGGTAACTGATAACCAAAAGGTCAAGAAAGATGAGGATTATGAAAAGGCATTAGAATTGGGGAATAAGGAATCAATAATAACTGGAGGAAAGAGTTTGAATGATGATTCTAGAATCCATAGACTGTAGAGATTAAAGAGGATAGGGATAGAGGCACCTTGCTTCTCAAGGAGTGAGCTAAAAAAGGAAAGAGATGGAAGAATGACTAGTGGGAATGGATAGATCAAATTAGTACTTTCTGAGGATGGGGTCTTCCCCCATGGGTATTATAATAGATAATATTGGGGGGTGGGGTGGTATTCCTCTTTCACAGTATGTTTGAAGGAAGTTGAGAAAATGTCAACAGAAAGGTAAAGAATGGATATAAACAGGGGGCAGCTGGGTAGCTCAGTGGATTGAGAGCCAGGCCTAGAGACAGGAGGTCCTAGGTTCAAATCTGGCCTCAGACACTTCCCAGCTGTGTGACCCTGGGCAAGTCACTTAACCCCCATTGCCTACCCTTCCCACTCTTCTGCCTTGGAACCAATACACAGTATTGACTCCAAGATGGAAGGTAAGGGTTTAAAAAAAAGAATGATATAAACATAAGCTAACAAGGTAGAGATAACATAATGGAGTAGATCACCTTGTACATGTAGAAGGAAGAAGACATCAGAGCTATGTGAGAAGGATGAAGAGGACTGAAGAAGGGAGCTCTCAAATTGCCTGAACTTTTTTCAGCCAAATACGAGGCAATATTCTCAGCTGAGAAAGTAGAGCAAAGAGGAACCACGGGAGGCTTGAGGAGGGACAAAAAGTTGTAACATAAATCTGTAGTACATTTGCTACAAATCTCTGATTCACTTCACTTTCAGCTCTATGTGTGTACAGGAGTTAAGGTGGAGGATAGCAGGAGTCATTTGAGGCTGAGGATTAGCAGGGTCCAATTAACAACATGATACAAGCAGGACAGAGACTTAAAAGGAGAATACAGAGTTTAATTAGTTCGCCAAAGAGTCAAGATAGGGAAAAGAGGACAGAGTAGCTAGCACAAGGGTGGAAGCCCAGGAAAGAACTGTGAAGCTGAGAGATCAAAGGTCATGGCGCAGATGAAGAACAATGTGTGAGGTTGTATGGAAGTTTTCTCCCCTTGCCATAAGTACAAGAGTCTCATGGGCAATGAAATGCCATTTCTCCTTTTTCCTCAGGAAGCAGGAGGCCTGGCCTGGTGAAACATTGCTTTCTCCACATACCCTCTTCATTTCCCACTGGGATGCCTTCCTTCTGGACTTCTCCATTATGCCCCAGAAACGTCATATGTCTAGTGCTATTGTGTGTGGGGCTATTTTATCCTTACAACACTGGGAGATAGGTGCTCTCAGTGTCATCATTTTGCAAATGAGGTTCATTGACTTGTCCAGGCTCAAACATCCAGCAAGTCTCCAAGGCTGGATTTGAACTCAAGTCTTCCTGACTGCAAATCCAATGCTCTATCGTGCCAAAGCCAGAAAGAACTTATATAGAATGTGGAGAAAAAAAATTTGTTAGCAAATCAGTTGTGAAAATGGTTTGATGTTAAGTCCATCTTCCTATGGAATCAGGGAGAAGATGGGAATTCTATCCATTAGGATCTATCAAGTTCCAGTTAAGAAAAGTCAGACTGTGTGTTTTTCCTGTGGAGTCGGGTAGACAGTGTGTGCTTTAACGTTAAAAAATTTTAAGGATCAATCAGATTCACCAAAGAAAGTAGCCTGAGGTACAAGTGCAGATACAGAGAGAAAGGAAATGAAGGGAGCTTCGTGTGAAGAATGTGTTCTCAACTTCTACAAAGAGGATTCTGGGGAAAGATTTTATTTGATAACTTCAGGAAAAAACCAATTTATATAAAACTGAGTTTTCACAAGTAAAATTTGGAGGGTTTGAAGTAACTCAAATTGTTATGATCGTCATTGCCAAAATACAGTAATGCCTAATAAAGACACTGATCTTTAAGTTATTAAACTGTAAAAAATTTTATTTAAATATGGAATAAAATGATTAGTTTTCTAGTTCATTAAATGGTATTTAATAGAGCAAGGGTCCTAGCTAATTAATTACCTGATGAGACAGATATTGCAAGTTTATTGCTGAGAAATAAACTACCCAAACATATACTTCAACCTATATAGAACTTAAGAGGAAAAAATAATATGCCAAAATGAGATCAGGTAACCTACAAGGGAGTATAGAGCCAAAACCCCTAATAACTTGTATGGGGGGGGGGGGTGTAGTATGTCTTACTTAATACTTGGTACATGAACACAAAAACTTTTTTGAAAACCAAGTGATACCCGACTTGTATCATGCTTACAAAACCTTATTTTATGGGGGGAAAAAACAGCTCTCAATGTGGTTGAAACAATGTTTAGTAAATCATCTGCAAAGCAGCTTTGATTGGTCCTTTTTGGAGATGGTGATGCCAGTCCTTCATTTTCCAAGAGGACTAATGAGACCACAGGTCAAGTCTTGACTTGAGCATCAATTGGACTTCAGTGAGGCAAGTTGCACAAAGTCATCAGCTTCATTCTCTCTTCCAGAGTCATCAAGGTCCAGTGGCAAGACCAAATGTCAGGGCAACTGATGATGATGGCCCTGGCACCTCTGATGTCTGACCAAGCTCTAAGCACTCCACAGGACCTACTTCAGTTACCTCCATGGACACTGGAACAAACTGTTCTCATTTACCCATTTCACCAGGGGAAGTCTTCACATGCTTGGGGTAGACATCCCTCTGACTCACCAATGAGTTTGAGGCCTTTCAGTTTCTTTCAACCTGATTTAGCTTGTCTGCCAAGACAGTTTTACCAGGGTGTGGTCACTGGACATGCTACAGCTTCTTGGAGTCACAGATTCGAGTTAAGAGAGAGGTGGACACCAAAGATGGATGAGCAGCCCTGAAAAGGACTCAGCAAGCCCTCCCACAGAGGTGCTCATCCTCCTGGAACACTCCATACAACACCTTGGAGGAAGAAAGGAATAGGGGAGAGAGAAACAATATATACAAAGATATAAAAGAGAATTTCTGGGAGGAGGTAGCAAAGGTAACAGAACAACTACTGTACTAAAAACTAGCATTCAAAGATCCACATTTTTGCCTTAAATAATTTTCCATAAAGACCAAGTGTATTTTGATATAGAAAACTACAGCTATACCCACCTGAAGAACAGTGTCTTACTTTTTAGCCCCAGGGAGAAAAAAAGAAACCAGTATAACTGGTTAGACAGAACAAACAACACCTAGACACAACTGCCAAGTTTGATTGGAGACTCAGCAGTACAGAACAAGAACTATAATAGAAAATGATTAAGGTAAACCAACCCCAGGTACTCTGAAGAATGATGACAAATACAATTCTTGTATTATTTTTAACCCTTTGAATCCAGGAATTAGGGAATACCTTTTTTATGTAGAAAATTTCTATAAAAATTAGGAAATGAATGCAGAGTTCCCCAAAGAATTTTGGAAGGCTATTTATTCTCTTGTTTAACTCTGAAAACAATTTTAACTTTAAGGCAAAATTTAATAAGCATACATTACTTAAAATTTAATTTCTACTGATATGTCCCTAATAATTTTATTAGTTACTTTCCCCTTCACATCCCTTCTCACTCATAACTTCAAGGTGAGTATATATGCCATTCTTTGGGTTCTGCGTTTTTTGCTTTATATGGCCTTTATATGTATTCTCAAATTTCTTTACATTATTTAATTGTAATCACTTTTAATGGTGTTACTTTTTTGTTATGTTGTTTTCCATAATTTATTCTGCCATTTACTAACTTTTAGCCAGTTAGGCTGTTTCCAATTCATTCTTATAATTAAAACAATGGTTTCTAATTGCTATAGACAAAGTTTTTTTCTCTCTGAAACTGTTATTTATCCTCTAGAAAATTTCACAAAAATTTCCTTTATATTTTTACTGCCTCAAATTCACCCTTTGCTAACATAGAGTTTATATGTTCTATAAATTTTAATCTATAAGTTTGAATCTGCTTCTCCTAGAAATGAATCCTAAGACACAAAGCACAACTAAACATTAAGGTTTTTGACTGTGTGCTAGCCTTTAAATACAAAGATGATCATCTTTACCTATCATCAACAGAGCATGTTTTTGGCATTGCTTTTCCAGTGTTTGGTGATGGATCTTCTGCTGTTCTATTTATATTTTTCCTTGCCCAAACTTGAGTGCAGTCTTGAGTATACTAAACAAAACTTAAGAGTGAACCAAATCTATGAACCTCATAGGCTACCAAGTAAAAATACTGTTAGGAGAGATATATATAAAATACTCTTTGTTGTTCACAAACCTTCATAACCTGCCCCTCTCTGCCAACTATTTCAGCCCTCTTATACCCTGCATGATTCAGACTCTGCCCTTCCAGCAATAGTGGGCTCTTTGATGTTCCTTGAACCAAATATTCCATCTTCAGACTCTGGTGGTCGTTTCATACCCCCCCCCCCCCATGTCTGGAATGAATGCTCTTCCTACTCATATTCATATTGAAATTCTAGCTAAAATCTCACCTTCTACCAGAAGAAAGCTTTCACCGTCCCTTTCAATTCCGGTCCTCCCTTTGTTAACTTTTCCCAACGTGTCTTGTACAAACCAGTTCTTGCTCAACATATGTGGACCAGTGGGCACATCTATGGCCTGCCTCTCCAAGGCTGCAGCGGGGAGTTGAATTTGAATTATGTGAATTTAGGCAAAGCAATAACGGTCTCTATATAGCTTGTTCTAAAGTCCCACTCAAAAAAATTTATTGTAAAGCACAAAACTCACAATTACATAAAAATCTAATCTGTTGTGAAAGGAAGCATGGTGAAATAGAAAGCTGGCTTTGAACGGAAGTCCTAGGGTTCCAGAGTTTCACCTCTGACACATCCTGGCTTTGTGACTCAGGGCAAGTCACTCTGCTCCAGGCACCGCTCTCAGACTCAGATGCAGGGAAGGTGAAGTTTTCTCACCTGGGATTTCTCTCTGCCATTGAAGTCACTGGTCCAAACTACAGCTAATCTAAGTAATCTATTGTTTGACTGTGGAGCTGGAAACAGGAGACACAAATAAAAAAGAAAACATGCTTCATTTTCCACACGGGCCACCAGGTGCCAGGCAGTGTGCTAGGCACTGAAGATACAAGTGCAAAGAGGGAAACAATCCTTCCTCAAAGGGAGCTTACATTCTGATGGAAGGTATGCTTCTACGGGAAAGCAATTAAAGCTTAAATTAAATGAAAGACCAAGTGTCTGTTGACAAGAATAAATTCAAGTCAAACGCTACCACTTGAAATCCTTTCCTTCTTCCAGATCCAGGCTAGGTGCTATCCCCATTGCCTTGATCCAAGATGTCTTCAATGATCTTCTCTGATAGATATGATTCACTCCTTCAGTCTCTCAAAATAATCTCATTAATTTTCTCCTAAATAATTAATTCATCAAAAGTCCAGGAGCATTTCTTAAGCACCTTTTGTGTCAGGAACTACGCTAAACACAGGATACAAGGACAGTCCCTGCCCTTCAAGGAGTTTATCATCTAATGGGGGAAGAAAAAAAGAATTCTTTTCTGAACTGCATTGCAGATTGCATGCCATACCCAAACTAGACATCATAGAAGCTCTTTCAGAGCAGTGCCTTTTCCCCCCCATCTTTGTACTATCATAGGAAAGTGCTTCAGTTTACAGGTTCCTGAAAAATGTTCCTTACATTGAACTAATTTTATTAATAAACAATACACTAGTGAGGCGGGGAGAAATCTTAACAGGATTTGACAAGTGAAGCATATTAAACACAAGTACTGTTTTGTTAAGGTTTCTAGGTGTGGTTGCACAGCAATTATAATAAGATCATTTACATCTCTCTGAGTCAGTCACCTACTCTTCCAGTCAGCTTCCCTCCTTCCTGATCAAAATTTGGCCATGAAATACAACAATCACTATACAGAGCACAGAATATACCTGAATAAGTCGGAGAACATTCTAGAAGGCCACAGGATGACTGCTTTAGAGCTGGAAAGGTAGCACTGGATAGGTCTAAGTTAGGTTTAAAATGCAGCCAGCCCTGAAGGATCATTAAAATCTCACTTAAATTCAATTTTATTAACAAAAAATTAAAAGAGTAGAACTTAAAAATTATCTAAAACACAGTGTAATTGATCCAGTCAGCTAGATGGACAGAGCTAAGACAGAAACTAGAAGACCTTGATACCCTTAGGATCAGCCTTCCAGTTCACCTGTCAGTCATTCAGCATTTACTAAGTGCCTACTATGTGCCAAGCACTGTGATAAGCACTGGAGACAGGAAGAAGGTAAAAGGCAGTCCTTGCTCAAGAGGAACTCACAGATTAATGGAGATGGCAAGCAAACAACTATGCACAGTCAAGATATAGAAATGATAAATTCTTGAAATGGAGAGGGGAACATGCAGCATTATCATTATGGAAAACTCAGAAAGGTTTCTGGAAGGAGATGGTATTTAGCTGAGAATCAAGTGAAGTCAGGAGAAGGAGAGGAGGAAGAAGAGAATGGACAACCAATACAAATGCCTGAGGTTGGAGATGGGGCAGCAAGAAGACTAAAGTCATTGGACGGCAGGGTACAAGAGGATTTGGGAGGAATATAAAAATAGAATGCTAAGTAGGGCTATTCCTAGAAAAAATGGGAAGGAAGTGCAAGGGGGGGGGGGGCAGGGTGGACAAAAACTAAAGTAGGATGAAAGTCTGGCCCTGCAACCCACTGTCAGCAATGCACAAACATAGCAACTTGTCTGGCCCTCCAAATGACAACCCCCAGCTCAAAACAAAGGTAATTCCAAGAATAGTGAGAAAGTAGTTCAATAACTTGCTTTTACAAATGAGAAAACCTAGGCCTGGATCAGTTTAAAGAGAACTGATTGCCCAAGGTCACACAAGTAGTAAATGGCAGCAGCAGGATTCTAATTGGATCAATGTTAAGAACTGAGGCATCTCAAGGCTTTAAAGAGATTTCTTTTCTTTGCTACCTCCCACTCCCAAACTATAATCCAAAATGTATAAAGTTAAATGAGAAACATTTAGTTTCACTCCCACATTTGTGCACAGCAATACAGATTCAGTCTTTTATTGTAAGAGCACAGGATCATGGATTTTAGTGACCCTTCGAGGTCATCTAGTCCAACCTTCTTAGTTTTACAGATGAGAAACTGAAACTCTAGGAGGGCAAATGACTTATCCACACAGATAATAAGCATTAGGGGTGACATTTGAACTCAAGTCCTCTGACTCTCCAACAGGACATTTGAGGTATGTCTGTGTTTGTATAAAATAGGTACTACAAGTAGTCTGTTCTACATTGCCGGTTTTATACATAAATATAAAAGAAATGTATGGAAAAGGAATTAATTAGGAAGAGGAACTTATTTCCAATAATTGAGGTGGAATATACAAACATGGCAGCAGGAGGAGGCATCTCATGAACCTTTTATTAGAACAAAAAATGCATACATCATTTAGCACAGAGATGCACTGTTAAGTTAAACATGGAAACAGGCAGGGACATGGAAAAGGAACACCTAAGACTATAAGAACTAGTGATGGTTTTCTGGGATAGATGGAGAAAGGTGAGGCAGAGGAGTGAGATGAGACCAAATATATTGGTCTACTAATTCTGATCATATATTTTCTCATGATATGGAAATACATAATAATCATAATAAAATGAACCATGAATATGAACATGTAGCACAGCAGGATACATGGGAAATTTTAGGCTCAATAAACTGTTTACAAGAAAAATAAAGCAAAATGAGGGAAAATGAGGGGAAATTTAGGGCAGAAATTATACCTTAGGAGAATTCTTAAAAGGGCAACTCACAACAGATGAAGGGGAAATACAGGAAATGATAAGAAACTATTTTGCCCAATTTTATGCCAACAAAACTGATAACTAAAAGAAAACAGATACATGTTTACAGAAAAGTCAAATATCCAAATTAACAGAATAAGAATCAGATAATTTAAATATAACAAATTGAGAAAAAAATGAATTGACTCATAAAGGAACCCTTCCTCCTAAATCTCAAAAACAGAAGAATTTACAAATGAATTATATCAAACAATAGTTCTAATACTATAAAAATTATTTGTAAAAATATGGAAATATGGGATAATTTAAAAATCTTCTATAAAATAAATATGATCCTGACACCTAAACCAGGGGGAGATAAAGGAAAAGAAAGAAGACTAATTCATCTCCAATGAACATTAATGCAATAATATAAAGTATTAGCAAAGAGACTACAGAATCTCATTATAAAGCTTATACATTATGAATAATATATACCAACTTGCAAAGCTGGTTCAATATTAAAGCAGAAGTAATAAAAATCATATGATTGGATCAATATATGCTAAAAATCCTTTTATATGCATAAAATGTTTTTTATGTTAAAAAAAAAATTTTAAAGGCATAGAAATATGCAATAATTCCCAGACCTGGCATTTGTAACAAAGAAACACTAGAGGTCTTTCCAATAGTAGCTTGGGTAAAACAAGGATACCCACTGATAGACACTAGTACTATTTGATCATTAGAAATGACAGCTATGACAATAAGAGAAGAAATTAAGAAGTAGAACAAAATGATCAGATGTTATAAAGGATTAGTTTAGAGAACCCTGGAAATTAAGAAAAAATCAAAATAACCAGTAAAATAGCAGGATACAAAATAAACACATCAACAAAACATGCCAGGAAGAGAAAGAAAAGAATTTTACTGAAAATAACAATAGAATGTAGAATGCATAAAACATCTAGGAGTCTATGTACTGAGCCACATATAGGAATTATCTTAATACACATGACAAAACACTCTTTACCGAAATCAGGTGAGATTTGAGGAAGATTCATTCCTCATGGTTAGGCCATGCTTATAATAATGAAAATTATTGTTCAAACTAAACCAATTATTCAGTGCAATATCAACCAAACTCCCAAAGTGTTACTTTACATAACTAGACTCATAACTCATAACAAAATCATCTGAAGAACAAAAGATAAAGAATCTCAAAGGAAATAATGAAAAAAGTAGGAAGGGAGTGTAGCAGTATGAAATTTGAAACTATTTTACAATGTAGTACTGGTTTAAAAATTAATCAATTTTTAAGTGGCATTTTAAAAAAGCAGGGGAGTTTAGCAGCAATGGGCAGCTAGGTGGCTTGGTAGATAGAGAACTAGCCTGGAGATGGGAGATTCTGGGTTCAAATATGGCATCAGACATTTCCTAGCTTAACCCCTACTGCCTGACCCTTATGACTCTTCTACCTTGGAACCAATACAAAGTATTGATTCTAAGACTGAAGGTAAGGGATTAAAAAAAAAAAGCCCAAAGGAGATGTTTCCAGGTACTATTTTAAGCATTTTAAAATATCTATGTAATCAGTGAAACAATCCTGGGAGGTAAATGCTATTATTATTCCAACTTTACAGATGAGGAAACTAAGGCAGTGGTTAAGTGACTTTCCATGAGTAAGCCAGTTATTAAGTATTTGAGGTCTAATCTTTAACTCTAGATCCAGAGCTTTATGCACCAGTTGCCTCTAATTAGGTACTCAAGACCAAGAAAAAACTGAACAAAGTAACATACTATTTAAAAATATCAAAGATACCAATTACCAGGGAAAGATTTACTAGTCAACAAAATCTATAGGGAAAACTAGAACAAGCAATCTGGCAGAAATCAGGTGTATGACAATGTCTCACTATATGCTACAAAAAGCTCTAAAAGGGCAAGTAACCTATAGGAGGTTACTATGCACCAACTAAAGAGGAAGGGATACCTTTTTCAGTTCTAGACAAAGGAAAAGTGTTTCGCCAAGTAAGGGGTAGAAAGAAGAAGCACAGGAAATAAAATGAACAATTGATTACATAAAAATGACAAATTTTGCAAAAACTACAGCATGAATTAGGAAACAGAAAATCTTAGTAAGCTTCTTTAATAAAGATTTGATAGCTAAGATACACAAGGAATTGATTCAAATATAGATGGTGATGATCAGTGTGGTCAAGCTCAAACAGAAAGAGAATTCCTGCTGGAGAAAGCAGCAAATGAACATCTCAGAAGAGGAAACTGAAGCTGTGAGGTTAACTGACACACCAAGGTTACACAACTGTATCTGATATTACATTTGAACTCAGCTCTTCTTGATCCAGTGACACTTCCCAAAAGATCAATTTTCAAAAGGGAAAGTCAAGCTATCAATAACTTCATGAAAAATATTCCAAACCATTAATAATTAAGAAAAATAGAAATTTCAATTCTAAGGTCCCACCAAAATTGGCATATCTGATTACTGAGGGGGCAGGATGAGAGGGCAAGTACCTTAATGTACTACTGGTTTGGCCATTTTGGAAAAGCGATTTGGAACCATACACAAAAAGTCATTCAAATGGGCCTACTCTTTGACTCAAAAATAACACTGCTAGCTAGGTTTAAATCCAAAGAGAATTTTTTTTTTTAAGGGGGGGAAAGACACATGTTCAAAAGTATTTAGAATGGTACTTTCTGTTGTAGCAAAGAATTAACTATTGATAAAATATTACTGTGCTAAAAGAAAAAAAGAAGAGATTCAAAGAAACCTGGAAGGGCTTGTATGAATAAAACTAGATGAAAGATTTCTAGAATAACTACAATACTATAAAAGAAAGTAATCATGAAACTTAAGAATTCTGATCAGAGCAATGACCAATTATGACTCCAAAGACTGATTAATGAATCATGTTCCCTCACCTGTTGGCAGAGAAGTAATGAACTATATGTTCAGCATGAGGCATAACTTTTCAGACCTAAGCAATACAATACAAAATTGTTTTGCATTACTATATATGTCTGTTACAAGGGGAGCCTTTATTTGGAGGAAGAGGGTTTGTACTGGGAATAAGAGCAATATCCCCGCCAAAGAGGGGAAGAACATTATAAATTATTGTAAAATATTTCTTTTCTTCTTTTCTATCTCTTCTTTTCTGCAATTCCATATGAAAAAATGTTAATGTTTGCTTTTATTAATAATATAATAATAAAAATGAACATTGTAAATGAAACAAGAAAGTGACAAAAATCCACTTTGAAAACCTACTAAAACCAAAGAAAACTGAAAGGAGACACATATCAGACCATATTCACTTCTCTGGAAGAGGTCTAGAAATGTATAAGAATATCCAAGAAAGTTAATAAATTAAATGTAACATTCTCTCTTCTTATCAGGGGAGCATAAAAATATGCTTCCCTTTGCCCTTAAAAAAATTACAATAGGGGGCAGCTGGGTAGCTCAGTGGATTGAGAGCCAGGCCTAGAGACGGGAGGTCCTGGGTTCAAATCTGGCCTCAGACTCTTCCCAGCTGTGTGACCCTGGATAAGTCACTTGACCCCCATTGCCTAGCCCTTACCACTCTTCTGCCTTGGAGCCAATACACAGTATTAACTCCAAGATGGAAGGTAAGGGTTTAAAAAAAAAAGAAAGAAAAGATAAACAGAATCAGTACAAGGATACCACAGGATTGCAGAGTACTCACAATAACGCCTGCTACCCACTTCTTGAGAGGGGAAGGATCACACACACACACACACACACACACACACACACAATATTTATCTTTTTGGAGATGGTCAATACAGAAATTTGATTTGATTGATTATACAGGTTTCTGACAAGGGTTGGCTTTTTGTTTGTTTTGTTTTAATTCCTAAATGGATGGCAGTTAGGGGACAGGGGAGAACTCAGAATTATGCCAACTGAAAAAAATTAAAATTTTTGAAAAGGAATATTTCATCATCTACACACAGTTAGAAATGACACCTTAGCAGACAGTTACAGTCTGTCAGATAGAAGTTATTCCCCCCTATTTCCAAAAAAGGCAAGTATACTTTCATATTTCAGTTATCCTCTTTCTCAAAGAAGGAAGAATTTAAAAGTAGTTCTAAAAACAGCTTCTTTCTCCTCTTAGACGTTGCTCTCTGTTGAATATCTTCTGATGACTTTACTGAAAATAACATGTCTGAACTCGATAGCAATGTAAGCCCAGAGAGATGCCATGAGAAACCAAGGCCAAGTCTATCCTGCTTTACACATCATAAGTGTCATCAGCCAAGCTGTAACAACAAGATCTTCAAGGCTAGTAATGTTAAGTCGAAGTACAGTCGCAGTTCCAGTGCAGAGGCCCAAAAAGTTGCTCCTGCGCCTCCTCTTCCTTTTTAAAACCACAGTAGAAATGTCAATTCAGCTGCATTCTTCTTTGATAGAAATACACAAAAGCGATTCGATAAGATTCTTAAAAGAAACCTTAAAGAGAGAGAGCGAGTACCAGGAGAATGCTTTTTTCCCTTCATAACAAGATAATGAAAATTCTACTTCAGCAGGTTAAGATTTTGTTTCTGTTTCGGGGTGATTTTATTAAAATCACTAAGAATTCAAGATACTAACCACAGTTGAATTCATATGGCTGCTCTATCATTCCTCCTCCCACCCCCCTCCCCCAAAGGTCTTTCATCCATCTTTGTCTCTATTCTCATGGCCACCACCTCATTAATAGATTTTCACGGGGCAGTTGGGTGGCTCAGTGGATTGAGAGCCAGGCCTAGAGATGGGAGGACCTTGGTTCAAATCTAGCCTCAGACACTTCCCAGCTGTGTGACCCTGGGCACTAGAACCAATACATAGTATTGATTCTAAGACAGAAAGTAAGGGTTTAGAAAAAAATAGATTTTCACCACTTCCAAAGTCCCTTCTCCCCCATTCCAATTCACCATTCATATTTATGTCAGAATTTTCCTGTAGTGTACTTTTCTGCTAAATAAAATTTGGGAAGCTAGTAACTATGTGCCAAAGCATTGAATGTGAAGTTAGGAAGAACAATTCAAATCTTGCTGCAGACATTTACAGGCAAGTCCCTTAAAAATTCAGCCTCAGGGGGCAGCTGGGTAGCTCAGTGGATTGAGAGCCAGGCTTAGAGACGGGAGGTCCTAGGTTCAAATCTAGCCTCAGACATTTCCCAGTTGTGTGACCCTGGGCAAGTCACTTGACCCCCATTGCCTAGCCCTTACCACTCTTCTGCCTTAGAGCCAATACGAAGTATTAACTCCAAGATGGAAGGTAAAGGTTTAAAAAAAAAATTCAGCCTCAGTTTCTTCATCTATAAAATGGGGTTTTTTATGGAGAGCTCCATTTAACCAGCACCTCCACTTGAGAAACAAATGAGGTCATAATTGTAAAGCACTCAGCAAGTCTTAAAGAACTATGTAAATGCTTTTGTAGTTGTCATTTAACCATTTCAGTCTTGTCTGACTCTTCATGACTCCATTTGGGATTTTCTTAGCAAAGATTCTAAAGGAGTTTGCATTTCATTCTTCAGCTCCTTTTTACACATGAGGAAACTGAGGAAAACAAGAGATAAAGTGACTTGCCCATGCTCACAGGTAAAAAGTGTTTGAATACAGATTTGAATTCCGATCTTCCTGACCCTTGGCCTGGTGCTCTGTCTACTGCACCACTTTGCTTCTCCATCTATTATAAGTTTAAAATACTTTAGCGTTCAAGGTCCTTCACAATCTAGTATTGTCTTACGTTTCCTGTTTTGTATTAAACAACCTCCATTTCAATTCTTATTCTATAACATTCCTATTCATGTCCTTTTACTCATTCTCCAAAGATTTTATCCAGCATACTATGTGAGAAGTCTTTCTAGAGTTTAGGGATTCCTTTTTTATTTTAAAGCATTTCTTTGATTGCAGCATGAGAGCAGTTGTATCATTAGTATTACTACCTGAGAAAATACAACCCTGAAGAAAACTGAAGAGATGAAAGGCAAGGGAGGTACAATCTCTTACAAATGCCTTGTTGTTGGAGTTATGAAGAAATTTGAATTTATGTAAAGAAAGTGACTAAAATGTCTATTTCCTTTGACCCTGAGCAAACAAAATGAAGGGTTCATGAGGGAGAGTAATATGAAATGACTTTGAAAAAACAGGATGGAGCCAGATTGTGAAGGCTTTTAAATGCCGACCAGAAAAATGCATAGTTTATCCTAGGCCTGGAAGAACAAATATTATCTAGTAGTCTGAATTTTTATGTCCATTTACAAAATGAAAAATTTAAAGTTGCTATCTGATAGAATCCCTTTTGCTAAGTGTGGAAGAAATGGATTTCATTTAGTATCAACTCAATGGATAAATTAACAAATTAAATAAAATAGGTCTGTTGAAATGCTTTAGTTTGGGCCTGTGATATGTTATAGCCTTTTTCCTTTACATTAAATCACAGCTTACCCACCTTCTCTAGATCCAATCCACCAAAGGGTATTTCAAATGTCATCATTATCATAGCTAACATTTATATAGCTCTTTACTATGTACTAGGCACTGGACTGAGAGCTCTATGATTATCATCTCATTAGACTCTCACAACAATCCTGGCAGGTATGGTTAAGTGATTTGCTCAGGATCACACAGTTAATAGGTGCCTGAGGCTGAATTTAAATTCAGGTCTTACTGTGTAAGAATTAAATTTTATTGGTTTGACTAAAATATATGAAATTATAAGTAATAATGGTGGTCACTGATTCAAAGTATTATTGCTCAAAGTCGAAATGAAAAGGAGATGAAAGCAGAGAAATACAAAAGGTATAGAAGACATTAGCCTATCTAACTAGATATTGCTCAGGTGCTCAACTCAGTGAGGACTTGTTAACCTTCAACGGGGATTTAAATCTCCCCAGAAGTCAGGAAGGGAAAGGCAGCCATCCACTCATCTAAGTTCCCTCCAAGAGGCAGGTCAAGATGATGACTCGAGCTGAAAATGGCTTCTAAGGCTGACTTTCTTCTTGAAGCTGACTTCCTTCTTGAAGTCCAACTCCTTCTTGAAGTCAATTTCCCTAGCCCCAGAAATTCAGAGTCTTTTATAGTGGCTTCTTGTCCCTTCCCCTCTTCACAAGGGCCAATCACAGTTTCTAAATTGTGCAGCACTGCCCAGGGGGAAGTGTTTGTGGGAACCACTTCTTACCTTCTGGAGAGGTTTCATAGGTCCCTGGCTGAATGAGGTGTGAATTCTCATTTCCTGGCTGATTGAGTTGAAAGGGTAGAGAGTTCCTCCACTTAGTGCTTAGTAGCATATTCAAGCTTTTGTTGATTCAATTCAAAAGTAGACAAAGAAGACTTAATCCTGTCTTCACAATCTGGTGAGGTACTAAGTAGGGGTACTTAAGTTATTGTTAACCAAGTGTAAACTCAGAATAGACAAAGAGAACAAAGAATTCCCTTTAATTTCTGTATTTTAACCACTTTGCAAATATCCATCTAGTAAATATATGCTCCAGGTCTGACAATGTATAAACAATATTCTATATTAGTAACCCATCACCATTCAACCTGAGAAAGAGGATGTATATGTCATCACCTCTTCTCTAGTCTTATTGGTTTTTCCATTGCTCAGTGTTCTCCATCCTTTTAGTGATTCTTTTATTTACAATGTTGTAGTCATCGTGTATCATCGGACAAATCAACTAGCATACAAACTACCAGGTGCTAGACACAGCACCAAGTATCAGAGATACAAAGAAAGGCAAGGCAAAACAAAACAAAGAAAGACCAGGCCCAATTTTTCAGAAGCTTGTGGAAGAGACAACATTCAAACGCAAACAACTCTACACAGTCAGATATATACAAGATGCTTAATGCTGTGTGCACTAAGTTTAGGAAGTGTTTTCTTGGAAGAAGGGAATCCTGTAGTTGAGACTTGAAGAAAGTCAGGGAAGCCAGGAAGGAGAGAATCCCAAGAATGGGGGACCCATGAAAAGGGGGCTAGGTGCTGGATGCTGGACTATCTTGTTAAGGCATATATCAAGAGGGCCAGTGTCACTGGAGAACAGTGTGTGGCAGAGTGCAAAGTGTAAAAAGCCTGGAAAGGTAAGGAGATCAAGTCTTCAAAAGCTACACAGAGGATTCCTGGAGATATGGAAGAAGGGGCATGACCTGTCCAGGCCCATTACCTGAGGGAGATCAGTTTGATCACTGAGTAGAGAGCAGAAGAATACCCAGCCAAAAGGCTGTGTACTAGTCCAGGTGTGGTGTGATGAGGTGGCAGCAGTAGAAGAAAGAAGGGGGATACAGAAAAATGTTATGAAAGTAGAAACAGCAGGACTTGATAACTGACTAGATCTGAGGGGAATAGAGAGTGGGGAGTTAAGAATGATAAAGGAAAGCTCTCCACAAATTTCTTCAAAATTTTCACCTGAGAAGTGGGGAGGGCAAGCCTATGGGACCTTTCAGGAGGAATCACTATGGGGGGATGGGGAAGCAGCCAGGTGGCTCAGTGGATTGAGAACCAGGTCACAAATTTGGCCTGAGAGGTTTCTTAGCTATGTGTCCTTGGGCAAGTCATTTAATCTCCACTACCTAATTCTTACCACTCTCCTTCCTTGGAACCAATACACAGTATTGATTTTAAGACATAAGGTAAAAGTTAAAAAAAGCAAACCACTTTGGTGAATAGGACAGTGAATCAATTAAGGAGATTTAAAAAGATTGCCTTGTCATGGCAAGGGTCCAGTTCAGATCACTTAACACAATTGTATTGAACCCCAGTTAGAATGGTTTCATAATTTTTCTCTTGGTTATTTCACTCTGCATCAATTCATATACATTTCCCCATATTTCTGAGTCTTTCAGTCAACTTTTCTTGCTGTGCAATAATATTCTAATAATCAATGAATATTTATCAGGCACCTAAGACATGGCCAGGAATTGTGCTAAGCTCTAGGGATATAAAATGGAACAGAAGACAAGTCTCTGTGAGATAACAAGGAGCTAACAGGAGAGCTAACATGCAAATAAATGTATACAAAAGAAGCTACACAGAAGATAAACAGACAACTGTGAGAAGGTACTGGAATTAAGAAGGGCTGAGAAAGGCTTTTGGTAAAAGGTGGATTTTATTTGGGTCTTAAAGGAAGTTGGTAATGGCAGCAGAGGAGGGAAAGCACCCATGGAATGGGGAACAGTCAAAGAAGATGCCTGAAGTGGGGAACAAGCCAGTATCACTGGATGGAAGAGTACAGTATTAGAGAGTAAACTGTAAGAAGACTGGAAAGGTAGGAGGGGGCTCTTATAAAGGGCAAAGAATGCCAAACAGAGCATTCTGCATTTGTTTCTGGAGGTGACAGGAAGCCAATGGCATTTAGTGAGCTGACTGGGAGAAACGGATTATAGTGGGGAGAAACTGGAGGCAGGCAGACCTACCAGCAGGCATGAAGTGACTAGTGGTGGCCATAGTTCTTTCAATCATTTGTCAAAAGATGTATATGTGTACCCACTTCACTTTCAATAATGTGTTTCTACTTGAATATATATTGAGCCCTTGCTTCTACCAGTCTTCTTTAGTGTCCATGCATAATAATGGGATTGCCAGGTCAAAGGCTTGGGGACTATCAAATCACTCTTCTTGCATAATTCCAAACGACACTAGAAATGTGGAATTCCTTCACAGCTCTACCAACAGGCCATGCTCAATTCTGGTTGGAGGAAGTCGAGATTTTCTTGGGTAAAGAGGGGTTAAAGGAAATACTTTAAAGGGTTACAAACTATGTTGCCTTTACTTAATACTAAATGGCAGAAGATGGCTACAGTAGACCAAGACAAAGGGAAGGAAACATCTTATCTGCACATATTAAGACACGAATGTAGATAATACAACAACCTCATTCATTGTTCTAATTAATAAAATACAACTTTGTATTTTGATGTTTATTTATAAACTTCACACATTTCTAGGTCAACTACAAAGGACAGCTATTGTTTTATTCTATCAAGGTCTAGTCTCTGCTTTAATTTGTATAGCACGAGCAGATTTCCTCTTTATTCACAGGGCATGGAGGGAGGGAATCTCACCAGCTGATAATGTTAGAACAAGTAAGTTTATTGGGTGGGATAAGGAAGTGGTCAGAGACAATCAGCAAAGACAGCATATTCTTTTGGTTGATTTCTTACCATTCTGTTTCTACCACAACTTAGAATGTGTCTGTCTAGTAGCTCATACATTTCTTACTGGAGATTTCTCCCTTATCTCCTGTCCTACTGAGGCTGCAGGTCCGATTTCTGTGGGTTCTTCCTGTCCCCTCCCTAGAAGTTTCCTCTGTAGGAGATGACTAGCTTTAGTTAATGGCTATGAGCTCTAAATATTTTAATCAGCTCTCTGCTATTATTTCCATCATTCCTAGCTTGTCCCTTCTAGTCTAACTTTTTGTCTCACCTACTTCATTTTATCTTCATTTCTACCTCACCTTCCCTGTGTGTCACACACCACAATCACATATGTTTGTGATTTTCTGTCTAAGTATGCACAACTATATTAATGTTGTGCAAGACCTGACAGAGAGACAGTCTTGAAGTCAGGAAGATCTGGGTTCAAATACTATTCTTGAATACATCTACTTAGGAGACTTTGGGCAAGTCCCTTAAAGTCTCAATGTCTAGACACAACTAACTAAGACTATAGATAATGGGAAGCATAGATGGTACAGGTCTAGTCCAAGTCTATATCACTATTATTTCCCTAAAGTACTTTTAAAATCTAGATAGGGTTCATTAGCCTACAAGGTAATTCCTTCACAGAGAGAAAAATCAAGCTATTATAATGGTGTATTTGACTCAGGTCACTATTTTAGGTACATTCACACTTCCATACTAATAACTTCCTTATAGTTTTATATCTCCTCACATATAAAAGAGCAGTAATTCTGATACTATAACATATAATGAAATATAAGTGGTAAATAAATACTTGATTACTGTTTATTACTTATGGACACTTAAAATAATGTCCCTTATGGCATCTAAGGGTAATATAATATAGTCGACTATCCTACTGATTTACTATGAAATCCTTTTTACTGCTACTAATGCAGGACATATATGGATTAATAGACCAAAGGACTAGACCTGTGGTGGTGAACCTATGGTACATGTGCCAAAGAGGGAACACAGAGCCCTCTCTGTGGGTATGTGTACTGTTAGTTTGTTACTAGAAAGGCAGAGGGACTTGGACCAAGCTGTTCCCTTCCCCCTCTCCACCAAACCTAAGGACATTTTTTCACATCACTCACCCCTCTGCCTAGCAGCCCAAAGGGAGTACTTCCTTCCTCCCCTGTCTGGGGTAAGAGGGGGTGCAGGGGCACACAAACTCAGTTGGGGGGGGGGGTTAAGTGGGTGGGCATGGCATACAGTACAGTCCTAACCAGCTTAGACAGACCAGACAGACATCTTGTCTCTTTCTCATTCAGTCATCCACACTGAGTACACTACCTTTTTTTCTTGAGTGAGAGAAATAAGTTAAACATTTATTTGTTCTAGGTTTCAATATTCCTGAATATGCCAACCTCTAGTTGTGGAAAATAGTATGTCAGATATGGCAGGTATGTGGGTTAGTTTTCCTAAAAATTTTGCCCCCTTTAATTTTAATGTTTTTATTTATTTATCTTAGTGTAATAAGGGTTGGCTCTGAAGAGGAAGTTAGGTGGCACAGTGAATAGAGTGCTAGGCTTGGTGTCGGGAAGACCTGAGCTCAAATTCAGCTCCAGAAACTTCCTAGCTATGTGATCTTGGGCAACTCACTTAACTTCTGTCTGCCTATGAATAGATGATCCCCTGGAGCCAAGAAACTGCCATGGACAGAGGTCAACAGAGTCATGAAGACTTGGACACAACAGTTCCTTAAATTGGAGTGGGAGGTGGGGCAGGATACATACTAATCTCCATGAGGAAAACAATTGGCCAGTAGCCTTACAAAATTTAACTATATAATGGAGCATTAAAAGTTTATGCAAAAAAGTAGATGTTATATCATGTTAAATGCAGAAGAGCAGAAATACTAAACTCCTCCTGAAGATCATAATGCAATAAAAACTATGTTTAATAAAGAATCATGGAAACTGTAGTAAGGGATTTTTAGGGCAAGCTAGCAGCATGGGATGCTGCAAAACCAAGATTCCACAGAGCAAGGACTAGGTCAACATTCTAAGCACTGGGTAGCTGAAAAGCAGTTGGGGAGTGGCAGTTGGGTCTCTCTGGAAGAAGTCGGAGAAGGTGTGGAGGTCTCTCTCTCAAGGAAAAACAACTCTGGAGCTGCCAGGGAATTGGACCATCTTAAAGGAGTGGTTGAGTGGGTGATTATCCCACACTGGTGGACAGTGTGTGTGTGTCTGTGTGAATCCTCATTTCCCTCCTGAAATCCTCAACTTGAGAATGCTGTGTGACTCAATGGAGGACTCTGGTGTTGTGAGAATCTTGGGTCCTATTGACTTTACAAATCCCTCTTTATCTTTAATTACTTGTTTAATTAGTTAGGTTAAGTTAATTAGAATGTTTAAGGTTTATATCTGGGTGGGGTTAGAAATAAGTTACTCCCTGATTCCCTTCCTTTCCTTTCTTCCTTTAGGTAAATAAACTTTTATTTTAGATATAGCTTGTTTAACCCTTCCTTCTAACCCTACTATAACAAAACACAGATTAAATGTTCATATCATAAAAAGAGAGAAAAAAATTAATGAATTTGGTATGCAATTAAAAATACTAGAAAAAGAACACATTTTAAACCCCCAATTAAACATAAAAATGAAAATCCTAAAACATTAAAAGTGAGATTAATAGAACTGTAAGAAAATTTGGAATTAATAAAATTAGGAGTTAGTTTTATTTTAAAAAGTAAAATAAAATTAATTGTTGGTTAGTGTGATTTTTTTAAGGAGAGAAGAAAACCAAATCACTAGTATCAAAAGGGAAAAGGGTGAATATACCACTAATGAAGATGAAATCAAAGTAATAACTAGGAATTCTTTTATTCAATTGGTCAAATATCTTCAAAAAGATAAACTGTCTAGGTCAACAGAAAAGAAGAGACTATCTAAGTAAACCTATTTTAGAAAATGAAATTGAACAGGCTTCAATTAGCTTCATAAGAAAGAAGCATTTGGACTATATGAATTTACAAGCAAATTCTACAAAACATTTAATAATCAACTAATTTCAATATCAAAGAATTTATTTGGAATAATAGGCAAAGAAAGAATCCTACAAAAATAATTTTATGAAACAAATCTGGTGTTGGTATCTAAATTAGAAGAGCAAAAACAAAGAAAGATAATGATAGACTAATCTCACTGATAAATATGGAGGCAACTATTCTAAATAAAATGCTAGATAGGAGTCTACAACAATATATCACATCAAGATTATACATTGTGATAAAGTGGGGTTTATACCAGGAATGCAGGGATGGCTTAATATAAGGAAAACTATTAACATAATTAATTAATTATATCAGTAACAAAAAAAATCGCATGACTATATCAATAGATGCAGAAAAAGCTTTTGACAAAATATAACAATGGTTCCTATTTTAAAAGACTTGAAAGCATGGATATAAATGGATTTTTCCTTAAAATGATAAGAAATATTTACCTAAAATCATCAGCAAGTATTATCTGTAACAGGAATAAGTCTGATTCTGAACTACACCAATGGTGAATGAATGTGTTAAACAGAAGTTCTCAAAAGAAGAAATGAAAGCTATCATCAACTGCATAAAAGAATATTCCATATCACTCGTAAGAAGAAAAAGGCAAATTAAATAACTTTGAGAAATCATTTTAACCCTGAAAGATTGAAGCCAAAAATAGTAAATGCTGGAAGGTATGTGAGAAATTTCAAACAATGTAATGACTACTCATTAAGTGTCATGCACTGTGCTAAGTACTAAAAATACAAAGAAAGGCCAAAACCAAAAGCAGTCCCCTGCCCACAGGAAGTCCAAATTCCAACGTAAATAGTTCAATACACAAAAGATATATATAAAGAAGAAGGAAAGGCATTGGCACCTGAGAGGTGGGAAAGGTTACCTTCAGAAGGTGAACTTTAAAAGAGATGATTCTTGAAGGAAGCCTGAGAAGCAAAAGAACTGATGAGGAGGGAAAGCAATCAAGGCATGAGGGACCACCAGAACAAAGGTGCAGGGGAAGGGTCACATGCAAGGAAAAATAAGTAATAGAGGAGGAGGAGAGGAAAATATAAGCCTGGAAAAGTAGAAAAGGTTGGAGGAATGAAGAACTTTAATGCCAAAAGACTGTAATTGATGCTGGAGGTCAGAGGGAGCCAATGGAGTTCAGTGAGCAGGGGTGGGATGTGTGAGACATAACTGAAGACGTGCTTTAGGAAAAAATCACTTTGGTGACTAGCAGAAGGATGGAGGGGCATGGAAAGAGACTTGAAGCAAAATGACCAATTAAAAAACTAAGGCAAAAGTCCAGGCAACAGGAGATGAGGGCTTCAACTAAAGTGATAGTTACATATGAAGACAGAAAGTAGATGAGACGATAGTCTGAAGGTAAAACAAGATCTGGCAAAGGATTGAATATGTGGGAGGAATGAAAGTGAGAAGGTGAAGGTAACACCAATTTTGGAGCCCAGGTGACTTATTAGATGGAGATATTCTCCCCAGTAGTAGGAAAACAGAAGAAAATGGGAGAGTTTGGGGAGGAAAGAGAATGACTTCTATTTCTGACATGATGAATTTGAAATGCCTACAAAACATACAGTATGAAACATCCAAATCATAATTGGAGGTGCATGACTATAGTGCATCAGAGAACAGGACTCTATACAAATAGATCTGGGAATCATTTGCATACAGATGATAATTAAATCCATGGAACTGATGAGACCACCAAGGGAGCTAAAATAAAGAGAAAAGAAAGTATAGCTCAGTACAGAGCTGTGGACAACACCCAGAATTGGTGGGCATGGCATAAAGCAAAGAAGACTGGGGATTGGTCAGAAAGGGAAATAATCAAGAGAAGAAAGCACTGCCATAAAAACCCAAAATCAAGGAGAAAAAGGTGACCAACAATGTCAAATGCTGAAAAGTGAAGTAAAGAAAGATGAGGATTGAGAAAAGGCCATTCAATTTGGCAATCAAAGAAATCTTGGCAACTGTAAAGAGCAGTTTCAGTTGGATCATGAGGTCAAAAGTCCAATATCAACACCAAGGTAGGGAAGACACAGAGCAGTGGAAGGGGAGGCACTTGGATACAGAAAGCTTCCTCAAGAAGTTTAGTGATCCCAAGGAAAGGAGGCTCCAAGACACAGACCGGTATAGAAATACCAGCCCGAATCTTTTCTCTTATTTCTCCCTCTGATGAGGTAGCAGCCCTTCTTTCTTGCCAAGGCTCCACTCTAAATGTGCTCTCTCTTCATCACATCCCTTCTCACTGTCTCCAACAGATTGTCTTCCCAATTATCTGTCCTCTCTCTCATTTCAAATCTCCCCATTTCCTTGGTTCCTTCAAGCTGCTTTAATCATTCAAATCTCTCCCATTCCTAAACTTTGCTCTCAATCCTATAATCCTCTCAAGCTAGCACCCTTTATATCACTTTCCTGAGGTCTAGGGGGTACTCAGGGAGGACTAGCAGCTCTGGTGGGAAAGTTTGCTGAGTCCTTTTCAGGGCTGCTCATCCACCTTTGGTGTCAACCTCTTACCTAACTCATACCTGTGGCCCCAAGAAGCTCTAGCATGTCCAATGACCACACCCCAGCAAAACTGTCTGAGCAGACAGGCTAAATCAGGGTGAAGGTAACTGAAAGGCCTCAAACTCATTAGTGAGTCAGGTGGATGTCTACCCCAAGCACGTAAAGACTTCCCCTGGTGAAATGGGTGAATGAGAACAATTTAGTTCCAATGACTGTGAAGGTGGCCAAACCAGGTGCTGTGGAGTGCTTAGAGCTTGGTCAGATGTCAAAGCCATCATCAAGTATCCTAACTTCTGTCTTGCCACTGACTTTGATGACTGGAAGAGAAAATGAGCCTGAGACTAAGCCCCATTCATGCTTGAGTCAAGATATCACTCTCTGATATCGTTGGTCCTCTTGGAAAATGAAGGACTAACAATAACAACAAAAAGGCAAATTTCTAGAAAGAGCTTTCTATACAAGTCATCTTCACCTCCTCTCCTCTCACTGACTCCTCAAACTTTTGTTATATGGCATTAAGCATCACCACTCAACTGAAACTGATTTCTCCAAAATTACCAAAATGCCACATCTGATCATTTTTTCTCAGTCCTCATCCTTCTAGACTTCTTGGCAGCATGGTAATGTGTCCTGGAGTCCTTTTTCTGGTTTTTTATTACACTATTTTCTCCTGGCTCTCTTATCTTCTGAACATTCTTTATCAGTTTCCTTTCCCCACCCCCTAAATGTGGCCTGTACTCCAAGGCTTTGTCCTCAGCCATATTCTCTCCTCTCAGCATTCTTCTACATGGTAACCTCCTCCACTCTGATTCATCATTAGCTCTTCTGTGCACATGACTCCCAAACCTTTAAATCTAGGCCTACTCTTTCCCTTGAGTTCCAGTTGTGCTTCTCCAACTGCCTACTTGCAAGTACCTCTATATTATTTCACTTGGACTTAAAGATCATCTCCACTCTGATTATTCTCAAATCTACCTAACCTCTCTGCTGACCTCTAGCTTCTCATTCCAATCAATCAAAACAGATTTATTAAGCACCTACTATGTGCCTGGCACTTTGCTAAACACTAGGGATACCAAAAGAGGCAAAAGGGGTAGCTGAGTGGCTCAGTGGATAGAGAGGCAGGCCTGGAATCTGGATTCAAATCTGACCTCAGACACTTACTCGCTGGGCGACCCTGGGCACATCATTTAACCCCTATTGCCTAGCCCTTAGCGCTCTTCAACCTTGAAAACCAATAGACAGTATCGATCCTAAGATGGAAGATAAGGATTCAAAAAATAAAAAGGCAAAAGACAGTCCTTGCCCTCAAGGAGTCCACAGTCAAATGGGAGACACTGCATGCAAACCAATATATACAGAGCAAGCTCCAGACAGGACAAATAGATCAGTGACGGTGGGAAGGCATTGTGGCCAACTAACTCTTAGATATCTTAGACTGATGTCCAGGAGACATATCTTAAGCTCAACAAATCCCAAGCTGGTGTGAGCTTTCCCCCTTCCGACCTTCCCTGTTATCATCAAGGGCACTAGCGTCCCTCCCATTAAGCTCGCAATCTAGGTGTCACCTTGATTCCTGTCTATCTCACCCCCTACAATCTGTTGCCAAGGTCTCTCAAAAACTGCCACCAACCTGTTACAAGCCCTTATTACTTCACACCTGGACTACTGAAACAGCCTGCTGGTTGGCCAGCCTGTCAGAAGCTTCTCTCCACTCTGCTGTCCACTGTCTGGTTGTTCAGGACCCTCATTCCCCACCTGCCCCTTTCAATCCAGTGACACTGGCCTCCTAGCTACTCCTCAAACAGGACACTCCATCTCTAAGCTCAAGGCATTTTCCCTGACTGTTTCAACATGCCTGGAATGTTCTCCTTCCTCATCTCTATCTATTGGTTTCTCTGGCTTCCTTCAAAAGTCCCACCTAAAATCTCAGAGAAAGCCTTTCCCAATCCCCCTTACTTGCCTTTCATTTACGCAGTATATTTGAGGACAAGGGCTGGTCTTTGCCTTTCCCCAGAGTTTAGTACATAAATAAGTTGGACTGACTGACAAATGTCCTAAAAGCATCTGAAACTCAACATGTCTGAAACAGAACTCGTGACAATTCCCCTAACACTCGCCATCTTCCAAAATTCCCCACGTCTGGCCAACAGCATCCTCTTAGGCCCCCGGGTTCACAGCTTCAGAGATATCCTAGACTCCTATCATTCTCTAAATCCAAAGATCAAATCCAACAATTGTTGCATCTATCCCACAGCATCCTTCATCTAAATTCCCCCATTACCATACGTTATTCAGCTAAGCTCACCACCCCTCACTTGGCCAGTGCAATAGCCGTCCTCTTATTCAGCCAGTGGCACCAAAGCAATTGTCCTTAAACAAAGGTTTAATCAAGTCCTGATCAATAAACACGAATGGCTCCCAGGAACCTCTCTGATAAAATGCCAACTACTTTGTATAGCATTTAAGGCCATTCACAGCCTGGTTCCAACTTCCACTTCCAACCTCATTTTATGCTACAATGTTTCATACATTTTTCAGTCCAGTCAAAATGGCCTTCTTCCTGTTCCTCTTAAATAATGCCCCATCTCCTATCTCTGAGCCTCTTCACTGGTGGCCTCCTATGCCCTGGAACATACACCCTCCTCCTTACCCCCAGTTTACAATCCCTGATTTATCTCAAAATACAGCTCAAACGCTACAGTGTATATGAATTTCTTTCTAATCTGCACCTTCTCCCGGCTGCTAGTGTCCCCTCTCAAATCTTATTTTTATTATCTATCTATCTATAGACACATATATAAACACACATCTACACTCATCATCATCTCCACTTAAAGAATGTAAGCACCTTGCAATAATAACCTTTAAAAAAACAACCTTGGTTGTCAATCTTCAATATTCTGCATTTTCAAATCCATCTACTTCCTCAAATGTATGTCCACAGTCAATACTCGTGGCACTCTGGAGATCATTTGTGGACATATGTTGAAAAATTGGAGTCACCTGATTCCATATTCCTGGCTGAGGTCAAACAGGTCAAGGTTCTGCCTTCCCCTCAGCTCTCCGACTGTAAACTGTAAACGTGCATCCTTTGGAGAGACTATTTAGTGCCACATTTTGTGCATTTCTGTGCTTTTTGTTGGTGATTTCACTGTTAAAAATGGCCCAAGCATGGTGCTGAAGTGTCATCTACTATTCCTAAGCACAAGAAGGCTGTGCAGTGTGCCTCAGAGGGAAAGCACATGGGTTAGATAAGGATCATTCAGGCATGAGTTATAATGAGTTCAACTTTAATGAACACCCAGAAAAAGGAGGAAATTCATCCATGTGTATGGCTGCTCAGGAAAGTACTAAAACAAATGGGGGGACCAGAGACTGTATTTACCCTAGAAGCAATGGTTCGGTGTTTGCTAATTCAGAGTTTATGGCAACTTTTCTGAATGTAAACAGTGCAAACAGATGGGGAACTGACTGTGCTAAAGTGTTTTATGATTATTGTCTTATTGATCCTCAAAACAACCCTCAGAAATAGGTGCTATCCCCATTTTAGAGATCAAGTGAAGTGACTTACCCAGGTTCCTAAAAGAGAATAAGTGTTTGAGATCAAATATGAAGTCTGCTTTTAACCCCAGGTTTGGTGCTCTATCCACTGTACCACCTTGCCACCTTCTTGAAAGCAAGGACTAGTTCATTTTCAATTATGTACTTCCTAAAGATAGGATTATTAATTAATTGAAGGGATGGGGGGAAGTAACAAAAGCTATGCAGAGCTTGGATCTTTCTAACTTCCATCAAGAAATATAAGCAGGGGGCAGCTGGGTAGCTCAGTGGAAAAAGAGCCAGGGACAGAGATGGGAGGTCTTGGGTTCAATTCTGACCTCAGAAACTTCTTAGCTGTGTGACCCTGAGCAAGTCACTTGACCCCCATTGCCTAGCCTTTACTGCTCTTCTGCCTTAGAACCAATAATACAAGGTATTGATTCTAAGACAGATGGATGGAAGGAAGGAAGGAAGGAAGGAAGGAAGGAAGGAAGGAAGGAAGGAAGGAAGGAAGGAAGGAAGGAAGGAAGGAAGGAAGGAACGAAGGAACGAAGGAAGGAACGAAGGAAGAGAGAAAGAGAAAGAGAAAAAGAGAAAGAGAAAAAGAAAGAGAGAGAGAGAAAAAGAGAAAGAAAAAGAAAGGAAGAAAGAAAACATAAGCAACAACAATAACCGATGAGGTCACTAATGACTCGTTTCCTCCAATATTTTTATAAGTTTTTTTTCTAATCAATGTTATTATAAATGAAAGTCCTAACTGATCCTTATTTGAGTTATTTAAAGAGCACCTAATATGTGTTGGGCCTCATGCTAATTTCTTTGCAAATACAAGTCCCAATCACCCACAGAGTTTATAATGAGAGGAAAGATGGCATGGTGGAGCAGAAAGACTATCAAAAGACCTGGCCTCATATCCCATCTCCCTGCCAAAACATTTGCTAACCATAGGACGGTAGGTAATTTGCATGTTGGTGCTTCGGCTTCCTCAACTATCAAAGAGGATGAGTATTTGTACCAACTCCTTCATTATGTGCACATTGTCAGAAAAGAAACAGACCATGACTTCTTCGTCTAAAATGTAGATGAGCTGCTGATCTGCACTGGTAAAGAAACTTCTATTCCAGTTCTGGGCTCCAGACCGTTGAAACCCACAGGGCCAGATGTCTATGTATGTCAGTGTAAGTACACATGCACATATATGCACTGTATGTGTTTATATCTGTACGCACATATACATATGTACCCTATATGAAAACTAAAGCCATGCTTATAGGATATGATTAAATTGGTGGGGGTACGGTCTCATTTTTTACCATTATAACAATATATCACTTGTGAAAGAGTTTCAATTTTGACTGAGTCCTGAGAACTTTTTATTGGTGCTCTGTTACCTCTAAGATAAAATAAAAATTCTTCAGCTACCATTTAGACAAAAGAAAAAAGAAAAAGAACCAGACCATGACTCAGTGACAAAACAAACAGCATTAGTAAGCATGGCAGGTGGGTCTGCTTGCCTCAATCCTCTATTCAGCTACTAAAGTGATTTTCCTAAAAGGGGGGTCTGATCATGTCACTAAACTCCAATGGTTTCCTATGACCTCCAGGAGCAAATCCAAAGGCCCCCTCCTACCTTTCTAGTCTTCTCACACTTTACTCCCCAATATATCCCTTAAGGTCCACTGACCCTGGCCTTCTGGTTATTTGACAAAAACTTGTACCTTCTATCTATTACACCAAGGATAACCCCCACAGAAGAGCAGTAAGGGTTAGGCAATGGAAACTTTTTCAGTCACAAAGGGAGGCAGTGTCTAAAGTCCTCCTGATTCCAGGCTTGGTGCTCTATCCACTGGACCACCCAGCTGACTGACCCCCAACCCCTCTTAATCCTAGTGCCTGATGTTAATTGCTTCCTATTTATCCTGTCTAGTTTGCTTCATGTTTATCTGTTTCCATGGTGGCTCCCCCATTAGACTGTAAGCTCCTTAAAGGCAGGATCCATCTTTTGCTATTTTCTGTATCCCAAGTGCATAGCACAGTGCCCACCACAACATATGTGCTTAAAAATGTTGACTGCTTGAAAACTTATTGGGGGTTCTGTCAGGTTTGCATTGCAGGTTTACAGGCCAGGATAAGCCTGGAGGCATTCTAGTTTGTGACCCTTTTATGGGTTAATTATGTTAATAAGACACAAGAAAAGCCAAGGTAATTAAAATCCACATAAGATTCAAAGACTGATTACTACTTTTGGTCAATGGTTTCAGCCTCCAACTGATGAAGAAATACAACTGGGAAGCAAAGGGATGGGTATATCTTCAACCCCTGTAAACAGCTAATTTTTTTTTTAACTCTTACCTTTCATATTAAGTACTGGTTCCAAGGCAGAGAAGAGCAGTAAGGGCTAGGTCAGTGATGGCGAATCTTTTAGAGACAAAGTGCCGCCTCCCCCACTCCCTTGGAGTCATGTGCTTCCCCCTCTCTCGGAGACAGAGTGCTGGGCAGCAGAGAAAGTGCTCCCAGTGGGCTGCTGGGTGGAGAGGTGGGTGGGCGAAGTGAGGAATGTCCTCAGTTCAGGTGAAGAGGAGGAGAGGAGTGGCCTGAGCTCTTCTTTCCCCTCCAGCTCAGGAGAGCCACACACCTTATCCCCTGTGGACTCCCATTGGGCTGCTGGGCAGAGGGACAGGAGATATAAAAAAAATGTCAGAGGGAGCAGCTGTCTGCCTTTCTAGTAACAAACTGGGGAGGGGGGGGTTGAGGGGGTGGCCCTGTGCCCACAGAGAGCACTCTGCATGCTATCTTTGGCACCTGTGCCACAGATTTGACATTACTGGGCTAGGAAATGTGACTTGCCCAGGGACACACAGCTAGGAGGTTCCTGAGACCAGGTTTGGATCCAACACCTTCAGTCTCCAGGTCTAGCTCTCTATCCACTGAACCATTTCAGCTAATCTCCCCTTTATCCACTTCTGAACATTTCCAAATTCTTCCAGATATTTCAAGGAAATATTTGACTAGCTATTTCTGTAAAGTATTGAGAATTAAAATATGCCCAAGTCAACATTACACCTCAAAATAATTATTGTGGGAAGCTGAACATTTGTCTAATGAGCTTCCAAAATTCAGAACATTTCTGGAACTCCTCCTTTGCAACTAATTTGGGAGTTAGTATATGAGTCATAAAAGATATTCAGTCTTCTTTTTTTAGTCATGCTTTATTTTGAGGAAAAATCAGTATTACCCAAATTTATCATCTTGTCTTACCAAATTTGACTCTGAATGACTTTCAGCTATTTCCAAAAAAATTAAATCTGCCTTCAAAGGAAAAAGATTTGGCACAATGAAATATTCACAAGGGCCATGAAGATTATTAAGATAATTCCAAGAGAACTTAAAAAAATCTTTTAACAAACTGCAGCATAGCCTAAGTGGCTCATTTGAAGGGGATGATACCCATTTGGAAACACCATCTTATGTTTCTGTGTTCGATGACATCCTATGTTCTCATGGGTAAGCCCTATTAGCCCACTATTTTTTACCTTACTACAGCAGAAGTCATGATGGCTTCTTCAGAACTGATGAAAACCACTCTCCAGCACCATCCCATAAACCAGATGGTCTCCCTTTCCTTATCAGCTTAGACTTTCCTTTAATTGGCCTTCCTCGAACTGGACCATTAAGGAGGCACTGGCCATGCAATGGGCTCCCTCTACCTAACCCCTGAGCTGTGACTTAAAACGATACAGAATACAGTGTAAAGGGGAAAGGGAGGATGTGGCTGCATACCATGTTTGACCTAGAAGAAGAGAACAAGAGAGTGTCTTTCTGTAAGGGTTATGTCATCTTAATCACCCGACCAGTTGTTATCTATGGGCTTTTTTGTCCATTATAGGAGTTGTGTACTTCCTGGTATGCTCTAGGTCTATTGGCTTATATTCCTCATTATCTTCATAAACTGAATCCAACTATTCCTGGCCCAAAGTGGCAAGACTTAGCCAGACCTTCATCCTATATCTATAGACTCAGGAAGGTCTGGACATCAGGAAGAATTTATTCAGGTTCACTTTCCTGCTGTAGACCACATGCAACTGCATTCAGATTTACTAATGTTCTGTAGTGTGTAAATGGGAAGAGGATCACGGTTGCTAAATACCAGTAGGAATCATTGAAGATGAAATGAGGCCTTAAATTTAAAACACACACACACACACACACACACACACACACACACACACACACACACACACGCACACATGCACGCACGCGCGCCATGGAAATAATGAACCCACACAGCATTTCACCTATATTCAGGGAAAAAAGCTTTTAAGGGCACACCCACAGCAATGTACAAGAATGTACATGTTCTGTATTTTACATAGCTAGTTTATGCATCATAATGCCTACCACTGATTACAGTAAGACAAGTTCAAGGAAAAAATAGTAAGGGGGAAAACTTTTCTTTAAAAAAAGATTTTCCAGTTCTAAGAAAATGTCATAATACAGTCAACCCACTAATCAGCCCACAGAACTATCAGTTACTCTTCCCACAGCTACAGGTACATAATGAGGATATATCCAATAGCTTGACAGGGCTATATGGCATTTTCAACTTTAAAAAAGTTTCCCCGTATGGTCTGATTCCATCCAAACCAATCTTACAACACACCTGTCCTCTTTACTTTTATTACTATACAGACTGGGTTGATTTTAATTAATGAATTTAATCTTCCTCACCCTAGAGTTCCATATCTATCAATTAAAAATGAATATAATTCTATAGTTTTCCTCTAAACCTCAAGATAGTGACAGAATCTTCCCAAAGGAAGCCTAACTCAACCCTTCATTAAAGGTTTCCCTCTTAAAAAGGATGGCTCAGATTCTATTGAAGACAGACTGGTATAATTTAGATCTTTCCAAATCTAAAGAACACAAAGAATCACCCTCATCATAATTATAGAATATTGTAAAAGAAACCAGGGAATCTGACTCTGCTTTTCAACATACTTCCTACCTCAATGTTCTTAATTCTTCAATGAGTAAAACACCACCTGTCTTACGTCACATGTCAGAAGCCATAAATAGGCTGCAGAAAATTCCCTACAATAACTTGCATGAAAGGAGAAGAAAAGAATATATTCAGGAGATGTACAGTTGGAAAAGGAGGTGAGCCAGTAAGAAAGTCAGAGAAAACATACAAAAGTCCAAGTCTCACACTGCTATTGACATAATATAAAAAGACAGAGAGTAAGTTATTTTTGTGAAGCAGTTTGGCCAGTATTAGACTTCTGAATTCTGAAGACTGAGCTTTGATACTTTGAAGAATAGTCATTTCACTGCTGCCTCCCTTCATCTGTAAAATGGGGGCAAGTCTATAGAATCTATACCACAAGAGTGCAGTGAAATCCAAATGACATAATACATGTACAGTGCTTCAAAAAGTTTTAAGTACTATGCAAATGTCAATTATTATTATAAGGAAAACCTCCAGTAATTAGGTAGACACCCTATATACTTAGCAGATTCTATTCAAAGATCTCAAGATACTGGTTCCTGCCTGCTTCCAAAGCAAATCTTTTAAACATCTAAAATATACCTTAAATATCATAAACACATCCTCCTATTCCAGTATCATAGAACACACAATCACAGAAAATTCAAAACCACAAGTAACACAAAGTCGGACAGGCCTGAAAAATGACTAAAGAACAACAAAATAATAATACATCTCAAGGGTATATCTGATTGGAAAAGGGAGTTGAACTTATGTAACAAGAGCAAGAAAGAAAAGATTAACATCCAAAGTATTTTGTGGATACTAGCATAACATTAAAGAGACCCAGAGGAAAGTCTCTAAAGCACTTAGAAAATCCTCTCTGGACGAATATGAGAGGCATAGCCATGAATGTCACAGACTGAAAAGGCAGAAATGGAAAGGATCCACATCGAGGAGATCATAGATTCATCAGTATCTAATTATTTTCTCAAATTATTGTTTCATTCACCTATTTCTTAAATTGAGACTTTACAGTTACCCGGGCTTTTCAGAGAGTGGGAAACATGTAGATTGATCATGTTCCTATCTTTACTAGAAAATAAAAGGAAGCTCTTCTCAGGTGCAGTCAGCAAATGTTTGGAAAGTCCTTCCTTATAGTTAAAAAAAGATACTCAGCAGGCCTTGGAGTCAAAACTAAGTTCCCTTACTCAAAATAAATAAATAAATGAATGAATGAATGAATGAATAAATAGATTAATTAATTAGTAAACCTGCAATCTGGGTCATAATTCCAAAGAGTTTTAAAACAAGAGATGACAGCAGATATAAATCCAAACAACTTTTATCACTAGTACATAATGTGAATACAACTACTCTAGAGGGAGAAAATGGGACAAGGCAGAGACAACAACCACATAAAGTCAGAGACCTCAAACCAAACCAAAGTTCATGCCACAGGGGCATCACGGTGAGCCAAAAACAACCAGCGAACAATGTCACATTTCTAAACTCATTTCCAAAGACAACATTTGTATTCATCTCATATCTGTTTTCTGTTATCTTTCATCTAAGAAAAGCTCAATCAGACTATTTCTTCGCTCTCAGCCTTTACAATGGCAGCCTTGGCTTTGGATACAAAAGCAACAATCAGACTTCTCCCACCAAACCCAGTCAGTCAACTGTCTAAAACAAACTAAATATATGACTAGATTACACACTCTGCAGCAAATAATGAGACATATGCTTGATACTTAACCATTCTGTTTACTTAAGCAATGGTTAAAGTCTAAGTTAAAAATCTGTTACAGAAAATTGTCATGGCATACACCATTCTACATGAAATCAAGACATGCTTCAGCAGATCCTAAAAAAGGATACAATTAATTAATCAAGTAGCATTTAGTTAAAGATCTACTATACTGCAGGCACTGCACTAGGTCCTGGAGTTTAAGTAAGAAAAAAGGAGACCTCTCCTGTCCTCAGGAGGCATAAATCAGGGAAACAACATTTGTGAACAGAAGTTAATATCTACAAAAATAAACCCAAAGTTATTTTTATGGGGGAGGGCAGCCAGGTGCCTCAGGAAAGGCTCCACAGAAGGCAACAGAGTATTAAAGGATACAATGAGTCCTTGGAGGCAAAGAGAAGTTGGGGAGGGAATACATCCCAGGCACAGAACACAACCAGTGAGTAAAAAGCGAGGTGTATAAAGACCAGAATACATGGAGGGAAGTACTGTGTTAGGTAGTACAGTTGAAAAGGTGGAACTGGACCAGGATTTTGAAGAGTTTTAATGCCAAACAAAGCAATTTATACTCCATCCTGGATATAACAGGGAGTCACTGGAATTTACTATGTAGCAGAGACATGGTCAGACCCTTACTTTATTTATTTATTTATTTGTTTGTTTGTTTCTTTTTAAAGACCTTTACTTTAGAAAGTCACTTTGTCACTGTGTGGTTGGGATGGAGGAAGAGACTTTAGGGAGGAAAACAAATTAGGTCATCCAAATAATCTAAATGGGATATAATGAGAAATCAAGGGTACCTATAAAAGGAGATAGTGGTGTACTATGTCAAAGAAGCCTGACTGGGAAGAAAGGGAAGGTAATAAGCATTTCTGTAGTGCCTACTACATGCCAGGCACTGTGCTCAGTGCTTTAGAATGATTACCTCATTTGATCTTCATTAACTACCCTTGGCAGAGAGGTAGTGTTATTATCCTCATTTTACAGTTGAGGAAACAGAGGCAAGAAATGACTGAGTGACTTGCCCAGAGTCACACAGCTACTAAGTGTCTGAAGCAGGCTTGAATACAAATCTTCCTGACCTCAGGTCCACATTCTACCCACTTCAGAAACTAGCCTCCTCTGATCATTACATCAACATAAGAAATTTGGAAAAACAGATTAGAGGAAACTTTACTAGAATAAAAGTGGTCCTTCCAAAATATGATGAAAATAACAAGAAATGTTATCATGTAGGCATTTAGTTGGGTTTTTTTAAAAAACAATTCATGTTTCTTAGAAATATCTCCCATCCCCAATACTAACTATGATTGGTATTTTAAGCAAGATAAACTAGAGATGAGTTCTTTTAATCATAACATTTCCACAATGTATTTTCTTCAACTCGGAATTATGATTGACACTGACATATGTAAAAAATATAGAATTTTATCTCTGAAATAGTTCCCTATGGCCATAAAATACACTATTTGGCATAACTATGGCATCATGTTACTTAAGGCATAATCAATAAATAAGCAACTATTTATTAAGAGCCCACCCTGAGTCAGACACTATACTATAAAGAATACAAACACAAAGAATGAAACAATCTCTACTCACTAGAAATAAGCTAAGAAAAAGATCAAAATGGCAACAACAAAAAAAATCACCATTAACCATTTCCTACCCCATAAGATACCTTAAGAAAGCAAACTGTGCAACTAAAGTCATTAAAAATACTTTCATCTGAGAATTCACAGTTTGTTAAGCTATTCACACTTTTTGAAAAAGGATGAGCTAATCAGCTGTGAGTTTTCGAAGAAGTTATTCAAAATAATCACAAGAAACACAATGTAAACAGTAATCAGAGAACTAGATTGAGCATAAAGTGGATATACAACAAAAAGAACCCTGAATTTCCCTTCCTTGGTACAAAAACATTAACACAAATATCTGGTGCAAATGATCAAAACTACTCAATCACTTCTCTTCCTTATTTGTAAACTAAGGGGACCAGAACAAATAATCTCTAAATTTTTCTTGAACTCAAATTCTATTTTTAAGATGCTATATAAATGAAGTCAATTTCAAAGTCAAACTTGAAATCAGCTATTACTGAAGTCCCCAAACTCTACTTCTATGCTTCACTATAAAGTGAAAATTGCACATGTCCAAGATTATATGGGAACAGCACAAAGCTCTAGCAGATCTTACCAGAATGGAAAGATTTTAAGGGTCTACAGAAGGTCTGTTTATTGATAGTCTGAGGACCAATCTTGATAAATTTGGAGAGGGAGGATCACCAGAAAGGAAACTAAGAGCAATCAAATTATTCAATAACTGGGAACCATGAAAACACCCACTTTGATTGGAGTAAAGTTTCAATCTTAACAGCTCATGTCAGTGATGAAACTAATGAAGTACTGAAATATCATTTGGTTTCACAACAAAATTATGTGGGGAAAATGAGATGTTTCCATATGCTGTATGGATAGCCACACAAACCCTGGTTTTGAGAAAATTTTCAAGAGAACATTTATGTCTAAGAAATTATCATTGGCCATTAACTTCTGCAATTCAGTGTTCACATGGAAAAGTACATAAAGGCATCCCCAAACATAAATGTTCCATAGAACTACACCATTAATTTCAGTGAAACAAGTAGAAGAATAATTTCAAAACTAACTGACCAAACTTCGTCTCTAGGCCTTTAATCAAGAAGCATTTATTAAATACCTACTGTATGCCAGGCACTATGTTAAGTGCTGTAGACACAAAGAAATGGAAAAAGAAAAAAGTTCCTGGACTTGAGGAGTTCACAATCTCCTGGGGGAAAACCACATGCTGACAACTATCTCCAAATGAGATATATATAGATATAGATAAACTGGAAATAACCAACAGGGGAAGGTACTTTGTGACTCTCTCCAAGCACTGGGCAAATCCAGAGAGGAGGTACTTAGCAAATGTTTTGTTGGATTTACTTTGTTCAATACGCTCAGATGTCATACTTTTTCCCAGGGCTTCACAAATCCCAATGGGAGATTTTTCTTCTAGATAGACTAGAGGAGAAGAGCTGTTTTCGGCTGGTTTTCCGGTGCTTAAATGGCCTTCTCTAAGCTAATATGCCTTCTCCTACTTTTTTCCATTTTATATACAGTTCTTTCAAAAGTAATCAAAAGCTGGACTCTTCTCTTGGGAATGTGCCACCTTCATTAATTCCAATTAGGCAGTATTTCGTTCCAGAAAGCTAAAATTCTAGAGGCCCATCCATTACAAGGGAACCAGATGAGAACACCCTGATCCTAAGACACTACTGAAGCAATGATGTGTACAACAAAGGAAAAAAATGCTAGTTTTGTCCCCGGAGAGAGAGCTTCCGATACAAACAGGAACTTTACAAGGGAATGGATCCCAACTGTACCACAAGCCTCCTCACACGCACACAACACACACACAACCCGTACAGTGTTCTTCTCTCATTGTGTCCGAGGCACTTATTTTTGTGCTAACAGGGGGGTGATCTTCGCAGTCTCCCCGTCTCTCAAATTAGACCCCAGGCTTCTTCTCTGCTCTTTCAGGGGGCCAAGGAAGGAGGGTGACAAGCTGAGGATCCCCAGCGGCGGCTCGGGCGCAAAGGGAGTGGAGCCTGGAGATGGGGAATCCCTCCCTTACAGCCAGGCACGCACCTGAGGGGACCCCGGAAAATAGGGGCGTTAGAGGGAGGGAACTCCCTCCGCGCTGTCACCGGAAGAACAGACGGACAGGACTCTGGAAGGCACCCAGAGGACAGGGGAAGGAGGGACGCCAGTGCAAGCTGCGCTTGGGTTGTTGGGGTTCGCTCTTTATTCTATTTCAGAGCGGGGACTGAAGGAGGGCGGTCGCTCCTAGCAGTCCAGGGAAAACGGCCAGCGGCCCTAGCCACATCAGCCCTAGGGGAGGGGGCGGGGAGGGCAGCAGCTTTGTCTCAAGCCGGAGGTGGGGGCAGAAAAGGGGAAGCCGGGGCCCGAAGGAAGCCTCCCCCTCGCCGCCCTCGTCCTCCTTGTCCTCCTCCTCCTTCGGCGGCCGCTGCCCCTTCGGGGAGACAATGAAACCGCGACAGACACCCATCCCCTGGGAGGAAGCCCTCCAGGGTAGGGTAGCCAACACGCTGGCTCCAACGGGGGCCCGAGACGGGCAGTGACTCCTTCTCCTCCACAGCCCGCCCTCCCCGGATCCCTCCTTCTATGCCCCTGGCCCCTACTCCTCACCCTCCGAGAGCTCCAGCTCCAGTTCGGCCAGCTGCGCCCGCACCTCGGCCGGTAAGGCCGCCACCACGGCAGCCGACGGCTCCAGGCCTCGCTCCGCCATCCCCGCTCCGCCGACTCGGCTGCGACAGGACAGAGAAGGGGCGGCCGAGGAGGGACGCACCAGACCACAACCCGGGCTAGAGTATCCCGAGCCAGCCTCCGATCGCGGCCGCCATGAGCCGAAAGTCACGTGACCCGGCGCGGTGACGACGGCGAAGGGAGGGGTGAAGGGAGAGAGTGAGCTAGAGAGGAGGGAGAGGGAGGGAGAGAGTGAGCTAGAGAGTGAGAGGCAGGGAAAGGGAGGGAGAGAGTGAGCTAGAGAGAGAGAGCGAGAGACAGAGACAGAGAGAGAGAGAAAGAGAGAGCGAGCGAGCGAGTTCAGGCATGACCTGGAGCTAGGAGAGCCAAAGAGAGAGCGCAGCGCCCCATGCTGGCCTATCCGGGACTTACAGTCTCTCTGGCATTCATTAGAAGGCTGTCAACTTCTGACTGCTACTTTACGTGAATGGGTCCAGGAATGATGAATGGACCATCGAATCCAAGCAGTCTCGAACTTTTTGCACTCAGGACCCTTTTAGAAGCTAGTCCCCCCGCCCATCCAACTCAAAGAACTTTGGCTTAGGGGAGTTTCTCTCTCTTGGGAGGGCAAACAATACCCATTACATATATGTTTAAATGGGGTTTTTTTCTCTCTCAAAAAAATTTTTTTTTTGTATTTTTCATTCCATATTCGCCGACCTCCTCCCTCCAGTCCAATCCACCGAGAAGGCAAGCAATATGATACCCCATTATAGATGTGGCTGGGTGGGTTTCTCTCTCTCTCAACATTCTTTTTGTATTTTGCATTCCAAATTCTCTCTCCGGCATCAATTAAGGGGGCAAATAATATAATGCCCATTATATTTATGTTTAGATAATTTCTCTCCTTTTTCAACAGTCATTTAAAAAATTTTGAGTTCCAAGTTCATTTTTTTAAAGTTTGCATCCCAAATTCTCTTCCTTCAACCCCACCCGTAAGGAGGCAAATAAAAGGATGTCCATTATCCATGTATTTAGGTGGGTTTCAGAGATGGAGTAGCAAATATTTTACAACTGGTTCTAGGAGTGGGGCCACTAAAATCCATTCAGAGGCTGGTAGTTAATCCCATCAAGATATAGCTAACCAGTCATTTTACATTTTACCTTAAATCTCAATCTGATCAACCCAGCTAGTAAAATGGTCCAGATATGGCCCCCTCTCCTGGTAGTGTGGTTGCTTTCTTCATCTACACAGGTCTACCAGGACCGTCACACTCTTAAGAACTTATACGGTCACTCTTACTCCTATACACATTAAGTATGATATATTCATTTCCCTAATATTGGGAAAGCATACACAAAACAGGCAGAAAAAGCCATGTGGGGGTCAGCTGGGTAGCTCAGTGGATTGAGAGCCAGGCCCCTAGGTTCAAATCTGACCTCAGACACTTCTCAGCTGTGTGACCCTGGGCAAGTCACTTGACCCCCATTGCCTAGCCCTGACCACTCTTCTGCCTTGGAACCAATACATAGTATTGATTCCAAGGTGGAAGGTAAGGGTTTAAAAAAAAAGAAAGAAAAAGAAAAAACCATGTGCTTCTGTCCCCAGACACTTTCTAGCTGTGTGACCCTGGGCAAGTCACTTAACCCCAATTGCCTAGCCCTTACTGCTCTTCTGTCTTGGAATTGATACTTAATATTGATTTTAGGATAGAAGATAAGGTTTAAAAAACAAAGAAAAGGCCATGTGCTTGTTGCTATATGGAAGCCAAGAAGGAGGCAGAACAATTACCCTTCATCCACCCAATTCTTGGTATACAGATGAAACATCTTCATTGCCAGAAAAGGAGACTGGAAGAACCTCATAGCTTCCTTTTACACATTCTTGAGTCATCAGCTGTTCCCACTCAATAGCCAGTGAGAAGACTCTTCCGTCATCATATAGTACAATATGTGACTCATCAATGAGTCATATGTGGCAGGAAGCCAGCCTCTGCCCAGCTTCATCTCAAAATTAACAGAACCAGCCAATAGAATCATTGAATACTCCAATAAATGACCCCTAGAGGTCAGTTTGCCTGATAAGATGTTAGGGACAATCTGACTGGACTATAGAGTGCACAAATGAAGAATAATGTGTAAAGTAAATAATGTAAAGGCTTAAAATGAAGATTGGAACCAGGTCAGTCAACCAGTCAATCAATAAACATTTATTAAGCACTTGCTATGTGCCAGGCATTGTGCTAAGCACTTGGAATACAAAAAAGGCAAAATACTGTCCTGGTGCTGAAAGAGGTCACAATCTAATGAGGGAAAACAAGCAAACAAATATGTACAAACAAGCTAAATCAAAGATAAATCAGAAGTAGTCAACAGAGAGAAGACACTAGAATTAAGCGGGGGTAGGGCAAGGCTTCCTATAGAAGGGGAGGTTTTAGGTAGGGCTTGAAGGACACCAAGAGGCAGAGATGAGGAGGGAGACATTACCTGGATCAAAGAGAATGTGAAAGAGTCAGGATGTAAGAAAAAAAAAAGGTAAGGGAGGGAGGTGATGAAGAGGGAGGCTTTGAACACTCCTCATTTGATCCGGGAAATGATAGGGAGATGCTGGATTTATTAAATATGGGGGGTTAAATGATCAGACCTGCTCTTTGGGGAAATCACTTTGATGGCTGAACAGAGGAGGGACTGGTGTGGGCAGAGACGAGGCTAGCGAAGCCACCAGGCAGTCCATTGTTCAATTGTCCAGGTGTGAGGTGGCAAGGGTCTGCACCACGTTGGTGGCAGTTTCAGAGGAGAGATTGGGACCTTTCTAAGAGCTATTCCCTATTCTCTATACAAGAGGTGAAATCTATAGACCATGGCAAGAGATTGATGGGAGTGAGAAAAAGTCCGGAGTTTCAGACAACACCTCGGTTTGGGAAGATGGTACTATTCTCTAGTAATAGGTAATAGGGAGCCCTGGAAAGGGGAAATAGTTATCAGGAAAGATACTGGTCCAGTTTTCACATGTAGTGTTTAGGATGTCTGGAAGGCAGTTAAAGATACGAGAATGGGTTTTAAATAGCAAATATAAGAGTTTAGAGGAAATAGGGAGCCTGAAGCCTGGAGTTTACTGAATGAGAGATATGCATAGACCTTTCATTTAGAAAATGACCTTAGCCTATAGGGGGGTATAAAGGGCACCCTGCTCGGGGCTGAACCTGTCTTCTAACTCTTGCATTTTGCTGGAAAGACAGAGCAATTCTTGATTGGTCCCTTGGAGGGGGTGGGTTGAAATGGGGAGTGAAGATGAATCAAGATGATTAGTGACAGAAAGTTATCAGGGAACAGATTCTTAAGTCTCTCTCTTTTTTTTAAACCCTTACCTTCTGTCTTAGAATCAATACTGTGTATTGGCTCCAAAGCAGAAGAGTGGTAAGGGCTAAGCAATGGGGGTCAAGTGACTTGTCCAGGGCCACACAGCTAGGAAGGGCTGAGGCCAGATTTGAACCCAGGACCTCCTGTCTCTGGGTCTGGCTCTCAATTCACTGGGCCACCCAGCTGCCCCTTCTTAAGTCTCTTAAGAAGAGCTGGGGAAAGGGTTTTCATGCTTCTGGACTCTTCTCTTTGGGACCTCTCTTAGAGCACTTTTCCTCCCCTGGACTATAGCAGAATGATCAGTTTGTGAGCTAATGAAAGCTAAATCCATGCCCTTGCTAGCCAGGAAAGGTATGTGTAAGTTATTAATTTGTCATCCTCACTTTGGCTTTGGGTGGGGGGCTGTGGGTAATGATATAAGAGGCTATTTCAGATGCAGTGTGTTTTCTGTATTTCAGAACAATTATGGGTCTTTAGTGTCTTGCACAGTTTCTTTGGTGGCAGAATTAATTAATTAATTAAAATAAAAAAAGAAATAAGCCACTCTCCAAAGGCCATATGGTATGATGAATACATTTTCTTCCCTTTTAGGACTATATCATTCACATTTTTAGGGAGATACTATACCTAAACATTGTTTTTGAGTAACCATTTATTTTTTAAAATATGTAACATAATATAATAGGAAACATAACAATAATGTTATTATTATAAATTATTTTATGTAGGTAATAAATTATAATAAATATGGTTATCCAAGAAAAACAAATTTGCACATTATCTATGTCCAAAAATCTATGTCTCACTCCCTGCCCCCCCCTTCCCTCCTAATTGTTTTAGAGATTTCCCTGGAGTTCAACTTTAAGGTGTGGGCAGAACCAAAAAGAGACAAAGCAACCTGATTTCCCTTCTTTAGGGTTAGACCCAACCATGATGAATCCAGGTCCGTGTAAGCCCTTGTCAGTATCCCTTCTCAGAAGTGGCCCTCAAAAAGCAGCAGGATACATTAAACAACAACAACAACAACAAACACCCTCAATGCTAACACTACAATGAGTTATTATCAATTAAGAAACTAAGAAACTTTCGCAAACATCTAGGAAAACACACATTGCCTCTGCTTCTCCCTTCACTCTTCATCCTCTCACAATCTGGCTTTCAACTGTATCACTTACTTGAAATAGCTCTTTAGTAATCATATCTCAATTGATAAATCTAATGGACTTTCCTCTATCCTTCTTGATCTATCTATCTGGGTAGTCTTTTCTCCTACTCTCTCCTCTAAGAGGTTTTATGACCCTGTCATCTCTTGTTCGTCCTCCGATATGTTTGATCATTCCTTATTCTTTATCATAAGAACATCATTTTCTCTCCTCAAAATTTGGTTGTAACTCAAAGTTATCTTGCAATCTCTTAATTTCTTTCTCTATGCTTTTTCCTTTGGTGACCTCATTAGGTCCTATAGGTTTCTTTCTTTATTATTTTTTTAAAGGCACTGGGGGTTAAATGACTTGCCCAGGGTCACACAGCTGAGAAGTGTCTGAGGCCAGAGTTGAACCTAGGACCTCCTGTCTCTAGATTTGGCTCTCAATCCACTGAGCTATCCAGCTGCCCCCCTTATAGGTTTAATTGTCGCCCTATGTAAATGATTACTAGATCTATATATCCAGGTCTAGCCTCTCTCCTGAGCTCCAGTCTTACAGCACTGAAGACCTTTCAGATATTTTCACTTGGATGTACCATAAGCACTTCAAACACAATATATCCAAAACAGAACTCTTTCATTCCTTCAATGCCCATCTCTTTTTTAAAAATTGCAAAAATTTAAAATTTTTATTTAATTGATTAATTTAGAGCATTTTTTCAGGATTACAAAAATAATGTTCTTTCCCTCCCCTCTCCCCAACCCCCTCCCATATCTGACACACAATTCCCCTGGGTTTTACATGTGTCTTTGGTCAAGATCTATTTCCATATTGTTGATATTTGTACTAGGGTGATCATTTAGGGTTTATAACCCCAGTCATGTCCCCCATCCAATACCCATCTCTTGTTCAGATTTTTTTTGAGAAATGCCACAGCTTCACAACTCAAAGTCTTCTTAATTCCTCATTTTCCCTTATCCCACATAAACAATCACTCTGCTCACTCAGTTTCATGACTTGAATAATCCATGCCTGTTCCCCATATATTCAACTCATTGCCAAGTCTTGTTAGTTCTACCTCTGAAATATTTCTCAGGTCTGTCCCCTTCTCCCTATTTACATCACAACCACCCTAATTCAAGTGCCCATCACTTATCCCCTGGACTACTTGCTGCAAAAGCCTCTGTGAAAGCAAATAAAAGACACTGAATAGTATTTGGGTATCAGATCTATTAACAATCCAAATCAGTTATTTTATCAGTTATTGACCAGCTTTGATTCTCCTTTACTACCTGAGAATTTTTATTTACAGGCAGTCTAAGGGTTTGTGTACCTTTCCGAGGAGCTTCTAAAGAACTCTAGGCAATTACTTCAGACTATAAAACTTTCATTGAAGTAACAAATTCAAGAACAGTGTTTATCTAATAGAAAAGAAAAAGAAGCCAAGAATACATTTGTAGTGTTAAAGTATGACATATCAGTAGCCCATAGCCTCAAAAATGGAAAAATATGATAAATTCGTTGCAAATTACAAAGACCTCAAAATTCTAAGTCCGTATTCTATGTGTATGTCCCAAAATAGTTATAGAATAAGTTCAAGATAACTTGATGGGGATCTGGTTGGTACAGTGGATATGGCGTATGCTACTGTATTCCAGACAATGGGCAGGCATATCAGTGCTAAATCTTATAGTTAATAGTTAGAGGCTTATTAGTGGTTTAGTTATTTCAGTTACAGTATCAAGACCTCTTAGTTCTATTTGACCTATAACCTGGAAATTTTAATATCTGCTTTTTAATATCCCAATCTCTCCTCTCTCTAATCCATCTTCCACAGAGCTGCTATGTTTACAGGACAGCTGTGGCAATATCACAATTCTATTCAACAAACTCTACTAGCTACCTATACCTGAAGGTTCAACTATCAACTCTTTTGTTTGACTCTTAAAGCCTGACTGCAACCTACCCTTATTTAGTCTAACCAAGGTGCTCTTAGTGTTACACACACACATACACACTATATACTATTTCCCATCTCTGTGTCTTTGTGGGTTGTCCTCCATGCCTGAAATATACATACTCCCTTCTCAATTCTTCCTCTCAGAATTCCTAGTTTCCTTCAATACTCAGCTGAAATGCCAAATTATACATGAGATTTCCATGGTCCATCCATTTTCTAGAACATTTTCCACCAAGTCTGATGTTGTTGCCATTTAGTTGTTTTAGTTGTGTGCCAACTTTTTGTAACCCTATTTGGAGTTTTCTTGCAAAGGTACTGGAGTGGTTGGCCATTTCCTTCTTCAACTCATTTTATAGCTAAGGAAACTGAGACAAACTTGCCCATAGTCACACAGCTAGCAAGTGTCTGAGGTTAGATTTGAACTCAGTCTTTCTGACTCCAGGCCTCATGTTTTATCCACTGTGCCTCCCAGATCCCCATCAAGTTATCTTGGATTTATTCTATAAATATTTTGGGACATACACATGTACATGTTGTCTCCCCCCTATTTAATGCAGGCTTCTTAGGGACAAAAACTGTTTCATTTTTGTCTTAATTCCTGCTGCCTGATGCACATTAGGACTTCATTAATTATTGATTGATTTCTCTTCCAACAAGTACTGAAAATTATATGATTGGGGCCAGCTGGGTGGCTCAGTGGATTAAGAGACAGACAAGAGGACCTGGGTTCAAATTTGGCCTCAGACACTTCCCAGCCATGTGATCCTAGGCAAGTAACTTAACCTCCATTGCCTAGCCCTTACCACTCTTCTGCCTTGGAACCAATATACAGTATTGATTCTAAGATGAAAGGTAAGGGGAAAGAAAGAAAGAAAGAAAGAAAGAAAGAAAGAAAGAAAGAAAGAAAGAAAGAAAGAAAGAAAGAAAGAAAGAAAGAAAGAAAGAAAGAAAGAAAGAAAGAAAGAAAGAAAGAAAGAAAGAAAGAAAGAAAGAAAGAAAGAAAGAAAGAAAGAAAGAAAGAAAGAAAGAAAGAAAGAAAGAAAGAAAGAAAGAAAGAAAGAGAAAGAGAAAATTATAAGATTTGTGTTGTCTCTCTCCCTTCTTCTCTACCCCTTCCTGAAGTTGACAAGCAATTCAGTCTGGTGTATACATATATTATCAAGCAAAACAGATTTCCATATTACTCATTTTTTGTAAGTGAATAATCTTATAAAGCCAAAGCCTCAAATCATATACTCAAATAAATAAGCGATAAATCATATGTTTTTCATCTCCATTAATCTCAAACAGTTCTTTCTCTAGATGCGGATAGCATTCTTTTTCATAAGTCCTGCAAAATTGTCCTGGATCATTGTATTGCTGCTAGTTCTAACAAGCATTGAATTTGACTGTGGGTATCCATCATCCTGTATACTTTGTGAAGATGGGATTAACTCTTCCCTGCCCATTTTTAGATTTAATCACTAGAAGAGTATATACTCCACTTACACTTCAGTGGGGGAGGTCTGTGACCCAGGGGTGCAATAGTGGGTGACAAATCAAAACCCACTGACTGCCCCCTGGGCACTCCTAAGCAAAGTTTTAGCTGTAATTGGTACACATAAAAGTGAAGGAAGACACAGGAAATGACGCAAAAGAAAAATCTTTAAAAAGGAGATACAACATCCTGTTTGGAGGTGCTTTGTTCTTTGGAGTTCTGAGTTTGAGTTGGAGGCTGGTGAAGAATCTGCTTACTGGACCTGAGGCTTTGGACTTGGTGAGACTGTTCTTAAATCTCTCCCTTTGAACTACCACATGGGTAGGGACTCCCCTTAGGAGAAACTTCCCCTCTTGAGAGAAGCTTTGTTATTGAAGCCTTTGCTTTATTCATCCCCAGATCCTTGGCTTGAGGTTGAGGCCCCTCTGGCTGAGGACTAATTAGCACTGGCTGGTTGAACCAGGGGCTGGAGTGAAATACTTAGTGTGTTAGGTTAGATATTTTATCCTACCCTCTCTCTAATTTTCTTACTTTCACTCCTTCCATATTTTATAAATAAATTGCTAAAAATCATTTGGAATTTAAGTAAGTTCCTGATGACCACACTCTGATAAATTCAGTCCAACCATTTATAATTTTACTACTTACATTCTGGCCCTTACATTTGGCTGACCATGTAGGTCATGATGAGTACCCTCAATCTTCCTAAATTTTTGTTACTATTCCCAAGTCAGCTTTTTAATAGCTTATTTTGAGTCTATAATTCACAGCTGCTGACAAGGTAAGTTCAAACATTTTTTTCTTTCTCTTTCTCCTTAAAATAAATAAAAAAAACAGCAGAAAAATTCCTTGCCGGTAGTAAGCTGGCTCTTAAAAAAAAAACAAGCAATGAGGGCTACACCTAGGAAAAACTTTTAAACTCCCTCTTAGGGGGAAAGCAGCCCTGCTCTGCCCCAACAGTATTTCATATTGCAGTCAAAAATCTCTGGGAAAAAATTGCAGTTGTTTTTTATTAGGGAGAGTGGTTGTTAAGCTGAAATTAACAAAGTTTTAGCTTTTTTACTCCTGGAAATCTACCTGCTTTTTTTCCCCCAAGCCCATGTCTTAAGTAAGAAGTAAAACTGGAGAGATTAGTCAGGAAGAGCAACATTAAAGTAAAAACAAATAAATAAATAAATAAACAAAAACTGGTCCTTTTTACCCTAAGAGGCTTTTAGAACCTAAAAAATAAATTATAAAAACTCTTATTGCCCCAGGCCAACTCAGTAAAGCAGCATTTTACCAAAAGAGGAAACAAGTGGTCCTAGCATTTTACCCTTAGCAGGAAGGCAGCTGCCTCCCAATACCCCTCCTTACCCCTCCTATACTTAGCCTCCAGCAAAAGATTTCCTTGCCTGGCCTCCAACCAAAAAGTTAGTTAAATCAAGGTGTGATATCCTTAAAAAGACCATATTGTTGCCTTTAATTTTCATACCCTGACTTTAACCCCCTAGATAGTAGCATCATCTACTGACAAAAACCAGAATTATAAGCAATCTAATAAAAAAAAAAACATTCAAAATGATTTTTAATAGCATTTCCCAAACTGGAACAACATCTTTTTTTGGTATTTAAATTGACTTATAATTCCAGAGAATATATCACAGTGGATGTATGTGGTACTATTCCTGTTTATGATTATGGTAGTAGGATATAGAGCTTTTTATCTCCTCCTTTCTCAGAGAGACTTGACAAATATCCTAGGCATACTAGAGATGCAAATGAGAGATTCATCTCAGCCTCACCCTATACAATACTTTTCCCGTCCAACCCAACTGATTACCCTTTCTACTATTTAACAAATTTCAGAACTATAAGCTTAGCTTGAGTATAACTCTAGTCAACTGGAAAATATGGAAGAAAGTTTAGTGGAGATCAGAGCTTTTATGAAAAGTATTAAAAAAAACTTAAAAAAAACCCAGAGTAGAGAGATTTATCTCTCCATACTTCCTAATTATTAGAATCTCTGTCCCACCCTGCCCTATGGAATTATGCTCTTCCTACTACTTAACTCAACCCTCCCCCAGTCCCTGATGCTTCCCCAACCCTTCCCCCTACTTAACCCATTCCTCACTCTGTTTCTGCTGTTGCTCCAGCCCTTCCCCAACTTATTCCTTCCCCAGTCCCTAATGCCTCCTATTCTTCCTCCTCTATCCCAGTCCCTCCTCACCCTCCCCAATCCACCCTTCCCCCCAATATCTTACCTACTCCTATTCCTCCCTCTCCCCTTGCCCACCCCATTGAAAACCAAAGATGAAGCCTAGAGGCAGGAACACAAAATAAATCATCTAAAACATTATTTCCCTTAAGGGAAGTACCCATCTTCAATAAAAACAGAGATTTAGTGTCTATTAGACACCATTCACCCTTTAACCCCCCCCCCCAAGAATTAAATAGATTCAAAGAAGATATCCCTTCTTTTGAGGAAGAACCAATCATACACATAAAAAAGTTGGAGAACACATTCAAAACTTTTGACCCCAAATGGATGGATGTTGAAAATCTATTAGAAATTTTTCTGACAGAGAGAAAAATAAAATCATCTCTCTTGCTAATCATTTGCCAACTGAAAATCCAAATTTGGAACCCCATTATTGAACCAGATTACACAAAACTATGCCAGGCCAGAGAAGTATTATTGATGGCCAAGAGAGCGCGCTCTGATAGGCCTGATTCATGGTCAAAATTCGAGAGTAATAAACAAGAAATTGATGAAACTCCCTCCCAATTTATGGACACACTTATTGATGTGGGAAACAAATAGATGGATCTTGATTTGTCCAGAGAATGATTTATTAGACAAATATATAGACAATTCATTTTAAATTGTTGTAAAGTGGTCAAAGACTACTTTAAAACTAGATGCCCAAATTGGGACTCTATGGATCTCGAGGAATTGAGGAGGGGGGCAGCAGTCTACATTTTTAAGGGCCATGCATAAAAACATGAGGAAAATGGTGAATCAATGGAGGCTTTAAAGAAAGAAATTAAAATACTAAAAGAAAAACTGGAAAATCAGGGAGAGACCATAGCCCCTTTGTAGGAATTCACAAATAAACCACCAAAATGTTATTTATGTGGAAAACATGGTCACTTCATGTTAAATTGCAGAAACTGTAATCAGATATTCAATAACATGAATTTTAGGAGAAATAACAGATATAACAATACTCAAAATTATAATAAAAACAATAATGGAAATAATACTCCCAATGAAACAAATGATAATACACAACAAAATGCCCAACAACAATATATGTAAAGTGGAGTTTGTCCACGCTATACCCAGAGTGAAAATCCCCATCAGTGTGGGAGATCCTAGAAAAATGCCCAAGCATCTTTATGAAGGTACAATGTGTGTGTGTGTGTGTGTGTGTGTGTGTGTGTGTGTGTGTGTGGATAAGGGCCTTGGAATAAAAATGTGAAACCTTTGATTTTCCAGACATTGATATTTTAATGCCAATTATCCCTATACATTCCCACACACACACACACAGAGTAATGAACCTCATGTAACCCTAAAAGTGGGAAATTTATACTTTGATTGTCTTTTAGACACTAAAGCATCTAGATCAGTCCTAGTGAGCAAACAAGATGCAAACTGTAATTCTATTGGCTCTCTAAATGTAGTAGGTACAGTACTGAATGTAAGTAGTAAAATTATAAATGGTTGGACTGAATTTACAGGCTAGTACAGGCTAGGGCTATCCACGTATCAAGTACACCTCAAAAGGTCCCAAAACTTTCTCCTTGAATGGTATATATGGGACCCCTAACTATAGAACATTCTTTTATTTTAATGCCTGGATCCCCAAAAATATGCTGGGAAGAGATCGATTATGCAAACTTAAAGCCACAATAATTTAAGCTCCAGATGACTCGATGTCATTGGAAATACCTGAGGAACCCTTAAATTTGCTCCCTGTAATTCTCTCAGAGAGCCAAGAGGTGAAAGAACCTCTCAACTTTGAAATACCTATTGATATGCCTGAGTCTCTTTGGGGCCACATCTTCTAATGTAGGCCTATTTAAACCAGCTGTTCCTGATCAGATTAAGAAAGAGGTGGTCTAACTCCCTCCATTCCTCAGTACCCTTTATAAAAAGAGACAATTGAGGGAATCACCCCAGTAATAAATTCATTAATTGAGCAAGGAATAATAATTTCATGCAAATTAGAATATGATATACCTATTTTACTGGTTAAAAAGGCAAAAATAGGCCCAAATGGAAAAGCCCAATATTGATTTGTCCAAGATTTAAGGGCTGTAAATAATCATGTCATAAAAAGACATCCTATAGTTTTAAACCCAAACACAATGATTTCCTCTATTCCCAGTACAGCCACTTACTTTACTGTGGTGGACTTGTGCTCAGCTTTTTTTTTTATTCCTATTCATGAGAATTCCAGAAATATATTTTCCTTTACCTGGAAAGGTTCTCAAAGGACCTGGTGTTATTTGCCACAGGGATACGTGAAAAGCCCTGTTTGCACAAATTTTGAGAGAAGACAAAGATAATATAAAACTTAAAAACATTAAGTTAATTAAATATGTGGATGATTTGTTCTTGGCCTCACCAAATGCCACAGCATGTCAAGAAAATAGTAAATAGGGGGAAGCTGAGTGGCTCAGTGGATTGAGAGTCAGGCCTAGAGATGGGAGGTCCTAGGTTCAAATATGACCTTAGACACTTCACAGATGTGTGACTCTCGGCAAGTCACATTAACCCCTAGCCCTTAATGATTTTCTGCCTTGGAACCAATACACAGTATTGGTTCTAAGACAAAAGGTAAAGGTTTAAAAAAGGGTAAAAAAAAAAAAAAAAGAAAATAGTAAGCAACTTTTAGAATTACATAAAAGAAGCCACAAGATCTCAAAGGAAAAAGTTCAGTGGTGTTTCCCCAAAGTGGAATATTTAATGTTCATTTTAACTGCTGGTGCCCATTATATTTCTCCTAAGTGCATTGAAAATATTCAAAAATTGAGTGTTCCTATCACTAAGACACAGTGAAGAGAAATTTTAGGAGCAACAGGGTTTTGTAGACAATGGATTCCTTGCTATGGAGAAATTATGAATCCCCTTATAGCATTAACAAGAGATTCGGTCCCTGAACTGCTTAAATTAGAGCCATAATGCCTATCAACTCTGTCAGATCTAAAATAGGCTACCCAGTCTGCCCCTGCTTTAGGTATCTCGGATTACAACAAGTAATATACTTTGCATGTACATGAACAGAGAGGGGTAGCTTCAAGTGTTTTGACTCAAACTTTGGGACCTCCTCAGTGCCCGGTTGCTTATTATTCAGCCCAGCTAGACCCAGTATCTTCAGGAGCACCACCATGCCTTAGAGGCATAGCTGCCACAATTTTATTAGTAACAAAACTGTTGATCTAGTATTGGGATGCCCATTAACAATTTTGTACCCACATGAAGTAGAAGCATTATTGCTAAGGCATAGAACAAAGGCATTTTCTAATCAGAGAATTACAAGGTATGAAATAGCCTTGTTTAGCAATGAAAATATCACTTTAAAATGCTATGCAACTCTTAACCCTGCCACCTTGCTTCCAGATTTACCAATTTAAGAAGAACTGTTACATAGTTGTGAAACACTAGTGTCCATGACTAAAAAGCCTCTAGATCAGTGGTTCTCAACCTCTCAATTTGTAGCAATGAGAATACATAATGCATATCAGGTATCTACATTCCAAATCATAACTGAAGCAAAATTACAGTTTTGAAGTAGCTACCAAAATAATTTTTTGGTTTGGGGTCACTGCAACATGAGGAACTGTATTGAGGGGTCATGGCATTAGAAAGTTGAGAACCACTGCTCTAGATGATCTCTTGGACACTCCCTTAGATAACTCAGATCTAGTTTTATTTACTGATGGTTCTTTTTTCATGAGGAAGGCATACACTGGAGTTGCTGTAGTCACAGAATTTGCCACTGTGTGATGAGCTTCATTGCCCTCAAATATAAGTGCTCAAGGTGCAGAACTTATAGTCCTAAAACATCACTGTATAATTGCCAAAGGTAAAAAGGCAACAATTTTTACAGATTCTAGATATGCATTTGGAATTTGTCATTCAGTGGATATATTATGGCTTCAGAGAGGATTTTTAACCTCAGCTGGAAAATCCATAGCTAATGCAGAAATGATAAATGAAGTTTTTTCTGCTCTCCAGCTGCCTGAAGCCCTAGCTGTGGTTCATTGCTCTGCCCAAACAGGTGGCACTGACCCTGTCTTTAGGGGAAATGACTGGGCAGATACCACTACAAAGCTAGTGGCCATAGAAGGGCCTGAATTAATCTTAACATTAACAACCACTGATGACTTAAATTTATCACTTTCTTATAATGAAAAGGAAGTGGAGAAATGGAAGCAAAAATTTAAAACAAAGCCGATTAATGGAGTATGAGTGTCATCTGAAGGAAAACCTCTGCTCCCTAGAAGTTTTTATCAACAAATTTGCCAATCCATGCATAAAAATGGTCACTTTGGCATCCAGGGTATCATGGATTCTGGTAAAAGAGTATGGATAGCCCCTGGTATAACTACTATAGGTTCCAAAGTGTGTACAGCCTGCTCTACTTGCCAAGCATTTAACCAACATGCCTTTTGTGGCAAAGCTTTTGGTGGGCATCCTCTGGTTTACACACCTTTTGAGCACCTTCAAATTGATTTCATAACAGTACTAAAGGCTGGACATTATAAATTTCATCTATTCATAGTGGATCAACTAACCAGATGACCAGAAGCATTTCCTACTGCCTGAGCCACAGTGGCTTTTGTTGCCAAGGTACTTTTAAAAGAGATTATTCCTCACTTTGGCCTGCCTGCATGTATTGATTCAAATAGGGGAAGTCATTTTACTGATTCAGTTTTATCTCATATATATTCTTGTTTGGGGATAACCCCGAAATTCCATGTACCATATCATCCCCAGAGTTCAGGCCAAGGTGAAAGGATGAACAGAAAACTTAAAACTATGATGGGCAAATTATGCACTTAGACACATTTAAAATGGCCTGAAATTCTTCCTTTGGTCTTATTTTCTCTTAGAAGCAGGCCCAGGGGAGATCTACACATCTCACCATTTGAGATGCTTTTTGGACATCCACCTATACAGGCTAAGCTCTTTTCCCCTGTATATACATCACTATTAGAGGGAGATACTTCTATTGCTTCCTATATACAGGAATTACAGCACAAACTTCTCTAACTCCATGAATCCAGAGCTGCAGTACAACCAGGACCAATAGACTTTTCACTTCATGACCTGAACCCAGGAGACATGGTGTATATAAAGAAATTCCAGCTCACTGGAGCAACTCAGTCTTCCTGGGAAGGGCTGTCTCAAATATTGTTAATCACTCCAACAGCTATTAAATTGGAGAAAAGGACTCTTGGATTCATTGCTCACAGGTAAAGAAAGCATCTTACGTTGAAACTGATTGACTGTATCCTGTCACATGCATTGGAGATAAAAGTCCATAGACAAGTGAACATTGTTTTTGGGAACACTTTGCATTCCTGAATTTTTATTTTATTATTGCTTTTCTTTTTAATAGAATATTTGATTTTTTCCTTTTCTTATTTCTTATACTTAAAATATGTATAATCAATATTAATCTTTTTAGTTTTGCAGTAATACAAGTTAAAATATATATTTGCTCTAATATTAATGCATACCCAAAAGCTTTAGGCTATGGAAACCTGCCATTTATTGATAAATGTTATGGGACTGTGATTAATGATTATGTTTGATTCTAGGAGAAGGGAACAAAAGAGCCATTATACAGTGCCAAGAAGCACAAGGTCAAGGAGACTAACCAATCTCAAAGGGGTTGATGAGTATCTGCACAGTGCCTAGGAGCACAAGGTCAAAAAGGACCAAACCAATTCAGGTAGGATTGATGAACTTCTACACCAATACAAAGGACTTGATCCTAGTGTGAGACTCGAGGTTTCAGCACTTGATATATGTTAAGACACAGGACTCCTTGTACTACACTCCATGTGAAATACTCTCAGACAAGTACTGAAGTTTGCCTATCATCCTGGCTCTCCCTATGCCTGAGAATTAAAGTTAAATCAGACCATGGAATGAAACTTCCCTTTCACACAAAAATCTATTCCTTTTTTCTCTTTTATAGTATGGCAACTTCCTGTAGTCCTGGCTGATAATGGGTAAGTGCAATATTACTGCATTTTTGTTCTATAGATTTGTGGGACATAAATTTACCTTGGACCCTAATAAAATGGCCTGCTATGAATTTATTCTTGTTTCACTCAGAAATTTTATATACAGACTTTTGATATTTTGATTCTGATTTTGAATGTTTTATTCCTCCCAAAGTTTAATTTTTCTTCTATTTATTTTTCTTTTTATGTTTTTGGTTTTTCTTTTGATAATTGACTCATATATCCCACAACACAACCATGTATCCTGAGTTGATCCGGGTGTTGGTGAACACCCTCTTCAGGAGGAATTGTATTGTATTTTCATAAAAATCCAAGATTTAAAATTTTGTTTAAGAAAAATTTCAGAGAAAGAAGCTTGCTAACTCCTTGAATCCAGAGAATGAACTGTTTGGAGAAAGATGCTTGCAGAAACCTACACTGCATCAAGAAGATCCAGAATGAACTTTTGGGTGCAATTGATTGAACTGAAGGGGGTTGAATATTTATTTTGAATGTACACTCTTATGCCAAAGAGGAATGCCCCCTAATTGGCTTTTTGTCAATGTGCCTAATAAACATTGATTTTGCTTTCTTTCTATTTTCCTCTTATCTCTAACTATTGTAGTTTCCTTTTATGAGGTGCAATATTGTATGCACCTGTAGTTAGAAAATTTTTAGAGGTTGTAGTAAGGAATTTTAGCAGGGGCAAGCTGAAAACAGAAAATCCTCCAAACCAGGAAGTCTTATAAGGAAGAAACAGGAAGTCCTGGAGAGCAGAGAACTCCAGAATGTTGGGGAGAGAAAGGCTTTTGCTTTTTCCCTAATAATCAGGAGAGCCAAGAGGGTTTTGTCTGGTGATTCTGGGATGGACCCAGAGAGCCCGTGATACCTTCTCCTGTGGGCTTTCTTGATATTCTGCCTATCCCTGCTGCTGTTGAGGAGTGTATGTTCAACAGAGCTGTTGCTGGTGAATGCCTATAGGACTACTGCTTGACCCCAAAAGGACTCCATTTGTGTGAGATTCTTTGGCGCTTGTCTAGGTCCTACCAAACCCTCCCCAATCTTAATGAATAATTTAAGGAGTTAGTTTAGCATAATTATAGGAAGCTATAAGGGTTTTAATCTCTGTTTTGGGTTAAGAGTTAGTTATTCCCCGATTCCCTTTCTCTTCTCCCTTTAGCTAAAAAAACCTGATATATATATAAAACTCTTATTTAACCCACCTATTTCAAGGTACAAGATGATTATGTCAAATGTGAGTAGAGGAGGTCTGTGACCCACGTGTGCAATAGTAGGTGATGAATCAGAACTCCCTGCCTGCCCCCTGGGCACTCCTAAGCAAAGCTTTAGTTGTAATTGGTACACATAAAAGTGGAGGAAGGCACAGGATTGTGATGGACAACTGAAAGAGGAAGTTGCACAGATGGCAGCTTACTGTGAACATCGTCTTCAACTTGGTAGCAAACCTATTCATCACTTTGAAGCATTTGTGGCAAAGTTCATGGCAATTTACAAGAAGTTTATGGAAGAAGGTCTAGAAGCCATGATGTTCTAAAGTCTTTCAATTGGTATCATTTTTTAATATATCTTAACATTGATATTTCTCCTATACAATTGGTTTTAAACCCTACAGGTCAAATCAATTCATATTAATCACTATGTTGTTTTTAAATTAGTACCTTTGTAAAGTATTTGTCATCATTTAGGATTAAAACAATTGTTTCTAGGTCATGTAGCCTAATACTAAAGTATAACTATGGCTATACTTTCCAGTATAAGCCAGGATGATACTTTCTACTTTTAATAAATTGTTACACACACAAAAAAATTATTTGGAATTTAATTAAATTCCTGGCAACCACACTCTGATAAATTTAGTCCAACCATTTATAATTTTACCCCTTATATTCTGGCCCTTACAACATGCCATGGCCTAAGACCTCACCTTGCAATATAAGAGAGGCTCAGTGCCAGGATGGGTCTCAAAGTTGTGGGATAGGACTAGAGGAACCTCAGAACAATGGCATCCTGGTGCTTAATCATCATGAAACAGGATAGGAAGAGGCTTTTTGGTATAATCAAACCCTAAGTTCTTACTATCTTTTCTTCCAAGGGAGGCTTCCCCAAAGAGAGAAGAGGACATGGATACTTTTGGCAAAGTATGATTACCATGGGAGAGGTATTCTATCCCTTACCTTAGCATACCAGTACTATTAAGATTTCTCTTGTGACCTCTGCTACACACAAACAGAGAGAGGAGAGAGACAGAGAGACAGAGACAGAGAGAGAGACAGAGACAGAGACAGAGAGAGAGACAGAGAGAGAGACAGAGACACAGAGAGAGACAGAGACAGAGACAGAGATTCAGACAGAGAGACACAGAGAGAGAGAGAGAGAGAGAGAGAGAGAGAGAGAGAGAGAGAGAGAGAGAGAATGAGAACAGAATCACATAGGCAGTAACGCCCTGGAAAGTTCTTTCTTCCACTATCTTATCATCTCTCTTTTTACCAATTCAGCTTTGAGATTTCCTTTGTGGAGGACCTTTAATCTCCATTAATATGAAGAAGGAAATATGGGTGATCTGGGTCTCACCTAATTGTGGATATAGTGGGATGGGAGAAGAAGGCAAGTGTAGTGAAGTATATTTTCCATAATCAACAATGCCTGAAATCTTTGGATGCCTGAAATGACCATGCACAACCCTAGATAGCAAGAAAAATTCATTAAGAGAAGAAAATAACATAAGTTCTACAAGGGAGAACTCCTTTGGCCTCTCAGTTTTGATCTAGTGGTCCACAGTCTTTGCCTTCTTCTGCACCCTTTCCTCTCACCCTCCTATTAAAGATGACTTTCTTACCTCAGGTACAAAAATTGTAAGTTTCAATTGCTCAGGGAAACTCAGGAGAAGGTGTTCACCCTTTTGGTAGCATGGAAGGGAATGTGAGTGGTGTTTCACTTCTGTCCTGGGAAATAGAGAGAAGGTAAATGGAATTTACTTACCTTTTTTCAACTAAAAGCAAAGGATGGGGACCCTCTGAGGAAAGGATTTCCAAAAAGTCTCCTATCTGTGTAAGCAGTTCTTTTGTATGCCACCTGAGTGGGGAGTATGGGTTATTGTTTGTTTTTTTTGTTTGGTTTTCAGTTTCAAATTCTCTCCCTCCTCCCACTCCTTTCCTTACATATTGAAAAGACAAGAAATATAATACCCATTGTACATACGAAGTCATACAAAATATAGTGGAAGCAATAAAAATAAAGAATGAAAAAAAAATTTTGGCCTGCACATCACCAATTCTTTCTCTGGAAGTATATAACATTTTATATCATGAATCCTTTGGAATTGGAAATCAGATCATTTTATTGATCAGAGTCCCTAAGTCTTTCATAGCTGATCATCATTACAATATTGCTGTTACTGTGTACAATATTCTCCGACTTTTCTCTTTGTATCAGTTCATATAAATCATCTCAGGTTTTTTTTTTTGAAACCATCACTTTTGTCATTTCTTACCACAGAATAGAATTACATCACAATCATATTCCATAACTTGGTCAGCCATTCCCTAATTGATGAGTATTCCCCCTTTCCCCCATTCTTTGCTGTTACATTATTTCCAATTATTAGCTACTATAAATATTTATGCACATATGGATACTTTTCCATTTTCTTTGACCTCTTTAGGATACAGACTTATTAGCAGTATTGCTGGATCAAGGGGATATGCAGAGTTGTAAATCCTTTGAGCATAGTTCCAAATTATTTTCCAGAATGATTGGATCGGATTTCAACTACACCAACAATGTATTTATGTCCCAATTTTTCCACATCCCCTCTAGCAGTTGTCATTTCCCTTTTCTGTCATCTTAGCAAATCTGATAGATATTGAGGTGGTGTCTCAGAGTTGTTTTAATGTGCATCTTTTTTTTGAAGATGCTCTCAAACTTTTTATTTTATTTTTTAAAAAAGACAACAATAATTTATATCACTAAACAAAGCAGAAAGCTTAATGAACTTCTTCCCAAAACCCCAATGCTGAGCGCAGATGTTGGTCAAGAAAGCTGGCCCACAACTCCACATGGCTCTCTTTGCCTGGGCCCATGCAATGATGCTGCTGCCCCCACGCCTCTGTCTGAGGAATGAATCCTGGTCTTCTTCAGAAAGAGAGTGAGAGGGACCAGGGAGCCCTTCCCTCCCCTCCCCTTCCTTCCCCTTCCCTCTCCTCCCCTCTCCTCCCCTTCCCTCCCCTTCCCTCCCCTTCCCTTCCCTTCTTATCTAATCTTCACCTAAGCCTGGGAGCAACTCTGCTGTTTCCATTAGGTGAAGGTCCATCGGGGCCCTCAGAAGCCCCAGCTAGCAGCTAGCCTGCCCTAGGAATGTCGCAGCAACACTGCTCAATGTGCATTTTTCTAATAATTACTAACTGAGGAAATTTCTTATATGAGTATAGATAATTGATTTCTTCTTCTAAAAACTACCTGTTCATATGATTGGACTATCAGTTGAAGAATGGCCCTGATTTTTAGAAATTTAGCTTGGTTCCCCAGCAGCTGAGAATATGGAGATATTTAACAACAGAACCAAAAGCACTTTTTTGTTAGAGTGAAGAACTAGTAAACAAATTGTTGTGGAATCACTGAACAAATTGTAATACAAGAATGTAATGGAATATTAACTATGAAGGATTCAGATTGGGACAAAATAAATGAGCAGATCTTGGAGAACAATTTAAATGATGACAACCATAACATAAAGAAAAGCACCAAACAATCATGCCTTCAGAAGGATGATAAAGAATATACCTTTTCCCCATCATCTTTTTCCAAGAGGCAGGGCACATCCACTAATTCTTTCATGATTTCCATTGAGATTTTAGATCTATAAAATAATCCTTTGGGGAGAAAGGAACAAGAATTTGTTAAACATATGTTATGGGTGTCAGGCACTGTGCTAAGCACTCTATATCCTTTTCATTTAATTCTCACAACAACCTTATAAGATGGTTACTATTTTTATCATTCCAATTTTAAAGATGAGAAAAATGAGGTAGATGGAAATGAAATGACTTGACTAAAGGGTCACATGGTTAGTTGTGAATCTTAAAAACTCAGACTCTACTTTAGAAGATTTTATTTAGCTATTCCCTTATTGTAACAATGGAGATATGTGGTCTAACAAGAATCAGGAATGTATTGGGAACTTTTAAAATTAGTCCACCCTAATTAGACATACTTTAGGGGAAGATAAAGTTGTAAACTCCTGATTGAACAATGAAGGTACTTAACGCATACCTTCTAGTGAAGCTAGAACCTTAAGCTAGGTCTATTTTTAGATCTAATACAAAAAGGTGTTAAGTACCTGTAAAGGTTAAATTAATCACAAAAAGGTCAAGTAACTCACAAAAGGCAAAGCTTAACAAAGAAGTGTGAAGTACTCAGAAGATATAATCTAACCAGAGAAGGTGAGAACTAAAGAGTGGTGAGAACTAAGAATGGGCAGTCCTGGAAAAAAAGCATCTACTGTGATTGGTAGATGTAAAAATTTAGGGGAGGTAACATAAGAGAAAATTTCTTTAAAAGGAAGGGGTAAAAAGTCAGTTGAGGGATTTCAGTTCAGAGTGGAATTGGATTCTGAACTCAGTTCAGGAGATTGAGTTCAGTGGAGGACTGGAACCCAGCTTGGAGACGGTCTCATGGTGAGTGATAAGACTGACTCCCTTACCCTTAGGCTCAGGAAGGTCACTTTGGCCAAGGCCTTTAACTACTGCCTGGCTCAGCCTGAGCCAGAGCAGTTTAAATTAATTCTCTCTCTCTCTCTCTCTCTCTCTCTCTCTCTCTCTCTCTCTCTCTCTCTCTCTCTCTCTCTCTCTCTCTTTCCTTAATTCCTTCTCTCTATATTAATTAAAATCTCCATAATTCCCAGATGACTTAGGTATTTTATTATTTGGGAATTTTCCTTGGAGACCAATCATTTAGATTTAAGTCAAAACACTAAAATTATCTTTACATAGTAAATGTCTGAGACCAGATTTGAACTCTGGTCTTTTTGACTCCAGGATCAATACTTAATCTATTGTTCCAACTTGGTCATTTGATTGGTATGACACTGAATAAGGAAATTAATTTTAATAGTATCTTTTTTAATAGTAGTTTATCTTACCCATCTTTTTCTGTAGGCAGCAGCTAGGTGGCTCAGTTGATAGAGCACTGGACCTGGAGTCAGGAAGACTTGAGTTCAAATCTGTTCTCACACACTTATTTACTAGCTGTATGATACTGGACAAGTCACATAACCTTCGTTTGTCTTAATTCACTGGAGAAGAACATAGGAAACCACTCCTGTATCTTTGTTGTGAAAACCCCATGGTGAGTATGGTCCAATGGGTTATGAAGAGTTGGACAGGACTGAATAACAACAACAATAATATTTGTGTAAAGAGTATTCTGTAGTTATGTGTTTTTTACCTTTTTAAAGTTATCTTGAATATAATTTCTCTTTGTAATCTTTCTGGTTGGATGATTTATGTGGGAACTTATTTTATATTCTGCAACTTCATTGAATTTACTGTTTCCATTAATTTTTTGGTTTGACTCTTTAGGGTGTTCTGAGAAAATCATCATATTATTTAAAAAAGCCTAATTTTGTTTATCTTTTACCTATGCTTATTCTCTCAATTTCTCTTTCTTGTCTTATTGCTCCCCATAGCAATTCTAGCACTATGTTTAATAGTAGGGGTGGTAATTATGGTCCTTGCTTTATCCATGATCTTATTGGAAATATTTCTAATTTTTCTCCATTTATGTAATGTTTGCTCACTCTTTCTTTTAAATAGATATTAATTATTATGTCAAAGAAAGATCTCTTTATTCTTATGGCTCCAAGAATTTTTAATGGAAATGTGATTTTGCCAAAAAGTCCTTTTCAGCATCTACTGATATAATCATGTGGATCTTATTTATATTATTAACACAATATCTTTTATGATGTCATTTATGTTCAATTGATTCTGCTTTCCTGGTATAAATCTAACTGCAGTTAGATATTTTACCCTAGGGATTGCTTTTAGGTGTTTTCCACAAATTTTTGTACCCAAGACTAGTCATATTTTTTCTAGGTCAAAATAAGGACATTTTGGCCACTTTATTTAAACAACTTGAAAATTACTTAAAAAAAAAATAGCTTTGCTACTTCCAATCAGTTCTCCAAGTTATCCACCAGACAGCCTCAATGATCACTTTTCTGACTAGGGAACTGTGTTGCACAAAATTCTGACTCCTTATTGCCTCTATTTTGTATGGTCTTTTTTTTACACAATATCTCCTTGATTAGGCTACCAACTTTTTCAGAATTGAGTTTATTATCATTCCCTAATTGACAAAAGGTCAAAGTCAATTATAAAATGAAATCAAAGCCATCAATAATCATATGAAAAAAATGTTCTAAATCACTCTTGATTAGAGAAATGTAAATTAAAACAACACTGAGGTACCACACTGATCACACCTATCAGATTGGTCAATATGGCAGTAAAGGAAAGTGGTAAATGCTGGAGGGGATGTGGCAAAATAGGGACATTAATGCATTGTTGGTGGAGTTGTGAACTGATCTAACCATTTTGGAGGGCAATTTGGAACTATGCCAGAAGTGATATAAAACTTTGATCCTATAATGCCACTACTGGGTTTGTATCCTGCAAAAGAAAATTTCCCCTACTCTCTTTTTGCTACATATAATTGGCATGAGTTTCCAGGCATGAGCTCAGAACTGAAAACTATGCCAAGGGAAATCATTGGATAAATTTAGTCATGAAGGTAGGACAATAGCCAGAAAAATGGAGCCAGGCAGCCAAAAATATCTTGAGACAGCAGAGAGATTTCCCAGGCACTGCCCCCTGGGCAGCCCAGACAAATTAGAAAACTATGGTTGGTTCCTGAGATGTCATGTGTAAGAGTAGTGAGAGGAGAATTGCTTTGATAAATGGAGGCAGGTGTGAAGCACTTGGAGTATGGAGTGGGGGAGTGGGGTGTGCTTCCGAGTTCCTTGGTGACTGCTCTTCTGAATGTTGATATGAGCAGGGGGCCTGAAATGGTGGTCATAGATTTAGCAAGCTAATTGTATCAGTAAGTTAAATATATATCTTTCTCCTATTTTTCTATCTTTTCTCCTGCTACTTTTGATTTAATAAAATTACTAATTCCAAGGACCAATCTCTTAAATTTAAATCTTACAATCCTAAAGAGATAATCAAAAAAGGGGAGAGGATTTGTGTGAAGTGGAAATTGAGGGGACCTTGAAAATTTCAAGGTTTACTCTCTTTAGCCACTATTCAAGAGACCAGGAAACCATTTCAAATGAAATGAAATGAGAGAGAGAGAGAGAGAGAGAGAGAGACAGAGAGACAGAGAGAGAGAGACAGAGAGAGAGAGAGAGAGAGAGAGAGAGAGACAGAGAGAGAGAGAGAGAGAGAGAGAGAGAGAGAGAGAGAGAGAGAGAGACAGAGAGAGAGAGACAGAGAGAGAGAGAGAGAGAGAGAGACAGAGACAGAGACAGAGACAGAGACAGAGACAGAGAGAGAGAGAGAGACACAGAGAGAGAGAGAGAGACAGAGAGACAGAGACACAGAGACACAGAGAGACAGAGAGAGAGACAGAGACAGAGACAGAGAGAGAGAGAGACAGAGAGAGAGAGAGACAGAGAGAGAGAGGAAGAGAGCATAGCCCCCAAATAAAAAGCTCCAAAAGCAAAAAAAAACCAAAAAGCCCCCAAAGCCCTAGCTTACAGAAACATCCCTCATTTATAGGAAAATATAACCCTCAGGCTAAATGACATCATCCTGACACTTTCACCCCGGGCATGTTCCAGCCTTCCTGAAGGAGGTATCCTTCATTAATAATTCATTAATATTTGAGAATAATATAGTGATTTCCCACTCCACACAGACCTACCCTAAAAAAACTACCAGATTTTATTGGTTTGGGAGGATGCTCCCTTCCTCTAGGGCAGCAGAAGAGTGCATTCAATTCCACTTGGGGACCCAGTGAACCTGACCTGTTTCCAACATTCTCCATGTTGCATGACTCCTCAAATAAAGCTTCCCCCCTCCCCACCCGGGTTTTATGTTCCATGTTTCTTTGGGTTGGACTTTTGGTATTCTGAACCTTTTTAAGTCTGTAGTATCTGTTGGTAGTACCAGAATATGAACCCAGTGCTTCAGAGTCTAAGTTCAATGCCCATATCATCCATATCATCCCATAATGTCCTTTGTTCTTAATGAACCCATGTTGGTTTCCAGTGATTTCTGTTCTATCTAATTTTTTCCCTGTAAGGTCTAACTAGCTCATGCTTGAGTATAGACTCCAAAACTGGAATGATACTGACTAGTATGGCTTCTGTATACCCTGGGCATGTTCCAGCCTTCCTGAAGGAGGTATCCTCCAAATTAACCTTTTTTAGACCAATACAAGTTCATGAAGCATTCAATATTTTTGCCTATGTAGCTCAGTGGATACACTACAATCCTAGCTCAGGTACTTAGCTGTGTGAAAATGAAGATGAGAGAACCTTTTTAACAGGGTTGTTTTAAGGATCAAATGAGAACTTAAGTGAATTTCTTTGCAAATCTTCAAGTAGTCTATAAATGCTATTATTGATTTCAGAGTTTTTGAGGATGGAGATTATGCAAGAATTGTTAGTACATGAGATAAGCTGAAAGCCTCCTGATAAGTCATGACTTCAGTTCAGAAGAATTGTGACAAATAAATAATATCTAAGCATATTGTCAAGACTCTCAACTAGGAGAGCTCTGTCAAGAAGCCTTGCTATTATTCAAGGAACAAGAAATGAGCAAATTTAGGGAAAGCTAACTCATATCAAATTGCTGGGACTGGGAGGCTTAGTTGTTTACAGAATAGAGAGTGGAGAGGACCTTGCAAAAATACTTTACTGCAACCATTTATTGCTCAAAAGGAACAGTAACAGTTTCTTGATGAACCCACCTCATTGGACTCTAAGCATAGATTACTCAGCTAGAGAAAGACTGTCTTAATCAGATGCTGACTTTCTGGGATATTTCCAGTGAAGAATACATCATGTACTACCATGCAATTAATTACCTTATCTCAAAAAGGCACCATAGACCAAAACTGAAGTTTCTTTTTGGCTTAGAAATTCAGCTAGAGGACTAACAGCTATGCAATGGTCCAGGATAATTCTGAGGGACTTATGAGAAAGAATGCTCTCCACCTCCAGAGAAAGAATTGTGGGAGCAGAAATTTAAAAAATTATTTATCCTTTGTTTATTTGGGAATATGATTTGGGGTTTTGGTTTTATGGGACTGTTTAATTTCAAAAATACATAATATCAAATTATATTAAAAAATAAATTCAGCTATAGGATAAATAGTCAGGGCATAGAGGTACTTATGGCCAACCTGGCCTTCCCACAAATCATGGTAAAGTTTATGATCCTGAGTATTCAGATCAGGGTCTGCAAAATTTCTGGCCCTGGAGAGGAATATAGAATCTACATTGCAAATGCTTTTATGGAGAGAAGAGACTCAAGCAGAGACGATCTTAGAGTTTGCAAGTTGGTGACATGTTTGAATTTGAACTCTTTCCCACCCCCCAACTAGTCACATTTATTAAATACTTAAATGCAAGGAATTATGTGAAAGACACCTAGACAAAAATGAAACAATTTCCATCTTCAAGAATTTAATGTTCTAGAGCAGGGGTCCCCAAACTACGGCCCCCGGCCCCCTGAGGCCATTTATCCGGCCCCCACTGCACTTCTGTAAGGGGCACCTCTTTCATTGGTAGTCAGTGAAAGGAGTACAGTATGTGGCGTCACTCATGTACAGTACTACTTCCGGTGACGTAATCCTTTGTGTGGTGCCTTGTTCTGAGAGTAACTGAATGAGAACAAGGCGTCTTGCAAAGGCTTATGTGGCTGCACAATGGAAGACGTCAGCATGGTGAGCGGAGATCTGGGGGAGGGGATTCCATGCTGTGTGTACTGCTGCCCGGTATAGTGGTGGCAGTGCTGGGCCTGTGCAAGGTGTGACAGGCCCATCCCAGCCAGCACTGCAGCCTCCGCTACCCCAGACAGAGGTATATGGTTTTTTTAATAGTCCGGCCCTCCAATGGTCTGAGAAACAGTGAACTGGCCCCCTGTGTAAAAAGTTTGGGGAGAGAGACAGACAACAAGCTCCCATGAAAATAGAAACAAAAATATATAGAAAGGTTAATGGGGGTCTAGTGAGGCACAAGTAGATCTGGGAGAATCAAAAATGGTCTTCTGTAGGAGTTAGCAGTGGACATTTTTGAAGGCAGTTGTATAAATTTGATATATTTATATTATTTTATATACCTATGTAATGAAATAAAAATATAAAATTACATATACAAATATATTCTGTCTTAGAATCAATACTGTGTATTGGTTCCACGGTAAAGAGAGGTAAGGGCTAGGCAGTGGGGATTAAGTGACTTGCTCAGGGTCACACAGCTAAGAAATGTCATATTTGAACCCAGGACCTCCCATCTCGAGGCCTGGATCTCAATCCACCTATCTGCCCCTGGCAAATATATTTTTGAAAGGTTCTGTCATAAAGGCAGTCATACTCTAGTGTCTGACCACACAGGAAGATGCTGAGGAAGGGGTGAGTAGGAATATCCATCTTTGGATACTGGCTTTCCTTCATTTTCATGTACGGGGACTCCTGAGACCTGAAGAAAATGGTGGTGAGACTATCCTGGTCATCTATCCCCACTCATTCCCTTTATTCTCCTTTAAAAATGTTTTAGCAGGTAAAATCTGTCTTCCTACGCTCCCATTCAACCCTTTTAACCCAATTGAGAACACAAGAAAGGCACGTCCTTTACAAACATGAACAAACAGAAAAAATGCCCACGTTGGCCGCGTCCAAAAAATAGGCTTCATCTTGTGTTCTGATTTTATTATCTCTACATCATGAAATCGATAATGTTTCATCATTAATCCCTGGGATGGTGGTTTGTCCTTGATAAGCGGTGCTGATAAGCAATTGGCACAATATTCTATTTATTTGTTCATAGGCACCCAATTTAGGGGCAATCCCTCCCATTCCCATTCTTGACCATCTCAAAGAGCTTTAAATATGTTTAGGCATCTTTGGAATTTGTTTTGCTTATGACTGTTCTTTTCCTTCAAATCTCCTTCTCCTTTCTTCCGTTTCTCTTCGATTTGAAGTGGAATGACGTGTATTTCTGTACCCAGATGGGTGTATTTTTCCTTCTTTTGATCACTTGAGATGAGAGTGGGGTTTAAGTGTTAGCCATCCCCCCACTTCTTGTTTTTATAGAAGCCTATTTGTACACACTCATTATGTGTGATCACACACAACCGCCTTTCCCCCTCTCCCTATGGCATTCCTCTTCCTTTCTCTTTCTCTTCCTAAGGTCATCACGACACAACAGAATGACTTCTAGACTTGGTCTAATTGGATTTCCTCTATTCCCTGATGATAGGAGACAAGCATGATCTCCCCATACTGCCTCATTGATTCGATCATTTTAATTGGGCCCTGATTCAAGGACCTGTTATAGATTTATTTTTCCTTTACTTAGAATTTTTACACATGAGACTTTGATAGTCTATATTTCTGGATTGTTTCTGCTTCCATGCAGACGCGTCTCATGATGTAGGTGAGGTGGAATGGGCCTCTTGGCCCTCCTACGCACGTGCTTTCTTACGTGTATATTCTTAAATTCTCAACCTTTAATAAACCTCTAGAAAATATAATACTTCTAGAGTAAAACTAATTTCTACCTTGCCTCAGTTTCCCCTAAATTTTAATCTTAACAATACTGAACGAGAAGCAGTTTATTCTTGTTGAGACCTTTATCGTTATTCACTCACATTTACTTTTGAAAGCTTTTTTTCACTCTGAACTTCAAATTTTATTTGCAGTTCTTGTCTTTTCATTAGTTCTTTATCATTTCCCTACATGGTATTTTATTCCGTTTTGCTGGGTAAGTTGCAATTAGATATCAAATCATCTTCATATGCTGAGTTCCACGTGCCATTAAAGTTATGGCTGCTCACTTGTGCATGATCCCAACTGTGGCACTTTGGTCTTGAATTCTTCCTTTAGGGTCCCATAGGAAGACAGTCATTTCTAGGAAAAGGCAGTGCCCAAGAGGAAGAGCAGGGAGGAAAAGAAGGGGCACGTCTGTGTTGTTGAAGACTTTGCTGGCATCCTTTCGGATGTGCACGTAGAGAGGTTGATGAATTGAAGGTGGCTCAGAACTCTATCCCTGATGATAGACCAAAAGATTCTCTTGAAGAAGATGCAAAAATGGGCAAATGTTAGTGACAAATGTGTGAATCTCCAAGGAGTCTATTTCTGGGCGTCAAGCAGGGCAAAGAGGATTGGTTTGGGAGAATTCTCAGAGTGGTTCCAGCTTTTGCTGTTACTAAGCCGCCATCTTGGCTTCAACCTTGGGGCAAAGGGATTGGATGTGGTTCTTCTCTGGGCTGTTCTCTGTCACATTACACAGCCCATTTTGTACTGCTTGCAACAGTACTAGATTCTGGTCCCTAAACTCCTGATGCTACTTCAATGATGAAGTCTGCTGGTAGGTGAATCTAGTAGGGCCAATCCCTTCTGGTAAGGAATCAATTCAATGACCGTATGACCTTGGATGACCTTGAAGATGCATCGACCCTGGCTCAGGAGGTAGCTAGCTTGTCAAGCATCTCAAATAGCCTGGCACTGGGCTGGTGGACAATGCTGATGACGGCATGGCCACCCTTAGCAAGGACTTCATTAATGATACAACGGATGCAGGAGGGGTTGTTTGACAAGCTCCAAAGCTATTATACTCAGTTGTTTCTTCTCCTCAGGAGAGCATAGCTGTCCTCATATGAGAGTGGGGCATCAGCCCCAGAGCTGTTCTTTCTAGTTGCTTGAATTATTTTTTGACTTGGAAGTTCTGGATCTTGGCTATGATGCATGTCCCTGGAAGTTTTCATTTAGAAGTTTCTTCCAGGAAAAGATGGATGAATTTTCTACCTCTATTTTGTCCTCTGGATATGAGATCTCGAGAAATTTTTCCTTTAAGATTTCTTGAAAAGGACACACGATGAATCGCGTGTCAGCTATGGGAGGGGTGGTGGGAGGGGGGGGGAGGAAAAGAAAATGATCTTTGTTTCCAAGGAATAATGTTTGGAAATGACCAAATAAAATAATGTTTAAAAGAAAAAAAAAACACCTTAGAATTGAAATACGTGTGGGTTTCAAGGTAGAAGAATGGCAAGGGCTGGTCAATTGGCTTAAGTAACTTGTCTGGGATTACATAGCTAAGGAGTATCTCAGGACATATTTGAACCCAGGACCTCCTGTCTCCAGCCTTAGATCTCTATCCACTGAGCCCAAAATTGACCCTAAGATGCCGTTTTAAGGTAATAAATATATAATTCTTATTGTGTGTTAAGAATAAAGGTTGAAAACTTTGGTCTAAGTACCAAAGTAAAACACTGGTTGAGAACAATTAATTACAAATACCTCCTATCTTCTTTTGGAAATAAACATTGTGTATAGGTCTAAAATTTTTTTTTTCTTGAAATAGGATGTCTAGGCTCTTTTAACTGAATGGTTTTTAACTTTTCCCTCCATCTGTTTTCCATCTTAGTTGTTTTTGCAATGAGATACCTTACATTTTCTATTTTTTAATCTTTTGACTAATATTTCTTGTTGCCTCATGGAGTCATTGATTTCTATTTGGTTCATTACTCTCATTTCTTTTCCAATATTTTCCTCAAGCTTATGAAAACATTTTAAAAGTTTTTTTTTTTTAACTTATGCTTTAGCTCTTCCAGTCTAGTTGTTTCTGCCCAACCTTCCTGTGACTTTGCTTGTAGATGATTTAGTCAGTCTCTTCTGTTTGGTCCTTATGCATACCTGCCTCCATAGTAGCTAATTATTGAGAGATTGTTCCATCTCTTATTCTCTTTCCTCCTTTAGGACTTGATATTAGGTCTGAGCTCTGCTATGCTTTTTTTTTTGTGTGTGTGTAATTTACTTATTTACCAATTACATCTAATAACAAATTTCCACGTAAGTTTTCCAAAATCATATGACCCAAACTATCTCAGTTCCTCCCTTCCCTCTCCTCTCCTGGAACTGGCAAGCAATTTGATCTGGGCTACACATGTATTATCTGCCATATTTCTGGAGGGGAGGTATGAGCATGTTCTGCTGCTGCTTTCTTGGGGTTAACAAACAGTGCGTCTGTCCAAGATCGCAGAGACAGGCTGAGGACTTGTCAGCTTTCAATGCATCTTTGGTCTGAGATGTACAAATTCCCAACCTGAATTTGAGTTTGAGCAAGAGTAATAGGCTGTTGCTGCATTTAGCCCCTAACAGCCAACTGTAAAACTCTAAGTGGCAGAACTGTAGGTTCTTTTTAGGTGGAGTTCTTGCTCACAGTATTCTCCAGACTGAGCCAGATGTTCTGGGCTTGGGGTTTGATCATCTCTGTTTTTGGTTTCTGAATTTCCATTCTCTAGGTTCTAGACCTCCCTACCAAAGAATATCATCTTGGAGTGCAGTCAGCCCTGCATTTGTGATGTGAAAATGGTATGTCTCACTAGGAATCTCCTGTTCTGGTGCAGTCTCTCCTTCGTCCTGGAGTATTCTACCTGCAGCACTTTCCGAGCCTCACCCTGTTCCTAGGATCCACAGACCTGTTTTCTCTCTCCAAATGTTGAGCTGAGCTGGACATATGCTTTTTTTTTTTCTTCCTCTGGATTTCTGTAATAGGATTTGATACGAGATCTCTTTGGGGTTTTATGGAGATGAGCCAGCCATACTACTTCTTACCACTCTATCCTCTAAGTGATAGTTTCCCCACACTTGCCTTTAAACATTTTTATTGATTTTATATGATTTTTAAATTTTAACTTTTCCCCAGTTTCAATCAAAAAGTTTCTAACATTTAAAAAAGAATTTTGAGTCTTGAATTTTTCCCCCTAACCCAGAGATGGTAATTAATATGGATTACATCTGTAATCATATAAAACATTTTCCCGTGGTAATTCCTTTGTGGAAGAAAACTTGAACAAAAAGAACATTTAAGAAAAAAATTTTACTTACGTCTGGATTCACACTCCCATTTATTCTCTCTCTGGAAGCAGATGACCCTTTTTATCATGAGACCTTTGGGATTGCTTTGGGTCACTGTATTGCTGAGAATAGCTGGAGAAGCTGCTATTCAGTTGTTCATTATAAAGTATTCCTGTCACTTTACAATGTTCTCTCCTGGTTCTGCGTATATCACTCTGCTTCAATTCATGTAAGTCTTTCTAGGTTTTTCTAAACTTTCTGCTTGCCATTTATAGCAGAATAATATCCCATTATAATTATATCCTGTAACTTCTTCAGTCATTCCCCAAGTGATGTGTATCCCCTTTCCAATTCTTTAGACTCACAAAAAGAGCTGCTTTAAGTACTTTTGCACATATTGGTCTCTCCTTTTTTTTCTCTTTGGGATACAATTTTGGTATTGCTGGATCAAAGGGAATGTACTGTTTTATAGCCCTTTGGGCATAGACAAAATTCCTCTCCAGAAAGGTTGAATCAGCTCACAGCTCCCCCAAAAGTGCGTGTCTCAATTGTCCCATCTCCTTCAAATTTTGTGATTTTCCTTTTCTGTTATAATAGTCAATCTGATAGGTATGGGGTGGTACCTCAGTTGTTTTAATTTGCATTTCTCAAGTTAATAGCCCACACTTGCCTTTTAAAGAGTTAATTCCAAACTTGCAGCTCTGTAAAACTAACAATTTCTTTTCCCTCTCAAGGGCTGAGCTCTAGGAGTTTCTTTTGCCCTTGCAGATGGTAGCACAAGTATTTGCTTTTTCTTCTCCAAATGAACTGCTTCCCATTGCTCACTACCTTTTTGTTGCTTTAAAGAAAATCTGGTGACCACTAATCTTTGTGTGACTTCTGCTGCTGTCAACAGATTTTGAGAAGAGTTGGATTTTTTTGGGGGAAGCAGTCAAGAGATCATTTTAATGAGGCTGCAGTGGAGGGTTGTGATGGAACAGTGAGGGGCAGACTCCATTTGGTTAAGACACAAATCCAAGAAGTAGATTTAACTAGTTCCCTTAAGTAAGCATAGGTTCAAAAACAGGAATCCTCCAAATAGATTAGAAACATAAATCTAAGTATATTCCTCAACATGAGAGATAAACCCAAAGGGGAAAAAACCCTGAAACAGGAAAGGGGTGTTTTTTGGTAGTGGGCAACCTTAAAATGATACTCCAGTGCTACATGGGGAAACAACCTCTCTATACATTGGTAAGTTAATGTCACTAACCGTATTATTTATTATTTAACTCTTGTTCCAAGAACCACTTGTCCTGGCTCTGGAAAAACGTTACACACAGGCACACTTTATGGGATCCTGACTGGCCATCTGGCCCTTCCCCCCCCCATCACTCCCCTCTATGTACTTCTCACAACCCTGTTTTGCATTGGCTCTTTCTTATTTCCAAAGTTTTGGAATCCTTGGCTTTCAAGATCCAGGTCAAACGGCACTTACTGTGGACAACTCTTCCACTTAAGGCTAACTCTTTTGCGTCTTCCATGTGCAGACTGCATCTCTCACTTAAGGTTCTTAAGTGCTTGAAGCAGGGACTGTTTTTGTTCTGTATCTGAAGGCATTTAGTACAATGCCTGCTTAATACTTTTTCTCCCAAAACCTTTACTATTCCTTCTACTATTTAGAATCCTCCAGAAGATTCAAAGGTAAACATCCTAAAGCGATGTCTAAAATGGGATTTGTCTTGTTCAGTCTTGAAAAGAGCTGAAGAAAAATTGCTCTTTTGGTGGATTGCTGAGACACTTAAAAGTTTGTGTACAGACCATAAATGAAAAACATTATTTTAGTACAAAGTGCCCCACTCCCCCTTTTTCTTTGAGGGTTGTTTGAATTTTTACTTAGCCTTAGGCTAATTTAACCATGAAATGTGTAGCCTAGCAATACACGGGCAACACTTAGTTGGGGGAGGGTATCTGAAAATATAGATGCTCTTGGGATTGACTAATGGAACAATTTTGGATAAAAAGTATAAATGAAGTATTTCCAAACTGAAAAATGACTGCACAAATCGATGTGGGGAGGCTCACAGATATAGGATTTTTAAGGTCATATAACATAGTCCACTCATCAGTTTTCATATTTTCTCAAATGACGAAAATGTGGCTGAGCTTCACCAAGGTCAAAAGTGTTAAATGGCAGGCTTAGGATTCAAATCTGAGTTTGACTCCTAATCTAGCCATTCAGCTAGATATTGCCCAACATGAAAATTCTCTTGGGATTCCCTCTAGCATGCCGCATTTTCCCTAGATACCTTTTGCAGATTAGAAAACTGGTCATAATGAACTTTATGTGACTTAGTGAAATTATGTAGGTGGCTTGGCCTACCGATTACCTAAATGCTTAGTTATACTTGGTGGTGTCCTTTTCATCACGCTATAAAGCCAATGGAGAAAATGGTTAGGAAAGAACGTGGCTAAAGTATTTTGCCCCAGGTCCTGCAACTCATAAGGGATCCCCATTCTATACCCCAACCCTAAGCCTTCACTAATAATGGCTAAAACACAGCAGTTTCTCATTAAAGGCCTAACAAATAAATGAAGAGTAATGACATCTCTCTATCACTTTTCATATGATCTCGGGTCCTTTGCAACTCAACTAGCAAATGTCTATTTTTAGTGGGGTCAAAGTTTTATGGGGGCGGGAGGGGGGTAGGGAAAAAAAGCTAAATAAAGTGGCCATAATATTTCCTTTTCTGTAATGTGCAATGAGTGGCATTGCCTGGCCCTGTGTGACATACTTAACTGATGGTGACTAAGTACAAATAGCAATGAGAAGTATGGAGAGATAAATATAACACTGCAGAAAAGGAAACCAGTTTTGTTTTTAAATCAGCTTTATTTTTTCTAATTTTGTGTTATTTTAATTTCCCATAGCACCTTGGCAATGTCAAAAACAAAAATACAAATACATGGATGTAATCAGTTTAACATTTAAAGCATGAGCCTATGTCACACCATATTGTTTTGGACAGTCTTGACAACAGGAATAAACCAGAGCAATGGACGAAGTAGAAGCCAGATAGTTGGTTCTGTTTTTCTTCCCAACCCCCCCTCTTCACCATTTTGTTAAGAGATGTGAATGCCAAGGGAAGTCTGAATCATCTGAGGAGAAAACTGATGGGCACACACATATGGGCATACACACATACATATGGAAATACATATACATATGTATCTATATATGTAAACATACATGTGTGTATATATAGAGATATGTAGTCATCTATTTTGAGTTCAATAAAACCAAAAACAAACCTCTTTTAATGTCTGAGTTGCACTTTTGGAAATTATCTGCAATTGAAGAATCATTTGAACAAGACCTCAGTTCTTCAATGTCCAATTTTAAATGGTTACAGATTAACAACCAGATGAATTTTCAGAATGGATTTACCCCCAACTATACACTAAAATAAACCCCCTTTATCACCAAACTCTGAAAATGTCCAAATTCAGAGCTAATCAAAACGGAAACTACTATGTACCTTCTTTAAAGGAAGCCCAGACTACATATAACATACACAATAAAGCATAAGGTGTTTAGATTAATGGCAACCAGGTTACAAGGAAATACATATAAAAAAACCCCCAAAAAGATCTATTGCATATCTGTCGTAGTTATGAATTTATAAAAACCTATTAGAGGCAATTTCTCCCCTATGGGTATTTCTGTTGCATCTTATCTGTAATAAAATGGTGCATTTTACCCATTTGTATAACACGCCAGCACAAACATTGCAGATTTAACCCAGGTGACTGCTCATGTGTGTCAGACAGTAAAAACCAGTGGACAATGAAGCTGACAAACAAAGCTGTAAGGCTGTAACTGAGAATACTACAGTAATGTATTAAGTTATTTTTAAATACTATTCTGTTCCAGCAACATCCTTCCTGTTCCTCCTTTCCAGTAGTTATAATGGGTTGCATTACGCTTCTGTATCTACTGCTAAAACTGCACCTTGAAACCTTTCACCAAGCTTAAGTTGGTTACATCTCTACCAAAACAAACAAACAAACAAAAAAAGGAATGTAAGACAATACACTCAAGCTACCTTAATTTTAGGAATCAGAAGAATCAAAAATGTATATGCTAACATTTGTTCACATGCAAATTTAGCACATAACACAAAACAAAAACAAAACCCCCTGAACAATCTAGTCTTCCTTCAAAGACTGGATGGGGAAATAATTAGCCATTAAGATCCCATGGCAACTATTTTTGAAAACCAGTGTTGAAATTTGCTAAAAACTGAAATTGCGTTTGCTAGAGGAAAAACTAGGTGTTGAAGGAAACTGAAATGGACAAGACTAAAAATGCAGAAGGTTTCCATTCCTTTTGAAAGGAAAGGGGAAAAAATGAAAGGTGAGGAACTTGCAGGAACATTTGGAGAATATGAAGACAGCTTACTTCAGCCAATCTGTGCTATGTGCACTTCATGCAACAAGTACTGTAGGAGTAAATTCATGGTCACGCAGAGATTTAGTTTTCACAGCTGCTTGCATTTACTTTTAGCCCCCAAAGAAAGAAAATGGGACCTTAATATTTATGTTCAAGAACCAAATAAATATGGTGAATTCCCTTCATCTATTAGCTATAGAATAATGCCAGAAAAAAGTCAATAGCTTCACACATGTAACAGGCATCACTGGACAGAGACTTTAATATGCTGCTATGAAATAAAGGCTACATACTGAGTTTCTCAGTGCCTCACTACAAAAGGTACTGATTGCTCTAAGAAGCTGCAATAAAGTAGATTTTTAAAAATCCCATCAAGCCCTCTACTTTATGATAGTCCAGAATGCTGAAGAGCTCTCTTGATGCATTGCAAGCACTCACTGATGGCCAATCCCTCTGCCGGTTAGAAATGTACTAGACAAAACCAATGAATAAAAAAGCAAGACTCAACACATTGGCCTCACCAACTTGAATTCCTCAGAACAAGTTCTTTCCATTTGTCATTCGAATTAGGACATCTGCAATTTTAGAAATTAGGTGGCTTTATAAGCACAAATACATGTTTTTACTTAACAATCCATACACAGCATACTGGCAAGCCTAAATCTGTGAATACATTGTAAAGGTTATTTCTCAGTTTGAGTGCAATAATTAAGTTTATAATCTATATCAAATGATTTTATAAAATGTTTATTCTCTGAAACTCAATGCAGTTCACAGTGTTAACACTTTCAAATGTTTGCCATTTCTTTGCCATTTCCACCAAATGCAGCATTATCTAAGTAAACTGATTAAGCATTTTTACCATAGATGTGATCAGTGATTATCATTATTATTTTTCTTTTAAAAAGAACCTAAAACTTCCCCTAAACTCAGCACAGGTAGTTTTATTGTATGTTTTAGTGAATAATGATTCTTAAAAATTATATGTAGAAAGGAACAGTTTTAAACTGCATAAATATATTATACAGAATTATCAAGCCGTTAAATCAAAAGCAACTGCCAAGCTGAATAAGTTACAAAGAAATGACAACTCTGGCTTATATATATATATATATATATATATTTATGTATATATATATTTATATTTATGTAAGAAAAAAAGATGTGCAGTATTTTTAAAGTGATTTGTTAACAGTTACCTACTAAATAAGATCTCCAAAGGTTAACCAGCTAAAGTTGAAAAATGAAAAGTTTCACAGTAATGTAATTTTACCTCCACTTACATTCATTCTAATGTCATCACTAGTATATATTACTAAGATGTTTACTGCATATGTCACGACGGTGCTTTCCAGTGTTTACAATTTACAACTTCAATTTGTACATTTGCAATTCACTGAAAAAGGTACAATTTTTACTTTTGAAAACTATTCCTAAAAAGAAAAAACTTTTATACAGAACTTTGAACTTGGGGTCTGACTTAGCAGATTAATGCGACATGGTTTTTTTCCTTTTTATATTTCAGTCGTTTCCTGTAATTACGAGCACATAAACTCATCTGTTCAGTGTACAACAGAGCTGCAAATGTAGACAATGAGAACCTACACAGGTTATTTTTTTAAACTACCTTTCTTCCTCAGTCTTTCCTCAAAAACCTAAAATTTTATGACCTCCTGGTATATGTCAAGAATTCTGGAAAAAAAGAAATTTTGTTGGGGGGGGAAGGATGCAGGCATTGTATGCACTGTAAACAGAAAAGTTCTCCCCAAATTATAAAAATTTGACTTCTACAGTACTTAACACTTTAAAGAATTAGTTACAAAGCCTTATCTTTAGCAATAACACAAATTACTGTAGGGGCGGCCTGCCCTTCCAACCTGGGTCTTAAGTATTCAAATACTTGAACAAAGCATTGCAAAGTGACGAGCAACACTTATTTCAGAAGCCATGTTTAGAACACACCTACAAGTAAGATCTTATTAGACCTGCCTGCCTAATGCAATGAGAAGCACACACAGGCCTATCATAGGTTGGGGAGAGGATGCACAAAGAACAACACTGAAGCAACAAAAATGAAAAGATGTTATGTTTCCCTTATTGGGGAAAGAAAACAGGGTAGTTTTAACCCCTCCAGTCTACCAGACCTGAAAGCACAGGTCTCAGACCAAGTTTTATATTTATTTACTTTCCCACCCCCACCCCCATTTCCTTGAGCTTCAAACTTATTCTGACCTACAATCAGATCTCCAGTAAATTCAGTTAAAAAGCTTATTGAATGAAATATTAGTAAGGTCAAAAGACAGACTAAATTTCAAGCTGGAAAAAAATTCTACTTAAGTAGTACATTCAGTTTTTAAATCAGTTACTAAGTTATGACAACAGAATTGGCTGTAATCTGTCATTCTGGCACATACACGCAAACACACAAACCAAGCACGCCAGCCAATGATCTGATTTGCAACACAAGGCCATATAGGCAAAAACAGCATTCTACAAGCCTAACTTTAAATAGATAAAAAAAGTAATTTCTAATTTTACAGAAATGCTTTGTCAAAAAATATTTTCTCTCACTCCCTCACCTCCTCCTATACTGAAGGACCTGTAAATATGCATTTTTCCAGCTAATTTTCAACCCCCAAAATTAATTTCAGGCAGGAAACCTTGCAAATTAAAGACAAACAAAAATACAAAAATTATAATATTTATATATATATATTTATACTGATTGGAATCCTCCAGCATTTTAAAATCACTTTAGAGATGAATTCCGGGATTCCACCTTTCACAAACTCCAAAGATCCACAACGGTTCAGGCCATACTTTCTCTCCTGTCTCCTTCCTGGCTATATACCCCCTCCCCTCCAACATAGCTCATTAATCCACAGTTCAAGTTTAACTGAAAGAGATAGGAGTTTTGAACAGTTTTTTTTTGTTTCTTTGTTTTTACTTTGGTGATCTGGGTGGCACATACTGCTCTTTGCCATTACGCCGAGTTACTCCCTGAGGTGAAGATCTATGGCCAAATTGGCGTCTCTGTTCCCTGATTTTTCCAGCTGCACCTCTGGGAGTTGTATTACCACGGAAGCCAGGATAATCCTTACTAGCTCTTCCTTCTGGCTTTTCATGCGACTTCTCAGGAACACCATTCTCTTCATTTTTGGCAGGTGACACAACATTGGAACGAAGCTCTCGTAGTGGCTGCACAGGAACTGAAGGAGGCTCCTTGGGGGGCTTCTGGCAAACTTCAGCGTAACTTAACTTCCGGGGCTCCTTTGTGATGACAAAAGACCAAAAAAATTGTATGCTCTAGACTCGTATAAGCAAGTACCAAATGAGCTAAAATTAACTGCGAAGATGATAAAATAACCCCTAACGTTGGGTTACTCTACACAGTTTGGCCTGGAGGTCTCATCTAGAGCAGTACATGGATCCAAACTACCTGCTTCCACACTATTTTGTGTTTACAAAGGGAACCCGAGGACAAGAAAGGTAGGGATTCTAGGTGGAAAGTTTCAATCTATTCCTCTAAGAACTACAAAAACCACAGTAAATGTGTGAAACTTGTGTGGTGAGATCCTATACTTAGGAAAGTCAGCACTCAAATTTACTTTAAATCTTCTATAGAAGGCTCCTCCCAGGCTTCCAAAAAAGTAGTACAAGGGTCAGTCACTGTGATAGGGTTGAGAAATATTCCTTAATTGCATGAGAACAAGAGCCAAAGTAACTAAGTTCAGGAACTAGGAAACAGAATAATTTCTCTGTTCCTACCACAAAGCAAAGATTTGAAGTATTGTATTCCTCCACTATGATGAACTTTTGAGGTTGGGAGGTGGCAGAATGAGTTCCATCCTGGATTCTTTGTTCCCAAGTAACCTGTTCCTTGAACCTAACAAGGGGTTATCTTAATTTTGGAGCCTGAGGGATGGTAAAGAAAGGCACTCTTTCCCCACATTTAGTGAATAGTACAATACTTTAAAATCATTTGTAAAATTTCATGTTAGCTTAAAAGTCTCATCTCAGGACTACAGAAAAAAATGAAACTATTTGCCTTACCTGCACAGCAATAGCTGTGGCCACATTGACATTGCTACAGGGTGAAGTGGTGTTTATCCTTGGTGGTTTTGCAGCATTAGGGGAACAAGATGGTAAAAGCGGAGCTGTCTGGTCAGAAACATCCTTCTTGGTAGGGCAAACTTCCACCAGATTTTTTTCCTGCTGAGTTGTGCTACTGAAGAAAGGCAAGAGTTCAACAGGGCTTTATGAAATTATGAAGCGCTTACTATCCTCCTAATAAGCCTTATTAAGAGGAAAGACCAGAGGCAATCCTGATACACATTGTAAATGGTCAGAATATTTCAGAATTTGTTAGGATAAAATCATAAAACTAAAAGAAAATGAGCTTCTAACCCAGATTTTACATTGTTTTCAGCTGTACTATTTTTGTAGATTGTTGAAGCTAGAAAAGAGTAGACCTACATACATCATGTAGTACAGTGCCCCCATTTTACTTTAGATTTTAAAATGTCAAGGGCACACATCTAGTTAAGCCAAAGTCTGGACTAGAATACCTCACTTCCAAATCTGAGATTAAATTCTTTTAAGATAACAAAAGAAAAGTCCCCAACACATTCTTTGAAACAAAACAAAAACAACAAATAGTCACTTCTTAATTTTGTACCTTAACACAGGAATCTCAGCTATATTTGGAGAACTTGCATTCAAGCTTGGCAACTGGGTATTGTTGTCTGTCTGTCTTTCCTCAGAAGAAGTTGGGCAACTAGCTGGAAATTCTTTGTTCTCCTTAAAGGAAACATATTAAAAAGTACAAATGACATTGGAACTTTAAATGTTTTGTTATGTGTAATCACTATTAAGAATGTGGTCTCTTGGGCATTGAAAAAGAAAAGAGTAATGAGACAATAATAGGGCTTTATAACAACAAATGATAAAGTAGAAAAGAATAAAAATTATTTGGAAAAAGATTTTGGCAGCAATATAACAGTATAAATTTAAACCTTTATTGATTTATACAGCTTTAGAAATGTCTTTTTTGGCTTTCTCTATTATAATTATTTTAATTTTAATAACAAATTGCCACAAAAGTTTTCTAAAGTTATATGATCCATATTGTCTACCTCTCTTCTTCCCTCCCCATTTCTAGAGCTGACAAGCAATTCAATCTGGATTATACACAGAAATAGATTTTAAATGAATGTGAAATAAAGTAACATAATGATGGCCAGGCAAAGGCCCAAGAAGAAAGGACTTGATTATTTACCAGGTTTGCAAGGAAATTCAAACTGTATAAAATATTGTTAATGAAATGGGTATGACATTAAACTTTTTTCCTATGAAGAACTGATATAGCATCGATAGACAAAATCCAAAGAATCCCAAACTGGATTTACCTAATGTTTTCTTTTTCTTTTCTTTTTTTTACCTAATGCTTTCAAATAGTAACCTAACTAGTTTTTTTTTTTTAAACCCATACCTTCCATCTTTGAATCTATACTGTGTATTGGTTCCAAGGCAGAAGAGTGGTAAGGGGTAGGCAATGGGGGTTAAGTGACTTGCCCAGGGTCACATAGCTGGGAAGTATCTGAGGCCAGATTTGAATTTAGGACCTTCCATCTCTAGGACTGGCTCTTAATCCACTGAGCCACCCAGCTGCCCCCTACTTAATTAGCTTCATCACTGCTGATCCTCTGGCATAAGTGTCGGTAAGAAATTAATAAAAGCACACAGTTAAGAATAAAAGCAGAAATGATGGTCAACTATAAGTACCTCCCAACAAAACAGGAGGCTCTTGAAAATGAAATAGAATTTGTACTGTACAAAAATCAGTCTGATCGATAATCTTCAACTAAAAGTGATTTTAAAAACACTATGATCAGGAAAGCAAATAAACAACAAGATTTTTTTTAAAATTTAGATTTTTCTAAGTCTAGAAGTAACCTTATTTATATACAGGCTATATAATTTTATTAACTTACTCAGGAAAAAAAAGTAGGCAAAATGACTTAAATGAGAGTAGTTAGGTTACCACTGAGACCATAATCTTATGAGGAAATTGAGCCAATAAAGAGCAAAGTTCATGGTTTCAGTGTGAGATTTGGTTACTGTATTACCTAAGTCAAGGATGTCCATTATTACCATAACTATTCATTATAAGACAGGAAAAAAAATTGAGGGAATAAGCATAGGCAAGGAGGAAACAAAACTAGAGAACCAATTAAAAAACTGGAACAACAATTTCAGTAAAGTTTCAGGATTTTAAATAAACTCTCACACATCATCATCATTTTTGTATATATAATCAACAAAACCAAGTAGGGAAAAAAAGAAAAATAATTTTAGTGAAAATACAGATAGTATAAAATATTTGGGAGTGTACCTGCTAAGAAACACATAGGAACTATATGAACACAACTGTAAACACTTCACAAAGATCTAAATTACTGGATAAATATTATTGCTCATGGTAGGCAGTCAATATAAATTAACAAAAGTGATAATCTACCTAAATTAATGAATTTATTCAGTACCACACCAAACTACTAAAGAATTACTTTAGAGAACTAAAACAATAAAATTTAGCTGGAAGATTGCCAAGGGAAAAAATGGAAAAAGGGGCAGGTGGCAGTAGGCCTAGTACAAAGATATAATTGTAAAAAATAAATCAGCACTGGGTAAGAAATAGGTTAATCAGTGGAACAGATATGGTACACAAAATACACAGGAGCAAAAGGACACCGTACTGATAACAAAATTCCCAGTTATTTGGAGCAAGAATTCACTATTTGATAAAAACTGTTGAGAAAACTTGAAAAGTAGTTTAGTAGAAATAAGCACAGACCAACATCTTAAAACTCAAAATGGATTTATGATCTAAATATAAAGGGTGAAATCAAGCAAACTGGCAGAGCACTGAAGAAACTGACCACATCTATAGGGGATAGAGGAAGATTTCTTGTCCAAACATAAGAGAGAAGTTCAAAGGAGTCAAAATGGATAATTTTGATTATGGGAAATGAGAAAGTTTTTGCACTAACAAAACCAATGCAGGTAAAATTAAGAATTGGGAAAAATCTTTGTGGCAAATTTCTTTGAAAAAGGTCTTATTTCTAAAACTATAAGAGATTTGAACCAAATCTATAAGAATAAAAGCATTCACCATGAAGGATATGATTAAGCAGTTTTTCAGAAGAAAGGATCAAAGTTATTAATAGCTATACTACATTAATTATAGCTCTCTATACTTGGGGAAGAAGTAGTTCATCAGAGCTGAAGAATACTGCTATTCTAAATCATTCTTTAGGGCTGAGATATTTTAGCCCCTGAAAGGAATGAAGAGATAGCTCTTTCAGTTCTCAAACCTCTCCAAAACAGAATCATGTATCAAAGGCAAAGTAACTCCAGCTATTTCCATGGTCCAACATATCCAGATTGTAAAAGATTAAAATAAGCAACCCCCACCCCCATCCCGCCAAAGTTCCCCAAACCAAGGAACTGAAGCTCACTTAACTCTGAATTACCTAGCAATCCTCTCCCTACTTCCCACCCACTAGTAGATAAGACATACAACAAAATCTGTCCCTGTCCCATGCTGCCCTTTCACTCTTATGCTCCAGGATAAAAGGAAGTAGGCTTGGGCCTCAAAAGCAAGCTAGGCAACCTTTCAATTGCAAAATATTGCACTATAAAGTTCTGAATTACTGGCACCACGAGAACTAAAGAACAGAAGGAGTGGGAAAGGCCACCAGGGCAAGACCATGAGTATCAGGAAGTAAGCAGTAACCTGAGGGAAAGAGATCCAGACAGCTCTGACTACTCCACAATCACTTGAGTCAGAAACCTAGACAGGTGAAATTCTAATTACCCAGTGTGGGAGAAGCCCCCAAGGAAACCACAATAGGAGAAGGCAAGGAGTAAGAGAATAAGGGTCTCCCCCTCCCACTCCCACCCCTAACTGCAGGGGCAGGAAGAGTCAAAATACCAAAGACTCCAGAAAGAAATCTTAAAAGACCTAGAACACAAATAGTCAACAAGAAAAACAGGAATAGTAGGAAATATAGAACTCATATCTAAAGACAAGAACCAATAAACAAAACCCTAAAGGGAAAGGGGTAAATCCTAATAAGAGGGGTTGGGGGTGAGGTAAAGAGAAAAAAAATCAAAGTAAATGAAAGAACATAGTACTGCATTAATAGCAGGATAGGGGAAAAACCCCTAAAGCACCCACTTTTAGAGACAGGTGGAAGAAAACTATGAACTAAACTCTTCTAACTTTAAATTTTAAACAATGCAACAAAATTTAAAAAATAATGGAATAAATAAGAAAACAAAACTATAATCAGATGAAAATATATTAAAAACCCCAAACCTCAAACCCAATTACCAAAGACACACACACAAAATAAAACAGGGGATGGGAAACAATTTACTATGCAATATGTGAATCCAAAAAAGCATTAGTTGTCAAGATGCCATCAGAGATGAAGCAAAACATTTAAAAAATAAAAAGGGATGAACAAGGAACCTATATTGTACTGCAAGGAACCATAGACAATAAACCAATATTAGTAATTAACTTATATGCTCCAAGTGTCTTAGCATCTAAATTCATAAAGGAAACATTATGTAAGTTTCAAAAAGCCATAAAAAGTGAAATCATTCAATATCCCACCCATTAGTTTTGGATAGGCCTAACAGAAAGATAAACAAAAGAGAACACATAGAAAACACCAAAATTCTGTAAAATTAGAATTGTGGAATCTTTTAAGTGGAATAGCAAAAGAATCTACATTTCTCTACCACATGCAATTTTTTTTTATAAAAATTGACTTGCAATAAAATATTGTAAACAAATGTAAAAAGGCAGAAATAGTCAATATACCCTTTATAGACACAATACAACAAAAACTAACAAATATAATACAATAAAAATTAAGTGAACAAACGCCATCTAAACGGAAATTTAATGAAATCTTAAACACATGGGTCACAGATATCAAATCTCAAGGAAACGTGTGGATACTACTCAAGTGCATGATGCCTCAGTTTCCCTCTCTGTAAGAAAGAGTGCACCCAGCTCATACTCTTATTTCGGAAGGCTTGGGGGCAGAGCTTAGTGTCTCAGCCTTAACCTCATCTTGGTCCCTATGCATGAGAAGCAGGCAAGTTGCTTATAGAGCTTGCAGACATTGATCCCCAACACTGCAGGGAACATTAAAGTGGAGCAAGCTCCTTGGAGCTCATGGGGATGGGAGATGACCTAAAAAGATTCATCCATTTGGTCATCTAAAAATGGCTATGAAGTGCCTATAGGAGCACAGATTGGAGGATAGGGAGGCAAAGACGTTGGGGGGAAATGTAGCCAAACTAGCTGTGGGACAATATCTGGGAATTATTTGTTCTTTTGAAATCATGTGACTACCAATTACAAAAGGAATGGGGATTGTTTTCTTGTCTTTAGAAGCAAATGACAAACATATCACTCATCAAAAAAAACAAACAAACAAAACATTGAGTCTAAGTACAAATCCATAGAAACAATGAATAACTACATTAAAAAATGATAATGATGAGAAGTAGCTTTTTCCATATTTCAAAGTATCTATCATAGTTAAGTAGCTGAGTCAGAATTCCAATTGATTTTCTGATTCTAAATCCAGGGTCCTTTCCATTTGTACATTTTAGATTTGAGATCTCTAATGCTTCCTCTCGGATTAGACCTTTCCACGTAACTCTCCAGCATGCTCCTACAACCTGTTCCCTTTACTCTTATTATACAATTCAATAACACTTCTGGCTACAAGGTACCGCCGCTTCCCCTTATCTCCTCCCCTCTCAGACCTCAGGATGATTTTTAGCTGCTTCATTGTTGCATTCTCTACAATCTTAAATTCCACTTTCTCCTTAGTCCTCCCCATCATACTCATCAACCATTTTCTCCATATCTGTCTTAGAATCTGTAGAGTGACTAGAGAAAGAGAATGAATCGTATTGCCTAATTTGGCCCTTCCTGTTGTTTAATGATCTTCCCATTCATCTCTGATAAACTCCTTAGTACAAAACCAATAACATTACTAAAGACCTCTCTGTTCTGTAGTGTATGCTTCTCATTAGGCTCCAGCAATAGGTAAGAGTGTGGGCAGTTGGGTGTCTCAGTGGATTGAGTCAGGCCTAGAGATGGGAGGTCCTGGGTTCAAATATGGCCTCAGACACTTCCCAGCTGTGACCCTGGGCAAATCACTGAACCCCCCATGGCCTAGCCCTTACTGCTCTTCTGCCTTGGAACTAATACACAGTATAGATTCTAAGATGGAAGGTAAGGGTTAAAAAAAAAAAATCAAACTGAATAGAGGAGTGCTTCTCCTACTTTACTAAGACTAAAGAACTTTCCTCGCTTCTGGTGGCATTTTAATTAAGAAATCTGATCACATGACCGAAGAAGGCCAAATTGGTCTAGATATCAATAATAGTGTATAATAAAAATAGAAATGTGGCATTAAATGACAGAAAGCCAACCTCATATTGAGCAAGATTTTGCCTCAAATCCCATCTCTTGACACATATGGGGCATTCTTTGTAATCTGGGGAACCCTCTAAAACTTTTAAGTTGCCGAAAACGTGCCAACATGCAATGGGAGAGGTTCCTTATACCAATGAAATGGTAGTTAATGTTTCAGTGCTGATGTATCTTTAACATCATTTGGCCATAACATTGTTCCTATGAAATTAAACTGCTCTCATTATATTTTGCCTAACATGCTTTTACTGAACCAGTTAATGGAAATAGGTCATAGGTGAATATTCCATAGTTTAAAAAACAGAATCCTGGGCCTTATTTGCTTTCCAGAGGACTCACCAGAGTGTTCTCTTAAATCGCAACCCCTTAGTGAATCAGATATGTGACTGGCTTGTGTAGTTTGAATTTTTGTACATTTCTATTACTTGATGGGAGGTATTTGTCTTTGGAACATTCAAGACTGCCACTGCATATCATTTTTCCTTTTGATCTTGTGTACATATACTATTTTAATTCCTCAGTAGGCCCTATACAAGAAGTTCAACAGTGATGAGATGTGAAATTAGTAACTATCTAGTTAGAAAGGCAGTGTTATTAAGTGGAAGGAATCCTGGCTTTAGAATCAGAGGGCCAAGGTTCAAATCCTGCCTCTGCCATTTATCTTTATGACCATAGACAGGCCAGTTAACCAATCTGGGTCCAAATAACATGGAGGAATTGGACTAGATGGTCTCTAAGGGCCTTTCCAATTCTAAAATGTTGATCATTTTTAGAGAGGAGTGAAAATAATGGTTAAAATTGATTTTTTTTTTTTTGGATCAGACTCCCCTAGGGTAGGGACTTATGGACTAGAGTAGTCAGACACTGAGATTGAATGACTTGTCCAGGTCTTCCTGATTCTGGAGGCAGCTGAACTAGGTTGCATTTTATGCATAACCATGCCATGAGAAAACAAATTGGTCAGTACAATCTTATACGACAGGTTAAAGAAACATTAAGGAGAATGTCAGAACTTCCTTTTATTTTATTTCATAGACCAAATTTTTAGTCACTGTTAGTCATTTCACTAAATGAATATTTAAGAAAATGTTAAGAATCTCTCAAAAGTTTATTAAAAGTAATTAATGGGAGAAAAAAAAAAGTAAACACTGGGGTGGGGGGGCAAAGGTAGCTAGGCAGCACAGTGGAAGAAAGCCAGGTTGGAGCCTAAAAGATCTGGAGCTAAACTTGGCCTCAGAAACTTCCTAGCTAAGTGATCCCGGGCAAGTCACTTAACTCTAATTGTCTAGCCCTTACTGCCTTTCTGCCTTAGAACCAATCAATACTTGGTAATGATTCTAAGACAAAAGGTAAAGAGAAAGGAAAATTAAAGTTCATATCTTAAAAATCTAGGTCATAATCAAATTTTGTTAAATAATTATTTCTTTTCGGGGGGGGGGGGGGGGGGGCGGCAGCAGATCTGGGCATAATTTCCTTAGCAAATAGCCTTTGTAGATTTAGCTTCCTAATTATGTTTTCAGTTATCTTATATATAAAATAAAAATGAGTTAACATTCTTGATTCAATGGGTATTTGTGAAAATGTTCTGGAATTATGTGGAGGAGCTGTAAGGCAGTAGGCTTGGAAATTAAAATTCCTAGCACACCACTAGTAAAACTAATAAAGGAGAAGAGTTAACTTCTCCCAATACAAATGCTTTTACAAAGCAAGTTAAAAAAAATTAAACTCAATTGTCTTGTTTTTTATATAACAAAGAAGCAAAATCTACCAAAGAGTTAAGTGTTGGGTTACATAACTGGGTATAATTTCTGATGTTCTTTGCCTGGGGTATTCAAAAACATTATACCTTGACAAATGCCCTAAAAAACGCGAAGAAAATTCAAAGGAAAATCCTGGGATGTCAACTAATTTGAAGTGAATCATTAAAGCAATAAGCTCTGTATGACTAACAGTAATTACAAAAAAACAAAGCAAAAAACTGAAATTAAAACCTGATAAATGATCAAAGTGTGGCCCCAACATCTCTGTCCATCCTTATCTCATACTGATTCCTTGTATGTTTCAGCCTATTGTGATCCTTCCATCTTTCAGGCTTTGCCAGTAGCTGGAATTAATTTTCATGTTCTGCCCTCTCCTTACCTATTGTGTTTTTAACTCTAAGGGTCGACTCTGGTGCCATTAACTTCATGTCAATCTTTTGTCAACTTATGCCCCTTAATGAAGTGCCCTGTATTTAATTTTGAATAGGATCTCTCTGGGACTATTCCTTTGTACTTACCTAACTGTATCTTGTATCATATGTATTTTATTTTTGTGTAAGTCTTATATTAGATTGTAAACATTTAAGATTAGGGAGGGCCTGAGAAATCTGTGACAACCTTGTACTGAAGACAAATTAATTGAATTTAATTGCTACTAACTTGATTGAAAGATCAGAGAAAAATAATTGTTTGGGATTCTATACTAATTACCTTTTCTTTGGAGATTCCCTTAACAACATCTGACATCCTGCTCTCCAGCGCAGGTTCACCTTGTGTTCTTGATGAGCTACCGGGCAAAGGAGGAAAATTGGATGCTAACAAATCAAACTTTGGTGTAGGAGTCTTTGTTTCAGCTATAGGATGGGGTCGCTAGAAGACAAAGATAAGAAAGAGAGTTCATTTGTATTAGAATTTACATAAGTGGCATTCAAACACTAACAATAGGAAAATGGTAGGTAAAACAAACTACAGAGCTACCCAATAGTCACTCATGCAAGTACAATTTTAGCCTGCTTGATTAAATGTCACACTAGTCAATAATACAAGGAAAAACAATTTTTAAGTCAAATAAATAATGAATATCATATCACTTATGCTGGGACTTCCTATTTACTTATACCTCATTTTTCATCTTCCTTGAATTGTAAAAAATAAAAATGAGTAAAACAAAACAACCCCCCTATAAAAACTAAGAAGAGACTTAGTAAATATAAACTTTAGAAAATATAGACTCACAATTAAGGTGGTTGTTTTTATATCATTCATTCAAGAAAAAAAAAAGAGAATGAACAAGGATCACTTCAGATTGCTGACATGAAAACAAGCAGTCTCTCTACATAAGAGTAGAAATACATGGAAATCATAATGGAATCTTTAAACAGAAGTAACCCAAGTCTCAGAATAACAAAATCTAAATCCTATCCAGTTAACATAAGGTCACTTACTGAAATTCTGTCTTCTTCTCGACGTCTCCGGCCTCTGAAAAGATTTCTCCTTTTAAAGAAGAGAGAGGGAGGGGGGAGGGAGGGGGAAAGACCAAAAGATGTGGAGATGGAAGAAATGACAAAGAAAGAAAGGGGGCGGGGGGGGGGGGGGGGGGGGGGGGGAAGGGAAGGGAAGAGAAGAAAAGGAGGGAAAGATGAACATCCAATCACTAGATACTGATTTTTAATAGTATAAAAGTGATATTAAAATACCTACCCCTTTAAGATCTAATATCCTACTATAATTTTAAAACGACCCACAAGCAAAATAAGGTATATATGACTCCTGAGGGAAAATTTTAAAAATCAACTTCTGAATGATGCTTCTAGTTCTATCCTCTGTAACCAAGCAGAACAAATCTCCTTCATAAAACAACCTTTCAAATACCTGAAGATAAATAGTGGATTGGTATTATAGTCCTTTCAATTCTACCACAGCAAACTTTTGAGGATTTCATTCATCCTGAATGATTTATTCTGGGATACTTTTAAAAGCATAGTAGTGATACCCTGAAACTTTTGCTGCCTTAAAATGAACAACTATGTTTATCACTATTCCAAATGCAGCACCTCCCTAAGTCGGATATCTAACCAAAACCAGATACTCCCTCCCACAACACACAACCATAACAAAAAAAATGGCACCACCCAGTATTGGCAAGAACAGCAAATTATACATTTCAAGATACTGTCAGAAAAAAGAACTAAAGCACCTTACCAAATACAGGTAAAATCACAACCTAGAATCCAACATAAGTCAAAATATTAATCTTATTTACAAAGGGATATATATATATATATATGACACCACAAAGAACATGAAGTTTAACACCAGTGTTAGCCTCCTCATACAATTACCATGGTTAGAACGAGCCCCCTACTCTACTTGAAATCCTCTACTATAGTCCCTATAGAGCCTATAGGCTAGGGTAATTCCTCGAGTACGAAGGGCTCCATTGATGTGTAATTAAAGCAGACATTGTCAAGACACACTGATTTCTTTTGCTTAATTATACAATAATGTTTTTTTAAAAAGTCACCATAAAATAAAAACAAAAACAAACAACTCCCTAAATTCTATATTGCTCCAGTTTTTTGGATCCTATGATTCCATTACTATAGGGAACTCTTGGTGCAGGAAACCCTTACCACAGCATACTAACAACTGACACTTAATTACTCAGGATCAGAGAGAGCTAATGTGTATTTATAAAGCAAGACACAAACATCTTTCTGGATCTGAGGTAGTTTCTCCATTCATTAAGCCACCATGTCTCTCAAAAACTATCACCTCTCAGTAAAATGGGAGTTTTGCAAGCATATTCTTACCTGCCTCTACCAACACCATAGTCACCATTCTGCTCCATCTGCGATGTGGGAGACTCCTTTGGAGATACTTGTTCTTGGTTCCCAGATAGTGTGTGATTATGTCGTTCAGTCTGAAAGTTCCTTGAGCTAGTTCTGTTCAATGGTCCATCACCTAATGACACTGATCCAACTACAGTCGATCCTTCCACTGAGTGTTCTGAACTACTAGATGACCTAAAATGAGTCTTCATGCTATTAAAAACACAAGATTGCATATAGATAAAAAGACACCATAAGAGTCAAAAAGTCTGTTCTTAAAAGTACCCAACCTGTGATTTTATACAAATCAACTGTAAATTATGCAAATGTAACAAAATCTTTCTCAGGTCACAAACACACAAAAAGAATGAGAATGTCTGCTACCAATAACAGATGTGCTTTTTGGGAGAGTGATAATGTGCTAGACCCGCAGTATCTCTAAAATAAAATGGTGTGTCCTTCTGAAGACATTTTTAGCTCTAAAATTTTACAATGTCCTCTATTTCCTTTTCAAAATTTAAGAGACAGGCAGGGCAGCTAGGTGGCTCAGTGGATAGCCAGGATTAGGAGGTCCTGGGATCAAATATGGCCTCAGACACTTCCTAGTTGAGTGAAACTGGATAAGTCACTTAACCACAACTGCCTAGCCCTTACTTCCCCTGCTGCCTTTGGACTAATATATACATTGATTCTAAGATAAAGGTAAGGATTTAAAAAAAAAATTTAAGAGACAATGGAGAATTTCCCAAGCTTAAGACTTAGAAGGCAAGTAATAAATGCTTGCAGATTGATTCAGGTAAAATTAAATAACCTTCCCCAAGCCTCCTATCCCCATAAAAGCCCCAAACAACTACTAGAATTGCAGAGAGGTATGATATCAAATGAAAAGGGCACTTAGCCCTGAGTTAGAGGACCAGACTCAGTTCTAGCACTCTTGCATAAACTAAAGTTTCTTCCAGATCTAATATTTTATGATCTTATACCATAAGATAATTTATATGCATTTACTACTAAAAACCTACAGTGTACCAGTTTCATTATTTTACTTGTTAATTCTCCAGAGAGTACTGACTAGTGAAGTAGTAAAAAAGGGAGCTTATACAATATTGATTTTCAATATCTACAACACAAGGGATTTCAGAAAGATGACTTTAATATAGCATACCATTTCTGACTGAAAGTTACTTAGCATAAAATGTATCTGGCAAAACAGCAAATTATGACCATGTCTAAGTGAAATGGTTACTGCCAAGGATGATGGGAAATAATTAATATAGCACTATAAAAATTCACTAATACCTCTAAGGAATGAAGTGGATTAAAAATATATGGCTTAAAAAACTTGTCTACATTTGTATAGAGTACTAGAAATACATATGAAACAATGTCTAGAATTATACTTAACCAATAAAGTATCATTTTAAGGATAATTTCTTAAGTCTAAATGTTTCTGAAGTTCTAAATGTCAACTATTACATAAGTAAAGTGATTTATATATTCCTTTAAATCACTGTCACTTTTTATAGCTACGGTTACTAGTCTTATCTGGATAAGACTTCTGCATCATATTTTGACAGAGCCAGTAATGAATTTTAATAGCCCTCAGATCTCATAATCTTACCCGTCATTGAGAAGGACACACAATCTCAGTCTAGGCAGGAAAAGAAAGAAAAAAAGACTTAAAAGAAAGGAAGAAGAGAAAAAAAGAGGAGAAAGGCAAAAGCACAGAAATGCCTGGACCTTGAAAAGTTAGTCCTGTTCTCTCTAAGCGCAACTTTTGATCATCATTGGGCCATAGGAAATAAAGAAAAGCCTTTTATCAAAGCTCCTCATGCCAAATGATTATGATCTAACCTCAGATGTAAGCTCTTAAAGAATAATAATAGAAAAGAAACCTTAATTTATATCCCATGTGGTAGAATCCTTTTATAATAAACCTGGCATGCAGGATTAAGTGGATCCTCAAGGTTCTTCCCCCAAATAAATGAATTGGCAAATTTTTAAAAAGGGGTTGGGTAGGGTGAAGAGATGTCCTGTCTTCATTCCCACTCATTTCTAGTTCCTTGGTTGTATGTTGTCTGGAAATCCCCCTCCAGTGGTTGAAAAGTAATAGAATATAAGAATTGAAAAGAATGAGAGTGTGCAGGTGGGAAATCTGCCACATCTGAGCTACATTCTCAGCATCCTTTTAAATTACATCCTCATTTTACAGAAGGATGCTTGGGAGATAAATTTGGCTGAGACCTTACACCACAGGGCTCTTTTTTTTTGGGGGGGGGGGGAAGGAGAAAGTTTGTGCTTTTGGTTAAGTGTTGCAGTTGTGAGTCTCTGGTACTTTTGCTCTGTTTACTTGACTGAAGAACCTCCCCCCCCCCCTTTACTCTCTCTTTTAATTTATTATTAAAATTCCTACATATTTTTCAATACTAGGAATATTTATTTATTTTTACTCCAATAAGAGCCAGGCCCAGACACTTCCTATCTGTGTGATCCTGGGTAAGTCATTCAACTCTCATTGTCTAGCCTATACTGCTCTTCTGCCTCAGAACCAATACACAATTAATTCCACCTAAGATGGAAGGTAAGAATTTTTTAAAGAGAGGAGAGAATAGGGGATTTGAGAGCAACTGCTAATTGATGTAGAAGAACTCTGAAATAGCTTTGTTGAATGGATTCCTTTTTGCTATTGATCTTTTTAGTATTTTATGAAGTGCAAATAAAACTGTAAATGCAAACAATCACCAAACAATAGAAAGTCAATTAGGCAAGTCAATGTTGCAAAGTTATGGGGAAAAAACAAGACACCAATGATGGCTATTTCTACTTCTTTTGTCTATTTCTAATTCTTTTGTCAAAATCCAATCAAGAAGCAAGAATTATCAGGGCAACTAAAATAATATTCATTTTTGTTAAATATCAAATACTACTCTACTTGTCCTAAATGTGAGTGGTATGATTTGAGAAATTAATAGCCAGGATAACTTTCACATAACTTTGCTTTAATGCTTAAAAAATGTATCCCTATGCATCATGTAAAGGGGATGCAAACTTTGCTATATGTAGCATCAAGATTCTGGACACAGAAACATTTTTCATTTTGACAACAAAAAGCACAATCTTCTGATCTGCTTGTGGGCCTTTGCCAATAATAGTTTTCCACTTCACCTCACAATATATTCTTACCGGTTTCTATGGAATGGTCGACCTATACTCAAAGCAGCAGCATTTGTTTTATAAGATCCTGGTGAGTTAAAGCCATTCACAAATCCACCATTGGGAAAAGGGGCCTAGAAGAAGATTAAGATAGTCAAGCTACTACAGTAACAAGTTTAGTAACACTCTTAGTTCTGAAAAATCAAACATTTCAAATGTCTTGCAATATGTGCCTCAGATGTCAAAATCCATCAGCACTAGATTTATTATGATAAAATGCCACTATTTTACTGCTTATTTAATGAAAAGATAACAGTTCCTTCATCATAGACTCTGAGAACAGACAAAATTTGACTACAGCAAAGGTTTAATAATATTTTCTTCTTTTACCTTTTCCCAAAAGGCTTAAAAGAATGAAAATATTAGAAGTAGTAGATTCAGAATAGTGTATTTGGAACACTATTTGAAAACCACAAAATGGCTTGGCAAAAACTATTATTTTGAAATCTCACATCAAGTAAAAATATCTACTGTTTTATGAAATTACTTACCAGTGGCGTTTCAAAGTAAGGTGCAGGGTTTGGAGACCAGGGCTGAGGCACAATACTATAAATTGAGTACTGCTGATGAGGGCTATATACAGGCTGCATAAAGAGTGGGGAGGCGAACTGTGCTTGTGTCTGAACTGGTTGAGTATATACAGTGGAATCCATTATGCGGTAACCATTCTTTGCAAAAAATGTATTGATGGCTTTAATCCTTGCCTAAGAAATAAAAAGTACCATTGTTATATTTATAGTAAAGGACTCTTAAAAATCCTCGAAATTGAGTTGTTACAGAGGTAGTGATTTGAGAGGGTATGGCTCTCTATCCTTAGACTTACCTCTGCTGCAGGCATGAAAGGCACTAACTTCCTGAGAAGTAAGAGTCAGCTGAGATGTCGATAATTAAATAATTAGAATTGCCTTGTAAACTTCACTGGCTCAGTTCTAATATTTTCTTTCTTTTTTTAAAAATTAAAGTTAGGTTCTTTTCCTCTATAACTTCAATTACTCTTTCCTTTAAAATCCTTAATATCCTAACTACTTTTTAATGCATATTTTCATATTAATTTCTTAAGGTCCTACTTATTAGGCTCTGACAGACTTTTGATTATAGACAATTTTATATAACTAAAATAATGAAAAAACAAAACAAAACAGGTGCAAGCAAAACATTCTTCTCTAGTAAAGGAATACATACTTAACTTTGTTGAAATAACTAGAATATTTGCCAGTAGAACTCCAGCCACTGCCACGATCTGATTATAACGCAGGAAAAATAGTTTAAATTATAATTATTATTCTAATTATGTTTATCTGCATTTATGCAGTGGAGAAAAAAATGACTAAGGCATTTTTTAGTAAGCTAGATGCATTCATGTAAGCTGTTCTTTCACAAAGAGGTTAAACAATTTGCTCAGTGACCCAACTTACTGATGAGATGAAAATCCCTGTCTTTTTCAGGCTAGTTTTTCTATCACAACACAATACAACATTTGCTCAGAAGTTATTTGATGGGACCCCCAAAGGGAGGTAGAAAGAATGAGAAATTCACTGCTATTTTCTGCTTTGATTTAAGACTATGTTAGAAAACAATGACTAAGAAGAAAAGTAGAGTATGCTAGACATGGGAGCCAGGAAGGTCTGGGTTTGAGTTTGACCTCCCATGAGATCCAACGAAAGACTTGAGCAAATCACTTAACGTCTGGGTTTGCTTCTTCATCAGTAAAATGGAACTATTCCCCTGTGGTGATGAGGCTCAAATAAAAATTAGGTTTAAAAAGTGCTTTGCATGTCAATCTATAAGCATTTAGTAAACATCCACCATGTACAAGGTCTGGGAATTACAAAGAAAAAATCTTTGATTGGGGTGGTGGTGGTGGTAGTGTGTGTACTCATGTGCATGTGTATATTGGAATAGTTAGGTAGTGCAGTGGGCTTGGAATTAGGAAGACTCATCTTTATGAGTGCAAATTTGGCTCCAGACTCTTCCTAGTTATATGACCCTGGGCAAGTCATTCAATCTTGATTGCCTTGGTTTCCTCATATGCAAAATGAGCTGGAGAAGCAAATGGCAAACCATTCCCTAAAATAGGGTCCCATAGAGTTAGATACAACTGAAACAATTCAACAATAAACATGAGTATAGAATAAATACAAGGCAGTTAAATAAAAATTAAGCTGTACTTTTTGAGTGCGAATAGTTAGTAATTATTTAAATCTCAGGGCAAACCTGACATAAAATTGCCTCAAAAATCAATTTCACTTAAACTACCACCCCCTAGCAAATACAGAACAAAAGAGAAAAGTTCATCAACACATTAACTGAATCTCACAGTTATATGCAATGTTCAATACCTCACAATCGCTTACAGAAACCTCCACAAAGAAAAGGAGGTGCATTTTCTAATCTCTTCCCTGGGGCCAATCTTGAATACTTCAAGATTCAGAAAGGCTTAAAATGAGGAGTTGGAGCAGAATCTTATGCTTCAGATGAACTAAAAAACTAAACCAGAAAAAAACAAAACCCCCAAACCAAGAGTGGTGATTATTTCAGAGAAGACTACAGCAAAAACAGACATGTCAAGGAAACAACCTAAGTACCATGGATCATTACCATATATATCATTACATTGTATCTACACCTAAATATTTAAGGGAAAGATTAATTGAATTACAGGGGAAAAATGGACAGCAAAACTACAAATGGGAGGAGACAATGTCCTGCTTTTAGACCTAGAAAATCTAATAAAAAAAAAAAGATAAACAAGAAAGAAGGTCCTGAATAAAATTTCAGAAAAACAAAAGATTTTAAAGAAATTTTAAGATAATTAAAGAACTCTGGCAACTACTGAATGGGAACAAGATGAAGTTTACATTATTCACTTCTGTGAAATGTGCTATTTTTTCCATAAAAACATCTCAGAGTAGAAATATTAAACAAATCAGTTACTGATCATAATGCAATAAAATTGTATTCAGTAAAGGAAAGGCCTTTGAAGAAAGAACTTGTGAAACAAAAAAAAAAAAAATCACACAAGCAACAGAAATTTCAATAACAAAAGACAACATACTTATATGCAGTCCTTTAGGGAAATTTTATATTTCTAAAATTTTCATTAAGAAAAGAGAAAAAAAGTCAATGATATGGGTGTGCAACTTAAAAACAAACACTTTAAAAAAGATCAAACGGTTTATGTCTATCAAGAGCAGGTGTATTCTAGTGGAGGAATGCTTTATATTTAGGCTATATCTCTGAAGTAAATATTCCTTTGTAAATGATAATCTTACTGTTAAGGAGGACTAACTGGTTGCATTTAGATCACCCAAATTGAGGAAACATAACCAGTTGAGGCTGTAAGTCCATTTGATAAGACTAGATAGTCCTAATTTCCTGGCCTTAGCAGTGGGCCCAGAAAAATCACTGTTACATATAGATCTCTCCCCTAAGATCTTGCCATCTTGAAGAGGGAAGGCTACAATAGGAACTATCTGGTACAGATGTGGAAACTAAGGCCCAGGAAGTCAATGTTACTTTTACTTGCTCAATGTCACTCAGCTAATGAAGCAGGGTTAAACTGGAACTTAAAAGACTACTGATTTGTATTCCAGTGATGTTTCTGCTATGAAAAAACATTTTTGAGACACTGAGGTAGTTTAATGGATAAAAAGCAAGACCTAGAGATAGGAGGTCCTGGATTCAAATCTGGAATGACTAGTTGTGTGACCATGGGCAAGTCACAAAACCATAACTGCCTAGTTCTGTGGTAGCAAACCTATGGCACATGTGCCAGAGGGTACACTCATGAGCCCGCTCTGAGGGAATGCGTACTGTTCACCCGAGTTCATTACTAATAAACTCAGAGGAATGCAGGGTGGAGCTCCTCCCCTCCCTGTCTCTTGAGGGAATTTTTTCGTATTACCCACCCCTCTAAAAGATTCACCATCACTGCCCTAGTCTATATCACTTTTTAAAACCAATACTTAACATTGATTCTAAAACAGAAGATATGGGTTTAAAAAAGAAAAAAACAAAAACAAAAACATTTTTACCAGATTATTTATATCCACAAAATATAACTATGGGTATTTGCTATTACCTCTTTTGGTCTTTAGTTTTTTAAAAACCCTTACCTTCTGTCTTGGAGTCAATACTGTGTATTGGCTCCAAGCAGAAGAGTGGTAAGGGCTAGGCAATGGGGGTCAAGTGACTTGTCCAGGGTCACACAGCTGGGAAGTATCTGAGGCCAGATTTGAACGTAGGATCTCCCATCTCTAGGCCTGGCTCTCAATCCACTGAGCTACCCAGCTGCCCCCTTTAGTTTTTTAATTTGCAAAATGCATCATTGATAAACAAAAACTTCCAAGATTACTTAGAACTTGAAGGTGGCTTTGATCTTCCTTGCCACTCTTTTGATGTTTTGTTTCTACTCTAAATTGTAGAATTTTGGTTAATCTAGATGCTTCTGAAAAAATTCTTTTTTCTTGGAAACCTAGTACCTCATTTAAAACCAGTTCATTAAGTCATTCACCAATTGACAAATGGTCAAAGGATATGAATAAGTAATTTTCAAAGCTATCAATAATTATGAAAAAATGTTCTAAATCCTTCTTGATTAGAGAAATGCATATTAGAACTTGGACAGAACAGGAAAATGATAAATGTTGGAAGGGATGTGGCAAAATTGGGACACTAATACATTGCTGGTGGAGCTGTGAATTGATTCAACCATTTTGAAAGGCAATTTGAAAATATGCCCAACAGTCTATAAAACAATGTATATCTTTTGATCCAGTAACACCACTACAAGGTCTGTATCCTGGAGAGTTTAAAAAGAGGGTGGGGTGGGGGGGCACGCAGGGGAAGAGAGGACCTATTTGTACAAAAATATTTATAGTTGTTCTTTTTTTTTTTTTGTGGCAAAGAACTGAAAATTAAAGGAATGTCCATTCATTGGGAAATGGCTGAACAAATTGTGGTATATGATAGTGATAGAATAGTACTGTGCTATATAAGGAATGATAAGCAGGATGATTTCAGAAAGAGCTGGAAAAACCTACTTGACTGACTGACTGACTGACATGAACTGATGCAGGGTAAAATAAGCAGAACCAGGAAAACACAGTAACAGCAACACCGTGGAATGATCAACTGTCATAGACTTAGCTATTATTGACAATACAACGATCCGGGACAATTCTGAGGGATTTAAGACAAAGAATGCTGTTCATCTCCAGAGAAAGAACTGTTGGGAGAAAGAATGCAAATGAAAGCATAGGATTTTATACTTTTTAATGTGAGTTTATGTTCTGGGGTTTTGGTTTTAAGACTACTCATAAAAATGAACAATATGGAAGTGTTTTGCATGAAAATACATGTATAACACAGATGCAAAAAAAATTACATGTAATTAAAAAACAAACAACAGGACATTTCTTTGATTTGTTGGGTGTGTATAATGGTTTAAATGGCATAGGATGCTGCCATAAGAAATTATCAGCAAACTCACACCACTAATTTTGCACTAATTAATGCAATTTAGTTATATATTGAACTATAGTTTGAATGCTAACTGGGTTTTTCTAAGGAAATAACAATAATGTCTTAAAGTGATAATTCTCTACTTAATAAAATATTTCTTACCATGATTGGCTTGCCCTGAAAAGTTTTAACTTCTTCCCTCAAATATCTAAAAGCCTGCAAGAAAGCATATTATAAAAATTCTTCAGCATTACATTGAAAGGAAATCAATAAAAATTGCATAGGTTACTAGCCAACATTTCCAAAAGAAAACAAATGGCAAATGATGCCATGCCACCCTCCTTAACCCTGACAGCAATCATTAGTTAAAAAAAAAATGAGTAAGGTAAAAAGTGAAACATGAAACATTTATTCTCTAACTTAGATGAAAACAAATACTTATGCAGATCACCATGTCATGCAGACTAACTATATAAACTGACTACTGAGGAGAGATATTAAAAAATCATGGTTTCAAACCTTGCAAGAATACTAAAAAGAATAAGACTATCTACCATTTATAACCCCATACCCAAAATAAATGCTGAACTATGAGGACCAGGCATCCCAACCAATCTCTAGTTTTAATTTTAACGAAAGCTATTGTGTATATTCAAAAAACTTTCAATTGAGTTTTCGGGGAAAAAATTAAGAAAACAGAAATGAAAAGTCTCCTAAGGAGTCAGAACATAAAGGTGAAAGCATAGATGGTCATTTGAAGCAATACTAAAAACAATTTCCTTACCTGCTGTGCATCTGTATCGGACTGGAATGTAACGTACCAGCTGCTATTATGCGCAAACTCACAGCTTATCACTTTGGGACAGTTTTCATTTTTGAAGAGTGCCTTAACTTCCTTAAATATAAGTGGAAAACTCAATTATCTCTAAAGGACACACAGAAATTCAACCAAATACGATGATTCAGATTATAAACTAAAAACCCAATACCAATTGCCAAATATAATTCCATATGTAGGGTTAGAGAAAGTTTGGTGAAGAGCTTCCTTCAAATAATCATAGCAGATATTTACAGTTCTTTAATGGTTATAACCAGTGATGTACTGGTAATTAGCTCTCCAAGGGGGGGGGGGAAGGGGGAATTCAATCTGTCACATTTTAAAATTTATTCTGAATTGTTAACCCTTTCAACATTTAAATCTAGATAATCAGGAAACAATAAATCAAGCCATGATTTGTAGTTTGCTCATTCTTGAGACATAAACAGTTTGCAGTCCCTACTCTGAAAGAACTTAACATTCTGAAAAGAGAGGACAAAATACATTCTCATTTAATAACAATGGATTTAGAGTCAGGGGACCCAGGTTCAACTCCCACTTCTGTTACTTACTGTGTTACTTTGGGTAAATCACTTTAACATTTCTGAGCTCCAGTATCCTCATCTGTAAAATGAGAGAGCTAGAAGAGATCCCAGTGGTATTACCCCCATTTGAGTCTCAGAAATGACTTGCTTATGCTAATGGTGAGAGTCAAATAAAGGTCTTGCCTATCTTCATTCCTACTATAAACCCATAATAAAAACAAAAAACCCTTCAATTATCTATATAAACATGTAATATCCTTGGAAAGAGAAACTACCAGAATAAGGGCAGGGGTGGTACTTTTGAACCAACTTAAGCTACATGATAGAACCTGTTCATCAAGAACCAAACACAGCCAAGTGAGCTTTTTAGCTACCAAATGTAAAACTAAATCCTTTGATCCTTTTTATAGCTTTCAAAACCCTAGATAAAATTGTAATCACAAACACTATTCACTTGACATAAAGTTCCACATACCTCCTCTTTTCCTCTTAGGATTCCACATGGATCCTTCTTTGGTTCTGAGGCCTTTATGGCTGGAATAACTTTGGTGCCTGTGGCCCTGGAAGCTGTAAGCTACTTCAGTGCCTGGAGTGGAAGACCCCTGACATAGGGATGAACCTGCACTGCAGCCCCTGCCATGCTTGCTACCAGCCAGTTGGGGAGTTGAAATTGTATAATGCAAATTTATATAAGCTAAGAATTTGTATTTATCATCTAAAAACCTACTCCCATGCCAATTAAATTGGATAGTAGCAATCTGTGAAGTGATAAAGGCGTTTAAAAATGTGAATTTTTTCAGCAACTAATGGGCAAGTTCTAGTATTTAAAAACAAAGATTCATGGCCATGGTTCTTAATTTATCTAGGAAGGACAATGAATGATAATCAACCTCTAAACTGATACATTATGGATGTATATAAAAAAAGAATTTTCAAGTCAGGCTTTTGAGAACAAAACAAGCAACTACATTATAAGAAATCAACCCAAATTTAGAAATGAGCACCTCCTATATTAGGGGTTCCCAAACTATAGCCAGCGGGCCACATGTGGTCCTCTCAGGCCATTTATCTGGTCTCTACCTCACTTCTGGAAGGGATACTTCTTTCATTGGTGGTCAGTGAGAGGAGCACAGTATGTGGCGGCGTTGCATCACTCCCGAATAGCACTACTTCCAGTGACACAATCCTTTGTGTGGTGCCTTGTTCTGAAAGTAACTGAATGAGAACGAGGCACCATGCAAAGGATTATGTGTCAGCATGGTGAGCGGTGATCTGGGGGAGGAGATTCCACACTGTGCATACTGCTGCCTAGATTAGTGGTGGCGGTGACGGGCCTGTGCAAGGTGTGACAGACCCATCATAGCCAGCACTGCAGCCTCCGCTATCCCAGACACCAGGACCAGCACTGACTTCAGTACTATATACAGGCATCGGATAGCCGTGATCTGGCCTGTGACATCAGCAGTGGGCCCCTATTGTGAGAAGCCCACCACTGCCACTAGGTGTTTTATAAGACACCCCCCCCCGTTTTTTTTTGGTCAAATTAATATAAGACAGTGTCTTATTTTCGGGGAAACATGGTAGTACAATGGTCCACATACTCCCCCAGATATGTTGTGCATCTGGGGGAGTATGGGGGTCATTGTACTATGTGGTGGAAGTGAGGCATGTGTTTTTTGTATTATGGTCTATAATTACAGACTGCAGGAGGACATACACTAGTGTCAACTGGAAAGGTGGTGGAGGAACCAGATCTGTAATTGTGCCGGTTCTTGCACTGCACCAGTGTGAGCCTGAGGTAAAAGTGGAATTCTACCAATATGGCCACTGGTGAGGCTGAAATAATGTGGACTGGGAAGGCTACATTGATGGACACAGATCTGACTGCATTGATGGGCAGTGCAGTCTGTATGCCTCTGTGTGGGCAAAATTATTGTTGGCATATTGTTTGTATAGGGCTGTGTGTGTATATATGTATATAGGTATTTTACTAATAACAACTTGGAATCCCTAGGAAACAATGACATCAAGAAAGAGAAAAATTGACTCGGAGTGTAGGATATTCAAAGAACAGTGAACTTATGACTACTTTTTCATGCAGTACAAGGAAAGACCTGTGTGTTTGATATGCCAGAATATAGTGTCTGTGTTCATAGAATACAATTTGCATCAACACTGTCAAACTCAACATAAGATAAATATGATTGTTTGGTCGAAGATGTGAGAAAAGATTTTAAAACTGAAAAATACACTGACAACTCAGCAAAATACTTTTGTGAAGCAGAAGCAGCTAAATATTTCATCACTACGAGCAAGTTTTCAAGTTGACAAGCTAATAGTGTGCACTGGCAGACCATTCGTAGAGGGAGAATTTGTTAAAGAGTGCCTTCTTTCTGTTGCCAAAGAGATGTGTCCAGAAAAGGCAGACGTATTTAGTACAGCTAGTCTTTCAGGATCTACAATTACACGAAGGATTGAAGAAATGGGAGACAACTTGCATCAGCACTGGCGAAATTCCATAAGAAAACTTTCCTATTTTTTCTAGACACTTGACGAGAGCAATGTTTGTGATTCTGCACAACTTCTAATTTTTATTCGTGGGCTGAATGACAATTTTAAGTCACAGAAGAGTTTGCTGCACTGCAAAGCATCAAAGGAACAACCACAGGAGAGGATATCTATGAAGAGGTTTCCCAAACTGTGAAGGATTTGGAACTGGACTGGGATAAACTAGTCAGTATGATGACTGATGGTGCTCCTAGCATGGTGGGGTCGAAGAAAGGAGTAATTGCTTGCATTAACCAAGAGATGGACAAATGTAACCATTCTCATCCAATAGCCATACACTGCCTCATCCACCGTCAAACACTGCTATGTAGTAAATCACCGAAGTTATGAAAATTGTGGTAGCTTGTGTTAACTTCATTAGAGCTAATGCACTAAACTACAGACAATTTCAGGAATTTCTGTCTGAGCTAAATGTTGCCTATGAAGATGTTCTGTACCACACAGAAGTCCATTGGCTGAGTCAAAGGAAAAGTTTTGAGACAGTTCTATGACTTACTTCTACAGATTACAGCTTTTATGCTTTCAAAAAACAAAGAAGTAGCAGAGCTCAATGATGCAGATGGAAATGGCACCTCGCCTTTCTGACAGATGTAACAGAGCTATTCAACAGTTTCAATGTGCAACTTAAAGGAAAAGGGAAGCTCATCTGTGATATGCAATCACATGTTTTCACATCTGAAGTAAAATCAAGCCTCCTTATCAAACAAATGAAGTGTGAATCTTAAAAATTCTCAGACCCTACTTCATAAGGTTTGGTTAAGACCATTCCCCATTTAAACAATAAAGGGACTTAGTTCAGGAATGTGAGAACTCTACTCCACCCATATGTTAAGCATACTGTAGGGGAAGATAAAGTTGTAAACTCCCTGCTGAACAAGGAAAAGTACTTAACCCATACTTATAATAAGGTAAAAAACCCTTAAGCTGGGCCTATTTTTAGATCTAATACAAAAGGGTGCTAAGTACCTATAAAGGTCAGGCAACTTGTAAATTTACAAGGAGCAAAGAGGTGAGAACTTACTCTGAGATTTTAGTCTATTCAGGTGTGAACTTAATCAAAAGTTTAGTCTACTCAGGTGTGAATTAAGAATGGTCAGTCCTTTGGAAAACGTCTACTGTGATTGGTAGATGTGAGAACTTAGGGGAGGTGACATAGGAGAAAATCCCTTTAAAAGGAGGTCAAAAAGAGGTCTCTGGAGATTCAGCTGGGAAAAGCTGAATTGGAGGCAGCTGGCCAAAGCTGCCTTGAAAGGCTTAATGCCTGAACTTGATTGAGCTAGCTGAAGCTGAACTGGTGTCTCTCTGAACACTAGAATCTTGCTTGGGACAAATCTTGTGGTGAGTTGATAAAAGACTGACTGATCTCTCTCTCTTAGGGTTTTCAGCCTAGGCTGGCCTATCCCTTTTTTCATTATTTCCTTTTTCTCTCTCTCCCCCTTTCATTAATTCCTCATTTGTATTAATTAAAATCTCTATAAAACCCAGCTGACTTGGGTATATTTAATATTTGGGAATTTTTCCCTGGTGACCACTTTATATTTGATTTAAAACAAGACACTGTCTTGAAACCATATTTTCTGCGGTCACAATTTAAGCCACTCTTTTAAATGTCACAGTTTATGGCTTCCACTATTTTAACTATTACAGAAGGAGGAAAATTTCTGCCATCTCCCCTTAACTCAAAATCTGTTAGCGGAAAAACCCTTGATTGCATTCCCAAAGAAACGTGTGGATTCACTGGAAAAGTTGCAAAAGGAGTTCCAATTCAGATTTAAAGAGCTTCATCTCCATGAAAAGGACATACAGCTTTTCCGTAACCCATTTTCTATTGACATTGAAGATGTGGATACAATTTACCAAATGGAACTGGCTGAATTGCAGAATTGTGACTCTGAAAGATGCATTCAAGTCAAGCAGCTTGCCTAATTTCTATGCATCTCTCCCTTCTAAAATATATCCTAATCTCAGGAACCATGCACTCAAAATGGCAACTATCGTTGGCAGCACTTATGTCTGTGAACAGACTTTTCCCAGAATGAAACATCTGAAATCTCTAACCAGATCTAGACTAACTGATGCACACCTGCATCACTTGTTATGGCTAGCAGTGACAAATATGGAACTGGATATTGACCATCTCACTAGTCATAAGCAGGCCCACAGTTCTCATTGAAATACTGGTCAGTTTGTTGATTTAAATTTATTTGTTCTTTATTTTAAATATTGTATTTGTTCCCATTTTTTTTAAACTTTAACTCAAGGGGCAGGGCAGAATCTACTCAAAAACTTTAGAGCTCTTATGGAGGATACAAAAAACATTTTGAATATCATTATTAGGAGACTTTCTCTAATAGCTAATCAGTGACTGCATTCAATAGATGCTTATTAAATACTGGTTGAAGGAATAGTGGGTTAATTCTTACTAGATGAAAAATCAACCATATCGCAGTCAAGTGATCTCAAAGATTATCTAGCCTAACCTCAACATTTTTACAAGGAAGGAAAACAAGAGACCCAAAGAAGTATAACATCCTGATTATAAATCCAGGGCTATACCCCAGGCAAGGAAAATGTTTATAACAGATAGAGCACATTAAAATGAGAATATGAAAACATTAAACTCATAATTAAAAATGAAATTATTTAAATTTATGTAACTTCAGGTATAGAAAGTTTACATAAAATTATATTCCAAAACTGCTGTAAGGAAAGACTAGAAGTTTTTAAGAACTAATGAATCTTCCTAATTAATGAAAGCTTAGAAATTAGAATAAGCCACTTTAGTTAAATTGTTATATAGAATTTAGATAAGAACAACTGATAAAGCTCTTCAAATGTCCCAGAATTCTAGTATGTTAGGAAAATCTCACTATAGACTAGTGTAAGGTGTTAATAATAGTTTTAGTTTTCCTCTCCATCAAGTCATTCTTCCTTACATCCTACTTCCTTTCCTTCCTGGGTGGTGGTGGTGGTGGTGAGGGGAGAGGATAGACAGTTACTATACTTGGCCTCTTCTGCTAAGCAGCCCCTATAGCAGTTGAGTTAGATACAAATGGATTCCATGCACAAAGATTCAATTTATGAATACGTTTTAAAAAGCAAACGTGGGGGAAGCTGTGTAGTCAGTGGATTGTGTGAAAGAATTGGGAAAGCACGCAAAAGGAAGAAGCAGTGGCTAAGTGGTGACCTGTCAATCAAATGAAGATGCCATTTGGAATGTTACCGGCCGGGAAACAGTTGAAGGCAAAAACTTTCGGCTGGTTGTGATATATCAGGGAAGGAGGAGCTGATTTATCACTTGGATTTGGATAAACTCTTTGGCTTACTCTGTTATGAAAGTGACTGAATTGCCAGATCTATCAATCATTTCTCTCAATCCCAATATCCTGCAACTGGAGGCCAACCTGTAGTCTAGGGAAATCCTTAACTCTCTTACCTCCATTCTCCATCTTTTCCTATCTTCCCCAAATAAACCCTTACTTAAGATAAAGAAGAGAAAAGTATTTTCATTTGAGATACCACAAACTCACCCTGAGTGATTAAGTAGGAGGGAAGCTGAAGAGGGAGGCTGGGAGAGAGGGAGGAAACAGGAGGAAAGGAGGTATAGTGGGAGGAGGGAAAACAGAGAAAGAGATATCTACCTGATCTGTTAGCTATCAATTACCCATCAAATATACCCCCCTCATGATCTATTATAATTGAGAGCCAGGCCTAGAGATGGGGGGTGGGGGAAAGAAGAGAGTCCTAGGTTCAAATCTGGCCTTAGACACTTCCCAGCTGTGTGATCCTGGGCAAGTCACTTAACCCCCATTGGAGGCCTTACCACTCTTCTGCCTTGGAACCAATACACAGTATTGATTCCAAGACAGAAGGGTTTAAAAAAAAGGAAAAAAGAAAAAAAGAAAATTAAACATGGAAAATATTGACCTTGGTTGAGAGGGCACAAAATCAAAAGATGACTATAAGGAAAACACTAGATTAATAAAGACAATGTTGGCTTAAACAGTGGTAACTAATCAACACTGTCAATTAAAAGGATCAATTTAGAAGACTTTAAAAATTGTACAAAATTAGTATTTATTTCACAACTAGTTCATATGGTTGAGCAACTCAAGACATCTGGTTTTAAATGATTTCTTTTTCAATTTAATGTAAACACACAAAAACCTATCTATTTCTTTGGCATTTTACCTATGCTATTCATTTATTTTTAAAAAACCCTTACCTTCAGACTTAGAATCAATACTCTGTATTGGTTCTAAGGCAGAAGAGTGGTAAGGGTTAGGCAATGGGGTTAAGTGACTTGCCCAGGGTCACAGAGCTAGGGAGTGTGAGCCAAATTTCAAACCAGCCCTCTGTCCGGCCCTGTCTCTAGGCCTGACTCTCTATTCACTAAGCCACCTAGCTCTCTCCCATTTTATCTGTTATTAACAGTTACTTTCCTAAATTAAAATTAATTTATGTAGTAGGAATAGTTGGCACTGGTTGTTTAGCCCACATAGCACTGCTATTCAATGAACTGTAAGTGGTTCTCTTGTTGTCTCTAAGACAGAAAGTAAATGCCTCAGTTTGCCTAATAATAGTTGAATTTTACAACTTGTCCCACTTCTCTTTTCTCCACTTATTTGAAAGACTGATGCAATGATCAATGATGATTCTGGAGCTCTGATAATTCATGCTACTTACTCAGGATAAAAGATGAGACATTTTCTGAAAATGGCCATGGTGAGAATTTCAGAGATTCTCACAGTGAGGGGACATATGGATGATAATTCAGCAAAGAGAGGTTAGCTAGGCAGGATGAGAAAGTCAGAAGCAGTTTCTTGAAAACTTAGCATACACAAGGGGAGTGTGGTCAACAACCCTCTCAAGTGCAACAGAGAGGTCAATATGAAAGAAAATTGAAAAAAAAAGGCTCAGACTTTAAAATTAAGAAATTGCCGCTACTTTGAAGGGAGTAGTTTCAGACTATCAAAAATTAAGGAATGAAAGCTTAGTAAAGGCAAATAGGTGTTGATAGCTTTTCCTTAGGAATCTGGAGCGATAAAGGGAAAAAAGAAACCAGAGTGTGAAGGGGAAAGTAAATTTTTTTTTTTTAAAGGAAAGGGGAGAAGTCTTGAGTATATTTAATGGGAGAAAAAAAAATAAGTAGATAAAAAGAGAATCAAGATTAGAAAGAGAAATGATAGAGGGGACAATATACTAAAAGGGAGGATCAGATCAAAGGCATATATATATATAACATAGGATGGTTTTGGTAGGAAAAAAGGTTACCTCCCTGTCAAAGTTTGGTGTAAAGGAAGAAAAAGTATAGAATAATGTCAACGGAATTTAAATAAGAGTTCATCATAAAAGGCATCAATAGTTCAGTAAATTAAGTGGTAAGAGACTAAGCTAAGAGTGGGAACATGAGGAGTTGCGGGAAAGTTTGAAGGAAGAGGTTTGGAATATCATATGCAGAAAGTGATAGAGGGAATCAATAAGAGAGGAATGAAAAGACTGTTCTTTGTAAGCAACTCTGAAGATATAGTTGAGATTAGAAAACAAAAATTCATACTTGACCTAGACAACATAGCCGTGTGGCTTCCCATGACAATTCTGCTGCTACCATTTTTTAAAAAAATGCAAAATATGGCTAGTATTTCAGAATTTGATGGAGAAATATTTATATATTCACGGTAATTGACTTGTTTATGTTTATTTTGTTTTTGTAGGTATTAAAAAACCAAATCAACAACAACAACAACAAAAATACCCCAAAACTTTTTTCAATAATTCTCTTAAGCCTCCATCATTTACCTCTATTGGTGTAGTTTCAGGGATTTCTCGAAGGATGATGATACATCGTTTATGATTTGGTCTCACTTTTTCTCCCTTCTCATCAACTTGAACCATAGGTGAGGCTAAAAACGTATTAAAAAGAGTTAAAAAGCTGTCAGTGAAAATAAGGGATATATAACAACACTCCATTAATCAGAAATCAAAATAATTATCTGTAGAAGCAAAGTTTAAAGTGAACATAAATTATGATGCTATGGGTACTATTCATGAAAAAAGTCATACATTTAAGTGGCCACTTAATGATACAAGTCGGAGATTTTCATATATTATAACGAAAAAGCATTAGACTCTCCTTTTCATAATCAGTAAAATGTTAGTAACAAATAGAATGTCATTTTTATAAAAAATCTGTATTACCCACTTTGAACTAAAATAGATATCCCAAGAAAATTTAACTCCATTTGACAATATTAAAAATTATGTCCAAAATACTTATTGAGCAAAAGAAATATATTAGAGGTTTATGTGGTATGGTCAGCACAATTAAATGTAACTGGTAAATTAAAATAAAACTATGTGTGTGCGCATGCAATATGCTTGAACACTATCCATCTTTCAGTAACTGGGACAATTGTGGAACCGAAAATTTCATTCTTGAAGTCATTCAATTTAATAGAATCAGTAACATACATCTTAGTACTTCAAGAATAAGATCCAGGTCTGTGGTCAGTTTTTTAATTTCTTCCATGTTGGCAACTGTCCAAATTGGGATAAACTGGTCACTGTCCATCTGAGACATCAAGTAGAGATCCTTAGATAGATTCTCTCTGAAAGAATTAAAGAAATGTGAGGTCATGGCTACACTTATTAGAAAACCCATTTTTCTTAAATAGAAAATACTACTACTTGTAAAATATACAAACTTATGAAAAATACTGAATTACAGAATGAAGAGACTTTTGGAAAACACTAACCTCTTACATATTAACCAATAAAGCCAATTTGGGATTCCAAAATGGTTTTCTTAAAATAAAAATTATATTAAGGTGAAAAACATATTGCTACAGTGAAGAGAGGATTGATTTGTATCTAAAAGTGCTGGAGTCCCAGCATTTCTGTGATTTTTTTTGTTGGTACTAATAACTCTATTTTAAAAACAAACCAATACCTTCTATCTTAGAATCAATACTAAATATTAGTTCCAAGACAGAAGAGTGATATGGACTTGGCAGTTGGGATTACTAAATGGCTGGCTCATTTTCATAGAAATAAGATCTGAGGCCATATTTGAACCCCAGAGCTCCCAATTCCAGGCTGGGCTCTCTATGCCCTGAGCAATCTCTAATAACTATTTCCTTAAAAATTATTTTTAAAAAACAAAACAACCCCCGGATAACTTTTGTTTTGTCATCACATTCATTTCTGAATTTATTTTGTGCCCTCTTCCAACAAACTATCTTATTTTATTTGTAATTATTAAATTATTACATATTCCCTGGCTTACCTTCCAATCATTGAAACAAAAAAACAAAATCCACGTACCAACATGTATAATCAAGCAAAACCATTTTCTCTCTTCAGCTAATTATAAAAATGACTCATTCTGCAAATATAGTCTATCAGCTACTTGTCCTCTGGATTCATGGACAATAACCATTATCTTAGAATCTGTCTTTCAAAATTGCCATTTTCCTCTCAATTAAAAAAAATATTATTTTCATTCTGCATCAGTGAATACAAGTTTCTTCAGAGTTTTCTAAAATTCTTTTAAAATTTCTTACAACAGTATTCCATTATAATCATATACTATGTATGTTTAACTCTTTTAATTGATGATAAGGCCCTTTGTTATCTCAAAAAAGAGCTACTATACATATTTTTAGACTTTTCCCTTTATTATTTCAAAAAGAGCTGCTTTTGCTTCAATAATTATTTTACAGAACATGCAATTCAAATTCTACAAATTGTTGAATTTATAGCTCATTTAACTTTAAACTTTGGTATAAATATGATTAATCTTTTTCTATTAGTATGATATTCTTGACTCTCAGAATATGCCAATAAATTCATTTCTAAAAGAAATCTTTTTTTCTCCTCTAGTTTCTATTTTATTTACAATGACATCAATTTTCTTAAAAATGAAAAAGACAATCATGTTACCTTGAAAAACAGAATTCTAACTGTTTCTTTAGACATTCCTTTAAATCTTCAACAGAAACTGTACAACTGCCTTCACCTGTTTAGGAGTAAAGAATTAAAAAATTACTTTATTGAAAAATATGGAAATGCTTTACATGATAATACATAAATAATCCAGATCAAATTGCTTACCAGATCTGGGTAGGGGGGAGGAGACAATTTGGATCATATAATTTCAGAAAACTTTAGGTGTAAAAGTGTTATTACATGTAATTGGTAAAATATCTTTATAAAAATTATTTCTTCATTAATTAATTTTGAAACATTTATCAAGGGTTTACTACATTCTAAGTGCTGGAGAGATAAAAGGCTCCTGACATTGAACGGGGGAGACAGTACAGAAGCAGTAGTCACAGAGGGGTATTTTTAATACAGGAAGTATGATAAATGGACCCACCAGAGAAGTGACTCATATATATATATACACACACCTTTTCCAGTGGTAAAAGAAATATTGATGATTATGATTTTGTGAGAATGCTCTAAGCAGGGGAGACAGGAAGAAAACACCAATAGACTTATGGTAGAATTCTCACCAATGAAGAATCATTCACCAAAGAATCAAAGCATTTAATTAAGAAATCCCTAATGATATCAGAAGGACATAAATGTTTATTCATCAACAAGCATTTATAATGGGCTAAGCCCTAGGGATGGGGTGGGGGAAAGGAGATCATATAAAAAGTGCTTTGCCTTATCTTTTCTTCATCCCCTTCTGGAAGATTGTCTGTAGCATGTGAGATTTGACGCTTGAAGAAAGCCAAGAAGAGGAAGGGGGGAAGAACTGAATATGAAGGATTTGAAAAGTGAAAAACGAGTTTTATATTTGATTACAGAGTAAGGGGAAATATTAGACTTTGATATATGGGGAATGACATGGTCTAACTCTGTGTTGGCAAAGCTATGGCATAGGTACTGAAACGGCACAGGGTGGGCTGCTCTATTCCCTCTCTTCAGTTCCTGAGGACATTTTTTTACATGCCCTACCCAATGTTCAGCCAGGCATGCAATGTGAACACTTTCTCCCTTCGTTGTATGGGGTAAAGTGAAGGGCTCACAGGAAGCTTGAAGTTGCACTTTGGGCAGATGGTCTTGAAAAGGTTTGCCAACACTGTTCTAACCTAAATGTTATAAAAGTTACCCTGGCAGGTTAGTGAGTAGAAGATGAGTTGGAGTCTTGAGGCAATATCTACCAGCAGTCCATAAATGGCAAAGAAAATTTATATCAGAGCAGAAGCTAGATGCCTGGAGAAATGTTCAAGTTGGAAGCAAGGCTACAGACCAAAACATGGGCTCAGAGTGATTAAATAATTTGTCCAAGTTAACATAGAAAATGATTCATTTAGTCTAACCTTGTGTTGGCAAAGGTGCGGCATGCGTGCCCTGGTGTGCCGTGTGTGTGTGTGTGTGTGTGTGTGTGTGTGTGTGTGTGTGTGTGTGTGTGTGTGTGTGTGTTCCATTCCTCCTCTCCACTGAGCCCAAGGAAAATTTTACATGCTCCACAATCCAATGCAGGCACTTTCTCTGTTCCCTATCTGGGGTAATGTGAGGGGCTTGCAGGCAGCTTGAAGGTACAGTTTGGGCATGTGAGCTCTAAAAGGTTTGCCAGTGCTGGCCTAGCCCTTGGTTGTAAAAATTCTTTTTGCTTTGAAAAAAATCATAAAATTTTAGTATTTGTTTTCATTTTAATTGATTGTACATTAACTTCATGATACCTCTAATCTTGTGATACTGGGTAAAGAAGGAATTACTCATTTTATAACTGGCCAAAGCTTTATTTGGAGTAATATGCCCATTAAAAAAAACTAATCCTTTTCATAATATCGCTAAGAAAAAAGATGTGACATTAATTTTCTCAAAAGAAATGGTCAAGAGAATCCACAGAAGAGAATCAATACAACAGATTTGTGATGCTAAATCCTCTGTCTGAGACAAAGGTTCTACAGAGTGTAAAGGATGAGGAAGTAGAGACTAGGTCAACAAAGACAATCATAAAAACTTAGAAAATGGCTAGCATTAGACCATGAAGAGTAGTGGCCTCTGAAACCACAGTATTTACCAGATATATCATAAATTTGGTAACTCAGATCCTCTGGTGACAAAACCATTCCATCTGTGGGTACTTCTTCAACACCTGTGTTACTCTGTGAAGCTTCACAAGATGAATACATCACATCATATTCTTTACAATTGTCATCTGGAATTTCCAAGGAACCTGCATAAAACAATAAATGATATCAAAGACACATTAAGATTTTCCTACATAAATATGGATTTGTTACTGAGCAAGCAATTGTAAACCTCAAATTTCCTTAGACTTATAATTGTTGAAAATTTCACCATTGGGATATTTCATACTTGGAAAATTTCTTACTGATAGTCTATTGGAATGGGAACTCCATTGGCATGGGAGGTTCCTTCTCTTCCCTTCTTAAGATTACTTTAGGACAGAAAACCTTTTGCTGAACAATGGAAAGGACTTTGACCTATGCTTAAGCATAGAACAGGAATTTCTTTGAGTCTTGATTGATTTTAGAATTGATACAATGGAGATACTTGGAATAAATCTCCACCCTATTCAGTCCTAATAGGATCAAGTAAGGGCTGCAGCCTAGATCAAAATTTAATTATTCCAATCTCTACCATACTCAAGTTAACAGGATTTAGAAAGGGCTGTAACAAAGGAGTATAGATTTAATCATTTGAAAATATGACCTTCAACAGACATGTGCAAAAAGCCAGAAACCTCTGGGCGGTCCTGGGTTAAGCGAGAGCCCCCATTGACAGGGAAATTGATGAAGAGTGATTGGTAGATGTGAGGACTGAGGGGAGGCAACTTGGATGGTGTCCTTAAAGATAGGAGGGTCTAGAGACTCGAGAGGAGGATTGAGTTTTTTGAGCGGTGTGGTTCCTGGTCTCGGAGGAAGCTTGCTCTGGAGGAAGCTGAAAGTGGGGGCCTCTGAGACTGTTTCTCCATTTTGGACACGTGAGTGAAAGGGACTGCTCTTTTTTCTTTGCCCCAGCTATCTAAGGGCTTGGGCCTTTTGGCCCAGCCTAAACAGAGGGGGTATTTAAGCCCTATTCCCTTCTCTCCCCTTTCTCTCTCTCTATATATCTCTAATTCCTTTCTTGCTCCTATTGTAATTAAACTCCAAAAGGCTGACGGCTGACTTGAGTTTTTCATTTAGGAATTACATAGCTGATTCCTTGGCGACCTTAAATTAATATATATCAGTCTTTTAAAGTGATTCCCTTGTAACACAATGTTACCACAATGAGGTTGGACATGAATTTGCCACTGCTATTAGAGAAATGTAAGTATGGTTAGTGCCAAAGAAAACAATAATCATGGATCAAATTTTTTCACTCATTTAATTTCTAAAATTTGCTTTAAGAATCAGTGTTTTTTTCTTTTAAAATTTCACTTTAAAGTTGAGAAAACAAAGGCTCAGACATCATCTTTTTCATGGTTACATAGCTAAATATCAGAGCTAGTACTTTTGATTGTATTGTACCAACATGTAAATTACAAAGCTATATCCTAGACTCCAAAGACTCATTACAATATATAATACTCTTCCCATTATATTGACATTGGAATAAAACTAGAGTAATCCCTGTACTATTATAAAAAGTATCTAAAGACAATTCCCAATGGTGAACTATATATATATATATAATAGAGCATAAGAGGGAAAGGGGTATTTATGAAGAACAAAAGTCCCTTCCATCCAAAGATATATGCATTGAGTTTAGCCTACCAATGCTATTTATGCATTTGAAATTCTGCTCTAAGGCATGGAAAACATACTGGTAATACACCAATCTTTAAAGTGATATTCAAACTTTAAATTACAGTAAAGTTATAGATTTTCTAAATATAAAGTTTTATTATAATTAAATGGAAGCCTCTGGGATAGCAGGATTTTTGCTATCTCTAAGCTTATTGTATTATCTACATAATAAGACTATAAAACCTACAACTTTGACATTTGTAATATATCTGGATTGAAAGGGTTATTAGTCTGCATGTTTTCTATGATTCTCTGCCCTGTTTGAAGCAAAAGAAAGTGATTTGATAGTTTTATTTTCTACGTATACCATTTTGGTATCAGGGACACACAAAAGGTATAGAGGTTTGGCAAGCCAAAGGTATTCACATAGCTTCTCTCATTCCTTTCTAGTTCATGGGAATATTACTTGCAACATTCCCATTATTTTCAATCATTAAACGATCTCAGTATCAGCAAAATTCCTTTAATGTATCCCTCTACTCCTTGTATATATTCTTAATTTGTAGTAGTAGTATGAAGATGGATTTAGCTATTTCCTGTTTGTAAAAATGAAGATAACTTAGTTTAACAAAATCTGGAACGTCTTGGGAACTCTAAATTACTCCACCCTACTTTAGAGGAAGATAAAGTTGTAATCTCCTGATTGAACAATGAAGGTACTTAGTTCTCACCTTATAGTGAAGCTAGAACTTGGTTAAGTCTATTTTTAGATCTTAATACAAATATTAATACAAAAGGTATTAAATAACTGTAAAGGTTAAATTAACCACAAAAAGGTCAAGTAACTCACAAAAGGTGAACTTAACAAAGAAGTGTTAAGTAACTCTAAAGATATAATAAAATCAAAGAAGATGAGAACTAAAAGTATGGGCAGTCCTGGAGAAAAGCCTTTGATATGATTGGTAGATGTGAAAATTTAGAGGAGGAGACACAAGGGTGAAAGATCTATATATTTTGGATTTCTGCTCTCTCTGGAACCTTATTGGCGGTGGAGTTAGGTGAGAGCAGCATGCTGAGCCTTCCAGCATCTTAGCATGGCTACAAGCTATTTGTCTGGTTTGGTGGTGAGTTTCTGGCTGAGTTTCCTCCTTTACTTTTCCAACTTTATCCCCTTGGAAGCCTCTAATCTTCTTCAGAGACCAAGAGGCGGGAATTCTAAACTCCCCCTGGCACAGACCAGGCAGGAGTAATCCTATATCCTCTTTCCTCCTCCTCAAATCCCTTCCCTCTATATTAATTAAATCACCATAAATTTCCAAACTGACTTGGGTATTTTATTTTGGATTTTCCCCAGCCACCAATTAAATCTAGATTTTAAGTCACAACCCTAAAATTGTTGTTGTAGTTGTAGTAGTAGTAAGCAATATGTAGCAGGACCATGTAAAGTAGGACTGAAATGATTTACTTTTTTTGGGGGGAGAAGAGAAGCACTTTTCTGGTCCTTTATTTGCTTACCACATTGGCTTAGGTGGGCTTCTCTTCCCCTATGGACCATCTCTTGCCTCATTCCACTAGACCAGTGATGGCAACCTTAGAGCCCGAGTGTCCAAACTGCAACCTTCACACTGTACGTGAGATACCCTCTTACCCCAGTCAGGGAAGGGAGGAAGCACTGTCATTTGGCTGCTGTGTAGAAGCAGGTCATGTGAGAAATGTCCTCAGGAATGTAGGAAAGAGAGGTGTGAAGATTAAATTTAACTCTCTCCTGTTTGTGAAAATTAAATTGTAACCCCTGCCTATTTTTTTATTTAATCACCAAAAGTATAAATACCCCATTCATACTTGAGTGGGGGAGGTCTGTGACCCACATGTATGATAGTGGGTGATGAAACAGAATTAAACTGACTGCCCCCAGGCAGTCCTAATGCAAAGGTGATTAGTAGACATAAAATTAGGGGAAGTGATGCAAAAGAAAGTGTCTTAAAAAGGGAGTTACAACTTCCTGGGTGCAGTTCTATTTGGAGTTGAGGCTGAAGAAGAATCTGCTGCCTAGAACTGAGACCCTGTTCCTGGTGAGACTGTCCTTAAATCTCTTCCTCTGGACATGTGGTGAGTGAAAAGCTGACTACTGGATTTTTCTGAAGAGACTAGCCTCAGGAGAGACCTATCCTTGAGAGAGACTTCCCCAGGTCCTCGGCTACAAGGGCCTCTCAGGTCAAGGATTAAACTCCCTTGCCTGGGTTGAGCCAGGGGCTGGGAGTATAATACTTAGTGCTTAGGCTAGATATCTTACCCTATCCTCTCTGATTTTCTTACTTCACTTTTTCTATATCTTGTAAATAAGTCTCTTTGGAATTAATATAAATTCCTGGTGACCCTATTTTAAAAATATAATCTATCCAATCCTTTTAATAATTAAACCTCTTTTCCCCCTTTACAATTATTTGGCTGACCACAGCAGTTATGACAAAATACCCTCAATCTTCCTAACTTTTCTTGACTTTTCCTTTACTTTTGTCACTATCCTTAAGTCAACTTTTAATAGCCTGTTTGAGTCTACACAAGGCAGCTGTGGAGGTAAGTTGAACTGCCCCCCCCCCCCATTTCCTCTTAAAAATAAATATAGCCCAGCTGCTAGCAGCTGGACCCTGAGGTCCCACCTGGGAAAATTGTTCCCAAACCCACCCCTCATGCAAACAACCCAAATAGCAGACCCTCAGGTTTTCACCTGAGGAGGATTCTATCTTTCAGCTACTTTACTGGCAGCAAAAAGGCTGCCTCTTAATTAGCTGTGAGGGGAAAAGCTTTCACTCCCTCTTAAGAGCAGTAAAGTAGTCCTCCTCCTGCCAACAGAAAAATCTACTTTCTTCTTTCCAAACCCTACTGTCTCTAAGGATTAACTTAAGTGAGAAGTAAAACCTGGAGAGATCAGTCAGGAATAGTGTTAAAGTACTACAACTACAACAACAACAACAACAACAACAACAACAACCACCACAACCACCACCACCTGGTTCTTTTTTTCCCTAAGAGGCTTTCACAGCCCAAATAAGGTAAAAAATAATCTATAAAATACCTTTTTTTTTTTTTTTGCTCTAGGATATACAATAAAGTGGCCTGGAAGCTGCTTCCTGGAAGCACATAGTAGAAACATGGTTCTAGTGTTTCACTCTGAGGGGAAAGTCAGCTGCTAGCCCACCCTCCAACCAAGGAATTAATCAAATCAAGGTGTGATATCCTTAAAGGGAACACACCCTTACCTTTAATTTTCACATCCAACTTTAACCCCTAGCCAGTAGCGCCATCTACTGACTAAAACCAGAATTACAAGCAATTTAACATCACACGCACGCATGCACGCACGCACGCACGCGCACACACACTCTACAAGAAAGTTTTCTGGCTTTTGCACAATAGGAATCATAAAGGTTCCAGAATACCTCCTATTCCTTATGTTCTTAGGTAATTTTATTTTTCTATTCCTAAATATTGTGTCAAGAAATGCTACCATATGAAAAATTAAAGCTGAAATTCAGGGAGACACACAAATTCAACTGGACAATTTCAAATACTTTTTATATGGTCAAATGGCAAATATGTCTGATTTTTTTTTTTTACAAGCCTGTTCCTAAGAGGCACTAAGAGGAAAATCCTATGTCTCCAGAAATAGAGATGGAAGACCCCTCTCCTATATCTCAGCTGCAGAACTATCTCTCTTGTGCTCTGCAACTCTTGGCTGACCTTCCCTTCCCTGAAATCCTATCTTCTCCTGTTCCTTCTCCCACCTTATGACCAATTCCAGCTGAGGAAATCTCATCCTTCTAACAAAACTGTTCCTCCTCAAATTGACTCACCCATACCCAATTCAAATTAATTCCTTTCCCCTTAAGAGAAGTGCCCAAAATAGGATGCAATGGGGATAGGGTAACCCTAAGACACCATATACCTTTTACTCCCCAAGACATAAAGGAATTGACATGAAATGTTCCTACTTATGAAGATCCCTTTGTAGTAATGAAAAAGATGGCTGACATTTTTTTTCAGTATAATCCGTATTACAAAGATGTTGAAAATCTACTCCAGGCTTTCCTAACAGAACATGAGAAAAAAAAAATTCTATGTCAATGAAGTCTGGGGACACAATGCAGCACACTGGCCATCACAGGATCCTAAATGGAAGTATAACAACTCTGAAGATTATTTACAATTATATCATTGTAGGGAGGCCATTCTAACTGCAATGAAAGAGTGTTCTGAAAACACAGATAGATGGACAGAATTGGAAAAACTTAAGCAATAACATGAGATACCCTCCAGATTCATGGATAGGCTCCTTGAGTTTGGGGGTTGGTACCTAGACTTTGACCTATCTAAAGAAAATGACATAAGACAAATTAGAAGACACTTTGTCAATAACTCTTATAAAGTGTTCAGGGATTATTTTAGAACTCATTGGCCAAGGAAGCCTGAGATGGATCTTGACAAATTGAGAAAAACTGCAGTATATGTTTCAAAAGGCTACAAAGAAAAAGAGGAAGAGACTAATGAATTCATGGAAAGAATTGAAATATTTAAGAAATAGAATTGATAAACAGGAAAAAGGGCATGATACTCAACCAATGTCACTTGCCCTTCTCAGAGAATCTAACTATCAGTCCATTACCTGCCACTTCTGTGAGAAGGGCCATAAAATGATGGACTGTAGAAATTTTTTCAAGGTAATAAAAATAATATGCAGTTGAATAAAAACTACAGAAATAATAATTATAGAAACAACTATAATAATGATTATAGAAATCACAATTTTAGGAAAAGAAACTGGGAAAATAACTCAAACCAACTAACTTGACAACAGTATAACTTAAGTGGAGCTAGTTAAAAAAAAAAATTCAGGGTGCTACTGCCCCTTCATGTGGGGCAGATGGCGGTGCCCCTTAGACTCTATTGTTTTTGTTAATATTCACCCTTTTCAGTTTTGTCTCCCTTCCACATAGTAGCAAGGAAGAAATAGATTTTTGAATATAGTACCTCTGTAACTGTGAAATATACACATTATTAATATTTTGTTCTTCTTCCATGTGCCATACAGTATTTGTTTTTTCCTATTTTTTTTTGCATTTGAAGCACATGTCACCAGTATTGAGATTTTCTTTTAACTATTTTTGATTTTTGCAATAGAATAAGCTAAAATGTCTATTTGCCTAGCATATAAATGCATACCCAAAAAAGCTTTAGACTATGGAAACCTGCCATTTATTGATAAATGTTATGGGACTATGATTAATATTTGTATCTGATTCTAGGAAATGGAATCAAAAAGGAGCATAGACTTCATCTACAAAGTGCCATAGAAGCACAAATTTAACCTAAATAGTGCCAAAAAAGAGCACAGTTAAAAAAAAAAGAAACCAATCCAAGTGGCACTGATGAACTTCGATGTCAATATGAAAGGACTTGAACCTAGTGTGAGACTCGAGGTTGCAGCACTTGACACAGAAGCCCCTTCCAACATGCTCCAGTATGCACGACAAAGGTTTGCCAACACAGCACTAGACTATTATGTTTAAAAATACTGTTAGATGTTCTGTATTTTTCCACTTTTCCATTGGGAAATGATCTCATTTTAGTCTGTTTTAAATCTTTAAACCTTTCAAATCACTAAAATCCAGGATACATACATATATGTCTATATATTACACTTATTACTGAATTATGAAAAATATTTGGCAGAGAAATATTTCTGCCATGATGGTACTTATTTTTGATGGGTTACTTTCCCTAGTAAACAGGCACTACAGAGTATGTAACACTTTAAGGCTTAATATATATTCTTTAATCTTACAAATTCTAGTCTGGCCAGGTTTAAGGTATAGAATATCTCTCCTTCCCCCAAATAAAGGGCAGTTGAAGACATTTTGGAGCACGAGTGAAGGGGACAGAGGACACAGTGGAGGAAATGTATATATGAATAGCATATAGAATGGTACATGTATCAGAAAAGGCATACTTTTTAGAGAAGTCATAGGACATGTTTATGGAATCATAGAGTATGTTAGATGAGGTAACCATATGAAAGGAGATGTTAGAATTTGGAATAGTGAATCTAAGGACACAACATGAGAGATGATAATGAAAAGAAAGAAGTGACAACTTTGTGGCTGAAATATCTCTCCAATCTTGGAGATCAATCAGTTGATGTCAGGTGATATAGAATATAGCCACGACCCCTCAAAACACATCCATCCTTAACTGTCAGATGACTATTTAGCTTTGAACCTTTCATCTGATCTATGGCAACTGGAAGGTCATTGTTTTAAAAATAGGTATCTCATATTTATATAGCATTTCCAAGTTTACAAAGTAAGTTACCTACAACAACCCTGTTAGGTAAACAAATCTAAGAACCATTAGATGAGAAAATTAGCTCAAAAATTATTTTCCTACAGTTACTAAAAAGTCAAAAAACCTTAATTGTTCACATTGGTATTATGGTAGATGGGAATTAATCCTAAATTTATTCACGTACTATGAATAGTTTAAGAACAAAAAAAAAATAAACTTGTTAAATAATGGTTAGGACCTACCATCAGGATTAGGCCCTGCAGTAGCTGCTGTTTCTTGCCAAGAACTCTCAGTTCCATGAGTGGATGAAGGAGCATCAGTGCTTCCTTGGGGAACTTCCTGCCACACTTTGGCATTAGGATTTAAACCAGCACCTTTCGATGTTACCTGCTAAATGAACAAGGTATAAAGTCAATGTTTCTAAAATCCAAATTTACTCTTTTGACAGAAATACTATAAATAACATTACTAGTAAGAAAATGATGAAGTGAATAGGTTCCTACCAAAAAGACAATTCTACTTCATTCCTACCTGCTTCCTTGTCCTGTTCCACCAGACTTTCTGACATTACCTCCTATCAGTATTCAACAAGGGCTTCTACTTTCTCATTTCTTCAAAATTGTAGAATTTTAGAGTGTTTAAGGGTTGGTTCCTTTTTCTTTTCTTTTAATTTTGTTGAGAATTTAGGATTGGCAAGTTGTTGAAAAGAATTAAACTAGAGAAATAGTACCATTTGGAGAGGTAGGAGAATGAGATGTGCTGTTTGCCACCACCCTTCCACCATTGGAAGAACTTGGAACAACAGTTACAAAGTTATAAGACAACTTTCAGATCTTTTCAACAAAGAAAACCTTGAAATATAATGAGGTACCAGGAACTGGGGGTATAGAAATGGATTTCCTGTTGCTGGATCTTCAAGCAATAGCTGGGTTACTATTTATCAAGTATACCATCAATGGGATTCAGCCTTCGGTAGGGAGAAGACTAAATAAAATAAAATTTTGCTCTGGGCTGTAGTGCTTTTCCAAATGGTAATGAGGAAAATTTCACTGGCCATTTTGTAAGATACCCGAAGAGTGTACCTCAGAACTTTTCTTCAAAATGGGTTTTTAATGTAATATTTTACCTGTCATGTGATGAAAGAACTTGACTTGAAAGCATGAATACTGAATGGATAGAAGCAAAGTTTACACGACTTTTAAATATTTTGAATGGTTTTATTCTGATGCATCGTTAGAGGAAGAGCATGGCAGAGTAGATAGGAAGAGCTAGTATCAGAACAAGGAAGATTTAGGTTCAAGTCCATCAGACTTTACTTTTTCAATGCCCCTCAGGAGTCCCCTATACAAATTAAAACAGAGATCCAGTCCAAAGCAAACAAAAGTAGTTATTACTAAAGTAATGGAATTGGAATTTCACAATCTAAGAGGGTTAGTTTTTCCCTTGATATATTCTCAGAACCTAAATGAGGACGACACAAGTTAATAAAGTATGAGCCCATCTAGGTAGCACAGTGGATAAAGTTCTCAGCTCTAGAGTTGGGAAGGCCTGGATTCAAATCTGACTTCAGACACCTCCTAACTGTGTGAATCTAGGCAATTCACTTAATCCTGTTTGCCCAGCCTTATCTTTCAGTCTCAGAGTTATTATTACTAAGATAGAAAGTAAGAGTTTAAAAAGAAAAAGGGGAGAGAGTATGAGAGGTAATTGATGTGGGAAAGTAGAAAGAGCCTTCCAGCAAGGAAGAAAAGCTTTTAGATTTGCCTCTGGGTCAGACTGACAATGTGATCCACATTTGTCATTTAACCCATAGTATTCCAAGCAACTCTCCAAGACTATAGGTAGCAGAATTCTTGTTCTATATTGGTCCCTACACCAAGGAAACTACAGTTGTGAACACAATTGTTAAAAAATTCGTGGTGTTGTGGACTTTGAAAAATGAAAAGTTATGCTGTTTTAAAAAGCTTCCTACTATTTCTTTTTTATATTTACACATCTCTAATACATCTTAGCATAAAGAAACATGCAAATTGTTCTAGTATGGTCATTAAATAGAAGTAAATGCCACCTTACATTGTATTTGCAAACATCAAATGGAAGAAATAGGTGAAAGTAAACACAATGACTATCTTCATAAAAATCGACCCTCCCAATTTTATGTTAATAATATTGTCTGTAAAAATACTTTAGAAACGTGAACATCTAATTATTAGTCCTGGACAATGGATGTAGAATGCTACATTCTGTCAGTTTTGGTCACTGATGTGACACAGGATAGATTTAAATTTAATTTTTAAAGATTATGGAAAGCCACTAGAAAATAAATTGTTTTAGATAAATCAAAATGCATGAAAAGATATTAAAATGTTAAATAATTATAAAACAGCAGTTATGATATTTGGGCAACAGAGAGAAGGAGTTACTTTCAGGTAATATGCCCTGTATTGGTTGCTGGTTCTGAGTCTGTATCATAAGGCAGTCTAAGTAAGATCTAAAACTTAATAGAATAGCAAAAGAACCTTTGAAATAGTAATATAGATTTCTTTGTGATTTATATCCTCCAAAAGTTAATTACAATTCATAAAGCTACCATTGTAACCAACTTTTATTTATAATTACAACCAAACAAGCTATTACCATTTTAGAACTGAGTAACAGTCCAGAATCCAAGAGAGGAAAGCATTCTTTACCTCTCCACCAAAAATAGTCATTAGACTACTTTTAAAAATCAGTAAAATTTCTAAATCATGTCTGATTAAAAATGTTAATACCATACAAGTACAAAACTTATATTTAAATGCTTTATTATAAATTTAGTTTACTATACAATTTAAAATTATCTAGGGCTTATGCACATACTGGGATGAAATGACCTTGCTTGTTAAACAATAATAAACTAAAAAAATCAAAACTCAACTTACACAGGCATTGTCAACATGTAATGGAATCTCTTCCAACTCTAGGATAGGCCTGAGAAAAGGTGGTGAATCTTCCTATACATGAAGAATATAGTTTCCTACTCTACATTGAAAGGACATTTTGAGTTGCAGTACCAAGCAAAGCAATTGTCTTCTATAATTATCAGGGTAAGACAAAAAGGGAAGAATTCTTAAGCCATAGAACTCTCCTGCTTTCTCATCTCACCCATATCTTATACATTGTTGAAGGAATAGAAAATCAAAAATTCTGTAACCTAACAATACGTTTTCTGGTTATTTTGGTATAGTTATAATACACTTCCCCAAGTTATTTAACTTGCCAGCCTAATACAAAGCTCTGAAAACTTTTAAACCTCTGTATAGTATTGTTTTTGGGGCAAGTGAGTTGAGTTCCAGGAAAGGATTGTGCTTCTATGAACTTTTAGGGAAAAAACCACTATGCATTTGAAAATGAAAAATAAATGTTAGCAAACACACACTTCACCCAAGAACAAATTTATAAATTAACAAATTCTCCATTTAAATTAAATGGAGAAATCTGTTCACTTGTCATGCCCCACTCTTCCATGATTGGTTTTGGGACAATCTTGGCAAAGATATTGGAGTGGTTTGCCATTTCCTTTTCCAGTTTATATTAAAGATGAAGAAACTGAGGCAAAAAAGGAAACCTACATGGTGTATAATTTTCATAAAATCCAAGACTTAACATTTTTTGAGAGAAATTTCAGGAAAAGAAGCGTCCCAACTTCTCAGATCAAGAAAATGAACTGTTTGAAGATACAGAATGAACCTGTGGAATGTAATTGATTAAATTAAAGGTGGTTGAACACATTTATTCTGAATGTAAACTCTTATGCCAAAGGGGACGCCCCCCTAATTGGCTTTTTTTGTCAATGCGCCTAGCAAACATTGGTTTTGCTCTTTTATTTCTCTCATCTCCAGATATTGCAATTTCCTCTTAGAAAGTGCAATATTGCTTTAGAAGTATGTTAGTTATGTTAAATGATTCATTGGGGAGACTAGTCTCTCAAAGAATCACAGGGGGATTTGTGAAAGGGAATTCTTTATTCTCTTTGTCTATTTTGAGTTAATCAAGAAACCCCTACTTAACACTTTGTTAGTCATCAAGTAAGAGAAATTCACAAGTCACTTACTTACAAGAGCCCCACCCTTTTAACTCAATCAGTCAGAAACTTGTGAATTCTTTGATAAGAGTTTACACCCTCAGAGGACAAGAGGTAGATCCCACAGCCACTGACCCCTGGGCAATGCTAGGCAATTTGGAAGCTGTGATTGGCCCCTGTGAAGAGGGGGACAGGAAGTGACATAGAAAAAGGACTATAAAAACCCCTGAACTTCCTGTCCTTGTGACTTCTCCTTTGGACTTCTGGCTTGGAGATATTCCTGCCTTGGTGGAGAGACTCTTTTCTTTGGATCCTGCATCAGCTTACTGGTGAGTGACTCAGACTTCTACATGGAGATTGGAACTTTGTTGGTGAGCGAGCTGAATTTCATCGGATCAGCGCTTAGGCTAGGCAATTCCTTACCTCTTTCCCTCCTACATTTCATACTTCAACTCTTTCTCTTCCTTATAAATAAAAGCTGCTAATAGTTTTTTTTTTTTTCTGGCTTAGGGATATTTTTAATTCGGCGACCACAACATTGAACTTATAACTTTCATAGTCAAAACCCCAATTCACAAGTCACTTTAAAACTTTAAAAAGTGTTTCACAAAACACTTTAAAATGGCTTAACGAGAAAAATCTCATAATACAGAAGAGAATTTAATTTTATTAGATAAAAGAACTAAATATTCAACAAAAACTAATAACTAAATTGTATTCCTGTGATACTACATCTAATAGCTTACAATAAAAATCATCTCTCAGCCTTCTATTTGGTATCAGAAAAATAGTATTTAAACAGATTATATAAAGATAGATGTGAAAAGTCTCTTCTTAAAGCCAGACATTATAAAATGTAATCAGTTAAAATACAGAATTCTACTGATATTACAATTAGCCCACATGAGCTACTATAATTTAGAAAAAAAAATGAATGCAGCATTTCCCCACTCTGGACCATGGTGCCTTATAGTGCGCAAAGATACATAATAACAAACATTTTACTTCTAATTGTAAGGCATTGTATTAAAAACAATCTACAAACAGGTGTGGCCCAGCCCAAAATAAGTAGAACCATGTTTTTGAAGGCTGTTAATGTGGACAAAAAAAAAAGTGTATAATATAGATGAAGATACAACTCACTTTTGGGGGCACAGTCATGACTCAATATGGAAGTTAATAGGATACTGAAAAACCATTATGCAGATTCAGGCTTTCTCTACATTTTTATAGCAGTGGTAAAACTACCTAAGATTTTTCTGCCTTGTTGTTATTAAAGATGTAAAGTATTTGCTTCTATAATGGTTATAGTTTACCTACTATAATAAGTTTCTTGAGGACAGTGTTGCTTTTCATCTTTGTATCTTTAGCACCTAGCAGAGGGCCTTATATATCATAGGCATTTATTAGATATTTGAAGATACAATGCCATCAGACATGTTAGAGGGTTTAACAGTAAGATGAAGAATAGGGAACATACTACTTATTAGATTTATGAATAGGAGAGTAATTTGTGAGTAAACAAAAGATGGAGAACATTATGAAATGTAAAATGGATAATTTTGAAGACATTAAATCGGAAAAAAAAATTTTTTTTTTACCAATAAAACAAATACTGCCAAAATGAGAAGGAAAGCAGAAAATTGTGAAATTTTTTTTATAGACAGCCTCTCTGAGGTCTCATACCTAAAATATGTAGAAAATTGTCAAATTTATGAGAGTAAGAGCCATCCCCCAGTTGATAAATGAGCAAAAGAAAAGAATAATTTTTAGATGAAATCAAAGCCATTTATAGGTATATGAAATAACGTTCGAAATCACTACTTATTAGCAAATGTTAGAGGGATTATGAAAAAATGGGGAAACTAATAGAGTTGGTGGCACTGTGAACTGATCATTTTGGAGAGCAATTTGGAATTATACCTAGAGTTATAAAACTGTTTATACCCTTAAACCCAGTCATATCATTGCTAGGCCTTTCCCCAAAGGAGATCAGGGGAAAAAAAGGAAAGAACCTTATGTTCCAAATTATTTATAGCAGCTGTCTTTGTGGTAGCAAAGAATTGGAAAATGGAGGGATATCCATCAAGTGGGGCTTGGCTAAACCAACTGTGGTATATGATTATGATGGAATACTAACTACTCTGCACCATAAGTGATGAGCAGGTTAACTTAAAAACAAACAAACAAACAACCTGGAAAAAATGTAATGGGATAATGGTCAGTTAAATGAGCAGAACCAAAACATTATACATATCTACAGAATGCTGGAAAAATAAATTGTGAATGTTACCTTCAGAAAGTGAACTTTAAATTGAAAACATAAAAGACTTAATTTATATGAAATGAACATGCTGGTCTCCCAGATGTATCTTCTGTGCTGCAAAGAGGATGGGGAAGGGCTGCAACACTTGTGGATGGGATTCGTTATGTAAATATGAAGACAAATAATCTAACATATGAGACTTGTGATATAATTTATGTAAAATCTTAAGACATTTTTAGGCGGAGCACTGTACGAGTTTCATCATCATCATTATTATTTTACTGTACTTATTTGTTACAAGTGATGGCAAAAACCAAGAAAATATGCAAAATAAAGCACAAGTTTAATAAGGAACACAAAAAGGCAAAGTTTTGTTGTGTAAAATTTTATACACAAAAATCTGTCTGTACTTTGTATCTTTATTATTGGTAAAACTTAAGTTAGTTTTTTTAAATTGATAGTTTGTTTCACTATAATAGACACTTTCCAACAAATATCCAAATGAATCCTCCTATTTTTGTCAAATATTGTGCTGAAATCTAGGCATATTCTCTACAAGATAACCCTGTATACTAGGGTAGCTATCATGTCACTAAGAATTGTTACCTTGTCATGATCTGCTAAGCATTTCTTCCTATAATGGCCCACCAACTATTTCTTTAATATCGATTCCCAAGTCCCATTTAAAATGTCTTTCTAGTACAAATTCAACTAAAATCTGAGTTGGTCTAAGATGACCACAGTGATTAACCTCATACTCATAGGTTTACCCTGGGGCAGCTAGGTAGCTCAGTAGATAGAGCCAGGACTGGATTTGGGAGGCTCTGGGCTCAAAATTGGCTTCATACACTTACCAGGCTGTGTAAACCTGGGCAAGTCACTAAAACCCAACTGTCTAGGTCAGTGATGGCAAACCTATGGCACAGGTGACAAAGAGCTCTCTGTGGGAACACATGCCTCCCTCCGCCTTACTAGAAACTTAGGAGGATCTATTCCCCTCCCCGTCTCCACCATGCCTGATGACATTTTTTCATGTGACCCACTCCTCTGCCTAGCAGCCCAATGGGAGCTCAAAGTAGGTAAGGTTGGCAGCTCACAGGAGGCAGAGCTGGAGGGGAGTAGATCACTGAGAGAGAGAGCGAGAGCGAGAGCGAGAGAGAGCCCTGGGGGTGGTGATGAGGACATGAACCATGGTCATGGGGGTGTGGCCCAGCATTCAGTCTCTAAAAGGTTTGCCATCACTGCTCTAGGCCTTACTGCTCTTCTGCCTTGGAACTAATAGTATGGATTCTAAGGCAGAAGAGGAAGGCTAAAAAATTCTTTGTTCCTTAATCTATATTATATCTATACTATATCACAATATATGTGCACACATATTACCATGTAACCATTGTGAAGAAGGGGACCTACTCAATACCACCAACATGCAGAGAAACACAAGAATCCCAAGAATAGTGGCACCCCCAACCTTACTTACAGCTTAGTGTTTTGTAGTAGCCATTGTCCAGGAAGAAACTCCTATAAAGAAGTCATTTTCCCCACCAATTTCCATCTAACTGCTGCACACAGGGCAGGCAAGCCAATTTCACCAAAACAGCACAACAAGACAACCATCTTCCCTCAGAATCAGAAGACATCCCATGACCCTGAAACAAGTGCCCTGGGAAAAGCAATGCTTCTACCACAGTGTCCATAGCCATCATTCTGTATAACAACCCCTATGGAAATATAGCCTGGAAACTACTCTTGCAGGTGCTATATACACGTAGCAGCTGAAGACCCAAAAAAAGAAAGTCTTTGGCAATGTCAATTGGTTCCACACCAGAAACTGATATGATTTTATCAGTGGAAATGACATTAAAACAGAGAACATTATTGCACTGTCATTGCACCCTCAACACTATGGGGCCTTTCTACCTGACTTGCAGCTTAAAACCTGTTGTTTCCTCAATTAAAATGTTCCTCCAGAGCAGGGATTACTTCTATTCCCAGTGCTTGGCATAGTAAGCACACACAATGTTTTGTTTTAATTTAAACTCCTTCATCTATCTGATCATTAGTATGGTTAGTCTCCTCCACTGGACTGAAACCCATTCAAGCCTGGCTATCCATGCAAATTTTGTCTATGTCTTTCCATAAATCCTTTACAGAGCATCTACTCAATAATTTGAAGGGCTTTCTTTTCTGAAAGTGTGGTACAGTGGAAAACAGCAATAATCCTAGGTTCTATAACCAAACCATATATTGATAGGTACCAAGTCACAAACTATGAGGCTCAGTTCATTCAACGGTTTTAAAACAAGGGCTACCATTTGTCCAATGATTTATAGTATAAAAGTCTCTTTCTAATAAACAAACTACTTCCAGGGAGTTAAATAAATTTGAAGGGTTAGAGGATCTCCAAGGAGTCTGTTAAGATTTCAAGGATCAGTGCAATTAAGAGAGAGAATACATCTTTGTTTCAATAATTGGTCCTTTTCCTTTGTAATCCTATATGTATGTATTAAGAAAAATTATTCCGAGACTTTTTATTTTTGTGGGGATGCACAAAAAAAGTTAAGAACTACTGCATTAGGGTAATGTTTCTCACAACAGAACTTGGGCATTCTAGGGAGCATTTGGGTGGCTCAGTGGATTGAGAGCCAGGCCTGAAGAGTGGAGGTCCTAGGTTCAAATCTGGCTTCAGACATTTCCTAGCTGTGTGACTCTGGGCAAGTCACTTGACCCCCATTGCCTAGCCCTTACTGCTCTTCTGTCTTAGAAACAATACACAGTATTGATTCTAATGTGGAAGGTAAGGGTTTAAAAAACAAACAAAAATAATAACAAAAAACCCTCAGGCATTCCATATAATGTGAATAAAAGTACCATGAGAACACTTCAAACTATATACTAAAATATACTATGTATTCATACACTAAAAATATACTATTTATTATACTAAAAACATTATATAAAACCAACTGAAAATAAATGCCTGGGGGTAGGGGTATAAAACAACTTTATTTCTTCTACGTTGCTTTCAAGTTTTCCCCAAACTCTCCTTCCCTTTGGCTTTATACTAAGAGATGTTTATTTTACACCCAGTCAATGAAGTTCCAAGATTAACTTAAGTAGGAAATGTTTGACTCAAGATTTCTTCCAAATTGTGAAGTGACAATTTTTGGCTGACAAACAATTTGGACAATTCTGTTTCTTTTTTTGATAAATAACAAAAACCAAGAAAAATATGCCATTAAAATTAACTTACACATTCCTGATTGGACAGTAGTGGAAAAAGTTATGGTATATTATATATTATTAGCCCAGTAGAATCAATAAGAGAAATTACAAGAAATACTGCCAGACTTTTATGAAGTGATGCAGAGTAAAGAATACAGAGTCAAAAGAACATATCCCATAACTGCAACAATGTAAAGGCAACAAAACTCTGGCCAAACACAATGGCAAATGTTAATGTCAAACTGTAAAAGGGACAGATAGATAGATACCTCTTTCCTGGTAAATCAATATACTATCTTCTCTCCAAGGAATGTATATGGTAGAAAGGATTTGTATGGATTTCTATTAGAAAGTCATCAAAATGTAACAAGACAAAATTTTTATGAAAATGTCCAACTTGGAAGTACCCTGAGTATTACTATATAAAAATCTTACAAAGCCATGACTAGTCTAGATTTTTAAAGTCTTTGTCCATCCCACAATACTATACTACATAATCTGTTCCATGCTACCTAAATTCCTAATTCTCTCTTTCCTTACACAACTTTTAATTCTCACCTCCAGTTCTTTTTTAAAAAATCTTTTTATTTTGAACTTAATAAGCAGCAAATAAAATGAGTGTTTCCAAATACATTGTGAACTTAAGGAGTAGAATGTTTAACAATCTTTTTATGTGGAGTATGTTTTTCTTTTAAAGTAATAAACTCAACACAACTTTCAAAACTGTCCTTTTAGCCTTCTTCCAACTTTTACTTTTTATTAAAGAGGAGCATCTTCTTCCTTTCAACTCTAAGGGGGAAAAACAAAAGCCCCACAAAACTCAAATAGCATGGACAAACAAAACAAGTCCCCACACTGGCCACATCTCTGGTTCTCTTAGTCTTGGTTAGTTTACTGTTTGATCAGTTCCTAAATCTTTCAGAATTATGTTCTTTATGTAAGGCTGTTGTTCCATTATAAATTGTTGTCTTTGGGGCTCACTTTCATTTGTGCATCAATTCATACAAGTCTTCCCAGGTGCTCCTTCCCTGCCCCCATCATTTCTTATTTGTTTAGCCATTCTCCAACAGATGGGAGTCCCCTTAGTTTCCTTTTCTGTGCCACTTACAAAAGACTTTTAATGGGTTCTTAATAATGGCATGACTGGGTCAGAGTGTGCACAGACTTTTAAAGAGTTCTGGAAAGCTTTCCAGAATGCTTAGACCATTTTCACTAACAATGAATTAATCAGGGGCATCTAGGTGGTTCAATGGATTGAACGCCAAGCCAGGAGACCAGAGGTCCTGGGTTCAAATCTGACCGCAGACACTTCCTAGTTGCATGACACTAGGGAAGTCACTTAACCCCTATTCCCTGGCCTTTACAGCTATTCTGCTTTGGAACCAATACATAGTACATTGCACTAATGGCCTACATTCCCTCAAACAAGTAATTTTCCTTTTTTGTCCTCTTTGCCAATCATCCAAGCATGAGGTAGATCCTCGGAATTTCTTTAATTTTCATTTCTCTAATTGTGATCTCTTGAGTGAGTGATTTGGAGCTTCCTTTCATGTCTGTGGATAACTTGGATTTTTCTTCCTTTGAAAACTGTCTGTTTATATATTCCTTTGATTACTGATTTATTGGGAAATGGCTCTTATATCTTATAAATTTGGATCAACATTTAACTTGTAAATGAGACCATAAAAACTTGCAATAAAAGTTTTAAAAAATTTAAGTATTTCCCTTCTAATCTTACCTGTAAGGGTTTTGTTTGTGCAAAAGTTCAATACTCTTTAACTTTTGTGATACTCTACCATTTGTTTGAGTTCTTCCCCATCCACAGAAAGATGATTTTTTTCTTTACATTCTCTAATGTGTTTATGATATGATTATTTGGAGCTTATTCTCGATCCCAGCGTAAAATTTTATACCTAATTCCATCTAGATTATTTTCTAGTTTCCTAGTGGTTGTTGATTAGTGAGTCCTTATGCCAGCAGCTAGGACCCTATGTTAGTTTGCTTCTGTACACTACACTACACTCTGTTGTTTTTGATCAAATCACTTTGAAGCATATCACTAATCTGTAGCAGTGTGATATGCCATTGCTAGGCCCCATTCCTTTCCTATTTTCACCCTCAGTATTTCCCTCTTCTTCCAGATGAATTACAGTCACTCCTCAACACGAGCATTCCTGTGATTTTATTAGTAACTTCATTTTCACATTGGGAGTGCCAACTGTGCACACTTGTTATGTGTAACAGGAAAAAATGAGAAGTAGATAAGCAAGTTTGTGGAACAGCTGATATCCTACTTATAGATGCTTTAATGGTCTTGCTTGGCCTACCATTAAAGAGCTCAATGCGCATTCATTGCATAGTTTCATAGTTTCTTGTTAAAACTCAAGTTTTGTGTTGCAGTTATACCCCCAAATGTGTAATGCAAACCCTTTGGGCTCTAAAGATGATGTAGTAGCTACAAAAATTTCAGTAATCTCTCCCATACTTTTCCAAGAGGTGGCTAAGATAGAGAGGTTTACAGCAACAGAATATATAGTACTGTGTTGGTGAATCTATGGCATGTGTGCCCCTTCTTCATATACCTGAGGACATTTCTCCCACTTCACTTCCCCCTCTGCCCAGCAGTCCAATGGGAGTGCTTCTTCCCTCCCCTGTCTGGGGTAACGTAGGGGAGGTGGGGCAGCTCAGCTCACCTGTGGCATGGGGGTTGCTATTTGGCCACTTGGTCTCTAAAATGTTCATCATCACTGATATAGTACAATACCTTCACACTACCTTCTTGATACCAGGGAAAGTAAGATTTGAGTTAAAAAATATTTTAGTTTTAATAATTGTATATGCTATATGGTATTTGTGGCATATAGATTTCATGTCATGAAAATTGAGTATTTCTGAAACTTTTTCGTTGAGAAGGCACAAAAGGACAATTCTAGGAAATTAACTGGTGAGAAAAATGTTTTGCCTGCTACTAATTTTGCATATTGCATCTTATGAATTATTTCATGTAAGGGATCTAAATATATCAGGGAAAAGTATATATGATCAGAATTAATGCTTTGCTACAAAGAATTGTATGCAGAAAAGTATATTTTCAGCAATCTCTAGTGAAAAGTTAGTTTTTGGTGATCATGGGAACCCAACCCCTTATTTCCCATAGGTTTGATCTACAGGCCTGCTGTTAAGCATGAGTAATTAAATCAACAGATTTCCAAATCAGCTGATACAAGGGCTAGACCAGTGATGGTGAACCTTTTGTGAGCTGCTCCCTTACCCTTACCCCATAAGGGAAGGAGGAAGTACTTCCATTGGGCTGCTAGGTAGAGGGGGACGTCATGTGAGAAATGTCCTCAGGAGTGCATGGAGAGGGAGAGGGGAGCAGCCCTGTCTGCCACTCTCTGGCATACATGCCATAGGTTTGCCAACATGGGGCTAGACTGTACTCATACTTTGCGGCCTTTATTGTAGAAAACAATGGCTTTCTTAAGCAAATGTGATCAGAAAGAAAACTGGAGCAAGACTGGAACAGTTTCACACCTGGGAGTGTATGGGGGACAAAAGGAGATGAATCATACTGAGTTAACAGGACCTCACAATGTCACGCAACCTGTCAATGCTTGGTGGGCAGTTTGAAACATTTTTTTTTGTTTTCTGGAATCTTCCAAGTTTTCCAATATTTTTCCATTCCTCCCTTCCTAATTGTGGGCAACCACAGATAACTGAATCAGTAGATACAGGGGTACAACTGTATCTCATTTTTTTTATTTTTGTGTTGTTTTCTAGAAACTTTACCCTTTGCAAAAGTTGAGTATTAACTACACATTATTTTTCCTGGTTCTCAGAAGTAAATATTTGGTGGTTTGATTGGTATGATAGTTAGGTCTTCATTCATACCTTGCCTAGAATGACTTTCTCTTCAAATTTTATCCTTTCAAATCTCATTTCCTCCATAGTCCTTTCCCTGATTTTTTCACTTACTATAAATGTGAGCTATTATTACTTTGTGATCTTTCCTTTCTCCAGCTGTTTAGAGAATTCCATAACATATCATTGGGTTGTCTTATATTTCTAATTTTTTATTTTCTTAGCAGAATCACCACTCATTCTATATTATCCAGCAGAATACTTGGCAGTTAATAGAAATTTAACAATTGACTAACTGATGACATAATTTGACATAACTAGCTAAAAGGATCAAAAGTTGGGTATTCAAATGATATAAAAGTTTGCTAACTACCAACCTTAAAATTACCACCTATCCACTGCTAAAGATTATAAAACACAGAAAAGTGAGTCAAATGTGGATGCACTGGAGAAGACGGGCACACAAATATAGTTAGTGTTGGCTTAGCTGTTAAAAGCTTCAACTACAATGGAAAGCAATTAAAAATTCCTCTTTAAAAATAGTGATCGAAACATTTATTTGTACATTTTGCCCTAGCATTAGCAATGCTGGGCATATATGATAACGAGGTAAAAAACAAAGAGAAGTTCTTCATAAACCAAAATACTCATAATAGCACCTTCTGTGATATAGCAAGGAAGCAAGCAAACAAAAACATCCTTGAAAATGACTGGGGGAAGGACTAACAAATTATGGCACATACATTAAAATTACAATGCCACAAGAAAATGATAAAACAAGGAATTCAGAAAAATTTGACTTAGAACCAAGAAAATATGTACATTGACCACAAAAAAGAAATCACAATTCAAAAACTGTAATGATTTCTGAATATTTGATACAGCCTATGTGGCTTCTCTTCAAAGGGTTATAAATTAAATAAATGCGATATACATTATCCAAACAGGATTAATGTTTGTCTCTTTACTGCTACCTATTTTTACTACAAGAGAGGGTTTTATGGAAGGAAAAGTGTCATTAATAAGAAGTGACAATAAAAAAAAAAACAAGCACAGAAAATTAAAAAAAAATGAAATTTAATTAATTGATATCCATCTGCAGTTGACCATCTGAGAATTCCAAACATCAATATCATAGCAATGAAGCTACATTTTGAATGGATATATTCCTGAAATGAAGTTTACTACATGAAATTTCAGATTGGGAATCCTACCTCCCCCCCTCCAAGTTTTGTTTCTATGAAAAAAGTCATCCACGGAGAGGGGGCTACTGAATGCCAGTGAACATTCCTCAAGCACTGGAAAGGCTGGCAACATAGTATATTCATCAATTATGTCTAGGAAAATTGCTTCTAATACCACTAACATTAAGATAAAAAGTGCTTCCAACATGCCTCTAAAGGGAATCTCAAAAATTACTCAACCTTTAAAGTTTAAATTCTATTAATGAGAAAATTGGCATTTTTGCTTGTAAAATTATTTTAGCTTTCTTACAAAAGGAATTTATCTATTTTGGGCCATAAATTCAGTAAATGGATAATTGCATATTCCAAATAAATATTTTCAAGTTGATTGGATTAGGGCCTTATGATTTCATTAATGTTGGGAGCTTTCTCCACAGATGCAGATTGGTAATCTGTCTATAGTATTTTTGAGGAGGCTTGCTAGAGGCATTAATAAATTAAATAACTTGCCCAGGGTTACAGGTAGGGCTTGATAGTTAGGATTTTCTGTCTCAAAGGCCAGAAAATGCCTCTTCGTAGAATTCTTCCATTAATTCTCATTCTCTTATGGAGACCAGTCCTTTCTTTCTTATTTAGTTTTGTAAATCAGTTTTCTATAAATACTATTATTATTCTGAAATTCCCATTTCTTGATTCTCAAGGATGCTTCCACAAAAAAAAAAAAAGCCAAGAATTTGCTGGATCTTTAATATTTGAAAAGACAACTTTAAAACCAATTCATCCTTGTTCCACATATTATATTTCTATAAGCAAAAATCAGTACCAACTTGACAAGACTCCCACAGAGTTAGAGGGACAGTGGCAATTTAAATAATAATCTACTTTTGTGTTGTCGATGCCATAGTGCGTTGTAATAAACATTAAGAAAATGCTTTATTTTTCATCCCTGGCTCTCTTCCATCCCATCATCATGCAGCAAGGTTAATGTTCACAATTGCTCTAACAGTCTAACCACATAATTTTTCAATCTTAAATTAAAAAATCACCCTTTCCCAGCCAAATTCAGCTACCTGGTCATATTTTATACTTTGCCACTTTCAGAACTTTATTATCACCTTTGAGATTCTGAGTCTTAAGATTCTCTTCTTCAACCAAGTATCTACTCGATAGGCACAGTGTTAAATAATCCTTCTCAAAGAGCTTACATTGCACTGAAGAAGAAAAATACACACTATTTATTATAAATAAAAATAAGTGATACCAAGGTCATCCACTGTATTCCAAGGCTATCACCAATGGTCCTGACTTCTGTCTTGACACTAGATTTTAATGACTATGAGAGTGAGACTGATGGTGCTGTGCAACTCGGCTTCACTTAAATCCAATTAATGAGAAAGTCAAGATATCATCCTCTGATGTCACTGTTCCGCTTGAAAATCTAAGGATGAACAATCGTCAAACAGAAAAATACCAAGTAGTTAGGAAGGGAAGGCACTAGCAGCCAGAGAAATTAAACTCCATCCTGAATGGAGAGGGATTCCATGAAGTTGAGAGGGACAGTTATTACCCTCCCAACTCTCCCATTCTCACCAACCCTCTGATCTGTGTGGAATTATGTAAAGAAATACTCTCTGGTCCAGAAATGTCACTGCTAGGCATATACCAAGATGGATGAGAAACAAAAAGTCCCATATATTTATATACTATTCAAAAACAAACAAACAAACAAACAAACAAAACCAGCCCTTTTTGCAATAGGACAAAATTGTCAATTGAGTGCCCATCCACTGGGGAATGGCTTGTATATGAATATAATGGAATATTGCTGCACCATTAGAAATTTTTAATTGAGTCAATGTACATATTTACCACAATGATGTTATAAAGTAAAGCCACTTTAGATATACAGAAAATAGATCTTTAAATAGCCATTAAGTTGAACTGTTTTGTTTAACCATACTTATTTATTACAAGGGAGGGCTTCTACTGGGTATAGGGGTGGAGGAGAAGGAAATAAATATATAGCATCAATTATGTACTAGGGCCTGATCCAAAGAACAATACTGTAAGGTGCTATCATCATCATCATCATCATCATCATCATCATCATCATCATCATCATCATCATCATCATCATCATCATCATCATCATCCTGATTTTTGTAGTCGAGGAAATTGGGGCAAATGGGTTAAGTGATTATTCAGGATTGCACAGCTAATAAATGTCTGAGGCTGGATTTGAACTCAGGTTTTTCCTGATTCTAGGCTCAGTTTTCTATGTTCATTGTGCCATCTAGTGGCCTGTCGGTGGTGATTAAATGGTGACAGAAGCAAAATTTAAGGGGCACCTGGGTAGCTCAGTGGATTGAAAGCCAGGTCTAGAGATGGGAGGTCCTAGGTTCAAATCCAGTCTCAGACACTTCCTAGCTGTGTGACCCTGGGCAAGTCACTTAACCCCCACTGCCTAGCCCTTACTGCTCTTCTACCTTGGAACCAATACACAGTATTGATTCTAAGATGGAAGGTGAGGGTTTAAAAAAAAGGCAGCAAAATTGAAGTCAGTGGTGGAAAAGGGTCAATAAAGAATTCTCCCATTCCCCAGGGGAGGGGAAGAAGCAAAATATTCTATAATAGGAGATAGGGACCTTACAATGTATATGATCTTCTGGAATTGTGTTAATTCTGAAAGCGCATCTTGCCCTAGAACAGCAATAAGAGCTCCTGAGCATACCTGACACCCAGAAGAATGTAAGGGCCAGAATGATTTCATGGCAAATGGGGAAAAATGGTCATTGGGAATATAAAGGAGTAGATGCAGCACAGTCAAGAACAAAGGAAAATTCTGGCCATAGGGCAATATCAATAGCCTCTTTTTACTGAAAGCTTTGATATTTCTAAGAGTGAGATACAACAGAAAACAGACAAAGAAAAAAGATTTCCATGGCAGTAACTCAGAAAGAAGCTTTAATCCTATACAGAAATTAAAGGAATAAATAAAAGGGCCATGAATCAGAATAAAAGAGCATCATAGAAATGAAAGAAAACAAGGGAAAAGAAATCCTTTTATTAGAATAGGCTCAGAAAATGAAATAAAAAGCTAATAAAATAAGATGAGGGGAGGGTGGAAGTAGAAACCATTGCCACAGGTGGACTTCCAGTGCTTTGGGTTGACTGCAGATAACTGAAACCCAGGAAAGCAAAATTAAACATATGGGGACCCAACTGTACATGACAAATATGTGATATATATATTTATAATATGCTAAAATATTCATGATTGCTTATGAATGGTAAGCTCATAACAAATGGATTTATGATCTAATTTATTCAAGAGAATTAATTTTGCTTCTTTTTGAATCCCTCAAAGATGTAGACCACAGCTTACCCACTCTGCCCTTTCTGTGTGACTCTCAACAATGAACTCCCTTAAGTGTGCCACAGGCTGTCTACTCAACAAGCCTTCCCTACTTTCTCCTGATTTCATTAACAGTAAAGCACTGGCTCTTCTTCCACCTAGCCAGCATATCTTCCCAGGTCAAATAACTGATAGAGAATATTTTTTTATTCTTGTTTTTCTTCAAAGCCCCTCACTGATTATAGGTTACATCCTGGTTACACTCCCACTGTTTTATGATGATCCCTTTTAGTTTTGGGAGGCAGTGTCATTCCAAGTCCTGTTGACACAGAACATCAGAAATACGCTTTTCTCTTCCCCAGGAGCTTTCAAATGGGGGGGGGGGGGGGGGCCTGTTGTTAGCTGGTGAGAGGAGAAAGGTTAGAATCGGCTAAAGTAAGTAGCGGACTAGATGCCCATTTGCCTCAGCTCCCCACACTTAGCAATCATGCAGCTAGGTTCTTGATATTTTGGGGTCATGGTGTCTGTTCTTTCCTGATCTTAGGTGAATGTGTATCAAACACTAATCATAATGAGCCTCAAAAGGCCACAAGAACCTCCCCATCCCAAGTTTGGAAACTGTAATAATATATAACAAAGACAGCAAAAAGTCTATCTAGATTTAGTCGATCCAGTTCAGAAACAAGCTGAGATCCCAAGGCCTGCAAAAAAAATAAAAAAATAAAAAAGGAGCTATGTCCATCTGCTATGCTTACACCCAGAAGTGAACTTGGTAGGGTGAATATATAGTAGGACCTTGTTCTAATCAAACTCAACACACACAAATTCAGGTATGTGCAATTGAAAAAAAAAGTAAAGGCACAAAAATACATAAAATAAAAATTTTAATTACATGCTAACTCCACACCATCTCCCCAATAGACAAAATCTTGCCGCAATTTTGCCAATCATAGTCACTCTTGCTTTGAGATACTAGAAGTCTGAATCATTACATTGTTTTGTGCCAAACATTAAGAGTTCTCACTTGTAACAAGTCTTGACCACATCAGAGTAGTGCTTCTCTTTGTTTTATTAACATGTCCATGTTTATTAAATTAAAAGTCAGTGTCTAGATATGTTCATATAAGAAATACTTATTAAATAATGGGGTTTTCCATTATGTGAGATTTTTGACTTATGCAAAGGGTCCTGAAACCCTGTATTGGTCACAAAAATGAAGTCCTATTGCATTTAATAGAAGCCACTTAAAGTTTTGAGTTCCTAGGGAGTAAGGTAATAAAAGTTGTGCCATGATTCTGGGGGATGTTTCAATAAAATTGTCCTACCTACATTCTCAGAAAATATAAAAACTAAGAAAAGAGAAAAAAAGGGTTAGTTAAAAAAGTCAGAAAAAGTACTCTTCAATTTCCTGAAAGCAATCCACTCTTCTCCATTTTACCGCTCGACCTAGTTGAAGGTCCATTTGTTCCATATGAAAATGCTCTAAAATGTATCCATTCAGATGTACACAGAAAAATATAGGTAAAAGATAATCATTATCTACTTAATCTTTCTAGTGTCTTTGGACAAACCAGATATCTCTTCTAGGAAGTTCTGAAAAATCTTGGGGCTTGATGCAATCGACACAATGTCATCCAAAACAAAGGCATCTGGATGATGCCTTATCCATTGGAATCCTTTCTTGAACTAGACTGGATACTGGCTCCCTTTCATCACATTTGCAAAGATTTCTCATGACTATACACAGCTCCTCATTTTATGCATCATTCGACGTTCATCAAAAAGCCATTAAATTAGCTTATTTCTGTAGTTTTCTCTCCAAAGAAATTTTGAATAATTTTGATATATAGATGGGAAATATTCAACAATGGATCACATCTTTACCATCTTATAATTGAGAACATAAGATCTGTATTGGAGCTGTAAAATGGTTCATTTTAGGAAGCAATTTGGGATTATGCTCCCCTCCTAGTACTATATTTTTTTAATTCCCCATGACATTTAAACTAGAAATTTTATTATTGGGTTTTGACACCAAGGAAGCCATAGAGAAAGGCCCCACAGATGCCAAAATATTTATAGTGGCATTTTTTATGATAGTCAACAATTGGCCACAATGTTGTTAACAAATTGTAGAGCATGAATATACTGGAATATTATTGTGCTAATAGAAATGACGTGTGTAATGAATACAGAGAAGCAGGGAAAGATCTCTATGAATGGATGCAGAGTAAATTAGGCAGAGGCAAGAGAACTAAACAATAAAAATTCAAAGTAAATGCAGCAAAATTATAAAGACCAAACAAGACTTGAATGAAGAGAGATGAGAAAACTCTTCCAACTTACCACTTCCTGGGGATGGTAGGTCCCAAAGGTATGACACACATTTTTGGATTTTTTCAATGTATTGATCAATTGTGCTGACTTTGGCCTCTAAAAAAAAATACTATTTGGGGGACAGCTGGGTAGCTCAGTGGATTGAGAGCAGGTCTAGAGATGGGAGGTCTTGGGTTCAACTCACGACCTCAGACACTTCCCAGCTGTGTTACCCTGGGCAAGACACTGAACTCCCATTGCCTTGCCCTTACCACTCTTCTGCTTTGGAACCAATACACAGTATTGATACCAAGTTGGAAGGTAAGGGTTTAAAAAAATATATATATAGATAGATAGATATATATTTATTTGTCATATGGGATGACTTTCTGGAGGAGAAAGGATACTTGGGATAACTATGATAATTTAAGAAACAGAAAATATCAATATATATTATATTATAAATACAAAACATCAATATATCTTTAAAAAGATACCATTATTGATTAAGAACATTTGACTCAAAAGAAAACACTGTACAGGCTCTTTTACACTGGTTCATAACCAGAAAGGTAATTTAAATAAAGCTTTTCCCCCCATGTATTTTTATGGCGACTCTTCTATGTTTTAGCTACCCTTCATGATTTGTAGGTATCCTTTCCACACTGTGGGGGGTTAGGGAGTGAGGTAACTCTGCAATCTGGAAAAATCACATAAAATCTTTTGGCTTCCCTTTTGTACCATTAGTTTTGAATTTTTTTCTTTATCTTTCATGGGATGTTTATAGTAACTAATTGTAAAATTTGGGGGTCATAGGCTATATGTATATCAATGTAAATATATCCCTACATTTCTAGTCTTTGTGTGTCATCTGCTGGGTTTCATGTTCTTTTAAAAAATTTTAACCTATTTTAACTTAAAAAAATTGTGCATATTCATGGTATTAAAAGATGAATACATTAGCATTATACAATGCTATACCTATATTTTATGCACTTCTGAGTTTCTAAACTTTGTGTGGCCTGTGCCTTCTGCAAAACTCTCCAAAAATTCCCACTTAATTTTTTTTATATTGATACTGTGATGGGGAAAGTCATGTTGTGGAAGGGATACTTGCAGTTTGGTAGTGATTAATTACATCAGCAATTTTCTCTTTTTTTACCCCCAGTTTAAAATTATTTTAGTTAGACCTGCAAACCTATTTTTAGTTCTTATTGGGTTAATTCTACCTTTTATTTATTCAAATATTTCAAACCACTGTCCAGAAATTCAAATCCTGTTCTGATATACACTTAATAATCAGTGGTTAACTACCCAACTCTGTCTTCCTTGTGAAACCCCTGACTAATCTTGGCAACAGCAACAAAAAGATCTCCTGTGTTCCAAAGTTTTCTGTTACTTACCCAAGACTTCATTTTAGCAAAGCTTTCTATTCAAGAGAAATAGGATGAAATCCTAAATCAAATATTTATTGCATGATAGATGATGGGCAAGTCATTTTTATCTCTTAAATCTCAATTTCAAATGTAAAAAACGAGACTAAGTATACTTGTGCTATCAACTTATGGGACTACAAAGTAAAATGCTGAATAAAAACTATAAAGTGTTATAAAGAAAGCCCATATTCATAATTAGAAGTTGAAAAAAAAACTAGCATATTTGCACAAAACCACAAGTTTATGACCATGTAGGCTTCAGACTCCTTGATGTCTTGTTCGCACCTTAATTTAACGTGCCTCAGACTCAACTAATTATTTTCTTAAATGTGCATTTCCTTCTGACTTCACCATAACTTTAGAGTTAATTTCGACTTTCTCCCTCTTCTTTAACCTACCTCTCCTATGAGATCCATTCATTGAAGTCATATTATTCTATGTCTGTTCTGAATCTATCAGTTCCTTACTATTACACACAACCCTTCTCCACACAAAACCTACCTTAGAATTGACACAAAGTATCCTTTATAGGGCAGAAGAACTATAAGGGCTAGGGCAACTGAGGTTAAGTGACTTACCCAGGATCATACTGCTAGGAAGTGTCTGAAGTCATATTTGAACCCAACATAGCTTGTCTCTAGGACTGGTTCTTAATCTGAGCCACCTAGATGCCCCCCTACTACAATTTGATGAATACATTCTTTAACTACTGCTAGACTCATTTCTTCCTGTCACCACTGCTTTCAAACTTTCCTTGGGAATAAATAACCTTATCATTCCTCTGCATAAATCCCTTCTCTCCTAGCTGTGTCTTTGTCAGGCCTATGTTTTTCCCTATACCTTGAATACTTCCCCCACTGCTACTACTTTGGTTTGGTAAATTCCTAGCCATTAAAAAAAAATCCAAATGCGACCTCTTTTCCAGGGAAACCTGCCCTCCCCCCCAATGACTTTTCCTCTTAGGACTTTAAAAAACTCACTGAGGTATTTATCCTATATTAGCTTGTTAAAAGTTTGATCTACCTTTGGATGTAATTTAGCAGCTCTTGCTCATGAAACTGCTATAGTTTTTACCACGTGTACAGCAAAAGCCAATTTAAGGCTCTTTTACAGATACGCAAGAGACATACATGTAAAATATTTTCTAACACAAAATAGTAACAATAGGTTAAAAACAAAAAGAACTAAAAAAGTAACAGTGTAAATGTTGCTCCTACAAAGATTCTAATAAATCCAAATAGCATCCTTTGTTACTTGTCCAGAATAAGATAACTCTTGATTAAACTAGAATTGATTATGTAGGATCTAGAATTATCTCAAAGAGTTAGAGCTGAAAAATACCTTAAAGTTAATCAAAGGAACGTCTCTCCCATTTTATAATTGATGATATATAAAGAGAAGCTAAATAATTTAATCAAGGTCACACTGCTAAAAGTACTTGAAGATTTGAATCCAGCGCCCAATCAGCACATTACCCTCTTCTCCCTTCTCTATCCCATGACAGGTAATTCATTCTTAGGAGGTGTGGATGGGTATGTATGGGGGGAGGGTGGGTAATGGATGAGATCAGACAATAAGACAGCACAAAAGAAAAACTTCTCTGAAATTCCTTGGCATATTTAATTTAATTTTACCTTCAGTCAACTATGACAATTTTATGCTTTTAAGTTGCATGATCTAAGCTTGTGTTTTTTTACTTGAATATTCAATAACCACCAGCTATAGTAGTAAGAAAGCTAAAATACTGTTTCAATACTTTTTCAGACAGGATCATAGTACAATTCCTCTTCACTTAACCTTGTAAATGCTGAAACATCAATAGGAAAAAATAAAAGGCAATCGCTGACTGAATTTACTTATGCCCTCAGAAAAGATATCCAAGTTTAATAATCTCTCTGAAATTAAGGATGGTCCGGGACAACCCACTGAACTTTACTTCTAAAAGCATTGCTATAAGTTTACATAGTAATAATATCAAGCTCAGCACTGCAAAGAAAAGACTTCCCATCAAGGCTCAGATTATCCTCTCCATGAAACTTTCTTGGTCCTCCCAAATGAAAGTGCTAATTCTCTTCTTTAATTTGACTGTACTTTTTTCTGAGGAATTATTTCTTTTGACTTACTATTTAAATTAACATCTTAGAGGGGAAGCAAATTATCAATTGGAAATTGTCAGAAAAAGTTTGAGAAATACTAATTAAAATAATTTTGAAGGGGATAGCTAGGTGGATCTAGGGATTCAAATCTGTGCCTCTGGGGAAGTCACTTGATCCCCATTGCCAACTCCTTACTGCTCTTCGACCTTGGAACCAATACACAGTATTGATTCTGAAGATGGAAGTCAAAAACAAAGGGGAAAAAAAAGCAATTTATTTTGAGGTATTATTCCCATACATATCAAATTGAAAAGGGCAATTAAACAATAAAAGGCATTACTGTTAGATTGTGGAGAAAAATGCAAAACTATCATCAGGGTTGAAGCTCTAAACTGACACAAAAATTATTCTTTCCCCTTTGACCTACTGGTTTTACTCAGACTATATCCCAAGACTATTACTTGAAAAGGCTTTCTTGGTGGTAGCAAATAACTATTAGTAGCTAGCCTATTATGTCCAATGGTCGATGAATAGCTAAAACTGTGGTCATATTAATATAATGGAATAATATTATATTGTGAAAAATATGCAGACTACCAAGAAACACGGAAATATGTACAAATGATTTTGATCAAAGCTAATAGATTTGGAATAATTACAGTTACTTAAAAAAAAGCAATAAAAATTAATAATGAGACTAAAGAGACAACAAAAATAAACTTACTATTATTTTGTTAACATTTATATTTTTAAAAAATTAAAATGTTAAGTAGCTTGTAGCTTAAGGTTTTATTACTTGCTTATTTAGTAACATTTGCTGATATTAAATTTATAATGAAAAGAAATTTGTTTTGTTTGTTATTTCTATGTATTTTTTAATATATTAAAGTATACTCCTTGAGGGCAAGGAACTGAATTGTTTTTATCTCTGTATTATTCTATATCATAATGCCTTCAATATAGTATTTAATAAATGTTACAGAAGTGAAATAGTTAAGTATAAGGAAGAGAACAAGTCTTATTCCCCACTTCTAACATGAGGTAAACTACATGGCCATTATGAAAAAGTTCCTTACATCCCAATGGTCCCTCAGCATAGGCTTTTCCCTAGAACATCTAAAGGAAAAACCTCTAGAGCTAGAGAAGTAATGGATCCAAAAAACACATGGTGGGCAGGCAGAGAGTAGCATCCCCAAGAAGCACAAGGGTTAAGAACAGAAGCCAAATAAGGTTGAGGTAATTCCAAATGGTCATGAAGGTAGAGAAAGATAGTGCTCTCAGAAGCTTATGCAATAAGTAGAAAACTTCCCTCTAAACCTTTCCTCTCTATGGCAGGGGTCCCCAAACTGCAGCCCCCCGAGGCCATGTATCCAGTCCCCACCACACTTCCAGAAGGGGCACCTCTTTCTTTAGAGGTCAGTGAGAGGAGCACTGTATATGGCGGCAAGGCAAGGTGTAGCATCGTTCACATACAGAACTACTTCTGGTGACATAATCCTTTGCATGGCGCAAAGGATTACATGACTGCACAATAGAAGAAGTCAGCATGGTGATCTGTGATGGGGGGAGGGGATTCCACACTGCTGCCCGGTCAGGGTAAGGGTTAGGTTTTTATAGCCCAGCCCAGTGAACTGGTCCCCTGTGTAAAAAGTTTGGGGACCCCTGCTCTATGGTATGCTGAAGTAGCTTTACCTCTCCTAAATATATAGAAAACCTATTCTCCACTCTATACTGAATTTCTATCAAGCTGGGTTCCCATAATGTCCTAGAGACCTTTTCATTAGTCCCCAAACAGAATACAGATTCTTCAAACATCTATTAGTTTCTCTGGCTATTTTAGTATTTAAATGGTAAATCATTAACAGTACCTGAAATACTGACCTGACCTGTTATTTCCAACTGGTTCTTTGGTACTGAAAATGGACTGACCAATTCTATAAATCAACAGGTACTTCCTTTCATATCAGAGATGTAAGTGCACAAAATTTTAAATTCTATTTTTGTTCTGAAAATGCCCCCATTTAATTACCTGTATGCAAAAGCAGGTCATAAAACTATTAAAAATTCCATTTACACGATGAAATAATTGAACTAAGAGCAAGATGGTCTCAAAGTACAGTATTATATTTTAGTATACCACTTTTTTCTCATACCAATTTTACTAAGATTTATCTAAAAACATTTTTTGGGGGGAGGGGGGAATGGGGTAGCTCAGTGGATTGAGAGACAAGCCTAGAGATGGGAGGTCCTAGGTTCAGATCTGACCTCAAGACACTTCCCAGCGGTGTGACCCTGGGCAAGTCACTTAACCCCATTGCCTAGCCCTTACCACTCTTCTGCCTTGGAACCAATACACAGTATTGATTCCAAGACAGAAGGCAAAGGTTAAAAATAATAATAATAATAAAATAAAAACACTTTGGTTCTTTCAAAAGTATTATCCAATATCACTTTGTCTTATAGAAGTTAAAGCTTGGAGGGGGGGAGGGGGGGAATTGGGGATGGGATATAGCAGATGTATTCCAGAGATGGGACCTTATAAAATTGGCATGAGGTAAGGATGGAAGTCAAGTTCAGAGATCTATAAATAAGTCAGCTGCAGTATAGGGGGAATGTTATCTGTAAAGACATGAAACGTGAAATAAGGCAGAAAATTAAAGGGCTTCAAATGTCAAACTAAGGGGTCTTTATTTTATCCTAGAGAAAACAGGGAGCCAATGAAGCTTCTTCAAGAAGATTCTTGACACCTGTGTGAAGGATGTATTGGAGAGGGCAGGAACTGAAAGGTGTAACAATTAGGAAGTTATTACTATATGGTTAAAAGATGAGGGACTGAACTAGAGTGATGGCCACATTAGTGGAGAGAAATGTTTGGGAGACAAAATTCAGGGAGTAAAAAAAACAAAACAAAACAAAACCAGAATGATTCAGGTAACAAAAACGTGCATGATTTGAAGAACAGTGGTACTCTCAAGAAAAGTAGCAAAGTTTCAGAGGAAAGATAAGGGAAAAAAGATATGAGCTCCCCTTCAGATATATTATATTTGAAATGAAAATGAAAAGATTCAAGTGATGTCCAGTATGAGGGAATGAAGCTCAGGAGAGATTACAGCTGTATATAAAAATCTGGGAATCGTTTGCTAATTGATCCATGAGATCTGATTAGAAAGTGAAGAGTGCCAAGAACAGAGAATGGAGGGGACAATTTTGCTGGATGATGATCTAGCAAAAGATACTGAGGCCTCAAAAAGACTGAAGAGTCAGAAAAAACTGAAGAGAAAATATCTAGAAAGGAGGGTTAGTCAAAATTATCAATGCTTAAGAAGTTAAAAGAAAGACGAAGACTAAGAAAGTCCATCAGATGTAGGAATTAAGAAATCGTTGATAATCATGGATGGAACAATTTAGGTGGGTGGTGAGGCTCCAGCCCCTAGTCCAAGGAGTTGAGATGTGACTAAATAGAGGTAATATATATTAAAATAGTTCCCCCCCTAAAAGTTGGATATGAAAAAGGAAGATGATAATGTCATAGCTCGAAGGAAGAGCTGAATCAATAAAAGTTAAAAAAAAAAATTTCCCCCCCTTAAAGGATAGGGAGACTTGGGTACTTCAGGAAATAAGAGATTAGGAAATGATCTAAGGGACAAATTCCCAAGAGACTTCATTCTTATTTCTAGCCTTAAGTCATCTTCACTCCAGCTGAATCCCCTAAGGGCAACTATCAAATTGGAACCATTCAGGAAAAGACTGGATGACTTAATCAAGATGTTGTAAAAGGAAATTTGCACATTCTGGAAATTGTTTTAAGATTATTAAAAATTGTATGCTGTAACTAGTCAAGTACAACTATAATTATGCATAGAATGACAGTGGTATGGTCCCTAACAAAAAATCTGCAAGGTTTAAGAAGATAGAACTTAAAATACATACATGTAACTAGAGAACAATACAACTGAGTATATAAAACTTTAAAAAAATGCATCTTGTCTTACTAGAGATTCCCTGTAGGTAGGAACATCTCTCTACATACATATACTTAAGTACACAACGTAGTAGTTTGAATAGATTAAAGATTATTTGATCTGGATTCTAAAATTTATGGGTCCTGTCTCTTGCAGTCTACCTTGTTCATCTTTCTTCACCCTTAAGAATATAAACAACGATTCATTCTCATTCTCTCTCTCTCTCTCTCTCTCTCTCTGCTCTCTCTCTCCTGACTTCTTTCCACTCCCTTTAATATTTAAAATTTTTTTGATACCAGTGAACCTCCACATAAAAATTGTCCAAAGTATATACAAAGTATAAAATGGGGGCAGCTGGGTAGCTCAGTGGACTGAGAGTCAGGCCTAGAGATGGGAGGTCCTGGGTTCAAATTTGAGTTCATACACTTCCTAGCTGTGTTACCCTGGGCAAGTCACTGAACCCCCCATACCACTCTTCTGCCTTGGAGCCAATACAGAGTATAGAGTCAAAGGTAAGGGTTTAAAAAAAATGCATCCACTTAAAGAAAAATCTTAAGAAATGTATTTTAAAATTTTGATGTTATATTATTCTTATATGGCAATATTTATTTATACTGTTATTCACAAAAACTTAAAAGTTAACAAAAATTACCATGGACAGGTCCAGTCCTAGAAATCACACTTTAATTACCCAGGGAAAAAAAAATTCTAAGATTAAAACAGTCACCTTCAAACTGGTGATATCTATCAGGCTTGGGGATTGGGGGGAGGGTCCTAGAAGAGAGAAAATAGGGAAGAATGGGGAAGACCACTACAAGCAAGTTCAAATATGGAAGCAAGTAATGCTACTGAACAAATCATAAGAGTTCCACAAGAAATCCTCTAGGAGATAGGAAGTGTTGATGGGAATGGGACAGGAAAGATAGTTTAAGAAATAATCCTACATATGGCATCTAATGAAAGGGAGAGACAATAAAAATTGCATTCTGGTTTAAAAAATAAGAGAATATTTTAGATATGAATTTTACAACAACTGAATTACAGTAACTTTATATTAAGGGTGATTAAGCTGGTCCATAGTACAAGAGTGAATTAATGCTATAAAAGTCAGTTTGGCCATGTAATCTTATGCCTTAAATTATTAATATCACACTGGCTACATAATATTTATTTTGATATTTTATTAACATCAAAGTGTTATGTTACTAGTATTTTCAAAGTGGTATGAAATTTATTCAAAATTTTCATTGAATATAATATTTATAAAAAAATATAAAAATTAATAAAAATAATTTGAAAATAACATAGCATTGGGGGACTTGCTATTTTCCTGTTACAGTGACTTTCCCAGAATTGCAAATATGGTGAAGCTGCTCTCTACCTAAAACTGACTCTTTTGTACTCCATCTCTTCCTTAAGGGGCTAATATCAATAAATTTGATCCATTTAAGAAAGGTGTCAATTAAATGGCCAAAACCCCCCATCATTAGTCAAAATGTCATAACTTCATTTAAAGTTATTTTAGGGAAAAAACAGAAATGTTATCTATGGCTGCCCAATCAAAGGCTGTTCCTAACTTTTAGTTTCCACTCTTGATTAGTTGTGTTAAATTTCAAGATCCATTACTGTCCAGAATTTCAGCACAATTTGTATTTTTGTAGGAAAAACTTTTCTTGGATTAAATAAACCAATCAATAGCTGTAAGTTTTTTGGTGCTGTTCTACATTTGATAAATTAGCATGTATACACACATATGTATGTATATATATACTTACAATTTTATTGATCTGTTTAGGATTTTATGTCTTCATTTTGCAGGGTATATAACCAACAGTTTAGATTGGCATTCCTTTTTTTTTAAAACCCTTACCTTCCATCTTGAAGTCAATACTGTGTATTGGCTCCAAGGCAGAAGAGTGGTAAGGGCTAGGCAATGGGGGTCAAGTGACTTGCCCAGGGTCACACAGCTGGGAAGTGGCTGAGGCCAGATTTGAACCTAGGACCTCCCGTCTCTAGGCCTGGTTCTCAATCCACTGAGCTACCCAGCTGCCCCTAGATTGGCATTCTTAACTTTTGTGTCACAGATCTTTCTGAGAAAACCTATGGACCCTTTCTTAAGAGTGTTTTAAAATGTATTTTTTTCTAACCCGTACCACCTTCCATCTTAGTATCGATTCAAAGACAGAGGAGTGGTGAGAGCTAGGCAATTAGGGTCAACTGACTTGTCCAGTGTCACATAACTAGGAAATGTGTGAAGCCAAATTTGAACTCCAGGCCTGGCACTCTATCCAGCTATCAAATTGCCCTTTCAGAAAGTTTTATAAATAAGACAATGCATATGTTTACATAAGAAACAAAATATACTGAAATACACTTCTAAAAATATTTAAAAACAAACAAAACAACAAAACCCAAACACACAAAAACCCAAACCAAACAAACAAAAAAAAACCCCAAAAAACCCCCAAACACCAGGCCTCCAAACCTCAAGTAAAGAACTCCCTTTGAAGGATGGGAGTAGTTCTTTGGTCATTTCTTTCTTTCTTTTTTCCCCCCAACCCTTACCTTCCCTCTTAGAATCAATACTATGTATTGGTTCCAAGGCAGAAGAGTGGTAAGGGCTGGGCAATGGGGGTTAAGTGACTTGCCCAGGGTCACACAGCTGGGAAGAGTCTGATGTCAGATTTGAAACTTGGACTTCCCATTTCTATTTATCCAAGGTACACAAAGTTTATGAAGCCAGTAAGTTTTAAGGGAAAGGATGTTTTTATACAAGAATTGATTAAAATCTTCATCTATGTATCAGTTATCCACCTCTCTGATCATTACTTATTACTATTCTAATTTTAAAAGTTAGCTGATTTCAAACTATTTTGTTGTTTTTCAGATGTGTCAGGGTCTTTGTGACCCTATGGACCATACTGTCCATGAACAAAGACATTGGCAAAAATACTTTAGTGCTTTGCCATTTCCTTCTCTAGGAATTTAAGGCAAGCAAGTTAAACGACTTGCTCAAGGCCACACAATTAGTGTTGAGATCACATTTGAACTCAAGTCTTCCTGACTTCAGGTTCTACCTTCTTCTATCTACTGAGTTACCTTGCTGCCCCCAGGCAAACAGATGTTAGAGACCAGACCATGGTCACACAGATAGTGTAGAGGCTGATTTTGAACTCAGGTCCTCCTGATTCCTGAGTCTAGTGCTCTCTATCCAGAGCTATGGAGCTTCTCCCAACTTTTCTGAGAAGACCCAAATAAAGCAGTATACCATATTTTCAGCCCCAAAGCCTTAAGAAGTATACTACTTTTTAGCCAAACTAAAAGAAATCATTTGGTAGAAATGGAACCCCCAAACCCCAATATTAATACCAAAATCAGTACAATAATTTACAACTTTTAAAACGATTAAAGTAGAAACATTAACTTACTCAAACACTCTGTGCCAAAAGATATTCTCCCTTTATGTATACAATGAGCAAAAAGCAAGATAGAAACCTTTGGATGTGTGGAGCATATGGAATTCATGTTATGATCAAAGTTCAAAATATACATTTTCCAAGAAAAGAGTGGTTATAAACATTAAGCACTAACATCCCTAAGTCCTGTAATAAACGCTGATAACTAGCATTTATATAGATTAAGGTTTGCAAAGCACTGTACATGTTATCTCAACTGTCAATTCCAAAATAAAAATCAAAGCCACACTGAAAGTCAGCCATCTATAAGGTTTAAAAAAAAATAAAAAGGGCCTAATATGCGTACAAATTAATAAATGACTTTTCTCTTCGTAGGTCAAATAATGATAATTTAAATTTAATCTTCAATTAACAACCATCCAGAAAATAGGCTAGGAAAAGGAAAATCGTAAAGCCAAGAGATGGAAAAAAGTAACAACTCCAAAAGTCTGCACTAAATATCTTATACTACGAAGTTTTAATTCCAACAAGTTTAAAGAAATAAGAATCAAGAGTTCCACGAAATATAAAATTACTACTAAAAAATCAGGCTCTCGTTACCACCTCTACAACAGTCTTGATCTGTAACCTACAAACAACTCTTTCCCCCCCACGGGGGAAAAAGGGTCCCCTTGTAATGGGCACAGTTAATAAGTGCCAAGTTGCTAAGTTGCAACTTTGCAAGGTTGACGTTTCCACAATGCAATAACAATATGATCTGGAATCTACTCAAACCATTAGCCTGGCAGTCAGCTGATGTTCTCTGCACACAAGAGGGGGAGGAATAACGAGGAAAGGAAAAGGGGAGGGGGGGACCCCAAGGAAACTTCAGTGCGTGCCCAAAGCCGAGAAATCGCTGAAGTGAAAATAAAAGAGGCAGGCACAGGCTTGTCCAGGTAATCGGAGAGAGAAAGGGATCTCTCCTCGCTCCCAATCCCGGCGCCCCGGGGTGCTGTTCTGCCCATTCGGCGTTTTCTTCTCCATAGGCCTCGACTGGTTCAGGACCAGTCATTGCGGCGCAGCAACGGCGGCGCCAGAGCAACTTTACAAAAGGTCACCGCAGTGCCTTTCAGGGCTCTTCCCTCCTGATGTCTGCCCGGGCCTCCCTCGCTTTCTCCCCGGCGCTCTCCTCGGCTCCTTCTCCCCGCCATGGAACCTTCCAGAGACGCAGGGGCGTCCCCGAGGGGCAGAGATGGGGGGGTGGGGGGAGACCGGGAAGAAGAGGGCTCCCCTCCCCCACCCCTGCCCTCACCTCCGTCCCTCCGCAGCTCCACATGTTGCTCACTCCCCTCCCGGCCGGTGCTTCACGCTGCCCCCTCGACGCGAAGAGCGCCCCCTCCGGACTGCCCTCAGCTCAGGACGCCGACGCCGACTCCGACTCCTCCTCCTTCTCCTTCTCCTCCCCCAACCGCCTCCCCCAGTCCAGACCTCCCGAGGACCCCCCCCCCCCCGGGCGCTGTCCTTTTGCCCCACGCGGCACCTGCCCTCCACCCTTGGCCCCGGCCTGCCGAGCCCTGACTCTGCGGCGCCTCGGCCCGGGCGGCTAGAGGCGCCGTAGGCCGTGCTGCTGTGTCAGCCTCTTGGGCCGGTTAGGCAGCGTGTGCGGCCTGGAAAGTCACATGGCGGCGGCGGGCGGGCTGGCGGGCCGGCCGGCACTACTCCCCTCTTCCTCGTCAGCGCCAAGGCCCCAGTCGTCTCTACTTACCTCCACGAAGAGCAGCATCTCCTCCGCCGCCGGGTCTTCCTGGTTTCTGTGACTCCCGCCCGTTCACAAGACGCACCCTCCAAGTGCCAGCCGCTGCGTTAAGGACACTCGGCGTTCCCCCCTCTACCCGGCTGAGGGCCCGGCTCCTCCTCAGCTCGCAGCGGCCGCTGGCAGACCCGGCCCCTCAGGCTCCACCTCCTGTGAGATAGTTACTACTTCCGGGGCGGATGGCCTACAGCTTCCGAGGGGAGGAGAAACTGGGTGAGGGACGTAAGGGTCAACGTTGCGCTCCCAGCGGCGGATGGGGGCGGAGCCCGTAGCGCGCCCAACGGAACGCACTGCCCCCTAGTCGGCGCCATAGAGGGAGGAGGTGTGGTCGAGCTACTGCTCTCACTTGCGACTGAGTGTGCACTTTCCTCTGTGGCAGTTCTTTGAGCGTGCCACGCTGTTTCTGGTGGGTTTACCGAGCAGAATAGCGCGGTCGCCTTTCATCTCGCTGAAAATTATGGAGAAGGGCAAAGAGGGCCCCATAACAAAATCGCACCATCCTCCGGATGCTCTCCACGTGCGAGAGGGGGAGGGGATCTGGTCTAATACCCCCCCCCCCCCCCCCGCGTCCCCTCCTTCCCTTCTTTGCTTTCCAGAGGGATGTGAAGAGCGCCCCCTGACCCCTACATTTGCTGTATAATATATGGATGGCTCTCCCGTTATCTCTAATGCAGTTGGTTAAATAAACAGTTCAGTTGCTTCTCTCCCCTATACCAATACGAAATGCATATCGCAATATTAATATCGACTCAGTTGAGGAGCTCTTATCCAGTACCTACTTCGATATAATAATAGTTAGCATTTTAGATAGTATTTAAAGGCTTGCAAATCACCTGACGAATATTAATTATAACATTATGAATATTTAAAAATTCAAGGCAATGTACCTTGTGAATATTAATTATATTCTAACATAAAGTATGAATATTAGAACACTGCCAAAGGGCACTATTAATATTAAAATATCAACCCTGTGGCTAGGCACTCCATTATTTATCCTTATTTTACAGACCAGGGGACCAAGGCAAACAACATGCCCATGCTAGTAAATGTCTGGATCAGACCAGGGGCCTTACTGACCATTTTGGGCAAGTCACTTAACCCATTGCCTAGCCCTTACCACTCTTCTGCCTTGAATACACAATATTGATTCCAAGAAGGTAAGAGTTAAAAATGTTTTTTAAAATAATAATAAACATAATAACTCCTCCCTCCCCCCCCAATACTTCTATAGAAAGTTGAGGTAAGGTAATGAAGGCTGCCAGCCTGTTGGAGTTTACAGTCTAATGAAGGGATTAATAATAGGTCCTGATGTATTATTTCATCAGTACTGTGACTTCCACTGGTGAGCATTTTTTAAATGCCTGCTATGGGCCAGGTGAAGCGGCTTCACCTTCAAGGAGTTTACCCTCTAAGTAGGAGAAGATAACTTGTATATGAACAAAAAGTTACAAGATGAAAGATGAAGAGGGGAATGATATTATGGAGTGGAATGGAAAAGTTTGAATTGCTTACTACTCACCAAGCACTTTTATGAATGCTAGGAATACAGATAGAGAAAAGGCAGGCTCTGCTCTCAAAGAATTCCAGTTGGGTAAGACAGCACCTAAAAGTGTACAGCTGTGGGGTGGCTGGAAAGACCCAGTGGTCCTCAGGGTACAATGGAGAGGTCTCTGGTAAAGACCAAGTTGTACTTTTTGGTAGGAAGAGATCCTGGTAGGATCTGAACAGATAGGGTTGGAGGGTAGGGAGAGGCACTGGTAGAAGAAGTCTTTTAGTGGTTCTGAGATCCAGCTGGGGCATTTTGGGGTGGGATAAAGGTAGGGATGAGTTAGAGGGGGTCCTCTGTTAATCTCTGTGCTACTGGGGCCCAGGAAGGGGAGGTTGAAGAAGACATTAAAAAGGCTACTCCTTTCTTCTGTTACTCTGAATTTTGTTTCAACATAGGATATTTTATTTATATCAAGTGGTATATTTCACAGATAATTTGGGGAAAGCCTATGTGTTTTTGGTGTCTGATTCAATTTTTGTAATTCCTAAAATTTTAGTTCTGTAATCCTAAAATGAAGATTACAAAGGTGGAAACCAAGTGTGAAATGGCTCTACTTACAGCCTTTTCAGGTCATTGAATGCTAATTTTTCTGGGCATTAGTAGTTAGGGAGATGGTGGAAAGGGATCAAGAAAGACAGAAAGCATGTGACTGAGCTGAGTCTAAGAAAATGAAGTATTTTAAGAGAATGAGGTTTGAAAGGAGGATGTGCCAGTCTTGGAGGAAGCCAGAGTTGGAATGTCATTTATGCAGAATAGTAAAACGCACAGTTTGGCAGAATAGCAGTATCCCTGAAGGGGAGGGATATTGAAAAGTTGGTTAGCCAGCGAAGTTTATATTTGTTTCTTAAAGTAGTAAGGAACCACTGCAGTTTATTGTGTTCATCAAAGCTGAACTTCAGGAGAATCATTTTGGTAGCTATGTGGATGATAGATTAGAATGCAGAGAGATAATGCAGGAAGACCAGTGCTGGAGGTCGGGTAAGCCCTGATGCAGATATGTAGAGCAGCAGCCCCTGGTCACTGAGAGCTAATTAAGTAATTTGTTCATACCAATTTAATTCAATTAAAGCAAGTTTTAAATATATGGAACAAATAATTCCCCAAGGACCTTTTACTTTATTGAGAATACATATACCAAAAAAAGTGTAGAAGAAGTAGGCAATAAGGAAATTAAACTATCACTCTTTGTGGATGATATGATGCTATACTTAGAGAATTCTAGAAAGTAAACTAAAAAACTAGTAGAAATAATTGATTTTTTAAATAGCAAGTTGCAGGGTACAAAATAAACTCACAGAAATCATTAGAATGTCCAACAAAAATCAGCAGCAAGTTAGGAAGAGAAACTCCATCTAAAATCACTCTAATTAAATAAATCAAATCAAATCAAATCTCTCTAGACAATATAAAATATTTGGGAATCTATTTGCCAAGACAAATGTAAGAATTATATGAACACAATTACAAAGCAATTTTCACACAAATAAAATTAGATCTAAACAATTGGGGAAATGTTAATTGCTCATGGGTAGGCCATGCTAATATAATAAAAATGACAATCTTACCTAAATAAATTTACTCAATCAGTGCTCAACCAATCAAATTACCAAAAAACTATTTTATAGAACTAGAAAAAATAATAACAAAATTCATCTGGAAGAACAAAAGACCAAGAATATCAAGGGAACTAATGAAAAAAAAATTTTGAAGGATGGGAACCTAGCAGTACCTGATCTTAATCTGTACTACAAAACAGTAATCATCAAAACAATTTGGTACTGGCTAGGAAATAAAAGGGTAGCTCAATGGAATAGACTAGAGATAAATGACCTCAGCTCTCTAGTGTTTGATAAACCCAAAGATCTCAGCTTTTAGGATAAGAACTCATTATTTGACAAAAACTTCTGGGAAAATTGGAAAACAATATGGCAAAAATGAGGTTTAGATGAATATCTCATACTCTATACCAGGATAAGATCAAAATGGGTATATAATTTAAACATAAAGAGTGATATTAAAAGCAAATTAGGGGACTGTGGAATGATTTACCTGTCAGATATATGGAGAAGGGAAGATTTATGACCAAACAAGCAATAGAGAACATTACAAGTTAAAAAATGAATAATTTTGGTTATATTACATTTAAAAGTTTCTGTACAAACAAAACCAACGCAACCAAGATTAGAAAGAAAACAATAAACTGGAAAAAAATTTATAACAAAATTCTCTGAAAAGGTCTAATTTCTATACTTCTATATATTTAAATAAAGAACTAAGTCAAATTTATGAGAATCCAAATCATTTCCCAGTTGATAAGTCGTTAAAGGATATGAATGGGCAATTTTCAGATCAAGAAAATCAAAGCTATCAATTATTATATGAAAAAATGTTCCAAATCCCTCTTGTTTAGAAATGCAAATTAAAGCAACTCTGAGGGACCATCTTACAACTATCAGATTGTCCAATATGACAGTAAAGAAAAATAAATGTTGGAGGGAATGTGGCAAAATTGGGACACTAATGCATTGCTAGTGGAGTTGTAAATTGATTTAACCATTCTGGAGGGCAATTTGGAATTATGCCCAAAGGACTACAAAAGAATGAATATCCTCTGATGCAGCAATACCACTACTAGGTCTGTATCCCAAAGAGATTTAAAAAAATAGGAAAAGTCCTGTTTGTACAAAAATATTTATAGCCGTGCTTTTTGTGGTGGCTATCTGTATCTAGAGGAAGAACTGTTGGAGTAGAAATGAAAGCATGATTTATCAATTGTTATTTGGGAATATGACTTGGGGTTTTGGTTTTATAAGATTATTCACTTATATGACTTCAGCAAGACAGTCTATTGGATAAGCCCAAAGATCCCAGCTTTTGGGACCAATATCTACTATTTGATAAAAACTGCTGGGAAAATTGGAAGACAGTGTGGGAGAGACTAGGTTTGGATCAACACCTCACACCCTACACCAAGATAAACTCAGAATGGGTGAATGACATGAATATAAAGAATGAAACTATAAGTAAATTGGGTAAACACAGAATAGTATACATGTCAGATCTTTGGGAAAGGAAAAGATTTTAAAACCAAGTAAGAGTTAGAAAAAAATCACAAAATGTAAAATAAATAATTTTAATTACATTAAATTAAAAAGGGTTTATACAAACAAAACCAATGCAACCAAAATTAGAAGAGCAGTAACAAATTGGGAAACAATCTTCATAACAAAAACCTCTGTCAAAGGTCTAATTACTCAAATTTATAAAGAGCTAAATCAATTGTACAAAAAATCAAGCCATTTTCCAATTGATAAATGGGCAAGGGACGTGAATAGATAATTTTCAGATAAAGAAATAAAAACTATTAATAAGCATATGAAAAAGTGTTCTAGATCTCTTATAATCAGAGATGCAAATCAAAACAACATGACAGCAAAGGAAAGTAATGAATGCTGGAGGGGGTGTGGCAAAGTTGGGACATTAATACACTGCAGGTGGAGTTGTGAATTAATCCAACCATTCTGGAGGGCAATTTGGAACTATGCCCAAAGGGCACTAAAAACTGTCTACCCTTTGACCCAGCCATAGCACTGCTGGGTTTGTACCCCAAAGAGATAATAAGGAAAAATACATGTACCAAAATATTCATCGCTGCACTCTTTGTGGTGGCAAAAAATTGGAAAATGAGGGGATGCCCTTCAATTGGGGAATGGCTGAACAAATTGTGGTATCTGTTGGTGATGGAATACTATTGTGCTCAAAGGAATAATGAACTGGAGGAATTCCATGTGAACTGGAACGACCTCTAGTATTTAATGCAGAGTGAGAAGAGCAGAACCAGGAGAACATTTTACACAGAGACTGATACACTGTGGTACAATCAAATGTAATGGACTTCTCCATTAGTGGCAATGCAGGGATCCTGAACAACCTGGAGGGATCTATGAGAAAGAACACTATCCGCATTCAGAGGAAAAACTGTGGGAGTAAAAACACAGAAGAAAAACAACTGCTTGAATACATGGGTCGAGGGGATATGGCTGGGATGTAGACTGTAAATGAACATCCTAGTGCAAACATCAATAACATGGAAATAGGTTCTGATCTAGGACATATGTAAAACCCAGGGGAATTGCCTATTGGCTACTGGAAGGGGTTGGGGGAAGAGAGGGAGGGAAAGAATATGATTCTTGTAACCAAGGAATAATGTTTTAAATTGACTAAATAAAATTAAAAAAGATTATTCACTTACAAAAATGAATAATATGGTAATATGTGTTGTGTGATAATATATGTATAACCCTGACTGAATTGCTTGTTAACTATGGGAGGGGAGATGGAAGAAGATAGGGAGACAACATGAATCCTATAACTTTGTAAAACTTGTGAGGAAATTTGTTATTAAAATAAAATAAAGATAAAACATTAAAAAAAAAAAAGCAGTGTAGCAGAATCCATCTTTAAACAACATCCTACCTCAGGAAGCATAAAATTCAATCATAGAAAGTTTGAATGCAACACACCCTATACTTAGCTAGTCTAAGGAGCAATTAGATCCTGCCTTTTGAGTGGACGCCCACACAAATGGCTTCATTCTTTATCTCTTGCTCCCTCTCCACCATGAAATTGTAGTTCGACTAACTGGTGAAATTTAAGCAGTAGGTTGGGACATTGGCTTGAGCAAACACTGCTGATAAACTGGCACTCTGGGAATGGAGGGAGGAGTCCCAGAGCCCAGGAATCTTACCAAGTGGGCAGAGAGCAAGAGGAAGCTTTGGTTGTGACTTCTGTCAGCCATTAAATAAACAATTTATTAAGACTTTACTAAGTACTGGACAATGTGCTAAATGCTGGAGCATTTATCAAAGAAAGTCCCTGCCCTTGAAGAATTCACATTCTAAATGGGGGAGACAACAAAACAAATATGGACAGAAAAACTCCATGCAGGATAAATAAGAAATTAAAAGAGAGAAAGCACTAAAGATATTGAGAGAGGTTTTCTAGAGAAGGTGGGATTTTAGCTGAAAAACATTAAAAAAAATTTTTTTTAATTTTATTTAGTCAATTTAAAACATTATTCCTTGGTTACAAGAATCATATGCTGTCCTTCCCTCCCCTACCCCCACCTTTCCCATAGCCCACGGGCAGTTCCACTGGGTATTACATGTGTCCTTGCTCAGAACCTATTTCCATGTTGTTGATGTTTGCACTAGGATGTTCATTTACAGTCTACATCCCCAGTCATATCCCCTTGACCCATGTATTCAAGCAGTTGTTTTTTCTTCTGTGTTTTTACTCCCACAGTTTTTCCTCTGAATGTGGATAGTGTTCTTTCTCATAGATCCCTCCAGGTTTTCAGGATCACTGCATTGCCACAAATGGAGAAGTCCATTCATTCAATTGTACCACAGTGTGTTGGTCTCTGTGTAAAATGTTCTCCTGGTTCTGCTCCTCTCACTCTGCATCACTTCCTGGAGGTTGTTCCAGTTTCCATGGAATTCCTATACTTTATTATTGCTTTTAGCACAATAGTATTCCATCACCAACAGATACCACAATTTGTTCAGCCATTCCCCAATTGAAGGGCATCCCCTCATTTTCCAATTTTTTGCCACCAGAAAAAGCGCAGCAATGAATATTCTTTACATGTATTTTTCCTTATTATCTCTTTGGGGTACAAACCCAGCAGTGCTATGGCTGGGTCAAAGGGCAGACAGTTTTTAGTGCCCTTTGGGCATAGTTCCAAATTGCCCTCCAGAATGGTTGGATCAATTCACAACTCCACCTGCAGTGTATTAATGTCCCAACTTTACCACACCCCCTCCAGCATTCATTACTTTCCTTTGCTGTCATGTTGTTTTGATTTGCATCTCTGATTATAAGAGATTTAGAACACTTTTTCATGTGCTTATTAATAGTTTTTATTTCTTTATCTGAAAATTACCTATTCATGTCCCTTGCCCATTTATCAATTGGAGAATGGCTTGATTTTTTGTACAACTGATTTAGTTCTTTATAAATTTGAGTAATTAGACCTTTGACAGAGGTTTTTGTTATGAAGATTGTTTCCCTTTGAGCACAATAGTATTCCATCACCAACAGATACATACCACAATTTGTTTAGCCATTCCCCAATTGAAGGGTATTCCCTCATTTTCCAATTTTTTGCCACCACAAAAAGCGCAGCTATGAATATTCTTGTACATGTATTTTTCCTTATTATCTCTTTGGGGTACAAACCCAGCAGTGCTATGGCTGGGTCAAAGGGCAGACAGTCTTTTATTGCCATTTGGGCATAGTTCCAGATTGCCCTCCAGAATGGTTGGATCAACTCACAACTCCACCAGCAGTGTATTAATGTCCCAACTTTGCCACATCTCCTCCAGCATTCATTACTTTCCTTTGCTGTCCTGTTAGCCAATCTGCTAGGTGTGAGGTGATACCTCAGAGTTGTTCTTATTTGTATCTCTCTGATTATAAGAGATTTGGAATACTTTTTCATGTGCTTATTAATACTTTTGATTTCTTTAACTGAAAATTGCCTATTCATGTCCCTTGCCCATTTATCAATTGAAAAATGGCTTGATTTTTTGTACAATTGATTTAGCTCTTTATAAATTTGAGTAATTAGACCTTTGACAGAGGTTTTTGTTATGAAGATTGTTTCCCAATTTGTTACTGCTCTTCTAATTTTGGTTGCATTGGTTTTGTTTGTATAAACCCTTTTTAATTTAATGTAATCAAAATTATTTATTTTACATTTTGTGATTTTTTTCTAACTCTTACTTGGTTTTAAAATCTTTCCTTTCCCAAAGATCTGACATGTATGCTATTTTGTGTCCACCTAATTTACTTATAGTTTCCTTCTTTATGTTAAAGTCATTCACACATTCTGAGTTTATCTTGGTGTAGGGTATGAGATGTTGATCCAAGCCTAATCTCTCCCATACTGTATTCCAATTTTCCCAGCAGTTGTTATCAAATAGTGGATTTTGGTCCCAAAAGCTGGGATCTTTGGGCTTGTCACAGACTGTCTTGCTGAGGTCACTTACCCCAAGTCTATTCCACTGAACCTCCTTTCTGTTTCTTAGCCAGTACCATATTGTTTTGATGACCACCTCTTTATAGTATAATAGTACTGCTAGGCCACCTTCCTTTGCATTTTTTTCATTATTTCCCTGGATATCCTTGATCTTTTTTTCTTCCAAATGAACTTTTTAATATTTTTTTCTAATTCAGTAAAAAAGTTTTTTGGTAGTTTGATAGATATGGCACTAAATAAGTAAATAAGTTTGGGTAGGATGGTCATGTTTATTATGTTAGCTCATCCTACACTTGAGCAATCAATGTTTTTCCAATTGTCTAGATCTAGTTTTAATTGTGTGGAAAGTGTTTTGTAGTTGTGTTTATATAGTTCCTCAATAGATTGATTCCCAAGTATTTTATATTGTCTAGGGTGATTTTAAATGGAATTTCTCTTTCTAATTCTTGCTGCTGAAATGTGTTGGAGATATATAGAAATGCTGATGTCTTATGTGGATTTATTTTGTATCCTGCAACTTTGCTAAAGTTTTTGATTATTTCCACTAGCTTTTTAGTTGATTCTCTAGGATTCTTTAAGTAGACCATCATGTCATCCGCAAAGGGTGATAGCTTGGTCTCCTCATTACCAATTTTAATACCTTCAATTTCTTCTTCTTCTCTAATTGCTATTGCTAGTGTTTCTAGTACGATATTAAATAATAGAGGTAATAATGGGCCTCCTTGTTTGACTCTTGATCTTATTGGGAATGCATCTAGTTTATCCCCATTGCAGATGATGTTTGCTGATGGATTTAGATAAATGCTGTTTATTATTTTTAGGAAAGGACCTTCTATTTGTAAAAATTAAATGAGTTTTCTCTACTAAAAATATTACATTTTTAGAGGCTTATTAAAGATTATTAGAAATCAAGGATAAAGAAATACAAATTAAGAAGGCATGTGCCTAGCGCACTAGCCCATTCACAATTCACTTACTACATCTTGAGAGCCACGTGTGCTTAGAAGCAGAAGCAGAGAGCACAGTAGGAGGTACAGTCAATTTAAATACCCATTTTGTTCTTGGCCCAGGTGGGGATTTTTGTGAGATTATAGGGAATTCTGGGAACTGCCAAGGACTTATAAGGGTTGAAATCTGGGATTCAAATCTCCATTTTTACACTCCACCATTTGATCCTTATTGGGAAAGGTTTTCCCCAAAAGGATCATGAAAATATAATCAACTTAAAGATTACAATAATTTGAGGTAAGAGGAAAAAAGAACAAAACCAGTAATTGCTAGATACATTGACAAAAAAACCAGGTAGGGGGCTGTCCCCTTTGGCATGAAAGTATACATACAAATAAATGTTCAATCAACCACACTGAAAGTTCATTCTTGATCTTCTTGTGCAGCTTGTGGTCTGGAGGCATCTTCATGGTGTCTTCTCCAAACAGTTCAGTTTCTGGATTTGGTGAGGTAGCATGTTTCTTAACCTAAAATTCTTCTCAAAAGGAATTTAAACTTTGAAATTTAAAATAATAATATTTTTACATTCTGAAGAGGGTGATTGAAAAACACAGGGATCATTTAGGGATGCATGGCTGAGTTATGAGGTATATGAATCAATTGGCAAGAGAAATTAAAAAGACATCAGAAAATCAAAATAAAAAAGATAATTTCTGGATGAAAATATAGACTATCAAAGTCTTATGTGTAAAAATTCTAAGTAAAGGAAAAATAAATCTATAACAGGTCCTTGAATCAGGGCCCAATTAAAATGATCTAAGCAATGATGCATTTACCCAGTCAGTAGCCAGGACTACAGAAAGTTTGCCATATTATGAAAGACAGAAAAAGGGACTAGATTATAGGAGCCAGGTTAGGTGCCAAGTTTGGGATACTCGTCTGTAAGTATTTTCACAAAGAGTGTGGATACAAGGAAGACCTACGTCTTAATGTATGTTAAGCATCACAACCTTGAATCTTCACACTAGGTTCAAGTCCTTTGTATTGGCTTAGATGTACATCAATCCTTCCTGGATTGGTTTATTTGTTGACCTGTGTGCTCTTTTGGCACAATTCAGTTTTAGCTTTGCTTCTTTGGCCCTGTGAAATGGCTCTTTTGTATATCTTGTCCTGGAATCAGACAGAATCATTAAGCAAAGTCCCATAATTTTTAAAAACAATTAGTAGCATCATTTTTACAGTCTCAAGATTTTTGGTTATGCATTGACATTAGGGCAAATGTATTTTAAAGTTGTATTAGTGCAAAATCAAAAAAGTTAAAGAAAATCTTCTCAGTGCTGGTGACATGTGCTTCAAAAACAAAACAGAGAGAAAAAACCTGAAATAGTATATAGCACTTGCAAGAAAAATATAATAAAAGAGTTTTAAAAAATTCAAAAATATAGCTTATAATTATTGACACACTATGTTAGCTAAGGAAATATAGAATACAAGGCTTTCTCACCAAAAATGAAATCCATTTCCCCTTCATATCTGGCCATGATCCACTGTGAGTACAAGCAAATGAATTTTACAAGGTAACAGTTTTTTTTTTTAAATAAAGGACAGTAGTACAGATATGTAGGTATCAATATCCCCAACATTCTCAATAGTCCAGTTGATTACAATAACAAAGAAACACATTATCATATTTCACATAAGTTGTGGTAAGGTATTTTTAAAAGCCTTTTAAAAAGCCTTTTAAAAGAACTGATGGATATTTGTCACAATTTTTACAAACGTAGCAAATCTTCTTGGAATCTTGGTAAACATTTAAACAAAGTAAAATTTATTTTGGCTTTTGAACATCATCAAGAATTCTAGATATCATTCTGGTGAAGTGTTAAAGTGAGCTGAAGATTCATAAATGAGAGATGCTCCTCTTTTGGGGAGCCATCCAGGGGTGCTATATGCCCTGGGATTAACTTCCCAGCTTCTGTTCACATTTTTCTAAATGTGGGAGGTGGGAATTATAATGTATTTTACTCTTGCTACTAAAATGGGCCTTACCTCCTGTTAGAGGCAGGCAAAATGACCAGAGATTGTTAAGAAAAATTCTAAAAATTGTGTCTAAAGAACCTTTAAAATCAATTTGAGATATTTAGCTTATTAAAATTTCCAAAGGTTGTTATACAATTGTAGCAATTTTCTGATGAAGTCCATCTATCCTCCATGTGACAATTTACAAAGTCAAAACAGAAAAGTTGTTTTTATATGGGCTTACTCAAAAATGTTTGTTCAGTATGGTTATAGGGGAAAATCAACAGAATTTAACAGTAGTTAAAACCCAGTACATTAAAATGATTCAGTGTAACAGAATAGTTTTGAATGCAGTAATATATGAACTTAAACCAACAAGATTAAATCTTAAACAAAACAATCAGCAAAATGCAATAGAATAGAGATTTTTATAACACATTGGAGTCTGAAATGCCTTAAAAATATAATCTCCAGTCTCTTTAAAGTTCCTTGTTTTTTTTTTAATTATCCATTTAGATGCCTATTGTCAGAAGGCAGAAAATTGGTAAGGGGTAGGCAATGGGGGTTAAATGACCTGCCCAGAGCCACACCACCAGGAAGTGTCTGGGGCCAGATTTTAACCCAGGACCTCCCATCTCTAGGCCTGGCTCTCAATCCACTGAGTCACTGAGCTGCCTCCCCGTAGTGAGGGTGGGTTTTTGGAATCTCAAAATTTGCCAAAGAATTTCAGGGAGTTGAATTTTCCCCCTGACTCTCAGGTGATATAAATAAAAGGATCAATGCAGTAAAAAGATATCCTTTTAAGGGCATGCTTGTAAGTTCCTGTTTGGAAAAGTCTCTTCCTTCTCCTCTTTCTCCCCCACTGTACCCACCTGCCCCTTACCACGTGGAGGCTAATTGTAGCCTAAGGAAAAATCACCCCCATTTTTACCAGTTGGTTTTTGATCCTGAAGAAATTGGGTCTGCTACCAGCAGCCTGGGTCCTGGGGCTGGGCCTGGGGTGATGAGTCATCTGGGTCCGAGGCAAGAGTTGCTGGGGCCGGGGATCAGCTGGGCCAGGTGAGTGAGAGCACAGGTCTGGATTGCTGGAACACAGAAGCAGATAGGCAGCTGGAGGGCCGGGCTGGGCCTGGCCAGGCGGGCAGGGCTGAGACCAGGTGAGCAATATTGAATCAAGAAAGTCCAAAGCGGGTGGCTGCAGGCAGGAGCAGGCAAGGGCAAGCAGGCTCCAGCGAATTTATCAAGATGCTTTTCTGAAAAGCCTTGGAGAAACTTGGCTTAAAAAAATCTAGGCAGTAGCTATTTTAAAAACTGAACTTAGTCACAGTAGAGAAAAGATTTAGGAAAGTTAAGAAGATTGAGGGTATTTCATCACAACTGATGTGGTTAGCCAAACTGTAAAAATTAAATTAGTTTTCTTTACTAAAAGTATTATATTTTTAGAGGTTTATTAAAGATTATTAGAAATCAAGGATAAAGAAATACAAATTAAGAAGGCACGTGCCTAGAGCACTAGCCCATTCACAATTCACTTACTACATCTTGAGAGCCACATGTGCTTAGAAGTGGAAGCAGAGAGCACAGTAGGTGGTACAGTCAGTTTAAATACCCATTTTGTTCTCAGCCCAGGTGGAGATTTTTGTGAGATTATAGGGAATTCTGGGAACTGCCAAAGACTTCTGAGGATTGAAGTCTGGGGTTCAAATCTCCATTTTTACATATTCCTATACTTTCTAGTGTTTTCAATAAGAATGAGTGTTGTATTTTGTCAAAGGCTTTTTCTGTGTTTATTGAGATAATTGTGATTTTTGTTGGTTTGCTTGTTGATATGGTCAATTATGTTAATGGTTTTCCTAATATTGAACCATCCTTGCATTCCTGGTATAAAATCCACCTGATCATAATGAATAACCCTCGTGATGACTTGCTGGAGTCTTTTTGCTAGTATTCTATTTAAGATTGTTGCGTCTATGTTCATTAAGGAGATTGTTCTATTGTTTTCTTTCTCTGTTTTTGACCTGGCTCGCTTTGGAATCAGTACCATATTTGTGTCATAAAAGGAATTTGGTAGAACTGCTTCTTTGCTTATTATGTCAAATAATTTGTATAGTATTGGGATTATTTGTTCTTTGAATATTTGATAGAATTCACTTGTAAACTCATCAGGTCCTGGTGATTTTTTCTTAGGGAGTTCTTTGATGGCTTGTTCAATTTCTTTTTCTGATATGGGTTTATTTCAGAATTCTATTTCTTCTTCTGTTAATTTAGACAATTTATATTTTTGAAAATATTCATCCATATCACCTAGATTGCCATATTTGTTGCCATATAATTGGGCAAACTAGTTTTTAATGATTGCCTTAATTTCCTCTTCATTGGAGGTGAGGTCTCCCTTTTCAATTCTATGATACTGTTAATTTGGTTTTCTTCTTTCTTTTTTTATTAGATTGGCCAGTTCTTTGTCTATTTTGTTTGTTTTTTCAAAATACCTGCTTCTAGTCTTATTTATTAGTTCAATAGTTCTTTCACTTTAGATTTTATTAATTTCTCTCTTAATTTGCATCCCATAGATTTTGAAAGGATATCTCATCATTGCCATTTTCTTCAATGAAATTATTAATGGTTTCTATGATTTGTTCTCTAACCGTTTTTATTTAATTTATTAAATTTCTATTTAAAATTCTATTAAATTTATTTAATTTCTAATTAATTTTTGATTTGCCTCTCCATCTACCCTTACTGATTGTTATTTTTTTGGATTATGATCTGAAAAGGTTGCATTTATTATTTCTTCTTTTCTGCATTTGTTTGCCATGTTTTTACACCTTAGCACATGGTCAATTTTTGTGAATGTACCATGTACTGCTGGAAAGAAGGTGTGTTTATTTTTGTCCGTATTTATTTTTCTCCATATATCTATTAACTCTAATTTTTCTAAGAGTTCATTCACATCTTTTACCTCTTTCTTATTTATTTTTTGATTTGATTTATCTAAATTTGATAGTGGTAAGTTCAGGTCTCCCACTGGTATAGTTTTACTATCTATCTCCTCCTTTAATTCCACTAGTTTCTCCTTTAGAAATTTGGATACTGTACCATTTGGTGCATACATGTTGATTAGTGATATTTCCTCATTGTCTATACTGCCTTTTATCAGGATATAGTTACCTTCCCTATCTCTTTTAATCAGATCTATTTTTACTTTGGCTTTGTCAGATATCATGATTGCAACTCCTTCCTTCTTTCTATCAGTTGAGGCCCAATAGGTTTTGCTCCAACCTTTAATTCTAACCTTGAGAGTGTCTACCCGCTGTGAACTTTAGATTACTCCACCGTACTTAGTCTAACAAAAACAGGAATGTCTACACCCATACTTAAGGATTAAGTATTTAGGAGGATGGCCTATGACAGACGTGCTAGCAAATGACAAATCAGAAACAACTGACAGACCCCTGGGCTTTCCTAAGTCAAACTTAAGTTACCATTGGTACATGTGAGATGCAGGAAAGTGATGTAAAAACCGTCTATATATTTCATGTCACTTCCTTTCTCTGGCCTCTCTCCATGGAGAGGTGGCTCTGGCAGCAGCTTGTTGAGCATTTCAGCATCTTGGTGTGGCGGCAGCTATTTTCTGGGGTTGTTGGTGAGTTTTCCTTGATACTATCCTGGGAGAAGCTTAGGGGTCTAGTTCCGGTGAGCCATCTTCACTGAGCTCTCTTGGAGTTTAGGCTGATTCTTTTCTCCTTTACCTTCCAAACACTATCCTCTTAGGAAAGCCTCTAATGTTCTTCAAAGACCTTGTGGCAGATGTCTTTGAACTCCCCTTGGCAAAGGCCAGGCAGGAGAAATCCTATATCCTCTCTCTCTTCTCCTCAATTACTTCCCTCTATATTAATTAAAATCACCATAAATTTCCAAACTGATGGGTATTTTATTTGTGATTTTCTCTGGTGACCAAATTAATTTAGATTAAGGCACAACCCTAAAATTACCCTTACATCACCTCAAGTGTGTTTCTTGCAGACAACATATGGTAGGATTTTGATTTCTAATCCACTCTCCTATTTGTTTTTATTTTATTGGTGAGTTCATCCCATTCACATTAAAAGTTATGATTGACACTTGTGTTTTGACATCCAGCATTTTGATATCCTCTCTTACTGTACTAGTGGTTTGCTTTTAACCAGTCACCCTAATCCCTACCCTGAATAAGCTTCCCTTTCCACCCCCTCCCTTTTTGTTCCCTTCTTATTTTTTCAGGGTCTGTTAAGTTCCGTCCCCCCGTCTTTTCCCTCCTTTTTTGTACTCCCTGCCCCCTTCCACCCTTAGTTTTCCCTTCTTACTTTCCTTGTAGGGTAAGATAGAATTCAATACCCCAACAGATCTACATGCTCTTCCCTCTCAGAATTGATTTCACTGAGAGTAAAGTTTACCTTTTACCTATTAGCAATCTCTTCCTCTCCTTCTTATAAGAGTATTCTTCCCCTCCCCTTCCCATATGTATCTTTGTGTGATAAAGATTATCCTATTTATTTTATTTCTTCAAGTATCTCTTCGTGTCACCTTTGATTCCCCCTCCCTTTTTATTTTTTTTTGCATATCATCTTATAGCACTTATTACCCCCATTCTCTTCCTGTGAATGATTCCTCTAATTACTATAATAGTGAATATAATTCTCAAGAGTTACAAATAACATTTCCCCCATATACTAATATAAATAATGTGATCTTATTGAAGCCCTTAAAGAAGAACGTTTGAATAAAAAAAATACCTTTCCCCCCTTTTCCCTCTCCTTCTTATTTATCTTTTCATGTTTCTCTTGATCTTTGTGTGTTTGGATATCAGACTTTCCACTTAGTTCTTGTCTTTTCTTTACAAATACTTGGAAATCTTCTATTTTGTTGAATGCCCATACCTTTTCCTGAAAGTATATAGTCAGTTTTGATGGCTAGGTGATCCTTGGTTGAAGACCCAATTCTCTTGCCTTTTTGAATATCATATTCCATGCCTTGCAGTTGCCAGATCTTATGTAATCCTGATTAATGCTCCTTGATATCTGAATTGTCTCATTTTGGCTTCTTGTAAAATTTTCTCCTTAGCTTGGAATCTCTTGAATTTGTCAATTACATTCCTGGGAGTTGTCTTTTGAGGATTTAGTGTAGAGGGTGTTATGATATGGAAATCACTTTAAAAGACTGATATATATTAATTTAAGGTCGCCAAGGAATTCAGCTATGGAATTCCTAAATGAAAACTCAAGTCAGCAGTCAACCTTTTATGAGTTTTTAATTACAAACAGTAGGAAGAAAGGTATTGAGAGAGAGAGAGAGAGAGAGAGAGAGAGAGAGAGAGAGAGACAGAGACAGAGACAGAGACAGAGACAGAGAGAGAGAGAAAGGGGAGAGAAGGGAATAGGGTTTAAATACCCACTCTGCTTAGGCTGGGCCAAAGGCCCAAGGCCTTGGATAGCCGAGGCAAAGAAAAGAGATCAGTCCCTATCACTCACGTGACCAAAATGGAGAAACAGTCTCAGGGCCTCTACTCCAAGCACCAGGCTCCAACAACTTCCTCTCCTTCACACAGGAAGTCCTCAGAACTCAGCTGTCCTCTACCTCACTTCCTGTGTCTCACCTGTGCCAATGGTGGCTCTAGCTTCCCCCAGGACCGCCCAGAGAGCTGTCCCCTTTGCACATATCTGTTGAAGGCCATATTCTCAGATAATTAAATCTTGAGCTTTGCTGCAGCCCTTCCTAAATCCTGTTACCCTGAGTAGGGTGGAGATTGTAGTTTCCAAGACCTGATTCTGTCATTCCAAGTATCTCTATTGTTATTGATCAGTAAATAGCCAAATCCCGTCCTCTAAAGAATGGTTTGAACAGGGTTGAGTAGTTTTGAAATTCACAGTGTTCTATGAACTAGTTCAATGTCTATTTTGCCCCCTTGTTTAAGAACATCAGGGCAGTTTTTTGGATAATTTCTTGTAGTATAATGTCAAGATTTCTGTTTATTTCTGGGTTTTCAGGTAGACCAATGATTCTCAAATTGTCTCTTCGCGCTGTTTTCCTGATCCATCAACTTTTCAGTGAAATATTTTATGTTTTCTTCTATTTTGTCAGTCTTTTGACTTTGCTTCATTAATTCTTGCTGTTTTGCAAGATCATTGACTTCCAATTGCCTAATTCTGGTCTTTAAGGATTGGTTTTCCTTTTTGGTTTGGTCTATCCTGCTTTTTGTGACTTCCAGCTGTTTCTCCAATTGGGAGTTCTTGTCCTTTAGACTTATTTTCTCTTTGAACAATTTCCCACTTTTCTTGCCAGAAGGCTTCTATCTTTTTGATAAACTCCAATTTAAATTCTTCAAGAGCTTTTGGACAATTTCCATTTGGGGGGAAGGTTTTGGTGCATTTTTTTGTATTTCCTCTGTAGCCTGGGTTTCTCCTCTGTAAAAATTATCCAGGGTCAACCCCTTCTTCTTGTTTTTCTTGGTGTTGAGAAGTTCTTGTTCCTGGGCACTGTTTGCCATTACTGTGGTGGTTTTTCTTCCCTTTCCAGTTAGAAATCTGAGTGCGATGGGCAGGGTCTCTGTGTAAGCTTCTCTCAGGGGTAGGTCCTCGGTGGTCTCAGTCAGCTGCTAAGGACCCAGAGGTGCCCCTCACTTGCTCCAGAGGTGCCCCCCCCACTCACTCACTGATTCTAGCACAAGCTGACTTTGACTCTGGCTCCTTAGGTGGGGTGGGGGAGGGTGGATAAACTTGCGTTTTGGTGGAAGCTTTTTCACCCCCTTATGGTGTGGAAATGCCTAAATCCCACATACCTTCAATGCTGCACCCTATTGTAGAGTCCATTCGTTCATATGAATTTGGTTTTTTTTTTTTTTACTTTTTGAGGTAGTCTGGATTTGTAGGTGGTGAGGAGAGGAAGCATCCTGCGTCTAGACTGCTGCCATGTTTACCTGGAAGTCGAAAATTGATTTTAGTTTAAATTTGAAGGAAGCCAAGAGGCAGAGATGAGAAGCAAGTGAGCTCAAGCATGTGAAATTGTCAGAAAAAATGCTGGGAATAGAGTTAGAATGGCTTTTTTCATGAAACAGCAGAGAGGCCAATGTCACTGGATTGAAAAATAAGATGTAAAAATACCATTAAAGGAGACCAACTAGATGACTCAGAGGATAAAGAGCCAGGCCTGGAATCAGGAGAACCTGGGTTAAAATTTGTCCTTAGACACTTCCTAGCTTTGTGTCCCAGGGCAAGTTAACCCCAATTGCCTAGCCCTTAACCCTCTTCTGCCTTAGGATCTGTAACTTAGTTTAGATTTTAAGGCAGAAGGTAAGGGTTTAAGAAAAAAATGGAAAACTATTAAAGCAGCTGGCAGGGGTGATAGCAGAATGATAAATTATAAGGATGATATTAGAAAATAAGTATTATTTTTTTATTAGTTTAGGGATAAGAAGTAAAGTGGCTGGCTTGAGAAAAGAACTGGAGTTTGAAGCATAGCTGAGAAAGCATGTTAATTTTAGGTGTGACATTTATAACCATTTTTTCTATGTCAGTTACTCTCTCTGGCAGTGGGGAGTTGCTCTCTGGCAGTTGGCAGAGACACACTCTCAGAGATTCTGTCTCAGGGCTGGAGGAGGTAACATCTTTGCCTCTCTCTGTCTGAGGGAACAATCTGAAGGAGCTCAGTGTTTTCCTTTCCCAACTTGGGAAACACTACTGAATATCTATTGTGGTTTTTATAGATTGGTTTATATATGAGAAGACCAAAGAAAAACCTGGTCTTTGGTTTAGTCAGAGTCTTGTTGAGACTCAACCAGCTAGCCTTTGCTATTTTATAATTTGAAGGTGAAGTTAAGATTTATAAGGATATTAGCAGTAGTTTTTATTTAGATAGTATAAATTTGGGTTAGTCAGATCAGGGAGGATTGGTGTAGCCTGTGAAACACAGGAGAAGCAGTTCCTTGTGGAACCTGGGAGTTTATTTGGGTGGATTTAGAATCCCTTAGGATTAGAAATCTTTCTTTATCCTTATATATTTAAATAAACATTTTATGCTTATAATAAGAGTATCTTTAGCTTTCTTGTGCCTGGCCCTGAAGGGAAGTTCACATTTGAGCTTTACTTCATCACTGAAGATACTTTTGATTGCCTCTATCAAAAGTATCTGAACAGTTTGAGCCTGATTGGCAAGTTAAATAGTTTTGAACAGTTTTTCCATCTAAATACTTTATTTTTATTTGCTCAGAAATTTATTTTTACAGCAGAAAGAAATTTATATTTGATCCTGGAGCCATGGAGTTGATGGAGTAGGGGAGTATATGACATGGTTGAAACTGTGCTTTAGGAAAATCTGTTTGGTGTCTGGAAGGAGGAGGAATTGGAGTGGGAAGATGAGGCAGGGAGACCCAGCAGCAGCCTATTGCAGTCATCCAAGCTGGAGGTGATGAAGGACTATACCAGGGTGGTGGTAGTATAAGAGAAGGGGAGAAGCATATATTTCAGAGATGAAATTGACAGGTCTTGACAATAGATTAGATAGGGGGACTGAGAGAAAGTAAGGAATTGAGGATGGCACCCAGGCTGTGAGCCTGGGAAGATGGTGGGGCCCATGCCTGTAATAGATAAGTCTGGAGGGGGTGGGAACGTTTATGGGGAAAGGTAATAAGTCTGATTTTGGACATGTTTGAGTTTCAGATGTCTACTGTAGGGGCAGCTGGGTAGCTCAGTGAAGTGAGAGTCAGGTCCAGAGATGGGTGGTCCTGGATTCAAATCTGACCTCAGATACTTCCTAGCTATGTGATCCTGGGCAAGTCACTTAACCCCCATTGCCTAGCCCTTAGCGATACCCAGTATTGATTCTAAGACAGAAGGTAAAGGTTTAAAAAAAAGATGTCTACTGTACATCCTGTTTGAGATATCTGAAAGGCAATTGGAGATGTGAGATTGGAGGTTAGAGATAGAGAGATATGAGAACCATACAGATTCTAGATAGCAAAGAGATAATGAATCCGGGGGAAGAGGGGTCAGCTAAGTGACTCAGTGGATTGAGAGCCAGGCCTAGAGATGGGAGGTCCTGGATTCAAATTTGGACTCAGGCACTTCTTAACTGTGTGACACTGGGTAAAGTCCTAGCCCTTACCACTCTTCTGCTTTGGAACCAATACACAGTATTGATTTTAAGACAGAAAGTAAAGGTTAAAAAAATATGGTTTTTTTTTTTTTTCAGAAAACAAATCCATGGAAGCTGAGGAGATTACCAAATGAAGTACTAAAAAGAGAGAAGAGAAGAAGACTAAGGACAGAGAATCCTGTGGGACATCCAGAGTTAGTGATGAAATAATCAGATTGATTCTATGCCTTTTTTTCAGCTGATCCTATTTACAATCAATTGATTTTGTTCTTTAACTGCTTAAGATGTGGTCCTTTGTCTCTGATCTTTATTCAGAAATTCAATTGGCTTGTATGGAGTTAAGTTTAGAAATCTAGTTCTTCTACTGATCCCTGTTCTGTTCCTATTTTAAGGAAATCTGTTTCCTTGAGGGATGCAGATGGAGACCAGGGATTCTGGTGTAGTATCTTTACACCGTCAAGCTATCCTTCAATGATGTCTAATTTGTTATCCAAAGAATTCTGTTTTTCTATCTCTAACCTTGTAGGTGGACTCAAACATTGAAGGGGTTGTTATTATCCCTTCATTCCCAATTTTGAAACAATCCTATTGACCCTCACCCCCCAGGCTTCAGCTCTTAACCAGTCATATTGATTTTGCCATTCATGATATAGAGCTCTTTTAATTAATTATGACTCATCCCTTGCTTATAAATTCTGTTCTTTGTTCTATATTCTCCAAAACTACAAAAGAGGGCTATCCTCATTCAAGATCTTAGCTTTGTAGAAGAAATTGAGATCCTTTTTATTGGTAGATTTGGGCTTTACTAATTGATAGTGCTCAGAATTTTGCAGCTTAGTTTGCCTTATTTTGACCATAACAGTGGACACGACCTGGATGAGAATCCAGAAACAGTCAGATAGATAGGAGGAAAACCAGGAGTGAGTGGGAAACTGAAAACCTAGAGAGAAGAGAGGGCCAGGGAAAAGAGTAATTAACAGAGAAGTAGAGAAGTCAAGAAGAACAAGGATAAGAAAAGGCCATTGGATTTGGCAATTAAAAAATGACTGCTAACTTTAGAGAGAGCAGTTCCATGACCACGGATGATGAGGTCAAAATGTTGATTACAACCTTGGGTAAGGGGTTAAGAAGGGAATGGGAAGAAAGTGGAGGCACCCATTATAAATGGCTTTTTTAAGAAGTTAAGTCACAAAGAAGAAAAGACAGAAGCATCAAGCAAGGGGTTTTTTGAAGATAGGGGAAACATGAGAATGTTTGTAGGTAGTAGGGAAGCAGACAGGGAAAGGCTGAAGATAAATGAAAGGTGGGGCAATCCTATGGAGGAGATCAGGTGGAATGGGATGTGCATATGGATGTTTACCTTTGCAAGGAGGTCCTGGGAAGGAGTTAGTGGCAGAAAGCATATGAGCGACATGAGATGAGACTGAACTCTGTTGTTGAGGACAAAATTCTGCAGCCTAATTGGATTCTGTGTTTTGTAGTCCTCCAAGCCCTAGGAGAGATTATTGTGGATTTTGGAGAGTGGAGTTACCACTACAGATTTTTTTTTTTATCTGATTTTCTAAGATTGTGGGGTTAGGGGACAGCCAAGAATCTGATGACAGCCAGATGGTGAGTGGATAAAACTCTAACTTAGTGTCAGGAAGGGACTACTTTTGCTTATATACACACCTATGTTTCCTCCATCTGCAAAAACCCCTCACTTCATCTGTCCCCACTAACTAGTGTCTCATATCTTTCCTTCCTTTTTGGGTTAAAATCTTTGAAAAAGTCATTTACAATTGATAATCTCCACTTCCTTTCCTCTCACCTTTTTCTTAAGTCTATGATATATATAGCTTTTGGCCTCATCATTCAACTAAAACTACTCTCTTCAAAGTTACTAAAGATCTCCTAACTACCAATAGCTTTTGCTTAATTCTCATCCTTGATTTAACTAACTATTCCTTCCCAGTTTTCTTTTCTGGATCTTCATCCCAAGTCTTGGCCCTTTTCCTCCCAACCTGCCTTGGGTGTATGTCCCACAGGACTCAGACCTCGGTCTTCTTTCTTTTCTCCCTCTGTGCTATTTTATTTGGAAATATCATAAGCTTCCATGAATTTAGTTATCTCTATGAGGATAATTCTTAAATCTACTTAAAATAATGACAATAGGTAACATTTGTATAGCACTAACTATGTGTCAGGCACTTTACAGTTTATATCTCATTTGATCCTCATAACAACCCTTCGAGGTAGATGCTATTGTTATCTGTCCCTAATCTCTCTGCTGACCCCTAATCTCCCATCTCCAATTGCTTGTTTGACTTCTTGAACTGCATGTCAAATAGACATCTTAAATTTAATATGTTCAAAATTGAATTCATTATCTGCACCCTCCCACCAACCATCTTCCCTTTCTAACTACTCTGTTACTATGAGGACACCAGCATCATCCTTCTAACCCATGTTTGCATCCTACGTGTCATTTTTTTACTTCCCCACCCCATATCCAATATATTTCCAAGGCCTATAGATTCTACCTTCATTCTGTTTCTCAGATATGCTCCCTTCTCTCAGCTGACACTGCCACTGCCTTTATGCAGGCCTTAATTTCCTCATTCTTAGAATATTACAATAACCTGTTGGTTGGTTTTTGTGCCACACTCTAGTCCTGACTCTAGTCCATCCTCAGTTTAAGTGTCAAAGTGTCTTCCTAAAGAACAGTTTTGACCTTGTCACCTTGCTGCTAGTCAATACATTCCAGTGGCTTCTTAGAACTTCTGGGTATCAAATAAAAAATTCTCAACTTTTTTTTTTTTTTTAAATAAATCCTTACCTTCCAACTTGGAGTCAATACTGTGTATTGGCTCCAAGGCAGAAGAGTGGTAAGGGCTAGGCAATGGGGGTCAAGTGACTTGCCCGGGGTCACACAGCTGGGAAGTGTCTGAGGCCAGATTTGAACCTAGGACCTCCCATCTCTAGGCCTGGCTCTCAATCCACTGAGCTACCCAGCTGCTCCCCTGTTTGTTTGTTTTTTAAATAAATTTCACTCTGGTAGAAGCAAGTTTTGTGTTATAATTTGTAATTTTCCCACACAATGAAATCTCTGGCCATGTTGGAAAATTCATGTCTCATTCTGTCCCATAATTTTTCTGCCAGGATTTGAGAAATATGCTTCATTGTTATGCATCATGGCTGGCTACTGAATTGATCATTGTTCTTAAGTCCTTCAGAGTTGTTAGTAATACAGAAGGGCAAGGAGTTAATAAACCAGAAGGGCAGCTTGCCCCTCCCTAAATTAATTAGAATAGACTGTGCAGTTCTAGGTTTTTAAGAAACTAAATTGGAAGTGATTTATTAGGCAAAAAAAGAGAAACTCTGCCTTTAAAACTGAAGATTTCCTTTCTGACTGTGCAATGGTTTTAAGACACATAAGAAAGTTATCCTAATTTGTTAGAGACTAGATCTTCATAATCCCATTTGAAATGTAATTTGAAAATCAGAGACATAAGGTTAGAAAAATGAGGTTAAAAAACAAACTACCGATTCTATACAAAGAGAAAGACAATCTTTTGATTAGAAAGAATCAGTCTGGGTTAGAGTCAGGAACTCGTAAAAAAAAAAAGAATTAAGAGGAATTAAAGAGAATTTGTATTGACTATGTAGGCTTGGGCCTTAATTTAAGAAGTCTAAGAAATGTATAAAGATATGGCACTAGAACATTTATAAGAGCATTTATGCACACAACAAACAGTAACAATAGCCCAAGGTTGCTGAAGGTAGTAGCACACATTTAAGAAAATATTTTAGATTTCACTGAGAAGAGAAGAGAATAGCAAGACAGAAATGACCACACCTTTAGAACCAGGGAGCCCGAATTAGAACTAGGGAGAAAACAAGCATTTTTTAAGGACCTAGTTTGTGCCAGGCACCATAGTAAGCCCATTACAAATGGTGCCTTTTCTTCTATTACACAGTGCTTCCTTGGAAGAAAGTTTGGAGAAAGAGAATAGATAGATAGAAATAAAACATATCCCACGTACAAAAACCTCATGATGGAAATAAAGTGGAAAATGGCAAGCTTTGATCTGCATTCAGATTCCAACAGTTCCTTCATTGGCTGTGGAGAGTCTTTTTCATCATGAGTTCCTTGGAGTTATCTTGGAGCCTTGCATTGCCAATAATAGGTTAGTCCTTCATTATTGAGTGTCATATTTTATTTTTCTTACTGTATATGCTGTTCTCTTGGTTCTGCTCACTTCACTTTGCTTCAGTTCATATATCTTTCTAGGTTTTTCTGAAATCATCTTGTTAATCATTTCTTATTGTACAGTAGTTTTCCATTACAACCATATACCACAACTTGTTCAGCCATTCCTCAATTGATGAGCATCTTCTCTGTTTCCAATTCTTTATTACCACAAAAAAAGAGCTGCTAAAATATTTTGGCATATATAGGTCCTTTCCCCTTATCTCTGGTCTCTTTGGGATACAATCCTAGGAGTGATATTTCTGGGTCAAAGGGTATGCATAGTTTTAGAGCCTTTTGGATGTGGTTCCAAATAGTTCTCCTGAATGGTTACATCAGTTCACAGTTCCACCAAAAGCATATTATTGTTCTAATTTTCTCACATCTCCTCTATTTGCCATTTTCCTTTTTTGGTCATATTAGCCAATCTGATAGGGGTGAGGTGATTTATATCTCAGAGTTTTAATTTGTAATTCTCTAATCAATAGTGACTTGAGGCATTTCTTCATATGATTGTCTCATCATTTGAGAACTGCCTGTTCATATCCTTTGACCATTTCTCAGTTGGGGAATGCTTTATGTTCTTATAAATTTGAGTCAGTTATCTCCATATTTTAGAAATGAGGCCTGTATCAGAGGTACTTGCTATAAAATCCCCCCCCCCCCACATTTTTGTTTCCCATCTAATCTTGGATGTATTGATTTTATTTGTACAAACTTTTAAAAATTTAATGTAGTCAAATTTATTGATTTCACTTCTTATAATGTTCTCTATCTTGTGATATATAAATACTTCTCTTCTCCATAAGTCTGTAGGTAAAGTATTTCATGTTTCCTTAATTTGTTTACAGTATCTTTTTTAAAATTTATTTCTAGAGCAAGTATCCATTTTGACTTTATCTTGGTGTATGGTGTAAGATCACTACCTATGCCTAGTTTCTGTCATACTGTTTTCCAATTTTCCCAGCAGTTTTTATCAAATTGTTAATTCTTTCACTTTAACTTAGATCTTTGGATTTATAAAACACTAGGTTACTATTGTGAGCTGATTGCCTAACCTGTTCCATTCATCCACTATGCTATTTCTTAGCCAGTACCAGATTGTTTTGATGATTACTATTTAATAATACGGTTTGAAATCTAGTATGTCTAGGTCTCCTTCCTTCATATTTTCCTATTAATTTCCTTGAATTTTTGTTCTTCCAGATGAAATTTGTCATTATTCTTTTCTAGCTTAATTGGATGGCACTGGCAAGGTAAATTTTTTAAGTAGAATTGTCATTTTTAATATATTAGCTTGGCCTATTTGTGAACAATTAATACTTTTTCAATTGCTTAGGTCTGATTTTATTTGAACAAAAAGTGTTATATATTTGTGTTCATATGATTCCAGTGCTTGTCTTGGCAAATATATTTCCAGGTATTTTTTATTGTCTACAGTTTTTAAAAATGGAATCTCTCTTTCTATCTCTTGTTGTTGGACTTTGTTGGTTGTGAATAGAAATGTTGATAATTTATGTGGGTTTATTTTTTATCCTGCAACTTTGCTAAAGTTGTTATTTCTATTAGTTGTTTGGTTGATTCTCCGGGGTTCTCTATATATCATCAAATCATCTACAAAGAGTGATAGTTTTGTTTTCTCATTGCTTATTCTAATCCTTTCAATTTATTTCCCCTCTCTTATTGCTATAGGTAGCATTTCTAGTAAAATATTAAATAGTAGTGGTGATAATATATGAATTTTAAAACTATTCCACCCTAATCAGACTGTACTTTAGTAGATCTGATTTAGCTATTTCCTGATCAATAACGATAGAAATACTTGGACTAACAGAATCAGGTCTTGGAAAATCTACATTTCTCCACCCTCCTTAGTTTAACAACATTAGGAAGGTCTGCACCAAATTCAAGGATTAAGTATCTGAGAAAAAATGGCCTTCAACAGACATGTGCAGAAAAAAGCGGACAGATCCCTGGGCTGTCCTAAGTCAAGCTAAGCTATGATTGGTACAGATGAGACGTAGGAAAGTGACGTAAAACTGTCTATATAAGGCACGTCACTGGCTCTCTTCACTCTCTTTCCCTGGAGAGGCAACTCTGGCTGGCAGCATGCTAGGCTTTCCGACATCTTGGAGTGGTGGCAGTTATTTGTCTGTGTTTGAAGTTGAGTTTGCCCTTGAGCTGATTCAGGTTCGGGTATCTTGGCTGAGCCCCTTTTGGAGTTCAGGCTGACTCCTTCCTCCTTCACACTCCAAAACCTTATTTTCTAGATCTTCTAGTCTTCTCACCCAGTACTAGCCAGGTGGGGGAGGAAACCTTACTCCTTTTCCTTCTTCCTTCTCCTTAATCTCCTCCACTATCAATTAAATCACTATAAAATTTCCAGCTGACTTGGGTATTTTGTTATTTGGGATTTTCCCTGGTGACCATTTAAATTTAGATTTAAGTCACAACGCTAAAATTATCTTTACAATGGGCATCCTTACTTCACCCCTGATCTTATCCTTATTATAGATAATACTTGCTGATGGTTTTAGAAAGATGCCATTTATCACTTTAAGGAAAGCTCCATTTATTCCAGTATTTTCTAACATTTTTAATAAGGTGTGTGTTGTATTTTGTCAAAAGCTTTCTCCGTATCTATTCAGATAATCATCTTTATTTATTTTTTATTGAGATGGTCAGTTATCCCGATAGTTCTCCTAATATTGAACCATCTCTGAATTCCTGGCATAAAACTACCAGGCCAATCCCTGGTATATGATTTCTGTGCTATATTTCTGTAATTGCCTTGCTAGTATTTTATTTAAAAATTTTAAATAAATATTCATTTGGGAGATTAATCTGTAGTTTTTCTTCTCTATTTTTGTTTTTTCTGGGTTTGGGAATCAACATCATATTTGTGTCATAAAAGGAATTTGGAAGAATTCTTTCTTAGCATATTTTTATGAATACTTTGTGTAGTACTGGATTTAATTATTCTTCAAATATTTGGTAGAATTAGTTTGTTCAATTTATTTTTTCTGAGTATTATTAATTTTTGATGACTATAGTTCATAAAATTTTCTTATATTGACTAGATATTTATGAATTTCTTTTATTATAATTTTGGAAAATATATAAAAGTCCTGTTAGTATTTGGGAATGATACCTAGAGTGTGAGGCATATGTAATATTAGGAGAATAGCTCCTTCTTGAATTAGATGGTATAATTTTAAGAAATTAGAGCTATAATGTAGTAGAGACATCTAAAAGACTGCACTCCTCTGGTTAATGATTGTCTTTAGTATTTAAAGTTTGTCAGAGAATTAACTGGGATTTGCTAAATACTACAACAGACATCAGAAAGTCATTGGAAAGGAGTAAGGTTTGTAAAACCTAGGGATTTTGGGAATGCAATTAAAATGGACATAGATGGGTTATACTGTATTTACATGGTAAATCTGGTGATTCAGATCTAAATGATACTTCTGTAACAACAAACTGAACAGTTTTGAAGCTACAGGTTGAATTAATAACACTTTATTTTTTTTTGAACATTATTTTATTTGGTCATTTCCAAACATTATTCATTGGAGACAAAGATCATTTTCTCTCCCCCACCCCCCACCTCTCCCATAGCTGATGCGCGATTCCACTGGGTATCACATGTGTTCTTGATTTGAACCCATTTCCATGTTGTTGGTATTTGCATTAGAGTGTTCATTTAGAGTCTCTCGTCAGTCATATCCCCTCAACCCCTGTAGTAAAGCAGTTGCTTTTCATCGGTGTTTTTACTCCCACAGTTTGTCCTCTGCTTGTGGATAGTGTTTTTTAGATCCCTGCAGATTGTTCAGGATCACTGCATTGACACTAATGGAGAAGTCCATTACCTTCGATTGTACCACAGTGTATTAGTCTCTGTGTACAATGTTCTACTGGCTCTGCTCCTCTCACTCTGCATCAATTCTTGGAGGTCATTCCAGTTCCCATGGAATTCCTCCACTTTATTATTCCTTTTAGCACAATAGTATTCCATCACCAACATATACCACAATTTGTTTAGCCATTCCCCAATTGAAGGGCATCCCCTCATTTTCCAATTTTTGGCCACCAATTAATAACACTTTAAAAGAAAAGCAAGCTATCTATAAGGGAGATCAATAGTTTCATGTATAATCTTTTTATTTTCTGTGTGCTCATTTTATCTGTATTCATTAAATTCAGAATAAGAATAAAATGTTTTTTTTAAAGTATATTCAGTTGAACTTTTTTTTTTAAAACTCGCATCAAATGACTTTTGTAACAGCCTATAATAGCCCCAGACAATATAGGCAGTAGGCTCTCCTCCCCTAGTGAATGTGAACCTTTTCACAGAAGATTGGTTTGGAACAGTAGGAGAAGGGAATAAGTGGTATTTAACAGCTAATATGTCTTAGGTACTGGGATAAGTGCTCATTTGATCCTTACAACAATCCTAGGAGGCAGGAGCCCTTAGACACTAACTATGTGAACCTGGGCAAGTCATTTAATTTCTGTTGGCCTTAGTTTCCTCAGCTGTAAAGTGGGGAATCATAAGAGTGTAAACCTTAAAATTTCTTAGACTTATAAATGTTGGAAATTTCACCATTGGGAAATTTCATACTTGAAAAATTTCCTATTGATAGTGGGTCTTGGCTATTGGAATGTGAACCCCATTGGCATGGGAGGTTCCTCCTCCTCCCTTCTTAAGATTACTTTAGGACAGAAACCTTTTGCTGAACAATGGAAAGGACTCTGACCTATGCTTAAGCATAGAACAGGAATTTCTTTGAGTCATGATTGATTTTAGAATTGATACAATGGAGATACTTGGAATGACAGAACCAAGTCTTGGAAATTGCAATCTCCACCCTACTCAGTCCTAACAGTATTTAGGAAGGGCTGCAGCATAGATCAAAATTTAATTATTCCAATCTCTACCCTACTCCGGGTAACAGGATTTAGGAAGGGCTGTAGCAAAAGATCAAGATTTAATTATTTGAGAATATGACCTCCAACAGACATGTGCAAAGCCACAGACCTCTGGGCGGTCCTGGGTTAAGCTAGAGCCACCATTGGCACAGGGAAAATGATGGACAGTGATTGGTAGATGTGAGAACTGAGGGGAGGGAACGTGGATGGTTTCCTTAAAGATAGAGGGGTCTGAGGACTGGAGGGGTGGTTGGAGAGTTTTGGCTCTGAGTGGTTGGAGAGGTTCTCTGAGAAGCTTGCTCTGAAGGAAGCTGGAGGTGGGGGCCTCTGAGACTGTTTCTCCATTTTGGTCACGTGAGTAATAGGGACTGATCTCCTTTCTTTGCCCCAGCTATCTAAGGGCTTGGGCCTTTTGGCCCAGCCTAAACAGAGGGGGTATTTAAGCCCTATTCCCTTCTCTCCCCCCCACCCTCTCTCTCTCTCTAATTCCTTTCTTCCTCCTGTTTGTAATTAAACTCTATAAAAGACTGAAGGCTGACTTGAGTTTTCATTTAGAAATTACATAGCTGAATTCCTTGGCGACCTTAAATTAATATATATCAGTCTTTTAAAGTGATTTCCTTGTCACATTGTGGCTGACCACACGGGAGTCTAAAGAATTCTCTTAATAAACTTCTGAAATTCCTTGCCTTTTTTCTATACCGTCTCACCACTTAGTCCCTTTTAACAAAAAACTTGGCTTAAAGACACAGCTGCTCGAACCCGTGAGTATAAAAAACTTTTTCTCTCTTCTCTTTTCTCCTTAAGTTAAATTGGAATCAGCAGTTTTTCTTTTTCTTCCCTTTAATCTTAAGGGACAGCTGGGTAGCTCAGCGGATTGAGAGCCAGGCCTAGAGACAGAAGGTCCTGGGTTCAAATCGGACCTCGGATACTTCCCAGCTGTGTGACTCTGATAGACAAAAAACAGTTGTTTTAAATCTCAGCAACAGGACTCTAAAGTCCTGGCTGGAATAGCTGTTTCTAAATATCCTTTCCCTTAAGGAACAACTTCCTGGATTAGAAAAAAAACCCTGTGGAAAGTTTGTTGCTTTGCCCTGCTCCCCACGTGTTTTGTGAAATTACAAAATATATATATATAAATGAGTACTACATTCTTTGACAATTATATGGCAGCTGAAGAAGTAGGGGCATTGAGGAATGAAGAATACCTCCAAATTTTTATATTAATAGGTACTGTCATTTTTGTACTCCTCAATACTATATTTAGAGATGAAAAAATAAAAAAAATTGAGGATAAAATAAAACAAAATGAGGATAAAATAAAACAAAATGAGGATAAAATAGAAAATATTGAGGATAAAATAGAAAATGTTGAGGATAAAATAGAAAAAATGAGGATAAAATAGAAAATATTGAGGATAAAATAGAAAATATTGAGGATAAAATAGAAAAAATTGAGGATACAATAGAAAAAATTGAGGATAAAATAGGAAATATTGAGAATAAAATAGAAAAACTTGAGGATAAAATAGGAAATATTGAGAATAAAATAGGAAATATTGAGGATAAAATGGGAAATATGGAAGATAAAATAGGAAATATGGAAGATAAAATAGGAAAAATTGAGGATAAAATGCAAGCCCAATTAGAAGATCTAAAAAGTTTCTTACAGGATCAATTGGCAAACAACCACTCTACCAGAAACAGACCTGTTTCTGAACCTTTGAATGAGGAAATTTCCTTCCCTGAAATAGAGATGGAAAACACCTTCCCTATAGCCCAGTTAACAGACTGCTTCTCTCGTGTAGTGCAAATCTTGTCTGAATTTAATCCCCAAAACCCTTCCCCTGCAATCCCAGCTTCTCATGTTCCTTCTCCTACAGAAAACCAAATTCCAATGCAAGGGAGATCTTGTCCTCCTAGAGAAACCTGTCCTTGTTAAACTGACCCACAGGTGCAAAATTCAACTAGAGGCCTGTTTCCTCTAAGAGAAGTACCTGAAATAGGACGGAATAGGGATGTGGTGACTTTAAGACATAGGATACCGTTTACTCCCCAAGAAATAAATGAATTTACACGAAATATCCCCACATATGAACAAGATCCTTTTCTAGTAACAAAAAAGATGGAAGACATATTTTTTCAGTATAATCCGTCTTACAAGGACGTTGAGAGCTTACTCCAGGCTTTTTTAAGTGAACGTGAAAAAAATAAAATAATTGCTCATGTCAACAAAACCCGGGGGCGTAATGCAGCACATTGGCCATCTCAGGATCCCGAATGGGACTATAACAATCCTGAGGATTATCTACAACTATACCGTTGTAGAGAGGCCATCCTCACGGCCATGAAGGAATGTGCAGACAGTACAGATAAGTGGATGGAACTGGAAAAAATTAAGCAAAGGGAAGACGAAACACCCTCCAGATTTATGGACAGAATTATCGAGTTTGGGGACAGATACTTAGATTGGGACTTAACTAAAGAGAATAGTTTAAGACAAGTTAGAAGAATCTTTGTAAACAATTCTTGCAAAGTAATTAAAAATTATTTTAAAACACAATGCCCAAGATGGTCAGATATGGACCTTGAAGAATTGCGAAAAACAGCTATATAAGTTTTAAAGGGAAACAAGGAAAAGGAGGAAGAAAATAATGATGACATGGAGGAAATGAAGAAAAAAATAAGATATTTAATAGATAGGATAACTAAATTAGAAAGTGGGCATGATAATGAACCAACGACAATTGCCCCTCTCCAGAAATCCAATTATCAATCCATTACTTGCCACTTCTGTGAGAAGAAGGGCCACAAAATGATGGAATGTAGAACCTTTCTTAAGATGTTTGGAAGGAATACACAGTTTAATAATAGTTTTAGAAATAATAACTATAGAAATTATGATAATGGTTATAGAAACCAGAATTCTAGAAATTATAATAATGACTATGGAAATAACTATAATGAATATAGAAATAAGAACTTTAAAGACCAGAATTATAGAAATAGGAATTGGGAAAAAAATGACAATGCTCAAATTAAAGAAAATTATAATGAAAATGAACAACAACAATATATGAGAAATGGAGCTCGTCCAAAAAATACTCGAGGTACTAATGACCCTCAGAGAGGTGCCCTTCAGGAGGGTGCCCAGGGAACTTCCCAGTATAATAAAGATGATTCTTCTTAGATTGTATTGATTTTGTTGATATTAATTAACCTTTTTCAGTTTTTTTTCTCCTCTCCAAATAGTAGGAAAGATGAATAAAGAACTTAAGACTATGATTGGCAAATTATGCACTGAGACCCATTTAAAATGGCCTGAAATTCTCCCTCTGGCCCTATTTTATCTTAGAAGCAGGCCTAGAGGAGACTTACATATTTCACCATTTGAGATGCTTTTTGGACATCCGCCTATACAGGCTAAGCCTTTCTCCCCGGCTTATACATCGCTATTAGGGGGAGATATTACTATTGCTTCCTATATACAGGAGTTACAGCACAAACTACGTGAACTTCATGAATCCAGAGCTGCAGTACAAGCTGGACCATTAGACTTTTCTCTGCATGACCTGAACCCAGGAGATAAAGTTTATATCAAGAATTTCAAGCGAACTGGAGCAACTCAACCTTCATGGGAAGGACCATTCCAAATATTATTAACTACTCCAACATCTATAAAGATTGGAGAAAGAGACTCTTGGATTCACTGCTCACATGTGAAGAAAGCATCTTCTGCTGAGACTGATTGACTCTATCCTATCATATGAATTGTGACTCTATCTTATCATAAGAATTGGAGATAATAATCCATAGACAAATGGATGCTGTTTTTTTTCTCAAGAATATATTGAATTACTGATTTTTTTCTTACTTTTTCTTATTTCTTTTCTTTTCTTTTTTATCAGAATATTTGATTTTTTTTCTCATTTTTGTACTGAAGGTACACATAATTAATACTAATATTATTTTTCCCTGCAGTAATACAAGTTAATATATATACTCTTGCTATAATATCAATATATGCCTAAAAGCTTTAAACTATGGGAACCTGCCATTTATTGATAAAATATTATAGGACTGTGATTAATGTTTGTGTCTGATTCCAGGAAAAGGTATAAAAACAAGGAGCACAGACTAAACCTGAATAGTGCCAATAGAGCACACAAGAAATATTAAAGTGAGACTCGAGGTTGCGACGCTTAACTTATGTTTAAGTCGTAGGACTTCCTTGTATCTACACTCTTTTTCGAAATACTCAAACAAGTACAAAGCTTGACTATCATGCTGGCTCCCTATATCTCTGAAGAAAAAAAATCAGACAAGGGAATGACATTTCCCCATCAAAATAGAATTCTAATTCTTTTCTTCTTATATTATGGCAACTTCCTGTAGTCTTGGCTACAAATGGCTAAGTGAAATATTACTGCATTCTGTCCTACATACTTGTGGGATAGAAATTACTTTAAACTGGTCCTATACAAGGCCTATTTTGAATTTTTCTTATGTTTTTGATTATTTTTCTATTCTTTTGATAATTGACACATACACCCCCATAACTGAACATTGCATTCTGAGCTAAACTTAATATTTTTTTAAATACTTACTTCAGGGGGGATTGTATTTTAATTTAAAATCTAAGAATTTTTTTTTATTTTTGAATTTTTTTGTTTGAGATTGTATTTTTATAAAAATCCAAGAATTTTATTTAAGATTTTACTTTTATAAAAAAATTCAAAGATTTTGATTCTGTTTGAGAAAAGATCTTCAAGAAAGAAGCTTGAAACTTTTATATCCAGAGAATGAACTGTTGCAGAAAGATGCCGAAACTCTACACTTCATCAAGAAGATCAAGAATGAACTTTGGATGTGATTGATTGGACTGAACTTTTGATTGAACATTTATTGTAACTGTACACATTTATGCCAAAAGGGACTGCCCCTAATTTGGCTTTCTGTCAATGTGCCTAGCAAAACATTGGTTTTGCTTTCTTTTCTATTTCCTCTCTCACTATTCTAATTTCTCTTGGAAAATTGAATATTGTGTATATATTTAGTTAGAAGTGAATTTAGAACTACAAAATGATTATGTTAAATGATCAATGGGGAGACTAGTCTCCCAATGATCATCAGGGGTGATTGTAAACCTTAAAATTTCTTAGACTTATAAATTTTGGAAATTTCACCATTGGGAAATTTCATACTTGAAAAATTTCCTATTGATAGTGGGTCTTGGCTATTGGAATGTGAACCCCATTGGCATGGGAGGTTCCTCCTCCTCCCTTCTTAAGATTACTTTAGGACAGAAACCTTTTGCTGAACAATGGAAAGGACTCTGACCTATGCTTAAGCATAGAACAGGAATTTCTTTGAGTCATGATTGATTTTAGAATTGATACAATGGAGATACTTGGAATGACAGAACCAAGTCTTGGAAATTGCAATCTCCACCCTACTCAGTCCTAACAGTATTTAGGAAGGGCTGCAGCATAGATCAAAATTTAATTATTCCAATCTCTACCCTACTCCGGGTAACAGGATTTAGGAAGGGCTGTAGCAAAAGATCAAGATTTAATTATTTGAGAATATGACCTCCAACAGACATGTGCAAAGCCACAGACCTCTGGGCGGTCCTGGGTTAAGCTAGAGCCACCATTGGCACAGGGAAAATGATGGACAGTGATTGGTAGATGTGAGAACTGAGGGGAGGGAACGTGGATGGTTTCCTTAAAGATAGAGGGGTCTGAGGACTGGAGGGGTGGTTGGAGAGTTTTGGCTCTGAGTGGTTGGAGAGGTTCTCTGAGAAGCTTGCTCTGAAGGAAGCTGGAGGTGGGGGCCTCTGAGACTGTTTCTCCATTTTGGTCACGTGAGTAATAGGGACTGATCTCCTTTCTTTGCCCCAGCTATCTAAGGGCTTGGGCCTTTTGGCCCAGCCTAAACAGAGGGGGTATTTAAGCCCTATTCCCTTCTCTCCCCTTTCTCTCTCTCTCTCTCTCTCTCTCTCTCTCTCTCTCTCTCTCTCTCTCTCTCTCTCTCTCTCTCTCATTCCTTTCTTCCTCCTGTTTGTAATTAAACTCTATAAAAGACTGAAGGCTGACTTGAGTTTTCATTTAGGAATTACATAGCTGAATTCCTTGGCGACCTTAAATTAATATATATCAGTCTTTTAAAGTGATTTCTTTGTCACAAGAGTACATCTCCCATCATTGTGTTAGGATCAAAAGAGATGTTTATAAAAGTGTCTGGCATATAATAGGTACTATAGAAATTCTTATCCTGTCCCCCCCCAGAAGCCCCCCCCAGCTTTGTATTGTTCAGAAAACTGGGGCAAACAAGTGAAGTAACTTTTGGAGTGTCCCACCAGTAAGTGTAAGTGTCAGAGGTTTGGTTTAAACACAGGGCTTCCTGACTCTAGGTGCTGTGCTGCCTCTGCTGCCTCTGTAGATGTTAAATAAAAAATCCAGTTAACAAACAAACTTTGCACCTTAATTTTTGTTGACTGCATGAAGACTGAACAGAGGGATTTTTCAGAAGTATAATCCAAGTCCATCTTCCAGAAATGTCTAGGACATTTAAAAATTTATGGCTCAAGCTGAACTGCATAACCAACACTGCATAGTCTTTTCTTCTCTTCCTCTTCCCCAGGCAAAAAAAATTTTTTTGTATATTCCCTCTTTCTCAGCTTCTGTTACCTTGCTCTTTTACTAGATAGATACTATTTCTGCCTAGTGTGATCCCCCTTTGAGCTGATCCTTTAAGAAGGCATATGAGAAAGGAAGGGAAATAAATTTTGCTATAGTCTAAAAAATTGGTCAGTAAATGCAAAAATTTCCCCTAATAGACCAAAAATATTTCTGGAGCTGCCTCATATTCCAGGCACAGAATGCTGGGAAATAAAACCAAGTTAAAAAAATAGAAGTATGTTCTGGTGGAATTGTGAATTGATATAACAATTCTGGAAGACAATTTGGAACTATGCTCAAAGGGTGTTAAAAGACTGTCTGCCCTTTGATCCAGCCATACCACTGCTGGGTTTGTACCCCAAAAAGATGATAAGGAAAAAGACTTGTATAAGAATATTTATAGTTGTGCTCTTTGTGATAACAAAATTGGAAAATGAGGGGATGCCCTTTGATTGGGGAATGGCTGAACAAATTGTGGTATCTTTTGGTGATGGAATACTATTGTGCTCAAAGGAATAATGAACTGGAGGAATTCCATGTGAACTGGAAAGACATCCAGGAACTGATGCAGAGTGAGAGGAGCAGAACCAGGAGAACATTATACATAGAGGCGGATACACTATGGTACAATCAAATGTAATGGACTTCTCCACTAGCAACAATGCAATGAATGATCCAAGACATATCTGAGGAATTTATAAGAAAGAATGTTATCCACATCCAGAGAAAGAACTGTGTAGAGTAGAAACAAAGAAGAAAAAAGCATTTCCTTGATCACATGGGTCGATGGGGATATGATTGGGGATGTAGACTCAAAACGATCACCCTAGTGCAAATATTAATAATATGGAAACAGGTCTCGATCAATGACACATGTAAAACTCAGTGGAATTGCTTGTTGGCTATGGGAGGGGGAGTGGAAAGAGGGAAGGGAAAGAACATAAATCATGTAACCATAGAAAAATATTCTAAATTAATTAATTAAGCTTAAATTATAAAATCAATAAATAAAAATAAAGAACCATTTCCTCAGAATCACACACACAAAAGATAGCAGTATGTCTGATGGTTCTTTTTTCCCCCTATCTAAATGACTAAATGTTATGAATACTGTACTATTAGCACAAAAGAGAAAGAGCTGGACACAGAGTCAGGAAGACCTGAATTCAAGTCTGTCCCTAGAGACTTATTAGATGTGTGACCCTGGGAAAGTCACTTAACCTCTCTTTGTTTCAGTGTAAAATAGGGATGAAGATCAAATAGATAATAATCATAAAAAAGTGTTAGCTCAGTGTCTGGCACATAGTAGGTGCTATAGAAATGTTATTACTATTATTGTTATTGTGATGGTATATTTGCTTTCAGGATGAGTTGAAGCTTGCCATACTACTAAAGTAGACTCCAAAGAAACTCGAAGGGAATCTGCTGAAGGACTTAAAAAACAATTTGTTTATTATTAATATTCATTTTTGAAAAAAATGCCAAGTTCTGAATTCTCTCTCTCCCTGCTGCCCCTCCTTAAACCACTGAAAAGTCAAGCAACGTGATATCAATTATTCATGTTGTGGAAAATTAATATTAAAACATGACATCTTTTGTGAAAGAATTTCCCCTTTGCCCCTCAAGAACAGTTTAATTTTAAGGCTGAAATACTTTCTCCCTGTAGGCTATGAAACTAGGTTCAGTCCTTCCTTCTTTTGTTTAAATAAAAAGGTAGCAGGATTTAGGGCCACTGAGTAAGTACTTGACCCACTTGGGAGATTAGGTAATAAAATCAACAGGCTCTAGTCACCATTTTGCACTATAGTCAACCAGCCACATGTCAAGGAAGAAAAGGGCCTATTGGTGTCCTTAAGACCCCACTTTTTCTGTGAGGAAGTAATGAGGGAGGAGTTGGAGTCTCTAAGTCCACTTGCTTGTGGCTATTTAGTAATCAGAGATGTCTTGAATGTCCAGGTGAGGGACTGAAGGATGGGGCCATAAGGGATATATGCATGCCTGGAAGGTTCTGAGGGCTCTCTCTTTTGTCTTATTCTTTTGGAATCCTCCACTCCACTTTTGCCCTGACCTCTCTCATTGGTGCGCATTTGGATTGTAGAGGCAGTCTACTAACCATTTTAGACTTTGGTCAGCAGTTGATTAATAAACTAACTTAAAATTAAGAAATACTGCTTCTCGAGGATTGCAGTCATTACAATGTGAAATCATCCAAAACATTTCCATTTTAACCATGTTGCAAATATAAAAGCAAGAAAAATGTTAAAAGTGAAAAATTATGCTTCAATCTGCATTCAGACTTTATTAATTCTTTCTCTGTAGGTGATATAGGTGATTATGGGTCCTTGAAGGACTTTTGCAACCAAAACTTATACTTTAGACTTCTTTATTGTCTTATACATATTTTATTTTATTTTAATTATTATATTATACATTTAATTATATAATAATAATAACATCACATATTATTATTAAGAATCTTGATAGCACAGTGGATAGAATGCCACATGTGGAGCAGGAAGGGCAAAGATCAAATCTGACCTTGTACACTTTTGAACTATGTAACCTGAGTAATTCACTTAACCTCATCAGCTTTAGTTTCTTTATCTATAAAATGGAAATAAAAATAGTATCTATTCCAGAATATTAGTTGTTACTCTATCCAATACTAAGTTTATGTATCTCACAGTTAAAGCCTTTTTGCTTCTATGGAGTTGGAAGCAGAATTAAAGGCTGCTCTTAGCCTGTCTGCTGATCAAAGGTGCTATAGCTTGTGGAAACATCTACTTGTCTCTAGGACAAAAGAGTGGTATACTAATTCCTGATGATTGCCTTTCTGTCAGTAAGGTGTAAGTAGGAATGTGAGATTTATTATTACCTGATAATGTTTTTTTTTTTCCTTATGAGGCTATACTTGGACTTTTCTGCCATTCCCTAGAAATCTCTTCAGCCTGGAAGACCAAAGCTTAAAATTTACTTAAAAGTAAATTCTGCCCCTCCATCCTTTCCTTTTGATTGGATGGTTCCTTCCGGGACCTCCACTTGAAGAGGAAGAAAGGAAACAAGCGTTTTTTAAACACTTACTATGTGCCGGGCACTATGCAAAACACTTTTCAATATGATTTTATTTGATTCTCACCGAAATCCTGGGATGCAGGGCCATTTTATAACTGAGGAAACTGAGAAAAAAAGATTAGGGTTACTCAGCCAGTAAGAGTATAACACTGAATCTGAACTTGGGTTCCTATTGCTATCCTATTGCAAAGCCTAAAATTGTAGAGAAGGTGGATGTTATGTTACGCTAGGAAATTATTAAAAAGACACTTTAATAACTAATTTCTTCCCATTGTGTTCATTGCTCTGTGAGGACAGCTATCTGAATGATACAGCTTAGAAACCTGCCTAGCACCTGAGCATTCTTACTGCCTAGAGGAAGTAAATAAGATTTAATGAAATCCTGCTGGTGTAAAGCCAATAGCAGTTTAAAAAATGTCTAGAAAGAGGCCACTACTTGGTACAATTATTTTCCTTATGATAGGGATCTAATTGAATCAGCTCCAGGTGGGTTTGGGAGGGTTCCCCATCATTTCTGCTCTGAGGATCCACAAGAGAACCCTACTTTGGGCATAGATAAATGAGATTGTATAACAGGCTGAAGCACTTCAATGAGAAAAGCAAAACAAAAAATGATCTGAGATCTAGAATTTCTTGAATGATACAGTGGACCATATATGCTGACCTCTCTCATCAATGCTGGTGTAACAGTTAAAACAAAACAAAACAAAACAAAAATCAAGACACTTTCCAAACTTTGTACATGAATTTACGTAGGGAGCTTCTCAGGTTTAGTATACTTTCCCAGGACGTGAATTGAGTAATCCTTCATGATGCCCTGGAGACCAGTTCTCTAAGACAGCCTATCCCATTCACAAATGTTCCTGGAATGATGCCACGTATTTGATATGAAATACTTTCTTTTCATTTTTTATTTTATTTTAAAAGATATTTTATTTTCCCAATTACATCTAAAAACAATTTTCCGCATAAGTTTTCTGAAGTTATAAGATCCTAATTTTCTCTGTCCCTTCCTCCCCTCCCTGTCTTGGAGATGGTAAGCAATTCAGTCTGGAATATACATGTATTTTCTTTTTTTTAAAAAATATTTTATTTGATCATTTCCAAGCATTATTCATTAAAGACATAGATCATTTTCTTTTCCTCCCCCCCCCCCCCCCCCCATAGCCAATGCGTAAATCCACTGGGCATTACATGTTTTCTTGATTTGAACCCATTGCTATGTTGATAATATTTGCATTAGAGTGTTCATTTAGAGTCTCTCCTCTTATACATGTATTTTCATGCAAAACATATTTCCAAACTGGTCACTGTTGTAAGAGAATACTCATATAAAACTAAAACCCCAAAATAAAACTCTAAATAATGTGAAAAATAATATGCTTTGTTCTGCATTCCAACTCCAACAATTCTTTCTCTGGAGGGGGATAGCATTCCCTGTCAAATCTTTATTATCACAGATCATTGTAATGCTGAGAATAGCAAAGTCTTTTACATTTGATCATCATACAATATTGCTGTTACTGTGCACAATGTGCTCCTGGTATAAGATACTTTGGTTAGGTTATGCAAAGAAAAAGGAATAGACTTCATATGAGAGTTAGGGCTGTATTAGAGCAGCTTGTTGGTTCTGCTCTGTATCATTGCTTCCTTTTCATACTGAGCCCTGTGCTTGTCAAGGCCCTCAGGGACAGGTCAGTTCATTGAACTACTAAATTTCAGAAACTTAGGGGCATTGTTAGCTTTAAGACTCCTGACTTCCAGCCTAGACCAGGGTTCTTGTTCAATAGTTTGTTCAATCATGTCCAATTCTTTGTGATCTCAGGAGCCATATTGTCTATGGGATTTTCTTGGCAAGGGTACCAGAGTGGTATAAATTGATATTAGAAATAAAATCTTGTTATATTAGTTTAGAGATAAGAAATAGAAAAGCTGACTTGAGAAAGAATTGGAGTTTTGAACAGAGGTGAAACAGTGTCAGTTTCAAGTCTAACCTTTTTTCTATGTGGCAGCTGGCAGAATCAGACTCTCTCTGAGGGCTTGGAGGAGGTAATGTCTTTTTCTTTTCTCTCTTGTTGTCTGAGGTAGAAGGAAAGGAGGGAAAGACCTGAAGGAGCTAAGTGTTTTCCTTCCCCAACTTGGGAAACACTAGTCATTATCTATTGCTGTTTTTATAGATTGTTTTAACTCTGAGAAGACCAAAGAAAGACCTGGTCTTTGTTTTGGACTCTGAGTCTGCTAAGGCTCAGAGTCTTAACTTGATTCTTGGTGAGGCTCAGCCAGCTAGCCTCTGTTATTTTTATAACTTGGAGATGAAGTTAAGAATTATAAGGATAATGGTGTTAGTTTATTTAGAATAGTAAAAATTTGGGTTAGTCAGATCAGGAAGGATCAGTGTAGCCTGTGGAAACAGGAGAAATGGTTCCTTGCAGAACCAGGGAGTGTTATCTGGATGGAGTTAAAATCTCTTAGAGTTAGAAGTCCTTTTTTTCCCCCTTATATTTTCAATAAATATTTTTTTTATAAAAAGAGTTTCTTTAGCGTCCTTGTGTCTGGTCCTGAAGAGAAGTTTCCTTATGAGCTTCATTTCACTGATAGAAACTAAAGATACTTTGTAAGCACAGCAAGCACAGTATCAAAATAAGTTTATAAATAATAATAAATTCATTGCCTATTTTTTTTTTACAGTGGTTTGCCTTGCTTTTTCCAGTGGATTAAGGTGAACAGAGGTTAAGTGATTTATCTAAGATCACACAGCTAGTAAGTGCCTGAAGCTGGATTTGTACTTACGTCTTTCTGATTCTAGGCCCAATGCTCTAGAATTATTAGAATGATACAACTGTAAACTCCAGGTGTCCTTGGTTTGAGTTTGGTATGCATTCCTCTCTCCCTGTTGTTGGGTTGACAGTTATATGGTTCCAGGTACTTGGCTCTCCACTGGTCTGTACTTCTATCTTTCTGCTTTGTGTACACAACTACAGGCTACAGGTTTCTCTGTATTGTTCCTGGTTAAGGTGTTAGCAGGCTCCTACTGCTCCATCAGCCTGTGTCTTTGGGTGGGGTTTCACTTAGTGTAGTTTCTCTGTTCATTTCTTGATCATTACTCAGCATGGTGCTCCCTTTTATTATTTTGGTTTTGTCTTATAGTGTCCTGCTGCTTTGTGAGGTCACTTAATTCTAGTTGTTGTATTCTGGTTCCTAAAGACTGCATTTCATCCCTGGCTTTTTGGTCATCCTTCTCCTTTTGGTTCGATTTTTTTTGGAGGCATCTTTCATTCTCTTTACCTCATATCTCATCTCCTTTGCCTCATCTCTCATCTTCTTTGCTTCATTTTCAAGCTGGTTGATTTGTTTCCAGATGACTTATCTTAGTTTTAAAATTCTTTTCCCAATTGCCTTCAGCCTCTCTTAATTGTGTTTTGAATTGCATTTTGAGTTCTTCCAAAGCCTGTATCCAATTCGCTGGGATTTCTCTTTTATTACTTGCCTCCTCATCTGTTCCGTTTACTCTTAGATCGTTGCCTGTACAGAAGCTGTCTATTGTAATTCCTTTCTTCCTTTTCTTGTTTGCTCATATTTATTCCTTTTTTGCTCCCCGCAGTTGTCTGTGCTTTTGTTCCTCTCATTTTTTTGATTTTAGGGTTTTCTGTCAGTCTCCCCTCTTGGAGCTTTGCCAGGAGATCTCTCTGTGTAGTGTGTGTGGGATGGGTGTTGGAGTTTGAGCTTCCCTTTCCTCTGGAGGCTTTTGATTGGATTAAAGTCCAGCAGTCTATGGGGAGGGGTGTTGGAGCTTGGGATTCTCTGACCTCTGAAGACTTTTGATGGGTTCAGCTGGGTTGGGCTGGGTGTGCTCTGAGGCCAAAACCTCCTGGAAAGCTGGAGCAATATGGAGGGTATCTGCAGCTCTGACCAGGCTTCCCACTCTATGCTTCCTCTCCAGCTCCTTCACCATCTCCCTGTTTGATGCTCTGAGCCTGGCACAGCCCTCCTCACAAGTTACACCCTCCAGACCAACACCTTTGCCTGCCTAGAGGTTCCTGCTGCCTCTGGAGGCTTTGCGCTCTAGGTGGGGGTGGGAGAGGAGTCCTAGAACCTTCCTTCTGCTTTCCCCTTAAACCCCTTAAAGTGTTCTTGGATTCCAGCTTTTTTTTGGGGGGGGGCGGACCTTTTGAATTGAGTCCAGCAGGAGTGTTCCTTTGCTCTGTCTTGTTGTTAGGTTTGATTTTCAGTCCCCTAGGAGCATTCAGTTTATGATCGGTAAGGAAGAGTATTCAGAGGTCTGAACTTCTGCTGCTTCTAGGTCGCCATCTTGACTCCACCCTCTGGTACTCTCTTAAAAAATCTTTATAGAAATAATTGTACAAGAACTGGGTTATTCTGTTACCATTTAATCTTCCATATCAGCTAAAAAAATCACATTTGGTTATCAATAACTTTCTTTTCTTCTTTTGAGAAATGCCTGTTCATATGTATTCTTTGAACAGTTGTCTTTGAGGAATTGTTCTTGTTCTTATATATTTAAATCATGTACTTATCTTGGATATCAGACCTTCATCAGAGAAATTTGCTATAAAGATTTTTCCTAGTTAATCATTTAAAATTTTTTAGTTATATTGATTTTATTTATGCAAAACCTTCCAATTTTTTACAATCATAATTTTATATTTTCTCTCCTTTGAGTCTTCCTATCCCTTGTTTGATCAAGAACTTTTCCTTCATCCACAGTTTAAAAAGAATCTCCTTCTCTTTTCATCTTAGCCATGTAACCTTTTATAATCATTTCATGTATTTGTTTGAAGTGAAGCTTGGTAAATGAGGCACTAGTCAAATCAAAAAGTTCTTAACCTTTTTTTATATCATGGTCTCTTTTGTCAGTCTGATAAATTTTGTTATTATTTTATTTATTACTATAAAATAATCCTTTGGTAGACTGGTTGGTAGCACAGTGAAATTATGAATTAATTCAAGTAGTATAGTAATTTAAGAGATTAAATTACTATGGCCCAAGCTTGAGCAATTAATCTATCTACAATTTCTAGATTGATATTTCTGTAAAAAAGTATTTTTAGTTGTATTCATATAATTCTCATGTATTTCTATGTGCGTAAAAGCCCAGACATTTTGGAAATTCTTTTTTCATCATGGGAGATACTTCTTCCATTTGATTGTGAGCCTCTGGTGGGTCTGTATTGTTTTTGCCTTAATTGTATCCCCAGTGCTTAGTACAGTGTCTGGTACATGGTAAGTACTAAATATATGTTTGTGGGCCTGACTTGTTCACTTGACATTTCTACCGACAATATACAATTATGAGGAGTCATTTGATTGTTACTCAGAGTTTCATATTTCTTCCAATGATGTTCCATGTTAAGAGATAGTTTAGAGTTGTTTGCCTGTTCACTGAGGCAAAAGAAGCATCTCAGGCCATTTTGAATTGATTTATTCATTTTTTCTGGGTTATATGAACAACAAGATAGTGGACTATATATTTGATCTTCATACTCTCTTTAAAATAGGAATTATGTGTAAGAAATAAAGCAATTTCAGCTTATCTGGAGTCTGGGACAGGAGTTAGCTAATTGTGACTGAGATTTCCTTACAAAAGTATGCAAGTAGAGGGCCTCTAGGTGGCTCAGTGGATAGAGAGCCTAGAGAAGGGAGGTCCTGAATTTAAATTTGGCCTCAAACACTGCCAAGCTGTGTGACCCTGGGTAAATCACTTAACCCCCATTGCTTAGCCCTTACCACTCTTCTGCCTTGGAACCAATAGACAATATTGATTCCAAGACTGAAGGTAAGGATTTGAAAAAACAAAAAGTATTCAAGGAGATAGTGGAGAAAAAATAGACACACAACACTCTGCAGACAGGTGTAAGGATGATATTAGAAAATAAGTATTGTTTTATTAGTTTAGAGATAAGAAGTAAAGTCCTGGCTTGAGAAAAGAACTGGAGTTTGAAGCAGAGCTGAGAAAGCATGTTAATTTCAACTGCTCACAGTTATAACTGGTTTTTCTATGTCAGTTACTCCCTCTGACAGTTGGCAGAGACACACTCTCAGAGACTTTGTCTCAGGGCTGAAGGAGGCAACATCTTTGCCTCTCTCTGTGTCTGAGGGAACAATCTGAAGGAGCTCAGTGTTTTCCTTTCCCAACTTGGGAAACACTACTGAATATCTATTGTGGTTTTTATAGGTTGGTTTATGTAGTCTTCCAACACAGGTTCAGCCAGTCCTGTGCGATCCTACTTGGGGTAACGAAAATGAGGAGTAACAAACAATACCGGACACTATATGAAAAGCATAGTGACAAATTTATTTGCTTCACACAGAGTATATGTAGGCAAAAACCACAGGAATTTATGACTTTACATTCCAGGAACCCAACCTTGGTCCAGGGATAGGTAGGTGTTCAAAGGTTAATCCACATCTTTGTCTGATGCAAAAACAAACAAGGGGAAGAGGAGGCCCACCTCACTGCAATTCCCCCTTTTTGTTTTGCAACAGTATCCGATGTTGAGCCAAGGCCTGTCTGACCTTACTCAAGCTAGACAAAAGGAGTTGGAACAACAGGGAAGAAGGATCACTAAGATAACTATGAACAGTATAAAAGTCAATATGTTTATACTCATTTGAGCTAAAGGAGATAGCCAACTTTGGCCTGATTTAATCCAATTGTACAAGGAATCAGCAATATGTTCGGGACAAAGGTCCTCAGCTAAAGAACTATCCATCTCCTCAATAATACGGTTCAATTGTTGGATATCCTTCGAGATATTGCTTTTTAGCCAAAGACCTTTTAAATTGTTTCTAATTTTTTCAAATGCATCAGACGTGTTAGCTTTAACAGGAAGGAGACAAAAGGCTGAATAGTGATAATCACACCTTAATTTACCCTTAATAGCTAAAATTTCTACTTGATTGGTTAATAACAATACATCTTTAGATATTTGTTGTAAAGCATAAAAAACCCTTGTATTAATATCTTGCTGTATGTGCAAAGCCTTGGTTACATTCTGAGCAAGCCCGTGTAAGTATTCCGCATCATGTTTCAGGGTCCGTACATTAGCTACACTTTGTGCTAGAAAAACACTACTGACAGTTGTAGCTGTTATGGCAGCTATAAGGGCTACAATACCTAAAACTATGCAAGAAATACATCTTCTTTTCCTAGAGATGATTAGTTGAGACAGTTTTTCCATTGCTCTATCTGCTGGTGAGTGATACCATCCCCCTGAGTGTCTAGCTTGAATGTCTAATGTAACACTTCTATTTACTGGTTTTTGGATTTTTCCATTATAAGTAACATTAACATAATGAGACATATTTACTTTATCCAATGCCAGGGCTGTCTTTCCATAATCAGTCAGAATCTGTGTGAAATTAGCAGAATGTAACCAATTAGCTGGGGGGGGTATCACCCACAAAGGCGAGCTGTATCCTCCTATAAAACAATCATGAAATTTATAAGAATCCAGTTTCTTTCCAATACACCTTGTGTCGTTATGCCAAGACACCCAAATCATATTTTTCCAATGAATACATGATGCCCTTTTAGATCTACATGACAGCAAGGGTGGAAACATATTAACAGTGTCTCTTTGTTCATATCCCATCACATATGGACAAATAGGTCTTTCTTGTCCCCAAATACTATCACAAGATTCCCCTAGCCAACCTAGATATTGCAGTTGGCCGTAACCTTCATATTTTACTCCTTTATCTACACAATAAGGTCCTATCCAGAAAGAGTCTGACAGGTCAGGATGACCATAATAATGCGCCTGCAGAGATCTGAGGGGCAGGCATGCAGGATGGTCTAGTGCGAGGCACACTGGGGGTGCCTCAACTAGTCCAGTCCAATTGAAAGGCACAAACAAATTGTTGGCCTGATTGTTGTCCTTAGCTTGTCTCTCAAAATGGTAAATGCCAGGAATATCAGTTAGTTTTTATATATAAGATGACTTCCGGTAAAGCGTGTCCCATGCTGACATACTCTACCCAAGTTGGTTGTTCCCCAAAGACCATCTCTTTATTCCAATAGCTGTACTTAAATTCTGGAATAGAAGCAGAAGAGTCAGTGTCTTATGGAGACATTGTCAAGTCTCCTTGCGAGGCTTCCTGCGTCCTCTCCTTGTCCTTCTCTTTATGGTCAATTTCTTGAACTCAGCGGGGACTCTGTCTTTACCTGTGGAGACACAAACAAAACCTCGGCCTTGCAGGACCACTGGGTGGTCCTTGCCAAGTTTGATTATCATCTTTCCACATGCCAAATTTTTGTTCTGGGTCAGGGAGCACAGGAGCGGTGGTACCTGAATTTCGTTCATAAGAAAATGCAGAGAAAAATTTTTCAGCTCTGGATATATTATTGGAAGTAAAGATCAAATTATTTATAGTATATACAGCTATTGCCAATCATTGATGTGGGGTGCTGTCTCCCCCTTTTTGTTTTAAAAGAAATGTTTTTAAGATCTGATTACTGTGCTCCATAATAGTTTGTTCTTGTGGATTGTACGGGATACCTGTGAAGTGAATACCCCAAGTTTGGCAAAAAAGAAAAAATTGTTTGGAAGTATAAGCAGGTCCATTATCTGTTTTAAAAATTCTGGGGGGACCAGCCATCTCAAAAGTCATTAAGCAGTGATTAATAACATGAGAAGTCCTTTCTCCCATCAAGCAGGAAGCCCATAAAAATCCTGAATAAGTATCCACAGTGACATGGATATATTTAAGTCGTCCAAAGGATGGTCACATCCATTTGCCATATATCTGTACTATATAAGCCTCTGGGATTCACACCAATATGCATTGGGAGGTGGTTTGGAACACAATTAGGACACTTTTTAACAATACTTCTGGCTTGATCTTTACTGAGTTGGAACATTTGGCATAAAGACGTACTATTTTGGTGAAATCTATGATATGATTCCTCAGCTAATTGTATATCAGTTAGATAACATTGAGCAAGCAAAGCTTGATCTATGATATAATTTCCTTTAAAAATAGGTCCAGGCAGATTGGTATGACTGCATACATGCATGACATATCCTGGATGTGTCCTTTGTCATATGACAGTTTGTAATTTACATTTGTACATTGCTTTGAGTAGATCTGATGATAGCTTGTTCTATACCCTGCAAAGACTGAAAAAATATTTAGAGTCCATTATAAGGTTGAAAGGTTCCTGAAATAACCAAAAAGCTAGTAAAACAGCTGTTAATTCATTTTGTTGGGTAGAAGAATAAGGAATGTAAAAATGACAGGTGAGCTACCTTGCTTGTAATTAGCCTTGTAATTAGCATTTACATCATCATAAACATTAGGACTTGATACAGGACGATCTCTTAGAATATTAGGAAAAACAATAGGATGTTGTGACAAAAAAGAAAATAAGCCTTGTGGAGTGTGGGTGGTAATGGGGTACACTAATAGTAAAGACCATTCATCATGACTTTGTAAATATTTCTGTAGTATATCTTTAGCAATGGGTCCCCGGATTTCATGAGGATACCGTCCTAAACCTGAGACCACATGTTCTCTGCCTTTCCATATTAATTGAGCCATAAGACAGTCATAACTCTGTAAAACCTTTCCCATTTTGCTTTTTAGATGTAACCATTCAATGACTCTTTGTTTCTCAGTTAAGGCACCTGTTGGTAACATGAAAGTTGCAAAAATAGTCACTTCCATGGCTAATTGAGGCTGATAGTGGTTGAGTGGAGCCTGATTCAATTTGTCTTCTACTATCTCTAAAGCAAGAGAGGCCTCAGGTGTCAAAGTTCCAGGGGAATTCAAATCAGAACTCCCTTCTAGTATTTTGAATAAAGGTTGTAATTCAGTTGTAGTAAGAAATGAATATTGCTTAACCCAATTGATATTACCTAACAATTTCTGATTATCATTTAAGGTATTAAGGCAGTCCTTTCCTAATTGTATTTTTTGAGGCATAACAGATGTTGTATTTAACTGAGCCCTTAAATAGAGTACGGGACTTGTTTTTTGAATCTTTTCTTGAGCAATGACTAAATGGTATTTTTGCAAGGTAATTTCCAATTGACTATAGCACTTGCTTATTTGGGATTCATCTTCAGCCGCGATAAGAATATCATCCATATAATGGATGATGTACAGAGCAGGAAAGTGTAGTCTTACAGAATGAAGGGCTGAAGCTACATATTGTTGGCTGAATAATCTTATTCTGGACATGGAATGTTTGCATTGAAATTCCACAGCTTCAAACAAGCTACTTGGTCAGACAGGGCTGGCAAAGTTTGTTTGAGCATCTTAAAACCTCCATTTCTACAATTAAAATATACTCATCTTAAGTTCTATCACACAGTGGTTGTCAACTCTTTGAGGTCCCTATTTCAGTCCCTAAGTATCAGTGTGGAACAATTATAAGCACTTCTTTCTCCTTCCTGTGTGCAAGGAAGGGGTTAAAAGCTTCTGAGCAATTTATCCGAAGGCTCCTTGGCTCAATTTAGATTTATTACTTAAGAGCCTTGTCCCATCCTTCTTTAACAAGTGAGGTTACTATAATTTAAAATATTGAATTTATCAAACCTTTTTCATAATAATTTACTCTCAGTGGATTTTAGTTTGAATTCCACAACTCCCAAATAATTTTGATTATGTCCTTTAGCAATCTTTCAGTGTGTAACCAAACTGAAGTACAAAGCATTTACCTGCACTCCTCTCAAACTTCTGTCTAAAGTAGAATAGATCCTTCAGTTTAGTTTTCTTTTAGCTCAAAATATTGCTATATACCTGATTAAATTCCAATTTATAATTTGTTGTATATATTTTACACTAGAATTCACAGTATCAACTAGTATCTCTATCCATTACTCTTATTTCTTCTGGCTTCTTCTCTTTACCATTATTGTAAGTAGAGGAAAGGTACTATCACCCTTCTTGATTTCAAGGCTGCAGTTTGCATATCATATCCCCTTATATTCCTTCCTATACATTGTACACATTTGTAAAAGCAATTCATATAACCTTAGTCAAAAACAACAACGTTTAGAAATTTTCTCTTGCAAAATACCAAATTCTTAGTACTAATATTATTGAATCCCATGAACAGATTAATCACTTAAACTTCTTGTGTGTCATATGATTTCTTGTCATATGACAGCACCTGCATTAAAGCTCCTGACAGCACATGCATTAAAATAAATCTGATTTGAAAAAATCCCAAATTTAATTTCTAGAATAAGTTCTTTTCAACAACATAACAACTTTTTCTTGATGACTTTTACATCTATAAAGTAGCCAGTACAATTTTTGTCCTTATAGAATAAAATATTCCCTCTCTGTGTCAGTCTGGCTATCAGCCACATTTAGACAATTCTCATGTTCACTGAAACAATTATGCATTTCAAGATATAACAAAACAAACTTCTAAACAGGAGTTTTGTTGTGCTCCATAACATCTGGTTTACATTATTAACATGACAAATAGTTACCATAATACACGAAATTATATTTGTATCATATCAAAATCATTAACAATCCTCCCAAATTGCATACATCAAACCAGTAATCTTAAATGAAAAGTAGTCTCTAATTGTGGAGTAAAAAATCTCCCTTTTCTGCTCTGAATTTTTCTCTTTTTTGCTCCTTTGGGGGCCCATCCAAAGGAAGGAAGAGGAAAAAATCATTGAATAGGTATTTGCTTTTGTCCTCTGCTGAGGATTTTTGACAAACAAGTTCAATCTTGCAACTATCCCATTTTATTTTCTTTCTTTTTGTGAGTGTCCAATTTAAGAATACATAGAGACGAGACTTTGACAATGATAAACAGAAACACACAACATTGTGACAAGCATGCTTTGAAAAAAAAATCAGTGTTTTAGGATCCATTCTAAAGAAGAAATATATTTTCCCTCTCACCCTTAGAGTATCTCGTATACTCACCACCGAGGTGATTTCCCTAGCGTTGAGACTCTGCATGACCAGCACACAACGTCCGGGGTTCTCCAAAGAGAACCGAAGGGAGGGTTCCAATAAAAGAACTGGGGGGAAGGGGGGAATAGGGTGGACAGGGGGTATTTTGTCTCTGGTGTCCTTCCTCCACACTCTCTTCTCCTTCCTCATCTTCTTCCTCAACCTCCATTTTTAGGACAGCCTGCATTTTCTTATTAGCCTCTGGATCCTCAATACATAGTTTTATGACATTGTAAATGACTGCATAATCAGGAGGTGGTATCACCCCATCGGAACCAAACTTTGATCCGACACGATCCCATTCTGAACTAGATATAATCTCCCCTTCAGGAAACCATGGTACTAATTGTCTTATATAAAACACAAATTTCTTTAGCACCTTTTTCTTTACTTTAACTCCATGTGCCTTTAAGGCAGCGTGTATGAGGTGCTGAGCCTGCCAATCTCTTTTAAAAGGACAGGAACTGAGTTGCCCATAACTGTTAAAAGATAAACTAGAAAGCGAAAGAAAGAGAGATAGAGAAAGTAGGGGAACAGAGGAAGCCCACAAACGTGGCCCTCTCTAGCTCTGTTCGATCCCCTGCTCACCCAAGCTGCAGACTCGTAGCAGGGGCCGTTACTCCTCATCATCCCGTGACCAGCAAAGGAATCAAGGATACAAAATTTTTTCCTTAATGTCCTTGTTCTGGGCTCCACTTGTAGTCTTCCAACACAGGTTCGGCCAGTCCTGTGCGATCCTACTTGGGGTAATGAAAATGAGGAGTAACAAACAATACCGGACACTATATTAAAAGCATAGTGACAAATTTATTTGCTTCACATGGAGTATATATAGGCAAAAACCACAGGAATTTATGACTTTACATTCCAGGAACCCAACCTTGGTCCAGGGATAGGTAGGTGTTCAAAGGTTAATCCACATCTTTGTCTGATGCAAAAACAAACAAGGGGAAGAGGAGGCCCATCTCACTGCAGGTTTATATCTGAGAAAAGCAAAGAAAAACCTGGTCTTTGGTTTGGACTGTTAAGACTCAGAGTCCTAACTTGATTCTTGTTGAGACTCAACCAACTAGCCTTTGCTATTTTATAATTTGAAGGTGAAGTTAAGATCTATAAGGAAATTAGTGGTAGTTTTTATTTAGATAGTATAAATTTGGGTTAGTCAGATCAGGGAGGATTAGTGTAACCTGTGAAACACAGGAGAAGCAAGTTCCTTGCTGAACCTGGGAGTTCATTTGGGTGGATGTAGAATCCCTTAGAATTAGAAACCCTTTATTTATCCTTATATATTTTAATAAATATTTTATGTTCATAATAAGAGTCTCTTTAGCATCCTTGCACCTGGTCCTGAAGGGAAGTTCACATTTGAGCTTCATCACTGAGGATACTTTTAATTACCTCTATCAAAAGTATCTGAACAGTTTGAACCTGATTGGCGAGTTAAACAGAGTTGAAAAGTTTTGAATTTACATTGGAACAGTTTTTCAATCTAAATATATTTTATGTAACTCACCATTTTATTTTTACACAGGTCAGTCAGTGGTTTTGGGGGACTAAATTACCAAATAGGTGGGGCATAAGAAGGAAAGGGAAGAAAGAAGATACAGGAGATTGAGTGATATACCCTAATAAAATCAAAGGTTAGCAATGAAGAGAAAATAACCACTGTAGTCCCTCAGGAAGAGGAGAACTTATAGGAGAATGGGTGAAGAGGCAAAAGGAAGGATTGAAAAAGAGGAGAAGGGAGTAGTCTTGTTTCAGTCACGGGAGGGGGTATCATTGATGAATACTGCTATGAGGGTGATATTTCATTAAGAGGGATGGGAGCCTCAGATATTTGGGACGTAGCCCACTTATCCTGCCTCAGGAGAAAAGGAATCAGAAGTCTTGGGAGCAACTGACACCTAGAGGAGTTTAGAGGATAGATTTAGAGCAATTTTATGGAAGAAAGAAAAAAAAATGGAGATCATAGTTTAATAATAAACCACACAATCAGAATATAGAAACATTTTTTACTATTAGGTGATATCCTTTTTTATTACCTCTAAGAACTGGTATTTTTTTAAGAGTGAAGCACAATAGAAAAAGAGGGCCAGAAAACTAAGGCAAGACCAACAAGGTAATAACATACAAACTATTTAGAACAGGGAACCTCGACTGAGTACTATAAATGCATTCATTCCATGAGGAATACAGAGACTAAAGGAGAAATAAATAGGTATAAGGACCATTGGTCAAAGAATAAAAGTTTAGAATAAGCAGAAATTGAAGATACATAATGAAAAGGATGAGGGAAAGAAATCTTTTTATATAACAAGGTACAGAAAATGAAAAATTTAAAAGCTATTAAAAAAAACTTACAGGAGAGAAAGGGGAAATTTACTTTCCTTGACTGAAGAAAAAAATGGGAGAATTAAATAACTAGGTAAAGGCAGAAAGCAAAGAGGACTAATAAATTAAGAAAATTCCAAAACTTGGAAAAGGGATAACAAATGGGAGGGGGTTGACATGAGGGTGAGAGGAAAAAAGAGGGAATGTTTGTCATAAATTAAACAATAAAATACATGAAGAGACAAAGTACTATGCTTGAAATAAAAATCCTTCCTAGAAGGATGGGAGATGATAACCACCCATTTAAGGACCTCTTCCATTGAGAACCAAGGAAGGATCAGTTCCTTGTGTTCCTCAATACTGTGAATTTTAAAACTATTCCACTCCAATCAGACCCTATTTTAGAAGATCTGATTCAGCTATTTCCTGATCAATCACAATAGAGATACTTGGACTAACAGAATCAGGTCTTGGGAACTCTAAATTTCTCCACTCTCCTTAGTTTAACAATATTAGGAAGGTCTTCACTAAACTCAAGGATTAAGTATCTGAGAAAAATGGCTTTCAACAGACATGTGCAGAAAAAAGTGGACAGACCCCTGGGCTGTCCTAAGTCAATCTAAGCTATGATTGGTACAGATGTGATGCAGGAAAGTGACGTAAAACCATCTATATAAGGCACGTCACTGGCTCTTTTCACCCTCTTTCCCTGGAGAGGCGACTCTGGCTGGCAGCGTGCTAGGCGTTCTGACATCTTGGAGTGGTGGCAGTTACTTGTCTGTGTTTGAAGTTGAGTTTGCCCTTGAGCTGATTCAGGTTTGGGCATCTTGGCTGTGCCCTTTTGGAATTCAGGCTAATTCCTTCCTCCTTCACACTCAAAAACTTACTTTCTAGATCTCCTAATCTTCCTGCCCAGTACTAGCCCTTTCCTTCTGCCTTCTTCTTAATCTCCTCCATTATATCAATTAAATCACCATAAAATTTCCAGCTGACTTGGGTATTTTATTATTTGGGATTTTCCCTGGTGACCAAATTAAATTTAGATTTTAAGTCCCAATGCTAAAATTATCTTTACAATACCCTTTGAGTAAAGAAGCTATATAAGGTATCAGACCTATCATTGAGTCCTTAATTCAAGAAGGGATTATAATACCATGCTTCTCGGAATATAATACACCTATACTTATGATAAAAAATCCAAAGCTAGATCAAAATGGCAAAATCACCTACAGTTTCTTCCAAGATCTGAGAGCTGTAAACAATCATGTAATAAAGACCAAGCCCAGCTGCTATAATTTCTTCCACCCCAAGTCAAGCAAGATATTTCACCATGGTAGATTTATGTTCAGTGTTTTTCTTGATACAGTTTCAGGAGGATTCTCAAAAGATCTTTGCTTTTACATGGGAGAAAACTAAGTGGACTTGGACTTGTCTTCTGCAAGGTTTCTGTGATTCCCCGAGTCAGTTCTCACAAATTTTGAACAGAGACCTTAAAACAATAACATTCAAGGAATGTAAAATAGTACATTTTGTTGATGATATCCTCTCTTAGATTTAATTGTGGTTGACAACCACAGCCAGTTGTCACAGAATTTTAGACACTGGTATGGAGCATTACCTAGTAACCTTAGTGCTCAAGGTACAGAGTTGGTTGCTTTAAAGCAAGCATGTATTCTGGCTGATGGTAAAAGTGAAAATATTTATACAGATTCCCATTATGCTTTTTCTGTTTGTCATGCTACAGGAAATATCTGAAAACAATAAGGTTTTATTACTTCATTGGGAAAACCAATTGGTCATGCAGACATAATAACTGAGTTGTTGGATGCTATCCAGAAGCCTCAACAGCTAGCGGTAATCCATTGTAGAAGTCACAGTTATGGCAGGGATTCAGTTACTAAAGGAAATCATAGAGCTGATGTAACTGTGAAATTTGCTGCTTAAAATACACCAGTGTCGGGGGCAGCTGGATAGCTCAGTGGATTGAGAGCTAGCCCTAGAGACAGGAGGTCCTAGGTTCAAATCTGGCCTCAGACACTTCCCAGCTGTGTGACCCTGGGCAAGTCACTTGACCCCCATTGCCTAGCCCTTACCACTCTTCTGCCTTGGAGCCAATACACAGTATTGACTCCAAGATGGAAGGTAAGGGTTTTAAAAAAAATACTCCAGTGTCTGTCATGAACTTATCAACTCTAGAATCTGATGATCTAGAAAAAACTTATGTAGACTCAGAAACACAAAAACGGAAGGAAAAGTTTGGAGCAAGAAAAGAACATGGTATATGGTTAGCAGATACTGGAAAACCTCTGTTTCCAAAAGACCTGTATACCTATTTGTGTCAAGCCATCCAAGGTCATGTTGGTACTCAAGCTGTAATTGACACAATAAAGAGGCAATGGGTAGCTCTTGGAATAAGTACTGTAGCCAATAAGATCTGCTCAAGCTGTTCTGTTTGCCAAAAATTCAGTCAAGGAGCATTCAGACAGAAAGGTTTAGGTGGTAGATTTTAGCATATTGTCCATTTGAGAATCTGCAGATTGATTACATCAGCATGCCAAAAGCTGGAAGATACAAGTTTTGCTTGGAAATTGTTGACAGATTGACCAAATGGTCTGAAACTTTTACATTGAATACAAATACAGCTAGCTTTGTGGTGAAAGTGTTGATTATACCTAGATTTGGAGTACCACTAACAATAGACTCTGATAAGGGATCTCATTTCACTCAAGACATCCTGAAAAGAATCTATGAGAATCTAGGAATAACACCAAAATATCTTGTTTCTTCTCACCCACAAAGTTCAGGTCAGGTGGAGCATGTAAATAGGGAACTAAAGACTATGATGGGGAAGATTGTGCTGAAACTCATCTCAAATGGTCAGATATTCTTCCCATAGCTTTGTTTTACCTACATACAAGACCAAGAGCAAATTTACGTATATCATCATATGAAATGCTCTTTGGACATACTCCACTACAGGCAAAAACTTGTAAGACAGTCTGTACATCTCTCTTAGGAGGAGATTGTCAACTTGCTTCTTACTTAAGTGCTTTACAACAAAGACTAAAAGAATTACATGTTATGGGAGTAGTATTAATTCAAACTGGTCCTTTGGATTATTCTCTGCATAATTACAAACCAGGTGATATGGTCTATGTCAAAAATTTTGCTAAAACATCAGCAACACAAGAGAGTTGGTTAGGTCCTTACACTGTTATATTAGTTTCTCCATGTAAAAGTTTTGGGTAGAGATTCATGGTATCATTGTTCACATATAAAATTAGCTAATGGTGTTAATAATGAAAATGTACAAATCATTGAAGAAGAAAATGAAGAAGCAATTGTAGAAAGTTAGAATCATCAGTCAAATTGAGTTTGTAGTCAAAAAGATCAGTAAGGAGAGGACCATTCCTGTGGAAGAGGACAGAAGAGGACAATGAAGATGAAGAGGAAAATTCAGGAATTAATGGACATTGTTAAAAGACTGAAAACTTATAAATTTAAAAACTTTGGGAAATTTGCAATGAAGAGGATTACAGGATTAATGGACTAATGAATTAATAATTTGTATTATAGTACAAAACAACATAGCGTTTATTCACACACAAACACAAATATATTTACTACTATGGAATTGCAGAAGAAGAATTCTTCAAGCAAGATGAGATGAGAAGAGAAGGAAAGATCTGAAGTAGTAGTAAGTATATTTTGTGTGCAACAGTTACATAACACTGACTTTACACTAGCAAAACAACATTACATAGCAAAAGTAACAACATTAACAAAACATAAACTTAAAACATAAACATGGTTAGGTTACATTGAATCACTATTTAAATGAGTGAAACAATGTATAGTTAGGGTACTAACGTTGTTATAATTAGTTATAGATAAGCTAGTTACTAACAAAATGTAGTTAGATACTTAGATTTAGTTTAAGTATAGTAATCTAGTTAGAAGAATTTTGAAGATATGGATTAGTTAGGATTTAATAGATAAGATAATAAAATTTGATACTGACTTGTACTACATCATATATAACATAAAACATCACATATTAAACAAAATTGTAAATAAATATGTAAGTATATGTAAATAGTGTGTATAATAGGATTGTAAATTAATTGTATTATAATACATGTATATATGTAACATATGTGTAAATATGAAACACACATAAATGTATATATGTGCATGTGTATAGCATACATTATATATTGTATGTACTATATGTATATATGTAAATTATGTACATAGCTCATTTATGTCTATTGTTACATGTATTTGCACAAGTGAGTTTAATGTTTGGTTTGATTTTAGTGTAAAACTTATGCAATGTGTTTATTGTAATTTTCAAAAAAATTTTTTCTAAGTTAGATGTTAATGTACTGTAATAGTAGTACAATGTTGTGTATTAGCAGACAGTAGTAGTATTTTGAGTTTTATGTTTGCATGGAAGTTATGTTCATCTTTTGTTTGATGTTATTTGCTTGTTTTGCTTTTGCTTCTGTTTGACATTTGTACTTGTTCATTATTTAATCCCTTTTCCCTTTTCCTTGTTAAATTCCTTAGAATAGGTTAGTATTTGTTACATTAAGATAGTTGAGTGTAGGTTGTTTGTTATTTTGGATAGATATCTTAGTTTAGGTAATTGATAAATATTTTAGGTTGTGTACAAATGCCAAAATAGTGTTTTTAATATGATTCATGCTTTGTGCAAAGGGGGGAATGTAGTAAGGAAAGGAAGATTGCAAAAGAATTTGTAAAATGAACTGCATTTGATTGACAGGGACATGTGACAGAATCACATGGGAGCCTGGGTCAAGATTCTAAGGTCCAAACTGAAAAAAAAAAAAACCAATAGTATCCTGGGGAAGTTTTTGGAGATAGTGGAGATTTCCATATTTTCTACAAGGTTTCTGGCACTTTGTAAGATACCAGCTTTATCAAAGAAGCACCACTTCTCTGCTGGACCTACTTTGGACATTTCCTTTGAGATCTTTGCACATTTCCTGGACTCTGTTTTGTGAAGTTTTGTTGGGGGGGGGGACTTAATTTAATTAGCCTAGATAAGTTAGATATTAGGATATTATTAAGGGAATTTAGGTTTGGGAATTAGATTAAGTACTTCCTTCTCCCTTGTTACCCTCCTTCCTTTCCCTCTCTCATCAATAAATTTAAAAATATTTATGTTTCCTCTTGTCTCCTTCCCCTTTTACAATGCCACCATAACAGTTGAAAGCTCTGAGAGCCACTTTCCACTGCTGATTCAATTACCTTCTGAGACTTCTGATGACTTAAAGTCTAGCCTCAGGCTTGGGCTGGGGCTTTTGTTCTCACTCTGGGCTTTATCAGTTCAGGCACATTGTGGACTTCCTTGTCCTTGGGTTCTGCCTTGAACTTTGGAAAATGCTAGCTCTGGGCTCCCAAAGGGGAATGTCCTCTTTGGGGCTCCTGGCCTTGCTCTGGGCTAACACAGATCAGGCACATAGTGCAGATTGCTATGCTGGAATTCTGGACCTTACTGCAGGCTTGTTTGGCACTTTACAGGGTGTTTGTTGGGTTATACTGCTGTTGACTTGGGCAGGGTCTCAGGGTTGGGATGTTGGCTTGAGTGCAGGTACAGAACCTGGAAGAGTAGTTGTATGGTGGTGGGGCTTGCTATTGGCTTGAATCCTACTCCTTGTTGTAGCCTCCTGCTGGCTGTGCTCCCCTCTCACCCTAGTGAATCAGAATCACTCTGCCTACCTTTGAAGTTGTTCTCTACATGAAAGTTGCTTCACTCTGTTTCCTTATAGGTTCTTTTACTCCAGTATTCATTTTGTGGCATTATTTTAAGATTGGTTGTGTGAATCTTAAAATTTCTCAGACTTGTGAATGTTACAAATTCTCAGACTCTACCTTAGAACATTTGGTTAAGACCATTCCCCATTTTAAACAATGAAGGTACTTGATCAGGAATGTGAGAACTTTACATTACTCCACCCATACTTAAGCATACTTTAAGGGAAGATAAAGTTGTAAACTCCTTACTGAACAATGAAAAAGTACTTAACCCATACTTATAGTGAGGCAAAAGCCTTTAAGCTAGGTCTATTTTTAGATCTAATACAAAAGGGTGCAAAGTACCTATGAAGTTCAAATTAATCACTAAAAGGTCAGGCAACTTGCAAACTTGCAAGGGACAAGCTTAACTAAAGAGGTGTGAAGTTTTAGTCTACTCAGGTGTGAATTAAGAATGGTTAGTCCTGTGAAAATGTCTACTGTGATTGGTAGATGTAAAAACTTAGGGGAGGTGACATAGGAGAAAATTCTCTTTAAAAGGAGGCCAGAAGGCCTCTGAAAGGGGGAGAATTCAGCCTTGGAAGCTGAAGTGGAGCTCAGGAGCTAAACTGGAGGGTCTCTCTGAACACTAGAATCTTGCTTGGGACAAATCTTGTGGTGAGTGGATTAAAGACTGACTGATCTCTCTCTTAAGGCTTTGGCCTAGGCTGGCCTAGCCTTTTTCTCATTATTTCCTCTTACTCTCTCTCTCCCTTTGATTAATTCCTTAATTTGTATTAATTAAAATCTCTATAAAACCCAGCTGACTTGGGTATATTTAATATTTGGGAATTTTCCCATGGCTACCACTATATTTTTAATTTGAAACCATATTTTCTAAGTCACAGTTTAAGGCAAACACTCTTTTATCTGTAACAGTTGTACAGGATTCTCATGGTGGTTTTGCGCTTTCCTTGCTTCTATTCTGCCACCTTGGCTCTACCCTCCTCTCTTCAGTTTTAGGGAGTTTTTTTTTTTTATGAAAAGTTCTGAGTTCAGGTTCAGCTCCATAAATTCTGATGAGGGTCCAGTAAGGATATTCTTTATTACTGCTATTTAAGAGAAAGAACTTTTCAGACCTTTAACAGTAATAGAAATCCTAGTTTTAGCAATAAGACAAGAAAAAAAGAAGTTGAGGGACTAAACATAGGTAAAGAGGAAATAAAAGGAACCCTTTCTGCAGATGATGTGAAAGACTTCATAAAGAATCATAGGTAGTCAACTAAAAATTCATTTAAACAATTGACAATTTTAGAGAAGTAGCATTTATCTGGGAAAAAAAGGCAAGTGGGAAGGAAATGGGTCTAATAGTACCAGATTTAAAACTAGGCTATGAAGCACTAATCACACAAAACTAGTTGGTACTAAAAACTAGAAAAACCAATTAATGAGGACATTCAACATAAAAACCTCTTAATATATGGTAAATTCAAAAGACCCCAAGTGTCAGAGTAACAATTTCACTATTCAATTACATGTTGAGAAAACTGGAAAGCAGCCTGAGAGAAATTAGGTTTAGACAAAAATCTCTCAGTATATAGCTGAATGTACTCCAAATGAATAAATAATCTAGCTATAAAATATTGTATCATAATAAAATTAGAAGAGTAAGGAAAAAAATTCATTTCATCACTAAAATATTGGCATCCAAGTGGTACAGTGAATGGAGCATAGAACTTGGAGCCAAGACGCAGACAATTCAAATCTTGCCTTAACCTCTATCTCTGATTCTGGACAAGTCACTTAATCACCTCAGTCTCAGTTCCCTTATCTGTAAAATGAGGATAATTATAACACTCCTCATAGGGCTGTTGTGTGAATCAAATGATATAACAAGGTTAAGAACTTTGCAAACCTTAAATTTCCTTAAATTTTCCCATAAAATATATGTTCACTTTTTCTGTACAAGCTTTCTCAAAGAGGGCTAAATTCACTAGTGAAAACATCTGAGAGTAAACATCAACCTTGTTGAAATCATTAACCGTTAAAGATGAGGTGTTGTTGTTGTTTTCCTTTTAGAGGGGACGAAGCCAAAACAAGATATTGATGCAGGCAGAATCTTTTTTTTTTCTTAACAAAAAATAAAAGTAAGAAGAGTAAGTGCATTCTTTTCATACAAATTTGATTCTCTTATGTAGAAATGATCAGGAAATATTAATTCAGGAACTGGACCCGTCGATCTGGGAGGGGAGAATTCTTTGGTTACTTCACCACAATAGCATTATGTGGAACCAAGTGGAAAGTTAAATAAAATTGTGCCTTCTGAGTTTTGTCTCTTTAATGTTGAAAATTGGTATATATGGGTCATCCTTTAAATAATGCACTCACTGCTTTTTTAAACTCTGTGTGTTTTTGGACACAGCAGTTTCAATGAAATAGCAAGGTCAGAATCAAGACTGTAAGGGGTAAAAAAGAGAGAAATGGAGGCATGTATTAAAGATGGACTTTTGATTCTATTAAATGACTTGTTTTTATAGGTTTAAAATAATTTCCCATATACTTCATATCTCAGATCTCAGATGTATCAGAGAACCTTGCTGTGAAGATTTCTTTGTTCCTCCCTTATTACTTGTTTTGCTTCTCATTTAACTGCACTGAATCTATACCAGAACTTTTCAATTTTATGTAGACAATATAATCCTTTCTGTCTTTTGGAATCCTCTCTACTTTCCAATTTTTGTCTGGACACAAAGTTTAAATTAATGATAATAATAGCTAAATTCCTTAAGTTCCTGTTATTACTTCCTGATGTTCTGTTCTCAAAAGCATTCTCAATGGCTCGCTTGCATGCCTTCTCCTTGCTAGATGTAATTTATTCGGGTTTATGCCAGTTTTGAGTTTGATTTCATGATCTTTGGTGTGTTTGGCTGTATTTTCCCAGCATGCAGTATACTTGGTACATTGCTAAAGCTCTTTGTATGACATATTCATAGTATTTCCTTTTGTGATGTGTTGTGTTTGTGTGTATGTGTGCTTTTTTTTAAAGAAAGAAAAAAATAAAGAATTTTACATCACATTTCAGTAAAAAAAAAAAAGAAACCGCTGTGTCAAAAGTTATTAATTATTTCTTGGTTGCCAAATCCAGTAGTCTTTTTTCCATCCTCGTTGTCCGTGACCTCTCTATAGCCTTTGATGCTTTGTTGATCACTTTCTTTTCCTTGATACTATCTTCTCAGTAGGTTATTAGGACACCACTAGATCTCCTGGTTTTCCTCCTAATTTTTTTTCCCTTGGTTACAAAAAGCATTTTATTTCCCTCCTTCCCCTCCCCCACCCCTCCCATTGCCAATGCGCAGTTTGACTGGGTATTGCCTGTGTTCTTGATCAGAACCTCTTTCCATGTTGTTGGTATTTGCAATAGGATGTTCATTTGGAGTCTATTTCCCCATCCATATCTCCTTTGACCCATGTCATTAAGCTGTAGTTTTTCTTTAATGTTTTTACTCCCACAGTTTTCCCTCTGGATGTGGATAGTGTTTTTTCTCCTGTACCCCTATAAGTTGTTCAGGGTCATTGCATTACCACCAATGGAGGAGTCCATTACCATCAATTGTACCACAATGTGTCAGTCTCTGTGTACAATGTTCTCCTGGTTCTGCTCCTCTCATTCTGCATCACTTCCTGGAGGTTGTTCCAGTCTCCATGGAATTCCTCCACTTTATTATTCCTTTGAGCACAATAGTATTCCATCACCAACAGATACCACAATTTGTTCAGCCATTCCCCAATTGAAGGACATCCCCTCATTTTCCAATTTTTTGTCACTACAAAAAGCGCAGCTATGAATATTCTTGTACATGTCTTTTTCCTTATAATCTCTTTGGGGTACAAACCCAGCAGTGCAATGGCTTGAACAAAGGGCAGACAGTCTTTTATCGCCCTCTGGGCATAGTTCCAAATTGCTCTCCAGAATGGTTGGATCAATTTACAACTCCACCAGCAATGAATTAATGTCCCTACTTTGCTACATCCCCTCCAGCATTCATTACTTTCTGTTGCTGTCATGTTAGCCAATCTGCTAGGTTTGAGGTGACACCTCAGAGTTGTTTTGATTTGCATCTCTCTGATTATAAGAGATTTAGAGCACTTTTTCATGTGCTTATTAATAGTTTTGATTTTATTAACTGAAAATTGCCTATTCATGTCCCTTACCCATTTATCAATTGGGGAATAGCTTGATTTTTTGTACAATTGGTTTAGCTCTTTATAAATTTGAGTAATTAGACCTTTGTCGGAGTTTTTTATTATGAAGATTGTTTCCCAGTTTGTTATTTCCCTTCTGATTTTGGTTACATTTGTTTTGCTTGTACAGAAACTTTTTAATTTGATGTAGTCAAAATTATTTATTTTACATTTTGTGACTCTTTCTAAGTCTTGCTTGGTTTTAAAATTATTCCCTTCCCAAAGGCCTGACAAATATACTATTTTGTGTTCACCTAATTTACTTATAGTTTCCTTCTTTATGTTCAGGTCATTCACCCATTCTGAATTTATCTTGGTGTAGGGTGTGAGGTGTTGGTCCAAGACTAATGTCTCCCACACTGTCTTCCAATTTTCCCAGCAATTTTTATCAAATAGTGGATTTTTGTCCCCAAAGCTAAGGTCTTTAGATTTGTCATAGACTGTTTGCCGAGGTCCCTTACCCCAAGTCTATTCCACTGATCTTCCTTTCTGTCTCTTAGCCAGTACCAAATTGTTTTGATGACCACTGCTTTATAGTATAGTTTGAGATCTGGGATTGCAAGGTCATCTTCCTTCACATTTTTTTTTTCATTATTTCCCTGGATATCCTTGATCTTTTGTTCTTCCAAATGAACGTTGTTATGGTTTTTTCTAATTCTGTAAAGAAGTTTTTTGGAAGTTCGATGGGTATGGCACTAAGTAAATAGATAAGTTTGGGTAGGATGGTCATTTTTATTATATTGGCTCATCCTATCCATGAGCAGTTAATATTTTTCCAATTGCTCAGATCCAGTTTTAGTTGTGTGGAGAGTGTTTTGTAGTTGTGTTCATATAGTTCCTGTGTTTGTCTCAGCAGATAGATTCCTAAGTATTTTATATTGTCTCAGGTGATTTTGAATGGGATTTCTCTTTCTATTTCCTGCTGCTGTGATGTGTTGGAAATATAGAAATGCTGATGACTTATGTGGGTTTATTTTGTATCCTGCTACTTTGCTAAAGTTGTTGATTATTTCCACTAGCTTTTTAGTTGATTCTCTAGAATTTTTTAAGTAGACTATCGTATCATCCGCAAAGAGCAATAACTTGCCTCCTCCTTGCCTATTTTAATGCCTTCGATTTCTTTTTCTTCTCTAATTGCTATTGCTACTGTTTCTAGTACAATGTTAAATAATAACAGTGATAATGGACATCCTTGTTCCACTTTTGATCTTATTGGGAATGTATCTAGTTTATCCCCATTGCAGATAATGTTTGCTGATGGTTATAGATATATATTGTCTATTATTTTTAGGAAAGACCCTTCTATTCCTATACTTTGTAGTGTTTTCAATAGGAATGGGTGTTGTATTTTATCAAAGGCTTTTTCTGCATCTATTGAGATAATCATGTGATTTTTGTTGGTTTGCATGTTGATATGGTCAATTATGTGAATGGTTTTCCTAATATTGAGCCATCCTTGCATGAATGACCCTCCTGATCACTTGCTGGGGTCTTTTTGCTAGATCCTGTTTAAGATTTTTGCATCTATATTCATTAGGGAGATTGGTCTGTAATTTTCTTTCTCCGTTTTTGACTTGCCTGGCTTTGGAATCAGTACCATATTTGTGTCATAAAAGGAATTTGGTAGAACTCCCTCTTTGATTATTATGTCAAATAGTTTGTATAGTATTGGGGTTAGCTGTTCTTTGAATGTTTGAGAGAATTCACTTGTGAATCCATCAGGCCCTGGAGATTTTTCTTAGGCAGTTCTTTGATGGCCTGTTGGATTTCTTTTTCTGATATGGGATTATTTAAGATTTCCATTTCTTCTTCTGTTAGTCTAGGCAATTTATATTTTTGTAAATATTCATCCATATCACCTAGATTGGCATATTTATTGCCATATAATTGGGCAAAGTAGTTTTTAATGATTGCCTTGGTTTCCTCTTCATTGGAGGTGAGGTCTCCCTTTTCATCTATGATACTGTTAATTTGCTTTTCTTCTTTCCTTTTTAAAATTAGATTGGCCAGTACTTTGTCTATTTTGTTTGTTTTTTCAAAGTACCAGCTTCTGGTCTTATTTATTAGTTTGATAATTCTATCACTTTAGATTTTATTAATTTCTCCCTTAATTTTTAGGATCTCTAATTTGGTTTTATTCTGGGGGGGTTTTAATTTGTTTGCTTTCAGGTTGTTTTTTTTTTTTTGCATGTCCAATTCATTGATCTCTGCCCACCCTAATTTGTTAATATATGCACTCAAGGATATGAATTTTCCTCTGAGTACTGCTTTGGCTGCATCCCATAAGGTTTGAGAGGATGTCTCACCATTGTCATTTTCTTCAATGAAATTATTAATTGTTTCTATGATTTGTTCTCTAACTAACCAATTTTGGAGTATCATATTATTTAATTTCCAATTAATTTTTTATTTGGCTCTCCACGTACCCTTACTGATCATTATTTTTATTGCCTTATGATCTGAAAAGGTCACATTTATTATTTCTTCTTTTCTGCACTTGTTTGCCATGTTTTTACACCCTAGTATATGGTCAATTTTTGTGAATGTACCATGTACTGCTGGAAAGAAGGTGTGTTTATTTTTGTCCCTATTTATTTTTCTCCATATATCTATTAACTCTAATTTTTCCAAGATTTCATTCACATCTGTTACCTCTTTCTTATTTATATTTTGATTTGATTTATCTAAATTTGATAGTGGTTGGTTCAGGTCTCCCACTAATATAGTTTTACTGTTTATTTCCTCCTTCAATTCTCCTGGTTTCTCCATTAGAAATTTGGGTGCTATACCATTTGGTGCATGCATGTTGATTAGTGATATTTCCTCACTGTCTAACTCCCTTTTAACAGGATGTATTTACCTTCCCTATCCCTTTTAATCAGGTCTATTTTTGCTTTGGCTTTGTCAGATATCATAATTGCAACTCCTGGCTTCTTTCTATCAGTTGAGGCCCAAAAGGTCTTACTCCATCCTTTAATTCTGACCTTGTGAGTATCTACCCGCCTCATGTGTGTTTCTTGAAGACAACATATGGTAGGGTTTTGGATTCTAATCCACTCTGCATTTTATGGGTGAGTTCATTCCATTCATGTTCAAAATTATTTTTGTCACTTGTGAATTCCCTGGCATTTTGCTATCCTCCCCTAATTCTGACCTTTCTTCTTTTGCTATAACCTTTTAAACCAGTGGTTTACTTTAAATCAGTCCCCCTAGTCCCCTCCCTTGATATGCTTCCCTTTCTAGCCCCTCCCTTTTTGTTCCCTTCTTGGTTTTTTTTTGGTCTGTTAACTTCCCTTCCCCCTCTCATTCCCTCCCTTTTTATACTCCCTCACCTCTGCCCCCCTTAATTTTCCCTTCTCCCTTACCCTGTTGGATAATATAGAATTCAAGATCCCAATGGATCTAAATGCTCTTCCCTCTCAGAGTTGATTTCCCTGAGAGTAAAGTTTAAGTAATACCAATTAGCACTCTCTTCCTCTCCTTCTTATAGGAGAATTCTTCCCCTCCCCTTCCCATGTGTATCTTTGTGTGAGAAAGATTATTCTATTTAATTTTTTCTATTTCTTCAAGTATACCTTAGTACCATCAACAATTCCCCTCTCCATTTTTCTTTCTTTCCTCCCCTTTCTCCATATTGTCTTAATGCCCCAATCTTTCATTATGAGTGATTCTTCTAATTACTCTAATAATGCATACAATTTTTGAGAGTTACACATTACATTTCCCTATATATAATTTGATATAAATGTAGTCCTTATAGAAGAGAGTTTGAATAAACTTTCCTTCCTTTCCTTCATATTTACCTTTTCATGTTTCTGTTGGTCTTTGTGTTTGGATGTCAAACTTTCCACAGAGTTCTGGTCTTTTCTTTACAAATACTTGAAAATCTTCTATTTTGTTGAATGCCCATACTTTCCCCTGGAAGTATATAGTCAGTTTTGATGGATAGGTGATTCTTGGTTGAAGTTCTCTTGCCTTTCTGAATATCATGTTCCAGGCCTTGCGGTCATTCAGTGTGGAAGTTGCCAGGTCTTGTGTGATCCTGATTGGTACTCCTTTGTATCTAAATTGACTCTTTTTGGCTTCTTGTAGGATTTTTTCTTTTGCTTGAAAGCTTTGGAATTTGGCAATTACATTCTTGGGAGTTGTCTTTTGGGGATTTAGTGTAGAGGGTGTTCTATGAACTCTTTCAATGCCTATTTTGCCCCCTTGTTCTAGAACCTTAGGGCAGTTTTCTTGGATGATATCTTGTATTATGATATCAAGATTTCTTATTTCTGGCTTTTCAGGTAGACCAATGATTCTCAGATTGTCTCTCCTTCCTCTGTGTTCCAGGTCTGTCACCTTGTCAGTGAGATATTTTATGTTATCTTCTAATTTCTTAGTCTTTTGACTTTGCTTTATTAATTTTTTCTCTTTTGCAAGATGATTGTCTTCCAGTTGCCTGATTCTGACCTTTAATGACTGTTTTTCCTTTTCACTTTGGTCTGTCCTGCTTTTGGGGGCTTTCAGATGTTTCTTCAGTTGGGTGTTTTGTCCCTCAGATTGTTGAATTCCCTTTGCATTATTTCCCATTTTTCCTGCCAGAAGGCTTCCATCTTTTTAAGAACCTCCAGTTTAAATTCTTCAAGAGCTTCTGTACAATTTCCATTTCTTTTGGAAGGTTTTGGAACATTTATTTGGGTTTCCTCTTCTGCTATTTCCTCTGTATTCTGTATTTTTCCTCCGTAAAAAGTATCCAAAGTCAACCCCTTCTTCTTGCTTTTCTTGGTGTTGGGATGTTGTTCCTGGGCACTGTTTGCCATCTCTATGGTTTTTTTCTCCCCTTTCCAGTCAGAAATCTGAGTGAGTGAGGAGGGCTGGCTCTCTGTGTATGGGTCTAATGATCAAGGTTTTTGCCTCGGGCAAATTCTCGATTCTCCACAGCTGTGCTGCCTTCTTGGGGGAGCCCAAGGTCTGCCCTCCCCTCCCTGCTGGCATTTCAGGTGTTAATGCTCTCAGGGGTAAGTCCTTGGTGTTCTTAGTTAACTCCCAAGACCTGTAGGTGCCCCTTGCTCACTTCAGGGGTGCCCTTTCACATACTTGTTGATTATGGCACGCTGGTTCTCAGCACCCGAGATCTGAGCTCCCCTTGCCTGCCTGCTGGGGTTTCGGGTGTTACTGCTCATAGCGGCAAGTCCTTGGTGGTCTTAGTCAGCTTCCCAGACCCGGAGCTGCCAGTTTCTCAGTCCTGGGGTGCCTCTCCCTCACTTGTTGATTCTGGTGCATGCTGACTTTAACTCTGTGTGGTGGGGGAGGGTAGGTCAGTTCAGGTTTGGTTGGGATCTTTATTTATTTATTTATTTATTTATTTATTTATTTATTTATTTATTTATTTATCTATTCATTTATCTATCTATCTATCTATCTATCTATCTATCTATCTATCTATCTATCTATCTATCTATTTATTTATTTATTTATTTTTTAAACCCTTACCTTCCGTCTTGGAGTCAATACTGTGTATTGGCTCCAAGGCAGAAGAGTGGTAAGGGTAGGCAATGGGGGTCAAGTGACTTGCCCAGGGTCACACAGCTGGGAAGTGTCTGAGGCCAGATTTGAACCTAGGACCTCCAGTCTCTAGGGCTAGCTCTCAATTCACTGAGCTACCCAGCTGCCCCCGGGATCTTTTATTTATTTTTTTTTTATTTTTTATTTTATTTTTTTATTGTGTGGAAATGCCTGAATCCTATGTACCTTCAGTGCTGCACCCTACTGTGGGATTCCTCCGTTCTTATGAGGATGGATTTTTGGGGGTCTTTTGAGGTCGTCTGTCTCATTGGGGCAGAGGAGGGGAAGCGAGCCACATCTAAACTGCCACCATGCTTACCCGGAAGTTCTCTTCTCTTCTCTCTCTCTCTTTTAACATATTAACCAATGATATCTATTTTGTTGGGGTTTTTTCCATAAAACCAATTCTTAGTTTTTGTTCATTAAATTTATGTTCACTTTTGATAATTTTACCTTTAATTTATAGGATTTCTGATTTAGTGTTGGGGATTTAAAATTCATCCTTTTTCTAATTTTTATACCCAGTTCATTCAGCTGTTATTTCTATATTTTATTGATATAAGCATTTAGAGATTCATATTTTCCTTTAATTACTGTTTTTTATCTCATAGTTTTTGTTATATTATCTCATTATCAGAATTTTCTTTAATAAAACTATTTATTGTTTTTATTCTCTAACCTACTCATTCTTTAAGATTGTTATTAAGTTTTCAATTCTTTTTTTTAAACCCTTCCCTTCCCTTTTAGAATTATTACTGTTGGTTTTAAGGCAGAAGAGTGGAGAGGGATAGGCAATGGGGGTTAAGTGACTTGCCAAGGGTCACACAGCTAGGAAGTATTTGAGACCAGATTTGAACCTAGGACCTCTCATCTCTAGGCCTGGCTGTCTATCTACTGAGCAATCTAGCTGATTTCTCCAATTAGTTCTTATTCTGATCCCATGGTTCCTTATTCAAGATAGTTTTTATTGCATTATGATCTGAAAAAGATGCAATTAATTAATATTTCTTTTTTTCATTAATTACAAAATGTTTGTGTCTTAATATATGGTTAATTTTTGTAACAATACCATGTACCACCAATAAAAAAAGTATATTCCTTTATATTTCTGTACAATTCTCTCTAGATTGTCTAAGATTTTATTGATTTCCTTAACTTCTTTCTTATTAATTTTAAATTTAGATTTATCCAGTTCTAAGAGAGGAAGGTTTATATTTCTCACTTCTATTTATAGTTCTTCTAGCTTTTCCTTTTAAAAATTGATGCTATAATATTGGTGCATATATGTTAAGCATTGATAATGCCTTATTATCTAAGGTACTGTTTAAACATAAATTAGTGCCCTTGTTTATCTCTTTTATCTAGATCCATTTCAGTTTTAACTCTCTATTGTTTCCTCTGCTTTTTTGTCAGTTGAAGTACAATATATTTTATGTCATTCCCTCTATTTTTACTTTATGTATGTATCTCATTTTTAAAGAGTTTCTTAAAAGCAGCATATTGTTGGGTTTTGGTTTTTAATTGAATTCTGCTATCCATTTCTATTTTGTGGGTAAATTCACCCCATTTACATTAAAAATTATAATTATTATTTGTGTATTTCTCTCAATTTTATTTTACCTCACTGTTTTTCCTTCTTTGTCACTTTTTAAATCTTATTCCTCATTAGAAATAGAATTTTTCTCTAGCCACTACTTATCCAGTCTTCACCCCTTCTTCAGACCTACCTTTATTTCCCTCCCCTGACCTTTCAATGTTCCTTTCTCTTTTTTCCTCCTTTTACCTTTCTAGTTGTTAATCTATTTACCCTTCTCTAAGTCCCTCTCTTATCTCTCTATAAACAATCTCTATATAAACAAACAAAAAAATTTTTCAAGACTTCTTGAGAGGAAAGCAGGGGAATGAGGACCTCCCTAACCTTAGGGAGTTCTTTGCTCTCTGAACCTTTCCTCCTTCCAGATTTATACATAATTCTTGGCTGGATTACTCAGAAGGACCTTGGGAGCTCCCTGGAGGAGGGACAGAAGCAGAATATCAGGCCACATAATGGCCTGTGCCCCTTGAGCTGCTTTTGGGACAAGTGCAGCACAGTAATCCTCTGCTTAGTAGAAAAAGATCTGCAGCTGCCCAGCTGACATATAGGCTGTGCCCCAACTCTCTTTTCTGAGACTCTAAGACCAGGGGGTTGTAAAAGTTTCTGATGATCACAAGAACAGTTCAAGATACATGGATCAGGATTCCTGAGATGAGGAAAATGAGCAGTGAAGTCAATACGAGACGGTCTTTGGCATCCTCATCTTCTACAGATATGATACACTTGTCTCCAGCAATGTAGACCAGCAGCCCTACCAGTCCCAGAAGCAGACAGATAATTGTGAGAGCTCTAGCTGCATGGTATCATACACTTTGCACTGCATCTGGCCAGTGCTCTTCACCACACAGGACATTCACAGGTCTTTCCATACCACCTGGGCCACTATAATGCTACTGACAGTGAAGGCTGTGATCTTCCACATGGGCATAACACAGAACACAAGGGTTACTATTCCAGCCTAGCAATGAAAGGACCATGCCTACAACCTAGAGGTCAGCAGAAGCTATGGATGGAAGATTAGATAGGACCTGCCTTTGAAATAGAAATGTAAATCTGTGTGACACTATTACTTGTTGCAAAGACTGATATGCTCTGGCTTACTAGAGAGAACTGCTAGTATGTATGGGGACACACCTGATGGTACTTAGTTACAATGGAGGTAGAGGTAGTACAGAGATGGAGAGATATGGAGCCACAGGGGATATTGCTACAGGGATACTACTAAAGGAGAATGCTCTGGGGTTTGCCTACTGATCCCTACTGATGACTAGTGGATCAATATTTCTCCTAATCTCCTCCTACCCTCTCTCCCTCTCTCCTTCACCTATCCTCCCTGTCTCCCTCACTTCAGAGTTCTTCTTGAAGCCTTTGGCTTCTTCCCTCCCCCATGAGTGAAGTATAAAGATACTCTTTTCTTTTCCTTTTCAAGTCAGGGGGTTTATTGGGAAACAGGATGGGAAACTGAGGTAAGAGGGATGAGGGTTTCCCTAATCTAAAATGAAGATTATGAGGGCTCAGGAAGTCACAACTGTGACAGAGGGACAGAGATGGAGGACAACAGTTAAACTCTTCTTTCTTTTTCACAAAGCCACCAAGAAAAGTCTCTCCTTCAACTTGGCTTTCCTGCAACTCTTGGTCAGTCAAATCTCAGAGAGAACAGAGGTTTCTCCTTGATCAGAAAAGCCCAAAAAACAAGCCAGCCCTACAAGGGTCTTTCACCCAATGAACAGAAGCTAACCGGGCTCAGTTTTCAGCTTCTTCCCCTTCAGTCAGACTCAAATCTCAGAGAGAATCAAAACCAAAGTTCCAGTTTCTCCCCTGGTCAGCTTCAACTCCCAAAACCAGAGTCAGAATCAAAGCCTAAATTTCTCCTGCTTCTTCTCCTCTGTGGCCAGACCCCCAACTGCCTCTCCTGGGAACATTCCATTTGGAACCTTCTTCTTGATTGACAGGTCAGGTCCCCAGCTTGTTTTCTTGCATCTTGGCTTACAAGTTCTCTCTCTCTCCATGCCTCTACCACATGTTGGAAAGAAGAGAGTGCAGCCAGAGAGCAGGGGCAGAGTATGAACAATTTATATGCATTTCTAAGTTTCCCTCTTTAAATCTTTATCCTTTGCCCTCTTATCTTCTTAGAAGTTAAGAAAAAAGTTGCCCGTCTATACATATTATTTATTCCCTCTTTGACCCAGATCTGATAAAAATAGCATTCTCATCAGGAACTCTATTCTCCTAGGGTTCCCTCCATTCTGTACTCACTTTTGCAGCCACAGTCTGATAAAAGTATGTAGTCAGTACAGGTTTTCTCTCTGGGGCCACCCACACAGTCAAATGGTTGAAGTTGAGTCTTATACAGCTGCCTCCAGGACCTGTCATCTGTTTATTTGGTCTTTAGACAGCTATCTAGAACCCCCCATCTTCTTCTCAAGTTGTCTCACATTGGGCAATTGTTTCTCCCTGACTCTCAATCACTTTTGCCACCTTAAAGTTCACCCGGGGGCACCATTTTTAAACATTTATGGGGGAATTTGGAGAGTAAGGTAATCTTCTGATCTATTCTGGCATCTTCCCAGAAAGTTCCTCAAACTTTAAAAAATCTGTATATCTCTTATCAATGATTTGGAGCATTTCTTTTAGGTAATATTTGATTTCTTTCTTTTCTTCTTTTGAGAAGTGCCTGGATATGCTCTTTAATCTACCTAGGAATGGCTTTTGTACTTATCTAAGAGATTTCTTATATATCATGGAGAGTAAACTTTTATCAGAGAAACATGTTGTGAACATCTCCCTAATTCATTGTTTCCTTTAAACACCTAACTACATTGTTGTTATGCAAAAGCTTTTCAGTTTTATGTAATCAAAATAGATCAAATACTAATCTGAAAATCTGGGTTCAATTCCTACTTTAAACATAATCTGTGTGAAGCCACTTAATGCTTCAGTTTTCTCATCTGTAAAATTAGAGTTTAACTCCAAGGTCCCTTCCAGATCTAGATCTATGAACCTATGATCCATTTTTAACCCCTGGAATATTCCCTGTCCATTGTTTTGTTAAGAACTCTTTCACAAGATGGTGGCATAGAGGCAGCGAAAGTTCAGACTTCTGAAAACCCTTCCTCACCAATTAAAAACAAAATTCTTCTAGGGGACTGAAAACCAAATCTAAAAACAGGAAAGGGCCAAGGAACCCTCCTGTTGAACTCAACTTAACAGGTATTCCCTAACCCCAAAAGCCTGAATTTGAGAACATTTGGATTTAAGGGGAAGGAAGAAGGAAGGTCCCAGGACCCCTCCCCCACCTACAGTACTGAGCCTCCAGCAGTGGCTGGAATCTCTGGGTGGGCAAGGGTGCTAGTCTGGAGTGAGTACCTTGTGGGAAAAGCTGTGCCAGGCTCAGAGCTTTGAACACAGGTGGCAGGGAGGCAGCTGGTGGAGAACCTCAAAGAAGGCAGCCCAATTACAGCTGAGACACTCCATATTGCACCTCACCTTTCCTAAGGTTTTGGCCCAGGGAACACTCAGCTCTGCAAGTTCAACTCTGCTGGGCTTAATCTTATCAAGCCTTAAGAGGGCAGGGAAGCTCAAGCTCCAACACCTCTCCCCCACAGACTGCTCTGAGCCTTGCTAAGGTCCACGGGTGAAGGTTGACCAAAAAGCTCAAACCCACAGATCCAGCATGCAATGAGTGGAGCAAGACTACAGGCAACTACAGGGGGAAAAGAAGGGGAAAATATGGGCAAACAACAGAAGAATAAAAAAGAAATTACAATCGACAGCTTCTATCTAGGCAATAAAAGAGAGCAAATGGAACAGAGGAGGATCAAGGGACACCAAGCAAAAACACAGAAACTCCAGCGAATTGGACACAGGCTTTGGAAGAACTCACAATACAATTCAAACCACAATTAAGAGGGGCCGAAGACAACTAGGAAAAGAACTTAAAAAGCAACATAAGCCCTCTGAAAATACTTGAACTAAAATGAGAAAAATAGTGTCTTGAAAGCCAAAATTAATCAGCTTGAAAAATGAGGCAAAGGAGATGAAAGATGAGGCAAAGAAAATGAAAGATGAGGCAAAGAAGATGAAAGATGAGGCAAAGAAGATGAAAGATAACCTTCAAAGAAAATCAGACTAGAAGGAGAAGGATGACCAAAAAGCCAGGGTTGAAATTTAGTCTTTAAAAACCAGACTACAGCAATTAGAAACAAACAACTTCACAAGGCAGCAGGATAAAACAAAATCAAAACAATGAAAAAAATGAGGAAAATATGAAACACCTCATTCACAAAACAGAAGATTTAGAAAATTGGTCCAGGAGAGACAACTTAAGAATCATTGGTCTATCAGAAGATCATGGCAAAAAAAAAAAAACCAAAAAAAAAAAAACCCTGGACATCATCCACAGGAAATTATCCAAGAAAACTTTCCCAACATTTTAGAATAAGAGGGAAAAGTGGAGATTGAAAGAATCCACAGATCACCTCCTGCATGTAATTCCCAACTGACAACACCCATGAATGTTATAGCCAAATTCAAGAACTACCAGACCAAGGAAAAAATATTACAAGCTGCTAAGAATAAGTCATTCTGATACCATGGAACTACATTGAGGATAACATAGGATTTGGCTGCATCTACACTGAAGGACCAAAAAGCATGGAATATGTTATTCTGGAAATCAAGGGAACTAGGTCTACAACCAAGAATCAGTTACCCAGCATATTGTTATAGGAAAAGTATGGTCATTTAATAAAATAGAAGAATTCTGAGCATTTGTAAACAAAAGACCAGACCTGAACAGAAAATTTGATGTCCAAACACAGAACTCAAGAGAATCATCAAAAGGTAATTAAGAAAGGGGGAAAAACAAAAACAAAAACAAAAAACCTTTTTTTAAGGGATCCAATAAGTTAAAATGATATGTATCCCTACAAGAGAAGAGGATACTGGTAATTCTTAAAAATTGTTATTATCACTTGAGTAGCTAGAAGAATTATACTTCTAGGGAATAGTGACTAACTCTATAGGATGAAATGCCAAGATATATATATATGAGGGGAACATGAAGGGGGGGTAGAAATGGAAGTAAAATAAGGGTGGTAATTATGGGGACTGATTAAAAACAAAACACTGGTATAGAAGTAAATAGTGAAAGAAGTAAGAGCAGGACTAGGTGTGGAAATTAAAATTCTGGGAAATACACAGCTGGTAATCATAACTCTGAATGTGAATGGAATGAACTCACCCATAAAATGCAAGCAAATAGCAGAGTGGATTAGAAACCAAAACCCTACCATATACTGTCTACAAGAAACACACATGAAGAAGATAGACACACATAGAGTAAAAGTAAGTGGTGTAAAGGTTAAAATTATGGTTGAGACTGAATGTAATAATTATATTTGGTCACCATGGAATTTATTTTTAAAATACTAATGAAACATTCAAACTCAGCTGGAAATTTTATGGTGATTTAATTACAACAGGAGGAAGAAAATATTAGAGGGAGAGAAGGAAAGGAGTTTTAACTCAGCTCAGGCTGAGCCAAAGTGGGAGTTTAAGGCCCTGGAGAGCCAAGGCAGAGAAGGAATTTTGTCCTTATCATTCACGTGACTGATTAGAAGGAAAGCTGTCTGTGGGGCTCCTCCAAGCTCGAGCTCCAGGATCGAACTGAACTCTAGCCCTCTCCACAGGAAGTCACGAGAACTCCTGAGGCTGTTCTGTACCTCACTTCCTGCGTCTCACATGTGCCAATGGTGGCTCAAGCTTGATTTAGGACAACCCAGAGGTCTGTCCTTTTTGCACAAGTCTGTTGAAGGCCATTTTCTCAGATAATTAAATCTTGAGTTTGATGCAGACCTTCCTAATCTTGTTAAACTGAGTAGGGTGGAGAAGGCAGAGTTTCCAAGACCCGTTTCTGTTATTCGAAGTATCTCCATTGTTATTGATCAGGAAATAGCTAAATCACATCTTCTAAAGAATGGTCTGATTAGGGTGGAATAGTTTTAAAATTCACAGTGGATAGAGCCAAATCTATTGGGCATCAACTGAGCAAAAGAAGACAGGAGTCTCAGTAATGATATCTGACAAAGCCAAAGTAAAAATATATCTAGTCAAGAGATATAGGGAAGGTAATTACATCCTAATAAAAGGCAGTATAGACAATGAGGAAATATCAGTATTCAACATGTATGCACCAAATGGCATAGCATCCAAATTTCTAAAGGAGAAACAAGTGGAGCTCAAGGATGCAAAAGAAAGAAAAACTATACCAGTTGGATACCTGAACCTTCCTCTATCAGAACTAGATAAATAAAACCAAAAAATAAATAAGAAAGAGGTAAGAGCAGTGAATGAAATCTTGGAAAAATTAGAGTTAGTAGACATGTGGAGAAAAATAAATAGGGACAAAAAGGAATGCACCTTCTTTTCAGCAGCACATGGTACATTCACAAAGATTGAACATGTACTAGGGCATAAAAATATTGCAAACAAGTGCAAAAGAGCAGAAATAATAAATGCAACCTTCTCAGATTACAAAGCAATGAAAATCATAATTAGTAAGGGTACAGGGAGGGGCAAATCAAAAATTAATTGGAAATTTAAAAATACAATTCTCCAAAATTGGTTATTTAAAGAACAAATCATAGAAACAATAATTTCATCAAAGAAAATGACCATGATGAGACATCCTTTCAAAATCTATGGGATGCAGTCAAAGCAGGACTCAGGGGGAAATTTATATCCTTGAATTCATATATTAACAAATTAGGGAGGGCAGAGGTCAATGAATTGGGCATGCAAATTAAAAAAACTAGAAAGTGAACAAATTAAAAATCCTCAGATGAAAACTAAATTAGACATCCTAAAAATCAAAGGAGAAATTAATAAAATTGAAAGTCAAATAAGACTAGAAGCTGATGCTTTGAAAAAACCCCAAATAAAATAGACAAAGTACTGGTCAATCTAATTAAAAAAAGGAAAGAAGAAAAACAAATTGACTGTATCCAAGATGAAAATGGAGACCTCACCTCTAATAAAGAGGAAATTAAGGCAATCATTAAAAACTATTATGCCCAATTATATGGCAAGGCTTTCCTAAATGAAGTGTGAATATCTCTTTCATGTTCCTGAGTGACCCTGGAAGTCAGAAGATAATCAGTTCTGGTGAATTGAAGAGAGAGTTGGCTGTTAGGAAAGAAACAGCTTTCATCAACCATAGTCTCTAGTCATGGAGCTACTTATCCAGAAGGAGACACCTTATCTGGCATCTGAAGTATCGATTTGAGAGAGTTTATGGCCTGGTGGACATGGATAGAGAACAATAATCCAGAAGTATCTTCAAGAATTGTGACCCCAGACAGCAGAGAAGAGAATTAGCTGTGTATTTATGAGAGTCATTGTGTCTAACAAAGAGCAGATCCTGGATATGAGCTGAATAATTTCTACAATGCAGAAAACTGTATGAGGGAAAGAATTTTGTGAGGATTTTTCAGTTCAGATATACTTGTTCCCTACATATGTGCCTCCCTACTAATGTCCTCTAAATTTGTGCTCCCTCTTCCAGTGAATTTTGTGTCCTAGTGGGAAAGCTTACCCAAGTTTATGAGGGAAATGTTTTAAAGCTATTCTTTTTACTAGACCATCTTAGTAAAGACTTTTTTGCTTTGAACCAATCTTGTCTACTGATTGACCTTTAATGGGAAGAGATGTCCAAGACTGCTTCTAAACCTGAAAGTAGTTAGCCATATTCTGGGTAGTCAGCCTGTGAGTGTGTGCAAGTGGGGAGAATAAACCAGAAGGAATGCTATGCTACTAAGCATCAGGTGAATTCAAAAGATAAGAAGTTGCAGAGATACTCTCTGAAAAAGCAAAAACAAACATTCAAATAATAACTCAATAAACAAGGAAACTCCATCATGCTGAAAAGAAATATAGACCATGATCAATATCAGTAATAAACTTATATGTTCCAAATGCTTTAATACTCAAATTAAAAAAGAAAACATTAACTAAACGATAATAAAGAGGCTTCAATCTCCCTCTCAGTTTTGGATGAATCCTACAGAAAGATAAACAACAAGAAAAAATACACACACACACACACACACACACACACACACATATATGTATCATGTGGGACTTACAAAAAAACTGAACTTGTATTAGGAAACAGATGTCACAAGCAAATATGAAAAAGGCAGAAGTAGTAAATAAATCCTTTATGGAGTATAATGCAATGAAAATAGTCATTGGTTTAGATACTACAAACAAAAGACAGTTACAAATGGAGAATTAATAATGAAATTCTAAAGGAGTAGGTCAAAGAACAAAACAACTAATAATTATGTGAAAGAAAATTATAATAATGAAATGATATACAGAATTTTAGGGATATACCTAAAGTAGTCATTGGTGGGGAAATCATAGCCTTCTAAACATAAAGTAACAAAATAGAAAAAAACAAGATTAATGAACTGAAGAGTTTCTAATAATTAGACAACAGATAAACATCTAAAATAAGAACAAAAGAAGACATTTTAAAAATTAGAGGAGAAATCAATAAATTGAGGGAAAGCACAGAAATTATAAATAAAATTAAGTGCTGTTCCTTTGAAAAGACTAGTAAAACTTATAAACCTTTAACTAATATGATTAAATGAAAAAGAACAGAACAGAAATTAAATAAATTATATAGAAAATGAGCAACCTGAAATCACCACAAAGCATGAAGAAAGAAAATAATTAGAACATATTGTTTTTAAAAAATTTTTCTTAGTTTAATAAATTTCCACAAACATTTTCTAAAGTCATATGATCCATATTTTCTCCCTCCCTTCTCTTCCACCTCCTGGAGCTGACAAACAATTCAATCTAGGTTATATATATATTATCATACAAAGTATATTCTTCCCACATTATTCATTTTTGTAAGCAAATAATCTTATAGAACCAAAACCCCAAAGTGTATGCCCAAATAAACAAGTGATAAATCATATGTATTCATCTGCATTTCTATTCCAACAGTTCTTTCTCTGGAGGTGGATAACATTCTTTTCCCCAAGTCCTGGAATTGTCCTGGAACACTATTGCTATTAGTTGCAAAGTCTATATCATTTCATTGAATTAGAACATATTGTGCATGTGTTATATGCTAACTAAGTTGCAGATGTAAAAAGAAATAGGTGAATGCCTTCAAAAATATGAAATCCCAAACTATCAAAAGATAAGGCAGAGATTTATATAAATCAATCTCAGAAAAGAAATAGATCTAGCTGTAATCAAACTTTTCAAGAATTAGAACCCATTCTTCACAAGTTGCACTCAATAACTGGGAAAGAAAGCATCATATCAGAATCTTTTTTTGAGACAAATGTAGTACTAATACCTAAACAGGAAAGATAAAACAGGGAAGGAAAGCTATAGACTAATATCATTAATGAATATTGTCTTAACATTTCTTTTTAAAATTCTGTCAAATAGACTATGGTGACTTATCTAAGAAATTGTCCATTTTGACCAAGAGAAATTTTTATCAAGGATGTAAGGATGGCTTAGTATTAGGAAACTGTAACAAGGGAAGTTGCAAAGAAGTTGCAGAGATTGATTGACAGCCCTCAAGCCTAGATTCTTAAGAGCTGGCTGGGTGAAGATTCTAAGTTGTGGGACAGCTTTTCAACTGTCTTTCTCTGAAGCTGGATTTCAACACAGAAGTTGTGAATCTGAGAGGCTCCCTGAATTAACCATCTCTTAAGCTGCCTGCCTTAGATTATCACCAAGAAAAGGTTGAGTATGACTACCCCAATCATTCTGGTGGACAGAGGGATTTGGGTGAGGATTCCTCTACTTCCTGGATCTTTTAAGAACCTTCAAATGGATTCTTCTGTCTGACCCACCAAGGACTCTGGAGAGTGTGAGAATCTGGGCTCCCTGTTTGGACTTTTTCCTTTTTTTAATCTGTAGATTAGTTTTAGTTTAGGTAGATTTAGATCAGTGTAGAAACTTTATTGGGTTAAGTATCTGGGTGGGAAATAGTCAGCGGGTCCATCCTTCCCTACCATTCCTGTCCTTTTGTTAATAAAATTATTTATATACTTGTGTGTTTTCCCTTTCCTAAACCTTTCCCTTAAAATCCCCTTATTACAAAAAACAATTAACACAATCATATTAAAAACCAAAATACCCCAACCATGTAATTATCTGAATAGATACAGAAAAGTCTTTGATAAAGGGACCTTTTCATTTATTAATTTACTTAATAGTCCCCAAATTAATATGTATGTAAACAATTACATGTATCAACAAATTTCCACTCAAGTTTTCCCAAGTTATATGACCCTTCCTGGTATGGGCAGGTGATGTGATCTGTATTATCATACAAAACCTATTTTCATATTGTTAGTTTTTGTGAGTAATCTTACAAAACCAAACCCAAAACATAAACCCAAATAAACAATTGAAAAATCTTATGCTTTCATCTGCATTCTTACTCTAGCATTTCTTTCTCTGGAGGTGGATAGCAGTCTTTGTCACCAGTTAGAGGGACCTTCTAAAGATACCATTAAAAAGTATCTATCTAAAACCAAAAGTAAGCATCCCATTCAATAGGAGTAATAGAATCTTTTCTAGTAAATACTAGAATGAGGCAAAGATGTCCAATCTTTCTACTGTTATTTGCTATTGTTCTTGAAATTCTAGCAGAAAGTAATTAAAAGCATAAAGATAGGTAAAGAGGAGGTGAAATTACCCCTATTTACTGATGATATGACAGTATACTTGGAAATAAATCAGCAAAGATACTGAGACAATTAGCTTCAGAAAAGTTGCAAGATAAAAAAAAACTGCTCAAAAATAATTTCTATATAATAATAATAGCAGCATTTTGAATCAATATTAACAAAACCCAACAGGCAATAATAAAAAAGGAAATTCCATTCTAAGTGACAAACAAAATACATAGAATATTTTGGGATCAACCAACTAAAGCATACAAAAGACTTGTATAGTTTCAATTACAATGTGTTCCTGAAAGAAATTAAGAGAAATGGAGAAATATTTAGTTCTCATGGCTAAGTAATGTCAATATAATATAAATGACAATACTACCAAAGTCAATTTATACTTCCAATGCTACACAAATCAAATTTCTAACGGATTGCTTTATAGAACTTGATGTAACAATAATGATGGTGGTGATGATGATAATAAAAGTATTTTTATGTTTAGTTACTATGTTAAGTGCTTAACAAATATCTAACTTAAACAATTTTAAAGTAATTATCTCACAAAAAATTATATAGTAATTTAAAACAATTACCTCATTTTGAAACATTATCTTATCTTAATATAATAACAAAATTAATTTGAAAAACAAAAGATCTAGAAGAAAGGTGTCCAAAAGCACAATCTCTGGGTCATATATACCCAACAATACTCCTAATGAGCCTGAATTAGATTAACAGGTAATTGGGACATATTTAACAAAATAAATAGAATAGAATAAAATATAGGTTATGGTATATTTTAAAATGAATACATTGTCCTTAGGGTAAGAGGAATCAATGAGGATGGAATTTGATACATTGTCCTTAGGGATTCTTATGTGGCCCTATTTATTTGAGTTTGGTAACACTGTTCTCAAATAGCAAGAAAAATTATAAGTAAGGAAGAAGGAATAATAGTTCTTTCAGACCTGAAACTACATTATAAAGCAGCAGTCATCAAAATCATCTGGTGTTGGTTAAAAAACATAAAGATAGATTAATGGAATAGAGTAGGTGAGGGAGAATCAGAAACAATGGAATTAAAAAACTCAATGTTTGGTAAAATGGAAAACATAAATTACCTAGGAAAAACCTCTTTATTTGATAAAAACTGCTAGAAAATTGGAAAGTAGACTGGTTGAAATCTTATACCATTTTTGGCAATGCATTCTAAATAGATATGCAATCTTAATATTAAAGATCACACTGAAAGAAATGACCACCTTCTCAAAGGAATCATGGTGTCAGTGTGTCAAAGACTTTTATTTCATCCTCATGAGAATGGATACTCAGGAGCCAGTGTTACAAATGTTTCAGCCAACAAGCCAGTACAAAGTATGATAGCGGACAGCCTTCTTTTTCCTAGTCTCTGATGCAAGAAAGCCCCTCCCCTCATTCATCATTGGTTGGTTATTAGAGAATTATAAGCTATACATGGAAGCTAGCCAATCAGAATTCAATCCAGAAATACCTAACTATACTAAATACTAATTTTGGTCCTTAATGAGAGTAGAGCACAATTTCAATCTTATCTGCATAATATTTTCTTCAACCAATCTGAGGAGGAAAAGGTTACTGCTCTAAAGTTTCAGTTTCTACATAATCACTTCAGTAAAAACAAAACTTGCCTCTTTAGCTAGATATACTTCCCTAAGAGGAGTCCATACCATCTCTATTCCTACAAGATAAAAAAAAATATTAGCAGAGAAGTAGATCACATATCCCTCACAGCTATGGCTAGGAAATGCATTCTTAACCAAATAAGAAATAAAATTAATTACAAAAGATAAAATATGTGACTTTGATTACATGAAACTGAAAAGTATCTGCACAGACAATATTCATATCAAAGATGAGAAGGAAAGCAGTCCACTCAGAAAAAATCTTTGTATGAAATTTATCTGATCAGAGTTGATATGAATATATACATGTATGTATATAAATAGCCATTCCCCAATTGATGGTCTAGTGGTTAAAAAGATATGAACAAATAGTTTTTTTTTAAAAAAAGAATTGCCAAGTATTCCAGAACCACATGAAAATATTCTCCAAATCATTAATAAAATGAGCACTTGATTAACCCTGAGGTTTTACTTCACATTCTACAAATTGGCAAAGATGATAAAAAATGGCAAATGGAAGAGTTGTCGCATGATAGGCATACTAATATGTTATTAGTGTAGCTGTGAAATTATACAGATATTTTATAAAGTAATTTGTAATTATGAAAAGAAGGTGATTAAAATATCCATATCTTTTAAACTCCATTACTAGGCATATATTCTAAGGAAGGACAGCTAGGTGGATAGAGTACCAGGCTTAAAGTCAGGAAGGCTCATCTTTCTGAGCTCAAATCCAGTTTCAGACACTTGTGTGACCCTGGGAAAATCACTTAACTTTGTTTGCTTTGGTTTTCTCAGCTAAGCCAGAGAAAGAAATTGGCAAACTGTTCCACTGTCTTTGCCAAGAATATCACAAATGAGTCATGAAGAATTGGACATAACTGAAATGACAACAAGAGTCTTATGTTAAATCGACAATAAGAAAAAAGTTCCCATATAACACCAAAATATTTAAAACAGTGTTTTTTGTGATAAAAAAATTGGAAGTGAAACATGTCATTGCTAAACAAATTGTACTATATCAATTTAACAAAATATCATGCTGTAAGAGCTGTGTGTGTAATAAATATGGGAGCATGGAAAGATCTATATGAATATTTGCAGACAAGAAAACATACACAGTAACTAAACAATATAAATGGAAAGAATGACCACATGTCAAAATCAAAAGTGAAGGTAACAAAATTATAAAGATTAAGCAGGTCTCAAATGAGAGATGTGGGAGTATACCCCGAACCTACCCTTTTGTGTAGGTTGAAGGTCCAGGTGTTAAACAGTGTACATGTTTTGAGACTTTTAATGTATCAATCAGTTATGCTGATTTTGTTTTCCCTTTCAAAAAATTGTTATAGGTATGACTGTCTTGAAGAAAGAAGAGATACTTGGAATAATGATGATGTCAAAAATCAATAAGAACATATTTTAAAAATATTTAACTGCCTCTCCCACATCCTCAGGACAAACATTTCCCAAAGTCATTCAGGAAGATAAAAGTCAGCAGCAAAGAGGTTAAAAATACAATAGTCCCAGATCGTGTGGGCCAGGGAGGCCTTAGTTTATGTATCCTAGCCCCCCAAAAATGGGGGAATCTTATAGATGGACCTGAAACTATTGTCTAATCCCATAATGCACATTACAGCATATTCTTGGTAATGCAAAATTTTAAAATAAGCTTATTCCTAAGTATTACACATTAACAAAGCTTGTCATAAAATCACTTTTAAAAATGAGCTTACTTTCATTAAACTTTGATATACTGTAATGAATGAGTCTTCTAGGATTTTAAATAGTCTTTTTTTTTTCAGAAATAATTAACCTTTTGCCACTCAGCTCCAAGGTGTCATTTTTGTGGTAGACACTAATATTTTGTAAGTAGCATTGGATCCCATCTCTAGTGGAAATACCTCAGGTATCTATGCTTATCCCTGTGCTATTTAACTTTTTTTTTTAACAATGATTAGATAAAGCATAGATGGTATCCTACAATTTGCAGAGGATATTTAAGCTGAGAGGAGATAGTTTGGATGGCCTAGCTGGATCCACAGAGACTGTGACAATTTAGGGTATTAGGAGTAATCTAAAGGGATGAAATTAAATTAGGATCAACATGAACTTTTTACACTTGGGTTCAAAATAATTAACTTTACAAATATAAAATTGAGAGAGCAAAGTTAGGCAATAGTTTGTCTGAAAAATATCTGTGGATTTCAGTGGTCTGCAAGATCAATATAATCAGTGTGATGTGGCAGCCAGAAAATGAATTAGGAAATGCTTAGTGCAATCTTTCCCAAGCAGATTTCCCAAGGTGATTTCATAAAGGTCACCTCTGTGCATCTATGATTCCTGATTAGCTAAGAGCTGGGGTGTGGAAGGAGGGGGAAAGATCGAGCCAGAAGAGGAGAGGAGAGAAGAGAGAATAGAAGAATTGAGGTGATGTTTCAATGCACAACCTAGTCAAAGAGCCCCTTCCTTTTTGTATTTAAACATCTAAACTAGGGTTCAGCAAACTATGCCTGAGGGTCAAATCTGGCCCGAACCCTGTTTTTGTAAATCTGTGAGCTAAGAATGGTTTTTATATTTTCAAATAAAATAAATCTTTATTTCAAAACGTAAAAAATGATTCTTGGTTCACTCTCCTTCTAAAATGGGTGCTGGTCCCATAGGCTGCACTTTACCAAATCCTGTTCTAAAATAACATGCAGAATTTCTTGGATTACTATTGTTCTTCATACATTGATATAAGGATTACTTTTTTGCTATAAGAGTCCGGTTGAGGTTGGACAACATAAATTTGTTCTCAGTCAACAATGTTGTCAGACTTCTAGTTTAGTTCTATGGCTTGTAAAAGAGGAGCAGGAGGATAATAATTATCCAGAAGTGAGGTATGGCAAGAGATGAATAGTAATAGATCAAGGATACAAAGGATTCAAAAGCAAAAAAATACTGCTGATTGAAATGGCTAATTATTTGGTTCAGGTAGTAGATATTTATCACCTCACCTTGGTGGTGAAACCCAAGGGGTGGCTTCAAGTCTGGGATAGATTCAGAAGATTTGGCCAAAGTGGCTGTAAGATTCCCCTAGAGCTGTGGTTAGGGAACTAGCCAATAGCCAGGATGGATCAGTCTGTAGCTGAGATATTCCTCTGTAGTTGGGTCATGATGCCAACTAGATAGGTGGGATAATTACAGTGGCAACATTTCAGTGAGAAACCAAAATCAACAGGTAAAGCAAATTATTTGGAGCAAAATGGTTAATTCTCATGAAATATGAAAATATGCAGAGGACATGGGGCATGGAGGCATATACCTATCATGCCAGCTACTGGGGAGGCTGAAGCTTGTGGATTTCTTGAGTTAGGAATAATAATAAACTTTAGTGAGCTATGCAGTGTCCACACTCAGTTTGGCATTCAGGTGATGAGCCTATGGGAACAGGGAGCAAGCAGTCAGTCCAGGTGGGAATAGAGCAGGTTAGAGCTCCTGTATGGATCAATAATGGGATCAGCCCTGGGAGTAGCTCCTGTATTTCCAGGGTGGATGGGGAGAACAAGGAGAGAAGGGGGGATGGAGGGGGAAGAGAGGTAGAGGGGCCATGAGTGAGAACATACCTAGGTACTCAAAACAGAAGATATAGCTAAAATCCAGAATAAGTATCAATATGGAACTGATAAGATTTAAGAATCTAAGAAGAAATATAGTCAACATTTGAGAAAAAAATCAAGAAACTTGCTATCCAAAAGAAGTTTGATGTTATACAAAATGTATGTGATTTGAATTGTGATTCAGCATCGTTTTTAACTGCAAGTACATGATATCCTGAATGGGCTTCAGTGGGAGATAGCTTTCATCTACTATTTCATCTACTACTATTCATCTACTACTTAGGTTAAATAGTTTTGCCTGGGAAGTTATGGCCAGAACGATAAAGATCTGTCCTGGTTATTGTATTAATAGCCATGATCTTAGAAAAATCACTTTATCCCTAAAATTGAGTTAGACTCAATAGCGCCTAACACCCCTTTCAGCTCCAAAATGATATTATTTTTTAAAAGTGGCCTAAATTGTGGCTGAGGCCAGAAGTTAGGGTGACTAGACATAAATCCTTTTAAAAATCCCAATGTTGACTTCCGGTCAAGATGGTGGCTTAGAGAAAGCTAAAGTTCAGATCTCTGGAAACCCTTCCCTACCGAACTCAAACCATTTGCTCCTAGGGCACCGAAATTCAAAACGATCAACAGCATAGACCCCAGGAATCCTCCTCCTGGACCTGGATCAAAAGGTACGGCCCCCCCAAAAGCCAGAACCCGAGATCACTTGAACCTAAGGGGTAGGCAGAAGGAAGGTCCCACGACCCATCCCCCCCAACCCAGAGCCCCAAGTCCAAGGCAGCAGAGGGAACCTCAGAGCCTCAGGGCTGGCTATTCTGAAGGCCGCTTCCTGAAAACAACCTGACTCAGATGAGGGGGCACCCAACACAGACAGCAGGGAAACAGAGAGAGACGGGAGGAGCTTGTAACCCCCTGGCTGGATCCTTCCATCCGAGTCTCACAGAAGGTCCCTGCCTCAGGGCATACTCAGTTCAACCCAGCAAAAGCTAATCTTATCAGGAGCCCTAGTTGCTCCAGGAAGCCGCGGCCCCTGCCCTCTCAGAGTGCTAGCTTTCCTGGCCGGCTAAGGCACAGAAACAAACACCCCACGGAAAGGGCCAAGCCAGGCTCAGAGCATGGAAGTAAGGCAACAGAGAAGCATCAGGAGGGAACTGAGGAGGGCAGTAACCTGGAAACACCAGCAATTCCTGGCTTCCCCGGGAAGACAGAAAAACAATGGCATAGAACGGACAATCTGCCTAGGGCTCAAACCTCTGAACACCAGACAGAGATAAGAAAAGCTAGTCCTCCCCACTCAGATAGAGATGTCAAACTCCACAGAAGCACAAAAGCCCCAAAATTCCAAGAAAAACAAGAAGAAGGGGGCGACTTTGGACACATTTTATGGAGCAAAAATACAAAATACAGAGGAGATAGAAGAGGAAACACAAGCAAATGCTCTGAAACCTTCCAAAGGAAATGGAAACTCTCCACAAACCCATGAAGAATTTGAATTGGAAAGGATAAAAAAGATGGAAGCCCTCTGGGAGGAAAAGTGGGAAATAATGTAAAAGAAATTCACGCATCTACAAAACCAGTTTGACCAAAGTGAAAAGGAAAACCAGACTTTAAAAGTCAGAATCAGGCAACTCGAAGACAACGAGCAAGAATTAATAAAGCAAAGCCAAAAGACCAAGAAATTAGAAGAGAACATAAAATATCTCACCGACAAGGTGACAGACTTGGAAAATAGAGGAAGAAGAGATAATTTAAGAATAATTGGACTTCCAGAAAAGCCAGAAATAAACAGCAAACTCGACATCATAATACAAGATATAATAAAAGAAAATTGCCCAGAGATTCTAGAACAAGGGGGCAATACAGCCACTGACAGAGCTCACAGAACACCCTCTACACTAAATCCCCAAAAGACAACTCCCAGGAATGTAATTGCCAAATTCCAAAGCTTTCAAACAAAAGAAAAAATCCTACAAGAAGCCAGAAAAAGACAATTTAGATATAAAGGAATGCCAATCAGGGTCACACAAGACCTTGCAAGTTCCACTCTGAATGATCATAAAGCGTGGAACATGATTTTCAGAAAGGCAAGAGAGCTGGGTCTTCAACCAAGAATCAGGTATTCAGCAAAACTGACTATATACTTCCAGGGGAAAGTATGGGCATTCAACAAAATAGAAGATTTCCAAGTTTTTGCAAAGAAAAGACCAGAGCTCTGTGGAAAGTTTGATATAGAAAAACAAAGAGCATGGAATACCTGAAAAGGTAAATATGAAGGAAAGGGAAAAGGAGAAAAATGTTATCTTTTTCTTTTACTCAAACTCTCTTCTATAAGGACTATATCTATATCAATCTATGTATACTAACATGTGGGGAAAATGTAATGTGTAAATAGGGGGAAAAGAAAGACCAAATAGAATAATCTTTCTCACACAAAGATTCACATGGGAAGGGGAGGGGAAGAAAACTCCTATAAGAAGGAGAGGAAGAGAGTTTTTACTTAAACCTTACTCTCAGGGAAATCAACTCTGAGAGGGAAGAATATCCAGATCCATTGGGATCTTGAATTCTATCTTACCCAACAAGGGAAGGGAGAAGGGAAAACCAAGGGGGGTAGGGGTGAGGGAACACAAAAAAGGGAGGGAAGAAGAGGGGGGAGGAGGAGGGAACAAAAAGAGAGGGACTAGAAAGGGAAACATATCAAGGGAGGGGACAAGGGGGACTGATTTAAAGTAAATCACTGGACTAAAAGGTAGAGCTGAAGAAGAAAAGGTTAGAATTAGGAAAGGATATCAAAATGCCAGGGAGTCCACATGTGACAGTCATAACTTTGAATGTGAATGGGATGAACTCACCCATAAAACGTAGACAAATAGCAGAATGGATTAGAATCCCAAACCCTACCATATGTTGTCTTCAAGAAACACACATGAGGCGGGTTGACACCCACAAGGTCAGAATTAAAGGATGGAGTAAGACCTTCTGGGCCTCAACTGACAGAAAGAAGGCAGGAGTGGTAATCATGATATCTAATAAAGCCAAAGCAAAAACAGACCTGATCAAAAGGGATAGGGAAGGTAATTATATTTTGTTAAAAGGGACTTTAGATAATGAGGAAATATCACTAATCAACATGTATGCACCAAATAATATAGCACCCAAATTTCTAATGGAGAAACTAGGAGAATTGAAGGAAGAAATAGACAGTAAAACCATACTAGTGGGAGACTTAAACCAACCATTATCAAATTTAGATAAATCAAATCAAAAAATAAATAAGAAAGAGGTAAAAGAAGTGAATGAAATCTTAGAAAAATTAGAATTAATAGACATATGGAGAAAAATAAATAGGGATAAAAAGGAATACACCTTCTTCTCAGCACCACATGGCACATTCACAAAGATTGACCATACATTAGGTCACAGAAACATGGCACACAAATGCAGAAAAGCAGAAATAATAAATGTAGCCTTTTCAGATCACAAGGCAATAAAAATAATGATCAGTAATGGTACATGGAAAACCAAATCTAAAACCAATTGGAAATTAAACAATATGATACTCCAAAATCGTTTAGTTAGAGAAGAAATCATAGAAACAATTAATAATTTCATTGAGGAAAATGACAATGGCGAGACATCCTTTCAAACCTTTTGGGATGCAGCCAAAGCAGTAATCAGAGGTAAATTCATATCCCTGAATGCTTGTATTAACAAACCAGGGAGAGCAGAGATCAATCAATTGGAAATGCAAATAAAAAAACTCGAAAGCGATCAAATTAAAAAACCCCAGCAGAAAACCAAACTAGAAATCCTAAAAATTAAGGGAGAAATTAATAAAATAGAAAGTGATAGAACTATTGATTTAATAAATAAGACAAGAAGCTGGTACTTTGAAAAAACAAACAAAATAGACAAAGTACTGGTCAATCTAATTAAAAAAAGGAAGGAAGAAAAGCAAATTAACAGCATCAAAGATGAAAAGGGGGACAGCACCTCCAATGAAGAGGAAATTAAGGCAATCATTAAAAATTACTTTGCCCAATTATATGGCAATAAATACACCAATTTAAGTGATATGGATGAATATATACCAAAATACAAACTGCCTAGACTAACAGAAGAAGAAATAGAATTCTTAAATAATCCCATATCAGAAAATGAAATCCAACAAGCCATCAAAGAACTTCCTAAGAAAAAATTCCCAGGGCCTGATGGATTCACCAGTGAATTCTATCAAACATTCAGAGAACAGTTAATCCCAATATTATACAAACTATTTGACATAATAAGCAAAGAGGGAGTTCTACCAAACTCCTTTTATGACAAAAACATGGTACTGATTCCAAAACCAGGCAGGTCAAAAACAGAGAAAGAAAACTATAGACCAATCTCCCTAATGAATATAGGTGCAAAAATCTTAAATAGGATACTAGCAAAAAGACTCCAGCAAGTGATCAGAAGGGTCATCCACCATGATCAAGTAGTATTTATACCAGGGATGCAGGGTTGGTTCAATATTAGGAAAACCATCCACATAATTGACCACATCAACAAGCAAACCAACAAAAACCACATGATTATCTCAATAGATGCAGAAAAAACCTTTGATAAAATACAACACCCATTCCTATTAAAAACACTACAAAGCATAGGAATAGAAGGGTCTTTCCTAAAAATAATAAACAGTATATATCTAAAACCATCAGCTAATATCATCTGCAATGGGGATAAACTAGACGCATTCCCAATAAGATCAGGAGTGAAACAAGGATGCCCATTATCACCCCTACTATTTGACATTGTACTAGAAACACTAGCAGTAGCAATTAGAGAAGAAAAAGAAATTGAAGGCATCAAAATAGGCAAGGAGGAGACCAAGTTATCACTCTTTGCAGATGACATGATGGTCTACTTAAAGAATCCTAGAGGTTCAACCAAAAAGCTAATTGAAATAATCAACAACTTTAGCAAAGTTGCAGGATACAAAATAAACCCGCATAAGTCATCAGCATTTCTATATATTTCCAACACAGCTCAGCAGCAAAAACTAGAAAGAGAAATCCCATTCAAAATCACCTTAGACAAAATAAAATACCTAGGAATCTATCTCCCAAGACAAACACAGGAACTATATGAACACAACTACAAAACACTCTCCACACAACTAAAACTAGACTTGAGCAATTGGAAAAACTAACTGCTCATGGATAGGATGAGCCAATATAATAAAAATGACCATCCTACCCAAACTTATTTATCTATTTAGTGCCATACCCATTGAACTCCCAAAAAATTTCTTTACGGATTAGGAAAAAACATAACAAAGTTCATTTGGAATAACAAAAGATCAAGGATATCCTGGGAAATAATGAAAAAAAGACACAAATGATGGGGGCCTTGCAGTCCCAGACCTTAAACTATATTACAAAGCAGCAGTCATCAAAACAATTTGTTACTGGCTAAGAGACAGAAAGGAGGATCAGTGGAATAGACTGGGGGCAAGCGACCTCAGCAAGACAGTATACGATAAACCCAAAGATCCCAGCTTTTGGGACAAAAATCCACTATTTGACAAAAACTGCTGGGAAAATTGGAAGACAATGTGGGAGAGACTAGGAATAGATCAACACCTCACACCCTATACCAAGATAAATTCAAAATTTAAATTCAAAAATTAAATGACTTAAACATAAAGAAGGAAACCATAAGTAAATTGGGTAAACACAGAATAGTATACATGTCAGACCTTTGGGAGGGGAAAGACTTTAAAACCAATCAAGACATAGAAAGAATCACAAAATGTAAAATAAATAATTTTGACTACATCAAATTAAAATGCTTTTGTACAAACAAAACCAATGTAACTAAAATCAGAAGGGAAACAACAAACTGGGAAAAAAATCTTCATAGAAACTTCTGACAAAGGTTTAATTACTCAAATTTATAAAGAGCTAAATCAATTGTACAAAAAATCAAGCCATTCTCCAATTGATAAATGGGCAAGGGACATGGATAGTCAGTTCTCAGATAAAGAAATCAAAACTACTAATAAGCACATGAAGAAGTGTTCTAAATCTCTTATAATCAGAGAGATGCAAATCAAAACAACTCTGAGGTATCACGTCACACCTAGCAGATTGGCTAACATGATAGCAAAGGAAAGTAATGAATGCTGGAGGGGATGTGGCAAAGGAGGGACATTAATTCATTGCTGGTGGAGTTGTGAACTGATCCAACCATTCTGGAGGGCAATTTGGAACTATGCCCAAAGGGCGATAAAAGACTGTCTGCCCTTTGATCCAGCCATAGCACTGCTGGTTCTGTACCTCAAAGAGATAATGGAGAAAAAGACTTGTACAAGAATATTCATAGCTGCGCTCTTTGTGGTAGCCAAAAATTGGAAAACGAGGGGATGCCCATCAATTGGGGAATGGCTGAACAAATTGTGGTATATGTTGGTGATGGAATACTATTGTGCTCAAAGGAATAATAAAGTATAGGAATTCCATGGAGACTGGAACGACCTCCAGGAAGTGATGCAGAGCGAGAGGAGCAGAACCAGGAGAACATTGTACACAGAGACTGATACACTGTGGTATAATCGAACGTAATGGACTTCTCCATTAGTGGTGGTGTAATGTCCCTGAACAATCTGCAGGGATCTAGGAGAAAAAACACTATTCATAAGCAGAGGATAAACTGTGGGAGTAGAAACACTGAGGAAAAGCAACTGCCTGACTACAGCGGTTGAGGGGACATGATAGAGGAGAGACTCTAAACGAACACTCTAATGCAAATATTAACAACATGGCAATGGGTTCGAATCAAGAACACATGTGATACCCAGTGGAATCACGTGTCGGCTTTGGGGGTTGGGGGGGAGAAAAAAAAATGATCTTTGTCTTTATTGAATAATGCTTGGAAATGATCAAATAAAATATTATAAAATTAAAAAAAAAGAAAAAAAATCCCAACGCTTAAATTGATATACTGTGGCACAATCAATTGTAATGGACTTCTCAACTAGTAGCACTGAAATGATCCAGGACAATCCTGAGGGACTTATGAGAAAGATACTATCCACATCCAGAGAAAGAACTGTGAGAGCAGAAATGCAGAAGAAAAACACATGATTCATCACATAGTTTGATGGGGATATGATTGGGGATGTAGACTCTAAACGATCCACCCTAGTGCAAATATTAATAATATAGAAACTCAGTGGAATTGGTCATCAGCTCAGGAAGAGGGAAGGGAAGAGTAAAGGGAAAGAACATGAATCATGTAACCATAGAAAAATATTCTAAATAAATAAATAAACTTAAAAATCATTTTATTCATTTCATTTATAAGTTTCAAATTGCTTTCCAAAATATTTGTATTAATTTCATAGCTTTCCTAATAATGAACTACTGTGCCTGTCTTCCCATAAAGATACAGCATTACTATCTTTTGTCCATTTGCTGAGTGTAAGGTAAAAGCTCAGAATGTTTTTCTTCTTTTCTCTTCTTAATAGTGATTTGCAGCATGTTTTCATATGGCTGCAAAGAGTTAAAATTCTTTTGAGAACTGTTTGTATTCTTTGATTATATGCATATATAATTATCTATTTATCTTGGATACAAATGCTCATCTGAGAAAGCTGATAGAGATATTTCTCCTATTGAATTGCTTCTCTTACCTTTGATGCATTAATTTTCTTTGTATACAATCTTTTCAGAACCATGTATTCAAAATTATCTATTTTGTCTTTTGTAATTTCCCTGTCCTTTATTTAGTTAATATCTTTTACTCATAACCATGAAATGTATATGATCTACTTCTCTTCTATTTTTGTTTAAAGGTTTGACTTTTAATAAAGCCCTAATTCAGAGATTTCTGAAAGGATCCCAGAACATAAGTTTGTGGGACACATTTTGAAGCATTGTAGAAAGTGGGAGCTTCTATGGAAGTGGGTGCTGAATGAGTACACCAGGGATGAGGAATTAGCTTTCTCTGTTGTTAATTCATGAGGCTATTATTTTCTTAGCATTCTTGGTGTCTTAGCCTAGGGAGACAGCTACACTTAATTAATTTCTTAAGGGTTCTTATTTTTGAGACGTTTGAGAGATCATGAAGATCTGAGAAAATGGCTGGTTCTTCATTTTGTTGGCCATGTGACTCAGAAGCCAATAAATGTTATTTCACTCATTCATTTGTTCACCCTTTCATTCTGTACTTTAGCTACCTTAATACTAATCTTATAGCCCTAAGATTCTCTTTCATTTAAAAAAAGTTAATTTGTTTATTGGTTACATTAAAATTCCTAAATATCTGACTGCTCCTTCCCATCATGGCACTATAGAAGACTTCATCTGACCAAAAAAAAGTGTATATAAATTATGTCTTTCATTTTTGTATGTATCAGTTCTTTCTCTGGGGGTGGACTAATTTTGTAGCTGTATATTAATGTTCTCTTAATTCTACTAAAATTGCTCTTTGTGATTTCATATAGATCTTTTCAAGTTTAAAAAAATTAACCTGCTTATCATTTCTGAAGGTGCAATAATATTCCATCACAACTGTAGACCACAATTTGTTTAGTCATTCACCAATTGATGACCATCCCCTTGATTTCCAGTTTGTGCCACCATAGAGTTGTTACAAATATTCTAGAACATATAAGTTCTTTATTTTTTTTCCCCCTTGATCTCCTTGGGAAACAGACTTAAGTACTGCTGGGTCTAAAGGTACACACATTTTTATAACTCTCTAGGCATAATTCCAAACCACTCTCCAAAATGGTTGGATTGGTTCACAGTTCCAGCAATACTTTATTAGTGTCTCCATTTTTCTACATCTCTTCCAACATTTCTTACTTTGCCCTTTTATTGTTTTAGCCAATCTGAAAGGTGTGAGCTGATATTTCAGTATTGTTTTGATTTGCATTTCTCTAATGTGTAATCATTTACAGTATTTTTGAATGTGTGTATATATATACATATATATACACATATATACATATATGGATCTGATTTCTTCATCCAAAAACCATTCATATTTTTGGACCAATTTTCTATTGGGTAATGGTTCATAATCTTACAAATGTGACAAAATTCTCTCTGTTTTATTTTTCATTTTTTATTGTCATGCAAAACACATTTCTATATTGGTCATTGTTGTAAGAACAAAGACATATATAACCAAGAGCCAAAATTAAAACCAAAAATGATGTAAAATATGACTTTAACAGTTCTTTCTTTGGAAGTGGATAGTCAGTCAGGATTCAGATCATTGCATCTCATAATGCTCTCTATCTTTTCTTTAGACATAAATTCCTCTTCTGTTCATTAACCTTATAGGTAGTATGATAAGGTAAGATAGGTAAGATCATCAAAATTTCATGTATCCATTTTGACTTTTTTTTTTAACCCTTACCTCCCATCTTAGAATCAATACCAGGTATTGGTTCTAAGGCAGAAGAAGAGTGGTAAGGGCTAGGCAATGGGGGTTAAGTGACTTGTCCAGGGTCACACAAGTAGGAAGTGTCTGAGGCCAGATTTGAACCCAGGACCTTCCATCTCTGGGCCTGACTCTCAATCCACTGAGCCACCCAGATGCCCCCTTGATCTTTTATAATGAATGGTGTAGGATATTCGTCTATACTGAGTTTCTCCCAAACTACTTTCCAATTGATCCATTCGTTTTTACCAAATAGTGAGCTCTTATCCCCAAATTTGGATCTATACTTTCATCAAATATAAAGTTATCATATATGCTCTTTTACTACTATTTGTTGTATATCTGTTCTACTAATCTACCTTTCTATTTCTTAGCCAGTACCAGATAGTTTTGTTAATTACTACTTTGTTATAGTTTAAAATCTGGTACTGCTAGACCTCCTTCCTTTACACATTTTTCATTAATTCCTTTGATATACTTGTTCTAAATGAATTTTATTATTATTATCATAACTGAATAAAATAATTTTTGGTAATTTAATGGAGATGATATTCAATAAATAGATTAAGTAGGACTGTCATTTTAATTATATTGGCTCACTCCGCCCATGAATAATTAGTATTTCTCCAGTAATTTAAATCTGTCTTTGTGTAAAAAGCATTTGATAATTATGTTTATATAGTTTCTGGTTTTGTTTTAGAAGGTATAATACCCTTAGATATTTTAATCTTTCTGGGGTTACTTTAAAGGAAGTATCTACTTTTACCTCTTCTTGCAAGGCTTTATATATATACATATATATATGAATGAATAATATAGAAATGTTTTGAGTGATAATACATGTACAATTCAGTGGAATTGCTTGTCAACTCTGGGAGAGGGGGAAGTAAGAGGGGAGGGAGACAATATGAATTATGGAACTTTGGAAAACGTGTAAATTTGTTATTGGAATAGAATAAAGATAAAAATTTAAAAAATAAAATTATTGCTAGTTTCATCTAACTACTTAGTGAATCTCAAGGATTTCCCACAGATACCAACCATCATATTGTATGCAAAAGAGATAGTTTTATTAACTCTGTCCACTCTAATTCCTTCAGTTTCTTTTTCTCCTCTTATTGTTATTCATAGCAGTTCTAATAAGATATTGAATAATATTGGTTATAATGGGCATCCTTATTTCAGTTCTGATCTTGTTGGAAAAGCTCCTAGTTTATCACCATTATAAATAATACTTGCTGATGGTGTTAGGTAGATGTTTCTTATCAATTAAAGAAAAAATTCATTTATATCTATGCTTCCCAGTGTTTTTAATAGGAATGTCAAAGGCTTTTTCTGAATCTATTAATATAATATAATGTGAACACTTTTTTTATATGTACTGCATTAATTCCTATGTTAGAGCCCTGGATCAGGAAGACCTGAATCAATTCCTATAATTACTGTATATGTTGACTACTTTCTGCATTTTCTTTGTCTTTAGGACTCCCAAAGAATGTTTTCCCTTTTAACAAAATTTGGTTAATTAATAAATGAAAGAAAGAAGGATTCTTTTCCTGTGTATGTGTTCTCCATGCAATGAGTATTAGGAGGAGTGGATAGCGTGATGGACTACCTCCTAATAAGCTATTTATCAATTAGAGATGTCTTGGGATATTCTAGAGAGGGCTGAATAATGAACTCCTGAAAATATATTTACTTTTGATCTGCCTGAATGATGATGCTGGCCTAATCAGTAAACTTATATAATCAACAAACTAACATTTATTATCCAAATCATTCTCTCAAAATAATTTTAATTGTAACAATACTTACATGATTTTTGTTAATTTTTGTTATTGATAAGGATTGATTATATTTTATAGTTTCCCTTTTTAAAATCATTCTTGCATTCCATTTTTGGAAACAGTAGTCACTGTGATATATTGTTGTAGTCTTCTAGCTAATATTTTATTTAGGATTTTTGTATCCATATTCATTCATTAAATTGATCTATAATTTTCTTTCTCTGTTTTTGCTTTTCCTGATTTAGGTAACGATATAATACTTTTTCCTAAAAGGAGTTTGGTAGAACTCCTTCTTTACCTATTATTTAAAATAATTTATTTGATATTGGAATTAGTTGATCTTTAAATGTTTGGTAGGATTCATTTGTAAATCCATGTGGTCCTGATACTTTTTCCTTAGAAAGTCAATTTATTTTTATTCAATTTTCATAAAAATAGGTTTATTTAGGAATTCTATTCCCTCCTCTGATAGTTGACAGTTAATATTTTATAGATATTCTTCAATTTCACTTACATTGTTAAATCTGTTGGCATATAATTGGGCAAAATAACTCCTAATAATTGTTTTGATTTCATCTTCAATGGTGGAACATATACACTTTTCATTTTTAATGTTTGTGGTTTGGTTTTCTTCTCTCTTTTTTAATCATATTAACCAGAGATGAGATATACATTCCTATTCAGATCTCTAGGAGGAGGTAAAGAGAACCTAGAATGTGACTTGAATTATAATAATTATATTTTATCCAATTCCTTGGGGGTGAAACTCATGTACTTTTCTTTTATATTTGCTTCTTTTTGGATCATTCTTCCTTACCCTCTCTATCCCTTCTAGCAGTGCCACATATGAAATGTCTAGCACAATTCTCTACATTTAGAAGGCACGCATTGACCACTTATTGAATAAAGGACAGTGCCATAGAAAATCCATTCTGACATCATCTGGATTGGAACTCTATAGTTAGCAACCAGTTTTATCATCAGTAGGGAACGTCTAGGAGCAGAACAGATCCTTGCTTATTGCCTAGTGGTTCTTTCTACTGACATTTGCCTATATTCTTTAAGGAAAGAAGAAAAAAATATCCCAGATATTAAATATGTATATCCAAGTGCATACCACAAAAGATAGTTCAGATTCTGACACATCTTTAGAGACAAAACCAGAGAATATTCCAGGAAAGTCTAAATCACCGAGGAGAGAGAGTAGAAAACAAAGACTTACACCCTTTCAAGATAAAAATGAAGAGTCAGAACTAGAACTGTTTTTGAAGCCTATGGACAAACCGTATGAGATTCAAATACCTGACTCAGTGAAGGCAGTGATAAATAGAATTGAACAATCTCAACTAGCTCGAGCCAAAGAGGTAGGTGGAAAATGGGGAGATTTCTGATTTCAAAAAAAGTATTTAGTTAAATGGTCTTGGAGTTGTTTTTAATAACAATCAAAAGCTGTCTTATGGGAACCACAGTATTTGGAGTAGGCAGGAGAGAAGGAAGATTGACAGTTTTATATGTGGGCAGATTTCTTTTCAAAGGTTTCCTTTGTTGTGCTTCCAGATGACAAATTTCATTTGATTCTGTAAGATCCTAGCCAACCTCACCTATACATCAAAGGACACAGATTTTAATTTCATGCATTCATTAATTTCTATCATTAGTTAGTAAATAAACATTTTAATAATATTTACCTCAACAATTTGATGGCTCTAAGAACGCCTCAATGTCTCTTGGTACAAATTGCAACTATAACATTCCTTTTCTGTGATATTCTTTGCCACATATTCCATGGTGAACCTGAAAGAGTCAACCTAGATGAAACACAGAAATGGTTCTAGAAGTTTGCTTTCATCATTTTCTTTCCCTACAAAACTTTATCGAGGGCAGTTAAAAAGCAGTAACATGAACTGGTTTGAGTTCAAGCTCCTTGAAGCAGTTTGGTAGGAAAGAAGACTGACCTGGAATCAGAGGATCCAAATTTAAGGTCCAGCTGTGGGCACCAACTATGCAACCTCTACTCTAGCAAGTTTGTTGGCCTCTCTGTTTCTTCATTTTGCTATCCTCATCTATGAAACAGGGATAATCACAATACTGACTGCTTCACAAGGTGCTCAGGATTCAATGAGTTATTCAATAGTAAATTTAATTTAACATTCTAAAAGCCATTCTTATGTAATCAAGATACTGTGCTAGACTGGAGAAAGTAAAACTAAGGTACAAACAGAAACAGTTGGAACAATGGTAGAGAGAAAGGCCCTTTGATTAATGACTTCCATCTCTTAGAAGAATTAGAAGGATTTTAAGTGTCTGACCATCTTTAGGTCAGAAATACAGCAAAAAGAAATCTCAATACCAGTTAATTATATCAAATTCAAGGCTTTTCTAGGAGCTCAAGACATTCCAGTCAACTAAACCCCTAATTTATCTCAGCCTGGGGTGGAGGATCCCAACTTCTACTCTGAGGCAGGGCTTTTCTCATCTCAGGATATCTTTGTGGGTGAAACTGGCTCTTTTGCAACTTAGAGCAAGAGATAGACTCTCCCCTATCTGGAGCATTTCCAGTCCCATATGCTTAGGCAGCTCAAACTCTGATAGGATTTCAGAAAAACCAGAGAAGGTCTTTTACATAAAAAACAAATAAATAAATAAATAATTGCCCGCCTTGTCTGTTGATACTGGAAATTCAACTCTTTTTCTTTTACTTAAGGCTCTGTCTTTGGTCAAAATATGAAGAACCTAATGACAAAGAACACTAAGAATCATCAGGCATTTGTAATAGAGTATGGCATTTTGCACGTTTGGGCAAGAAGAGGGTAGAGACTGGCTGGAAATTTAGGATTAGGGGAGAAGGGGAAACAAAAAAGGAAGGTGAAGAATGGGTACTGAGGTCAAATTTTACTTCCATCAAAATGGATTTACTCCTAGGGTAAAAAAAAAATTCCTCTAGTGATAGGGGGGAAAAGCATTCATTGCTATTCTTTCTACTGACTAGCTTTTCTTTAGAACAATCAACTAGTGCTAACAAAGAATTGCTAGATCTGGAATTATTGAAACTGGATTCAAATTCTAGTTCTGCTTCAGTATAACCTTAGGAAATTCAGTTCACCTAAGTGGGCATCATCATCATCATTGGTGATATACCCAGATGGCTGGGTGGAACAGTGGATAGAGCCTGCAGTCAGGAAGATTTGGCTAGCTTGAGTGACCCTGGGCAAGTCACTAAACTTCAGTTTGTCTCAGTTTCCTCATCTATAAAATGGGAATAATGGCACCGACCTCCCAGGGTTGGATCAAGTTAGATAATAGTCATAAGGCCTAGTTCCTGGTATATTAGTATTAATAGCTAACACATATAGTTGATTAAGATATGAATAGCATTTTACATATGTTATCTTATTCATTCCTCACCACAACCCTAAGGACCAGTTACTATTATTATCCCCATTTTCTAGATGAGGGAACAAAGTCTGAGAAAGGTTAATTGACTTGCCTAGGATCACATAGATCATAACCATCTGATGAGGCCTGTATCAATTTCAGCTCAGAACTCTAACCAGTAGTCTCCATATCTATAAAATAAATAAAAATAAATATATACATATATAAAAATCTATAAAACAAATATAAATAAAATGAAAATTATATTCCCTATCTATAAAATAAGGGGATTAGACTAGATGATCTCTAAGGCTCTTTCCAGTTCTAAATGATAAGCGTATACACTGAAATATATATTGTCAGGGTCTTGAAAGTTTGGGGGTGGAAGGGATCTAAGGAAAAAGGAAGAACACAGGGCATTTGTATGGTGCTCATTTTTTCCCCTACATTTAATTCAGTGGCCTGGATCCTCTAAATTCAGGTAAGGTCAGATGTTTTGGCACTAAGGGAGGAGGTTGGATGGATAAATTTATAAACTGGCTAGTAGGGCCCTTGTGTTCTTTAAATGGTTGTATGAGAGTTGAAGGGAGAATAGACCACATTTCTAAATCTTACGGCACTCAGACTTGCCATGCTATCACCTATTTTTCTCACTGCTCAGATGTGGGATAGGAGAAAATAGAAGGCACCATATTTACTCTGAGGAAATGAAACAGGAATCCATTCAAGAGTTCGGCAAGGATTTTTTTTTTGACTGACAGTTATGTGCATGTTATTAAACATGATGCTCTTTCTCCCAAAGCCTAACCCTCCTCTAAATTTCCCTATTTCTGTCAAGGGTGTCACCATCCTTCCAGTTGGCCAGGCTCACAACCTTAGTGTCATTCTTAACTCTTGACTGTTCAGCTACATACTACTCAGTTGCCAAATCTTGTTATTTGTATCTCCATACCATTTCTAACATCTTTCTCCTTCTCTTCACTCCCAAGGACCCCATGCTTATTTATTCCTTAATTTCTTCTTGCCTAGACCATGGGAATATTTTCCTAATTGAATTACCTGCCTTGTGACTCCCCATTCCAATATATTCTTCACAAGGATGCCAAAGTGGTTTTTTCTTAGAGAATAAAATATAAACTCCTTTTCTTGACATTTAAAACATGCCCCAATCTGGTTCTTAACCACCTTTCCAACCTTGCAGATTACTGCCCTCTATGTACACTGTATCCTAGCCAAATTGTCATTCTTACTGTTCCTCATATATGATATTCTATTTCTTGTCTTCTAATAATTTATAGTATTATAGAAAGGACATTGGATTAGAATTAGGCGACTAGGGAACTTTATGAAGAGAACTGATTTTTGATCTTTGACTATGTTATAATGACAAAGATTGTAGGATCATACATATGGAGCTGGAAGGAATGTTAGAGGCCCCCTAGTTCATCATCTTTACTTCACCAGTGAAGAAACTGAGTCTCAGAAAGATTACCTAAGGTTACATAGCTAGTAAGTAGCAGAACTGGTATTTCAACTCAAGTCCCCCACCTCCAAACTGAATATGGGCACACTACCTTTCCATTAGCTTCTCTTTCTCTTTCCTTGTGTCTATTCCCCAAATTTTAGTGCTTTCTTTTCTAAACTTCCCCATAGAACTCTTCAGTTCCTTTTTCTCTGTTTATTACTGAAATCTAGCCCTCACCTGTCATCCTCATTTCCAGTTGCCTGTTGGGTTTTCTGCTCTCTCTCACTGCCTCTGTGTCTCTCTCTTCTTCCTTCCTCTATCTCTCTGTTTCTGGCTCTTTCTATTTGTCCCTCTCCCTCTCTCTCTTTCTTCTGAGTTCATGGGAAGCTCTCTCTTACCAATGCAGATTGGCCATCACCTTGCAACTATGAGTATTAAGGAAGTCTGCCATACATTATCCTGTCACCATCTTAAATCAGCATATTTTTTTCTCTTCAAAACCAGTTCTTATTCCAAATTACTCTGTTTCTAATCTAATCTACCAGTCCAAGGGCTAATCCCTTTAGGATAAATATAAATTCTTTTGTTTAGTACAGTATTTAAAGATTACATCCCATATTCTCAGCAATGCAATGATCTGGGACAGTCCTGAAGGACTTATGATGGGGAGTGCTTATCCACCTCCAGAGAAAGAACTGTTGGAAATGGGTGCTGTTATATCCCATTTTTACAATTGAAGAAACTTGAGGCAAAATGTAAGTGACTCGCCCCAGGTCATACAAGCTAGTGAGTTCCGATTTGAGAATCAGAGCTCTCTATATACTGTACCACTGAGCTACCATCAAGGTATGAAAAAGCCACAAAGAATGGATGTCAGACTAACTTTAACTATTCCTGGTGCTGAGAATGTAGCAGGTGACATTCCTACTTCCATATCTCTGACATCACTTTGACTCTAGTGTTTTGCCTGTACACCCAGTATTTATATACACACATCCTCTATATCTTAATTTCTCTACAAGTTGTTCACTTTCTGTACTTGGAATATTTGAAAAAAATTTTAATATGTTTTTCCATGTTTACATATTTCATTTTCTTTCCCTCCCCTCTACCCTCCCCCATCCCGGATCCAATAAGCTCTTCCACTGGGTTATGCAAATGGTATCACATACCTATTTACATATTATTCATTTGTGCAATAGAGCAGTCTTTTAAAACAAACCCCCCACCTCATATATCCATATTAACAAATGATAAGCTATTTGTTTTTCTTGTGTTTCTATTCCCACAGTTCTTTCTCTCTATGGTGTTTTTTTCTCATAAGTCCCTTAGGATTGTCTTGTATTAGCAAAGTCTATTGCATTGTAATGTTTCATTTTCTGTGTACGGATGTTGTTTTGGTTCTGCTCATTTCACTCTGCATCAGTTCCTAGAGATTCTCCCAGTTCACATTAAAATCCTCTAGTTCATCATTCCTTTCAGCACAATAGCATTCCATCACCATCAGAAACCACAATTTGTTCAGCTATTCCCCAATTGAGGGACATTTTTCATTTTTTGGGCATGTTTTTAAAAGAAACCAGTTTCTCTAAGATATCATTCATTGTGAATCTGAAGGATTAAATATAGATGAGGCAAACACTAATCAGCCAGGGATAGAGGAAGAAAGAATAAAAATAAATTTTCTTTCTAGTTGCTGGAAGCTCAAGTGGAACAAAATATTTTTTGATACTTATTATTATTATAATATCTCTCCCCAAAGCAAAGAGAAATAAGTGAATCCAGATTGTCGTGAGCATGGGATAAGCCAGTTTATAAGTGTTTTGGTGAGGAGTTGAGTGAGTGAGAAGGGGTCTTAGACTCTGGTAATTTCTCTTCACATTATCTTGCCCTAAATCGATTTAAAAGAACATCATAGCTCCTCCTGAAGAGAGGAGTGAAGGTGCCAAGAGAAAACTTACAGGCATGAAGCCAACAGAAGGATAGAGCTCTGGAATCTTAATATTGTCTGTATGCTGATGGGGAACAACAACTTCTACCCCAATCATACACACTCACACTCTTTGTGTGTGTATATATATATATATCTATGAATGAAGCATAAAATGATAACATAAGCAATGTTATGTATCGAGTCACAATGTATACATCTGTACATTTGTATCATGTACTAGATACATATATTTGCTTGTTAATTATATATCTATTGTTTCCCCTAGTAGAATATAAACCCTTGAAGTCAGGGAGCTTTTTGTTTTTCTTTTATGTCTTTGTATCCCCTATACCTAGTACAATATCTAACACAGAGTGGGCCCTTAATAAAGGCTTGTTGAATTTAATCAAACCTCCTCCCAAACTTTCCCTTTATTGCCCTAGGTCTCTTGCCTTGTCCTTTCTCTCATTTCTATCTAGTCTTTCCCTCATTCTAAGAATCATTAGCACAGTGAGTAAAGTTTGTTGAGTGCATCTCCTCAAATCCTTAATTTTGATTGTAGCTTCTTATTTTGAACGAAACTTGATTGTCCCTAGGCCAACAGATTTCAACCTGTGAACCATGGCTCAATTTAGGAACCTCAGAGTTATGCAGGGGTTTAAAGAATCCTTGTAGACATCATACATTGCCATTTTTTGTAAACAAAACATGCGTGTGTTTTGTGATTAAGAAATACAAATTCATTTTATAGTGTTACTGAATTTTTGTGAATAGGCATATTCCCAATGATTAGTCTCAGTTTGATGATTATGGATGTTTTGGGATATTAAGTAGGAGTCTTCATACTTTATTTTATTTTTAAAAACTATTACCTTCTGTCTTAATACTGTGTATTAATTCCAAGGCAGAAGAGTGGTAAGGGCTGGGCAAAATTAAGTGACATACCCAGGGTCTCATGGCTAGAAAGTGTTTGGGACCAGTTCTGAACTTAGGACCTCTTAGTCTCTAGGACTGGTTCTCAGTTTACTGAGCCACCTAGCTGCCCCCTAATCTTCATACTTTAAAGATTTGGAATCATTGCCTTAGGACTATATCACTTTTCCTGAAGCTCATTCTAATGGGCAATGTGCCTAATCTCCAGAAATCACTAGAAGAGTGATGGACTCTGGCTACCTATTGCCAATTCCAGATCATTTTCCTGCCACACTTTCTGAATATCTTCCCCCCCACAATACATATAATATATACTCTTTCCAATTTCTTCATATTCTTATTAGCACCATCTATTGATTTCTAGAATATTTTGTAATATCAACAGCTATCTGATTCAGATTTTTTTTTTACAGTGGAAAGAGAATTGGAACTGATGGAGGAAGCTAGATGGTACCATATTGCACAAGTCATGAAGACTTGAATTCTAATCCAACCTCAGACACTTAATAGCTATGTACAAGTCATGTAACCTCTGTTTGCCTCAATTTCTGTTAAATGCCAAATAAAACTATAACATGTAGATAACTATAGTGTTATTATGAAGATCAAATGAGAAATCACTTGTAAAGTGCTTAGTGGCTGACTTAATAGTGTTATAGAAATGTTTATTTCTTTTTTTCCTTCTGATTAATGTAAGGAATAATCATGACTTCAGAGAACTGAAGCATGTGTGACTCCCACTTCTTGGTGATAGTCTGTAGGTGCTAAACAAGGCATATACTATCAGGCATGGACAATGCATTGATTGCTTTGTAAACAGACAAGGGCAGAGGGAGAATTCTCATTGGGAAGTGAGAATGTACTGCAATTTAAAAAGTGTTAATGAAACTTTTAAAATAAAAAATTAAACTTTTTTAAAATTAAAAAATAATGTATCTTAGACTGGAAAGACAAAAGACTATGTGTTTGCTTTGAGACCAGGAGGAGGTATAGTGGATTGAACACTGGGCTTAGAGTCAAGGATAATTGAGTTAAATTCAAGCTTAGACATTACTAGCTGGATGACCTTGGGCAAATAACTACCCTTCTGTTTGCCTCAGTTTCCTCATCTGTAAAGTGAAGATAATAATAATAACAGTGCCCACCTCCATAGGTTGCTGTTAGGATTAAACGAGATATTTGTGAAGTGCCAGGGCACAGGGAAGATGCTACATAAATGTCTATTCCGTTCTTCCTCCTCATTAGTACCTAAAAGGAATCGCATAAAAAAGCAAGAGACCTGGGCTTGGAGTAAGAACATCTGGGCTCAAGCCTAGCTCTGCCACTTACCTTTAAAAAACAAACAGACCTTACCTTCCTTCTTAGAATCCATATCAAGTTCTGGTTCCAAGTCAGAAGAGAGGTAAGAGCTAGGCAAATGGGGTTAAGTGACTTGCCCAAGATCACACAGGTAGGAAGTGTCTAAGGCTAGATAAGGAAACCGAGGCTGTGTTTTCCCTAGAATCATACAGATAATGTCTGAGGATGAATTCAAACTTGTCTCTTTCTAACTCCAAATCTTAACACTATCCAACGTGCCGCCTGGTGGCCTTTGAGGGGAAGTACCATATGAGCTTTCTCAGCCTGGATGGTCCCTTGCTCTTAAAGCCTCTCTTAATTCCCTGTTTTCTTAGTGTTCACTAGCTATCACCTCTCAATTAGCCAGCAAGCATTTATTAGGTGCATACTTTGTGCCAGACACCAAACTAAATATGGAACATAGAAGGGAAGGCAAAAATAGCCTCTGCCCTCAAAGAGCTCATAATTAGCTTCTCAACTCCCCCCGTTTCTTATTTCCTCTCCATCCCTGCCTCTGTCTCTGTCTCCCTCTTTTTCTCAATGCCTCTCTGCCTCTTCCTTTCTCTCTGTCTCTCTCCATCTCCCTCCATCTCCTTCTATCCCTTCCTCTCCCCTTCTCTCTATTCTCTCTTTCTCTGTTTCTTCCCCTCTCTCGGACTCTGTGTCTTGCTTCCTCTCCATCTCTGTTTCTCTGTGTCTCAGACCCATTTCTCTGCCTATGTCAGCGCCTCTTGTGTGCTCTCAAATTCTGTTATAAAAGATTCCTGGGGGTGAGAGAAATAAAGTTATTGTAAAATGATGATGATATAAAAATAGATCTCCATAAAAATAACAATTTAAATTTAGAGGTAGCAGTGGGGAGAGTTTCTTTGCCAAACTAGCAGCTGCCAAAGGCTTCTGTCTTACAGCAAAGACCCCAGTATCCTGGGGAAAAATTTCTAAGCAAAATTGTGTTTCTGGACCAAACCATGTTGTAAAGATTCTTCCTGTACCTCCTGTGAATCATTAGACTGTGTATAAGGAGTGAGAAAGACTGTTTGTTGATTTTGAATGCTTTCCCTATGTGTGAATTTGCTGATATATGTCTCTGTATGGGCAAAAGGGGATATGCATTGTGTAGGTGTATATGTTTGCACATATTCCTAAATTTCAAGGATTGTATAGGTATTTGAGAAGGTGGACGGCTGGCTAGAGAGATAAGGAGTTATTGTAGATCGGGTGTGCTACTTAAAAAAAAGGTTCAGTAAAGCCTGTACTATAGTCAAAGTATTGGATTTTTTAAAAATTGGTTTTATTATTTTAATTGTTTTTTCTCCATCCTATTCTACCGACCTCATCAGTAAATAAGAGAAAAGAAAACCTTTGTAAAAATGGACATAGTCAAACAAATCAAAATCCTTCAGTGACCATATCTCTTTAATATTGAGCCTGTCTCCTTTCTGACAAGAGATGGGTAGCATAGGGGGCAGCTGGGTATCTTAGTGGTTTGAGAGCCATGCCTAGAGATGGGAGGTCCTAGGTTCAAATCTGACCTCAGCCACTTCCTAGCTGTGTGACCCAGGGCAAGTCACTTGACCCCCATTGCCTAGCCCTTACCACTCTTCTGCCTTGGAGTCAATACTGTGTATTGGCGGAAGGTAAGGGTTTTAAAAAACTTTTAAAAAACCACAAGACGGAAGGTAAGGGTTTAAAAAAAAAAAGAGAGAGATGGGTAGCATGGACTTCAGCTTCTGTCCTCTATATTCATGGTTAGTCATACATTGGCCAGAGTTCTCAAGTTTTTCAAAGTTGTTTTTCTCTATAACTTTATTTCATGAATTGTTTTCCTACTATTGTTCACTTCCCTCTACATCAGTTCATATGTCTTGCCATTTTTTTCTGAAAACATTTCTTTTTTCATTTCATAGGGTGTAATAATATTCCATTATATTCATATACCATAAGATGTGTAGCCATTCCCCAATGGGAATATTTGTTTAGCTAATCCAATATTTTGCTACTATGAAAAGAGCTGCTATAAAATATTTTTATTTATGTGGGTCTTTTTTCTCTTTCCTTGATCATTTTGGGAGTATAGACATGGTAGTAATAGTGCTGAGTCAAAAGGCATGCACATTTTGGTGATTTATTAATCATGGTTCCACATTGCTTTCTAGAATGACTAGATCTATTCATAGTTCTGTCAGCTAAATATTCTAATGATCTCTTTTCCCACACCTCCAATTGCTTCCCAAAAATTGTCATTTTCCCTTTTTGTCATCTTTGCCAATCTGATGAGCGTGAGGGGGATTCTCAAAGTTATTTTAATTTGCATTTCTCTCAATGATTTGGAGCACTTTTTTCATATGTCTTGCAAGCTTTCAATTCTTCCTTTGAAAACTGCCTGGGCATATCCTGTGACCATTTATCTTCTGAGGAATTCTTCTTATTCCTACACATTTAGCCATTTCAATCAACTCCTTATGTATCCTGGTTTTCAGATAAACTTGCTGCAAATGTTTCCTCCCACATACCTGTTTCTATTCTAGTTTTAACTATATTAGTTTTGTTTGTGCAAAAACCCTTTTAAATGCTATGTAATGAAAGTTGTAGACTATCTTCTGTGATCTGTTCTGTCCCTTATTTGATCAAGGATAAGATTAGGTCAGGAACTATTTTTCTATTCATAGATCAGAAAGGTAATTTTTTCCTACTCCTCTAAGTCATTTGGAACTTTTCTGCTTAGCATATGGTAAGAGATTTAAGTCTGTACTGTGCTTCTGACAGACTGCTTTCCAGTTTTCTCAGAATTTTAAAAATCAAATAGTAGACCTGTACTCAGTAGTTAAAGTCTAGATTCATGAAGCATTGTGCTTCTCTGTTTGCTTTACTATGTTGTGTTGTAAAGGGTGAAATTATGGTTGAGATTGAAAAAAATCTAAATTTAAGTGGCCGTCAAGGGAAATCCCAAGTAATAAAATACCCAAGTCAGCTGCCAAATTTTAGGGTGATTTAATTGATATAGTAGAGAAGATTTTAAGAAGGAGGAAGGAAGAGGTTAATACCGGGAAGGAAGATAAGAGATCTAGAAAGTAAGGGTTTGAGTGTGAAGGAGGAAAGAATCAGCTTGACCTCCAAAGAGGCTTAGCTAAGATGCCCGAACCTGAAATCAGCTCCAGGGCAAACTCACCATCCAACACTCCAAGATGTTGGAACGCTTAGCACACTGCCAGACAGAGTCATCTCTCCAGGGAAAGAGAGAGAGGTAGAAACTGATGTGCCTTATATGGATGTTTTTACATCATTTTTCTGCATCTCATCTGTACCAATGAGGACTTAGCTTGCCTTAGGACATCCCAGAGGTCTGTCCTTTTTTTTTTTTTGCACACGTCTGTTGAAGGCCATCTTCTCAGATAATTTAATCTTGAGATTGATGCAGACCTTTCAAAATCTTGTTAAACTGAGTAGGGTGGAGAATGTGGGTTTTCCAAGACCTGATTCTGTTATTACAAGTATCTCCATTGTTATTGATCAGGAAATAGCTAAATCAGATCTTCTATAGAATGGTCTGATTAGGATGGAATAGTTTTAAAATTCATAGTATATCTAATATAGCTAATATTACCAATGTATCTATAATACCTAATAACATACCTAATATGTACCAACAAACTTGATTGACCTCTCTGTTTTAACCAGCAACAGATAGTTTCAATGAGTATTGCTTTAAATTTTTTTTAATTATGTAAGGATAATTTTAGGGTTGTGACCTAATCTAAATTATTTTTAGTTGCCAGGGAATATCCCAAATAAAATACCCAAGGCCGGTTTTTAATTTATGGTAGTTTAATTAAGAAGAGGGGAGAGGGAAAAGGTGTAGGATTTCTCCCACCTTGCCAGTGTCAAGGAGAGTTCAAAGTCCTCCACCATGAGGTCCCTGAAGAAGATTAGTGGCTTTCTAAGAGGGTAGTGTTTGAAAGGTAAAGGAGAAAGAATCAGCTTAAACTCTGATAGAGCTCAGTAAAGATGCCTCACCTGAACTAGGCTACTCAGCTTCCTCCAGTATGGTATCAAGGAAAACTCACTAACTGCTAAACCCAGACAATAGCAGCCACCACCCAAGATGCCGAAACGCTCAGCACGCTAAGCCAGCCACCTCTCTGCCACCAAAGAGGCCAGAGAGAGGAAGTGACGTGAAATATATAGATGGTTTTTACATCACTTTCCTGCGTCTTACACATACCAGTGGTAGCTTAAGCTTGACTTAGGACAGCCCAGGGGTCTGTCAGTTGTTTCTGATTTGTCATTTGCTAGCACATGTCTGTCATAGGCCATCCTCCTAAATACTTAATCCTTAAGTATGGGTGTAGACACACCTGTTTTTGTTAGACTAAGTAGGGTGGAGTAATCTAAAGTTCACAATTACATGTAGAAACAACTTTGACAATTGTTTTCTGACATTTTAAAATTCCAGTTTCTTCCCTCCCTGCCTTCCCCCCACCTCCCAGAAGTAGAAATAGTCTGTTATATATTATTACCAGTACTTTTTACAATACATATTTCTATATTGCTCATGTTGTGATAAAAGACACATTACAGGTGGCATGCTTTGATCTGTATCTAATTCCAACAGTTCCTTTTTTGACTTTGGATAGCATTTTTTTGTCACATGTCCCTTGTAGGAATTTGTTTTGCAAATAATGGTTTAGTCTTTCACAGTTGATTATCATGCAACATTTCTATTACTGTATTCATTGTTCTCCTGGTTCTGCTCACCTCACTTTGCATCCCTTCATATGTCTCTTTCCAGGTTTTTCGGTTTTTCTGTACTTATCCTGTTCCTCATTTCTTATGGTGCAATAGTATTCCATTACAACCATATACTACAACTTGTTCATCCATTCTCCAAATGATGGATAACCCTCCAGTTTCCAATTCTTTGCCACTACAAAGAGAGCTGTTAAAATATTTTGGTTCAGGTGGGCCCTTTTCCTTTATTTCTGATGTCTTTGGGATACTGTTTTTGGGTCAAAGGGTATATACATAGTTTTATGGCCCTTTGAGCATGGTTCTATTCAGTGATTTTTGCTTTTTTAAGTAAAACTTTTTAATTTTGAACTTAAACATCTTCCAAAAGAGCATTTCCATACAAAGAACAGAACACAAAAAAGTATTTTCAATGAAACTATGAATCTCTATTTTGTACTACTATATATGTGTGTATACATATATAGAGATATAAATATAGCATACATACTTTACATGTATTTATGCTTCACTTTCTTGCCCACCTATACTTTCCTCTGCATTTCCTTTTGGTCTTCCAAAATGGCTCCCTCAGAATGTCCATCAAGTGGGGAATGGCTGAGCAAGTAGTGGTATATGATTGAAATGGAATACTATTGTGCTATAAGAAGTAATGAGCAGGATGATTTAAGAAAAACCTAGAAAGACCTACATGAACTAATGCAAAGTGAAATGAGCAGAACAAGGAGAACATTGTACATAGTAACAGTAATATTAGATGATGAACATTTATGAATGACTTAGCTATTCTAGGTAATGATGTGATCCAAGAAAATTCTCAAGGACTCAGATGAAAAATACCAACTGCCTCCAAAGAAAAAACTGATGGGGTCTGAATGGAAACTGTATTTCAATTTATTTCTTCACTTTTATTTGTTTGAGTTCTCTTTCACAAAATGACTAATAAGGACAGGTGTTTATATTATCACACATTTAAAATCTATATCAGATTGCTAGCTGTCTCAGGGAAAGGGGAGGTGAGGGGGAAAGGAAGGGAAAGAAGGAGGGTGAGAATTTGGTTCAAACTTAAAAATTAACAAAAACAAATCAATCACATTCTAGGATTTTACATAGAAAATGAATACATTGTAATTTACAAGAATTAAAAGGGACAAAGAGGCAGAACCAAGATGGCATGGCAAACCAAAGGCAAGAACTCAGATGAACTTTAAAATAATGTCTCAAAATGAATTCTGGAGTGGCAGACCTAACAAAAGAATAGGGTGAAATAATTTTCCTATCCAAGGTGATCAGAAGGTTGGCAGGAAAGGTCTGACTCTTTGGAGTAAGAAAAGAGTCAGTCTGATGCTGAGCATGCCTTGACACTCTAGCACTGGCCTTGGGGTCACTGAGTCCCTACAACTTACAGAACTCTTAGCCAAAGGTGGCAAAGGGGTTAGATAACTAGTCAGATGGAGATTAGATGGGACTCTTTGCTGGCACTGGATGCAGGACTCTGCTGTAATTGACTATATAGGGATCTGAGTAACAGGTCTGGGTTGCATTTCCAAGGTATGGAGGAGTAATTGCACACTAGAGCTTGTGGTTTCAAGGGGAACAGGGACCTTGGTCAAAATTCTAGGGCAGAAAACAGTACTTGTGGTAACTCATAGACAAGATTATTGGTCATCAGAGCAGTGACCACATCCCTCAAATTCTGCAATCTTGGGAGAACTGAAAACTTACTGGTTTGTAATGATTGACTCTGAAAACAAAAGCATGAAAAACTTGAAGCTTGAAGCAGTTCGTCCTCTACTCCAAGAGCAAAGTCCAATTTTAACATATAGTAAAAAGTCAAGAAAAAGGCTAGAAAAATGAGCAAACATAAACAATAAAAACTTGATTTCCAAAAGTTACTGTGGTGACAGGGAAGATCAAAATAAAAACTCCAAAGAATACAGCAATGTCAAAACAGCTAAATCCAAAGTCTCAACTATTTAATTGGTGTCATCCCCCAAAAGACTTCTTGGAAGAGCTTGGAAAGGATTTTTAAAATTAAATAAGGGAGGCAGAGGGAAAATTTTGAAAAGAAATGAGAGTGATGTAAAAGCATCATAAAAAACAATAACGGCTTGGTAAAGAAAGCACAAGAAATGGAAAGGAATGTACAAAAACTTAATGAATAGAACAACTCCTAAAAAAAGTAGAACTTGATGAAGAAGGTGTAAAAGGTCACTGAAGAAAATAATTGCTTAAAAATTAGAATTGGGCTAGTGGAAGCTAATGATTCCATGAGACATCAAAAAATAATAAGATAATATGAGAGGAATGCCTGTATAATCCTTCAGGAAAAAATGGATAATTAATGAGAAGACTTTCAAGTATTCCTCATGAATAGAAGTTTGATGTCCAAACAACATGAAAATAAGTTTTGACCAAGGACACATGAAAAACCCAGTGGAATTGTGTGTCGGTTACGGGAAGGGGGGAGGAAAAGAATATGGTTCTTGTAACCAAGAATAATGTTCTAAATTGACTAATTAAATACAATTGTCCAAAAATAAAATAAAATAAAATAAAATAAGGCAATAGACTGGGAAAAAAGAAAGTCTGATGTTCAAATATAATAAATACTCAAGAGAAGCATAAAAAGGTAAACAGGAAAAAGAAATCATAGGGAATTCAATAAGATTTCCTTTTCCTGTTTACCTTTTTATGGTATATATAGTTAAACTGTTTACATTCCTATGTGGGAAGATGATACCTTTTACTCCTAAAACTTCATCATTATTAAGACAGTTAGGAGGAATATACATAGACAGAAGGCACAGGTATGAACTGATTATGATGGGATAATATAAAAAAATTAAGGGATGAGAAAGAAAGAAAGATCCCCTGGGAAACGAGGGAAGGGAGAGGTAGAGTGGGATAAAGAGATTAGAGGTCCTACTCAAAAGGCAGTTAAGATTAGCTTCATTTTTTTGAGGTTTCAGGGTAAGCATATCACTCTTTCAGTCAAAAGTCTTTTAAAATTAGGATCTGTGGATTCAAGTTTGAAGGTCCTGCTTTGTAACAGCAGTATTAGTAGTATGAGATCCCTCACAAAGCCCTTTCTCAGCCATCTATGACCAGAATTGAAGATTCTAGACTTAAAACTGACAGTCTTTATATGCCATATCAATATCTAACAATAATTAGTCAATAAACTGAGCTAAATTCTGGTGATACAAAGAAAGGCAAAAGTTAGGACTTGTTTCCAAGGAGCTCATAAGCTAAAGGGAAACAAAAAGCAAAAAAAATATATACTAACAACCTTTATACAGAACCAATAGTAAATAATTAAGAGAATTAAGATGTTAGAACTAAGGGTCATGGAAAGAATTCTGAAGAAAATAGAATTAAAGTTGGGACTTGAAGGAAGCTAGAGAAGTTAAAAGGTGGAGACAGGGAAGGAAAGCATTCTAGGCATGGAAGATAGCTCCAAAAAATGTTAAAGCAGAAAAATGGAAGGTTTTATTCATTGAACAGTAAGGAGGTCAGTGTCATTGAATGGAAGAGTATGTAGTGGGAGTGTAAGGTGTAAGAAGAGTAGAAAGGGGGAGGGAGGATGTAGGTTATGAAAGGTTTTGAACACCAGAGGTTTTTGTATTTGATTCTGGAAGTGAGAAGGAATCACTAACGTTTACCGAATATGGAAGTGACAACTTATCATACTCAAATATTAAAAGATTCTGTTGTTGCATCATGAATTCCCTGGATTGTCAGTCTTTTAACACATTCTAAATATTTAATAGTACTTTTTCTTCATTTCTTTCAAGTCATGTTGTAAATAAATTGTTATGTACTCACTACTCTCATTTTTCAGAAAAAGGATTGTGTTGTGGGTATAAGGGGATATCCTTAGATCGCACATACAGAGAGAAATTGTTCAGACTGGTTCGTATTTAAATATATCAATTAAAAATCCATGTCATATTTCAAAACATAACTGACATTTTAAAACACCAGAGTCAAATTTCCTAATTGTTATGGTCTCTATTTTTTAGGTTAAAAATATAAGGGATTTTCTCTTCTTACTTACATTCCTGAAGAAGCTGCTGTTCTCTTTTCCCTCAATTTAAAAATCTGTGACATTTTCACCTTTTCTTAGAGCTGCTGAGTAAGCATTCCTCTAAGTGTTTTCCACAAACTGCAAGTCTTTCCAATTTTTTTTTGTATTTTTGCCCAAAGTAAGCTAACACAAAATACTTTGGAGAACTGAGATGTGTAAGAATTAAATAATATTTCTACCCAGATATATATTTTATAAAGTTTATTTGGAAGGGTAGACAAATGTTCCTATAAGTAACCTGACCACGTGGTGCCTAGCTTGCCAGTCTCTTTCCTCTTTCCTCCCCTCACCCGCCTCATCTGTTCTCTTCTCAATTCTCACCCAATTCTCTCCAAACTTTCACCTTTATTGATGGACTGCACATTGACTGACGCAAAACCTGGCACAACTGTGCTATCTCAGGAATGTTTGATGAACAGGCTACTCAGGAGGGGGAGGGGATAAAGCTTCCTTGACACAATCCTCCTGTGATCCTTTGGGAGACGATCTCCCCAAGGATCATTTAAATATAACTATCTTATAACTCTAAATACCTTCTAGCTAAAAGTACATACAATATTGCATTTTTCTGAGAGGGAGTTATAATAGTTAGAGATGGGAGTAAAATACAAAAACTGATTGATAGATGCATTGACAAAATGCCAATTAGGGGGCCTAAGAGTTTACATTCAGAATAAGTATGTTAAACCCCCTTCAATTCAGTTTTTTATATCCCAAAGTTCATTCTAGATCTTTTGATGCAGTGTGTAGTTTCTTCAGGCATCTTTACAGCACCTTCTCCAAAAGAATCCACTTTCTTAATTCAGGATGTTAGCAAGTTTCTTTTCCTGAAATTTCTTCAAAAAATTTAAATCTTTGCATTTTGGGATAATTACACAATCCCTGCTGAGGATGGTGTTGACAAACACCAGAATCACACTGGGATACATGACTGAGTTATGAGGTATATGAAACAATTGTCAAAAGAAAAACAAACCACCCAAAAAAATCCCAAATAAAAGACAAGAATTAAATTCTGTATAAAATAATAAGTACAGAAATGATAAAAAATAAAAATCTTATGTGTATAAAATTCTGAGTAAAAGATAATAAGCCTGTAACAGGTTCTTGAATTACAGCAACTCTCTATTAAAGTTATTTATGTCCCACAAGCCTGTAGGACAATAGCAGCAATACAGCACTCTACCCATTTATAGCCAGGACTACAGAAAACTGCCAAACTATAAGAGAGAAAGGACCAAGTTTCAACAGCAAATGGGAAAAATCATCCCCTGGTCTGATTTTACCATCACTGTCAGAGATAGGGGGAGCCAGGATGATAGCCAACCTGAGGCACTTGACTCAAAGTATTGCACATAGAGTGTGGTTCAAAGAAGTCCTGCATCTTAACATAAGTCAAGTGCTATAACCTCGATTCACACACTAGATTCAAGTCCTTTCATATTGGCATAGAAGTTCAACAATCCTCCCTGGGTTGGATTTGGTCCTTTTTGACCTTGTGCTACTTGGCACTGTATATTGACTCTTTTGTTCCCTTCTCCTGGAATCAGACATAATCATTTAACAAAGTTCCATAACATTTATCAATAAATGGCAGGATTCCATAGTTGTGTGAATCTTAAAACTACTCAGACTGTATTTTAGAAGAGTTGGTCCAGCTATTCCCTATTTTAACAATGGAAATACTTGATCAGGAATGTATTGGGAACTTTTAAAATTACTCCACTATACTCAGACAGTGCCTTAGGGGAAGATAAAGTTGTAAATTCCTGATTGAACAATGAAAAGTCCCCAACTCATACCTTATAGTAAAGCTAGAAACTTATAGTAAAGCTAGAACCTTAATCTAGGTCTATTTTTATATCTAATACAAAAAGGTGTTAAGTACCTAAAAAGGTCAAGTAACTTACAAAAGGCAAACTTAACAAAGAGGTGTGAAGTACTCAGAAGACTTTATCTAACCAGAGAAAGTGAAAACCAAAGAAGGTGAAAACTAAGAATGGGTAGTCCTGAAAAAAAAAAGCATCTACTATGATTGGTAGATGTGAAAATTTAGGGGAGGTGACAGAAGAGAAAATTCTCTTTAAAAGGAGGTCAGTTGAAATGAGTGGGATTCTGAACTCAGTTCAGGAGATTCAATGGAGGACTGGAGTTTGCTTGGAGATGACTTGTGGTGAGTGATAAAGACTGATTCACTCTCCCTTAGGCTCAGGCCTAGGCCAGGCCTTTTTCTACTGCTTGGCTCAGTCTGAGCCAGGTAAATTTAAATTAATTCTCTCTCTCTTTCTCTCTCTCTCTCCTTCCCTTAGTTCCTTCTTTCTTTATTAATTAAAATCTCCATAAATCCAAGCTGACTTGGGTATTTTCATATTTGGGAATTTCCCATGGCAACCACTTATTTTTAGATTTTTAAGTCAAAACACTAAAAACTATCCTTTATAGTTTTGGCCAAAACCCTTTACAGTTTTGGCATTTACAGTTTTAAACATTTACAGTTGAAAGCTTCTGGGTATACATATTACTAGGACTAATAGATACTGTAAACTTATACTGTAAACTTCATCTTTCAAGTAAAAAAAATACTGATTTCATGTACTTCAAATATCACCAAGGTTAGGAAAAAAGAAAGAAAAAATCAAATATCATATTACAACCATAAAGGAAAAAATAATTAAAAATTAATAATTTCACAGTTCAATATTCCACATGACAATGTGTTCGCCATGCAGAGGCACAACACAAAGGTTCTCACTCAAAAATGAAATTTATATCACTCTTAACTTGGCCAGGATCCAGAGTGTGAGTGTATATAATTTTTTCACCAGGTAAAAATCTTTTAAAAACAGTAGTATAACTAATACATATTCTAAAAGTACCAAAATCCCCAAAATTTCATTTATCCTTAAGGGTTTATTTTATCCATTTAAGGATAATAGCAAACAAACCAACTATCATAAGGATTCACATGACTTGCTGTGTGACATCTAAAAAACCCCATGAAATCATGAATATTAGTCACAAGTCCTACAGATTTAGCCAATCTTTCAACCTTGGCAAAGATATTTTTTAATAAAGTCTATTATTACCATCATTCCAAAGTTTGGTGGGAGAGAAACCCCCAAAATGAAGGATTAAAAATATAAGAAATCCATTTTGAAGATTCTAGGTTTCACAGGAAAATTATTCCCAGGGAGCCGCTGGGTAGCTCAGTGGATTGAGAACCAGGCCTAGAGACAGGAGGTCTTTGGTTCAAATCTGGCCTCAGCCACTTCCTAGCTGTGTGACCCTGGGCAAGTCACTTGACCCCCATTGTCTAGCCCTTACCACTCTTCTGCCTTGGAGCCAATACACAGTATTGATTCCAAGATGGAAGGTAAGGGTTTAAAAAAAAAAAAGAAAATTATTCCCACCTCCTGGATGAGATCATAACACATCACAGGGTAAATAAGCAACTTGGGCACTTTCCTCCCTCTTGGTATGAAACTGTAACAGTGTAACATAACTGTCTCTGCTATATTCCACCCATTTTCAACTGGGGCCAAGGACTAAAAAGCGAAAATCACTGCAGATACATCATCCATTGTATTTATAATAAATGCAGAGATGGGAAAATACAATTCCATTGCACTCTACTTCAGCTACAAATAGACCCTTACCTCTTATTACACACAACTCAAGAGGCAGGCAAAAGAATGATCAGAGGTAGGGATGCTCCAGATATCTGAAAATCACTTCTGAAGACTCATTAAAATCAATTTAAATTATTAAACAAGTAAATTCCCAAAACTTGTATACAGGATGAAACCAACATGATGGAGTCCACCCATCAGCTCTATGTGACAATTAGCAAGGGCAACCCCCGCCCTCCAAATGCTGTTTATGGGCTTTTACAATGATATTCATCTACAGTACAATCATAGTCATAGGGGAGGTACAAATTAAGACAATGCAACAGAAAGTTTTAATTGTGAAAACTTATGAAGTAGTTAACAGTAAATTACATACATCTTATATTCAGAATTGAGTTACAGAGACTTCTTCATTCTGGGGAGGGGAACAAAGTGAAACAGTTAACATCAATAAGGCAATGAGGTATGAAGAGGCTTAAAATTCACCTCCAGACTCTTTGAGGTTCCTTCCCCTCCCAAGTACCATCATTCATCATAATTTCTTTGTCCACACCTCTGGGGTCCCCCATACTAAGGGGAGTTCCCACATTGATTTCAGGTGTTTGGGTGTGAATTTTGATTTTCCTCATTGGAATAACTTCTTCCTATTAATATCGTTATTCCTGAAACTTCTGTTCCTATTTTCCTGATTTCTCTTCTTACAATTTATAATTACACTAACAACCTTTCCACAAAAGAATGATCAGAGGTAGGGATGCTCCAGATATCTGAAAATCACTTCTGAAGACTCATTAAAATCAATTTAAATTATTAAACAAGTAAATTCCCAAAACTTGTATACAGGATGAAACCAACATGATGGAGTCCACCCATCAGCTCTATGTGACAATTAGCAAGGGCAACCCCCGCCCTCCAAATGCTGTTTATGGGCTTTTACAATGATATTCATCTACAGTACAATCATAGTCATAGGGGAGGTACAAATTAAGACAATGCAACAGAAAGTTTTAATTGTGAAAACTTATGAAGTAGTTAACAGTAAATTACATACATCTTATATTCAGAATTGAGTTACAGAGACTTCTTCATTCTGGGGAGGGGAACAAAGTGAAACAGTTAACATCACTAAGGCAATGAGGTATGAAGAGGCTTAAAATTCACCTCCAGACTCTTTGAGGTTCCTTCCCCTCCCAAGTACCATCATTCATCATAATTTCTTTGTCCACACCTCTGGGGTCCCCCATACTAAGGGGAGTTCCCACATTGATTACAGGTGTTTGGGTGTGAATTTTGATTTTCCTCATTGGAATAACTTCTTCCTATTAATATCGTTATTCCTGAAACTTCTGTTCCTATTTTCCTGATTTCTCTTCTTACAATTTATAATTACACTAACAACCTTTCCACAAAAGTAACATGTTAGTGGTTGTTTTGTGGATTCATGTAACGGAGCCTCTCCTTGCTTTACCTTTCCAACAGTTTAAGTTAATTCTTTTATTTCCTTCCTCAATGTCTCTACTAAAGTAGAATTCTCATTATCCTTCTCACCTGTTTAGAAGTCAATTCCTTTATTTCCTTCCTTAATACTTTCACTAAATAAGTATTCTCCTCCTTTTCCTTATATCACTCAAAAGCATAAACTGATACTCTTTTCAATTCTTCAGGTCCATAGTAGGCCAGTTTGGACAGTTAGTCATAAAATAATTCCTAGCTACCTTACAATTGTTTTTGGCAAATTATACTCTGATTTGTCTAAGATCCCGTTCCCTATCCAGATCAAGCTCAACATATCTTCCTCCTAGCTCAATCAGTCTATCAATAAACTGGGTGGGATTCTCAATGTTTTCTTGCTTAAGATTTTCAAATTTAGTCCATGTACCAGGCCTATCAGATCAATGCATTTCTACCCTGGCATAGTTGTAAGTAATCTTGCTCTGAATTTGGGTCCCATTTGGGATCTTCAGTTGGCCAATGAGTTGTTCTCTCTCCTTGGGCCTGATTAACATAGAATCTTGTTCCTTTCCCTTTCTGTTATCAAGACCTGGACCAAATCTTCTACATCAAATCATGTGGGATTATATGTGCAAAAAATGCTTTCAAACTTATTTATCACCACCACAGGCTCAGCTTCATATGAAGGTGTTTTTTTTTTCTTTGAATCTCTCATTTTCCTGTGGAGAAAAAGGTGTATGATGACTAATGTTTACTAAATTTCCACATCTGTTATATGAAGGGACAACTCTTATAGGGAAAAGAGCATTATTTGAATAATCTGTGGTAACTGCTGCTTGGCTCGTGTTCTGGAGTTCAATGGAGTGGGTTGTAGTGAGGCTGGTAGGGGAAGAGGGTGGGCTGATAGAATGGAGCTGGTCAGCAGGTGGGGAGACAGAGCAAAAGGATTGGGGGTGGAGTGGAGAGGAATGAGGGCTGGGGTGGGACAAGGTGGATATTAATTGGGGCAAGGCTGGGGCAGGGTAGAGAGAAAGGGGGTGGGACCAGGTACAGGGTGGAGAGGAGTAGGATGGGTGAAGTCTAGAGGGGTCACTGTAAGGTGGGTAGGAAGGAGGGTATGGAAAAGGATTGAAGTAAGGATGGTATGGGTGGGGATACTGGAGATAGGTGGGCACTGGGCAATTAGGATAGAAAGTTATATTGGGGGAAAGGGATGGGAGGAGTAGGGGATGAGTGAGATCTGACTGGGAGAGGAGCTGAGGGGTTCAAGTCCTGGTTTGGGTCACTATGAGGAGAAACCTCCTCACAGGCCAGGTGGGATGATAGAGTGTGTTTATTCCTAGATTTCACTGAAGGAGTTAAGTTAGAATGGTTTGGTTCCAAAGAAAGAATGGTTTCCTTACTGGAGGGAATGGTTGATTTATCATCATGGTATGCCCATAAGTACCAGTATTTATATCTTTGGAATCTTTGTTTTTAATGGCTAACTTCAAATCTTTTAAGACCTTGAAGTCAAAAGAGCCATATTTTGGCCAGGTAAAAGATGTCTATCCATGACTTACAAAGCTTTCTAGCTGCTTTCTTTGTCATCCAATTCTCCTTAGGCAGATTGGAATCACTTCAGGAATTTAGAAATTTATGTAGGAGTGAATCAGGAGGAATAGTTCCTGATTTCCCATGATATGTTCCATTGTTTCCCATATTGTCTAGTCTGCATGTCCTATTTAAGCTAGTTTGAATATTGCTAAATGATCAGCTTAAACAATGAAAAGTTCCTAAAACATAAAAAAATGGAGACACAAAGTTCTTCAATGTTATTTTGGAAGGCAATAAGAAGAGGTTCAAAACAAAAATCTAATGTAAGGAAATAGTAATTGTAGCACAGAAATAGTATCAATAATGAATGTATATTTAGTGTAATAATTGTTGTCATTAATAATAACACCATGCATTTATTATAATTAGTGATGGTGTTATTAATAATTAATAATATGCATTTGCTATCATTATTGTTATTAATAATTGACAACCATAAACAACAAGTATAATAATCAATAATAACCATTAGTAATTAATATTAATGATGAATAATAGTTATTGAAAATTAATAATTATTGTTATTGATAGTATCATTAATACTATTGTGTTCCAAAATTATTCCTTAATATTGCATATAATTAATTTGATTTAATTTTTTGTTCAATTTTAGAAATTTTATTGTAATTTAAATTCAATATTATTAATATTTCCTATTAATAATACTTTCATTTAAATTTTTCAATTTAATAGCATTATTTTAGATCACTAATAGTAGCAGCAAAGGAATTCTTTTTATTTTCCTGCAGTTTTAATTCTTGACAGTAAGTGGCAGTATAAATGCATGTAAAGTGAAAGGCACCTGTGGGTAGACCTATCTAATCAAGCAGTCAGATAAAGAGAAGGCAAAAAAAAATGTAGCTTTTAATATGCTAAAGAAGGCAGGCAGTCTACAAGCAAAGCTTGAATACTTTAGAAATGCTAAAGAAGGCAAGCAGTTTGCTAGGAAAGTTTGAGGGTGGGGGGGGAGAGAAGTTCAAAAAGCAGTCTGAAGAAACATGTTAAGGAGGTGAACAACCACATGTGTTTAAAGTTGGGAGGACAGGGAGCTCCTAAACCTTGTCCACAGCCTGGAAGGACCCGTCAGGATTAATTTAATGGGTGTTTCTGAGCATGTCCCTGCCCCAGAGGCCCAGCAGGTGTGGCACACAGGAAAAGTCCGGTTCTGTTTTGAGCAAAAAGTGTCTCTTACCTTCTCTACTGCCCCAGGGTGCCCCTAACCCTAATCCACAGCATTAATGTGAGAGGTGTCTCCTCATTCAGTGCAGTGCCTGGCTGGGAAAGTGGCAGTACAGCCAGAGATTTCATGTGCCCCTGGAAGTCAGGGGTCAGGGCTGGGGTGAGTTTATGTGCTCTGACCAGGACTTTATTCATGCACTAAAACTGGCGGGGGTGGGGTAACACATGAGAGGGTTTTCTCACCAATCCATCTGAAGAGGTGCTTAGATGATTCTGTTTCTCTTTCTCAGCATGTTTCCATCTGTGCAGACAGGCAGCAGCTACTTCTATCTTTAAACATAACTAAGCACTAACTCAAAACTTCTCTCAGAAGAAAAGTAAAGGTTCATTTCTAAACCAATGCGGTTGCCATTCTGTAAGAATTAAATAATATTTCTATCCAGATATATATTTTATAAAGCTTATTGGAAGGGTAGACAAATGTTCCTATAAGTAACCTGACCACATGGTGCCTAGCCTGCCAGTCTCTTTCCTTCCTCACCCCCACCCCCTGCCCACCTGCTTCCTCTGTTCACTTCTTGGTTCTTCCCCTATTCTCTCCAAATTTTCTTCTTTATTGATGCACACATGTTGACTGACTCAAACTGCGCTATCTCAGGAATGTTTGATGAACAGGCTACTCAGAAAGGGAAGGGGATAAAACTTCCTTGACACAGAAGTAACTGGAGAACTGAGATGTAATCGATTATGAGATTTAGCATAAAGAATTTCTTCAGGAAGGTACACAGACTCACATAATCTCTACCAATTTACCCTCCAAGAAATTATAAAATAACACCTCAAAATGAATTTTGGAGCAGTAAAACCCACACAAAAGATGGAGTAAAATAATTTTTGTGGCCAAAACAACTTAGAAGGTGAACATGAAATATCTATTACCCGAGGATAGAAGTAGAGCTCAAAGCAGCACTGCCAAAGCAGATCCCACTGTGACAATGAGCCCTTGGTGCCAATGAAGCTGTATCAAAGGCTTCCAGAGCTCTTAGCCACAAACCATAAGGAGGATCAAACAACTACTCAGAAAGAGATTAGAGGGGTGCCTTTTTTTGGCTCTGGATGCAAGACTCTTGTTGCATTCCCCATACACAAATCCCGGTAGCAGCACCAAGGAATCTTCTCAGGATGAGAAGGAACATTAGCACATACCAGTGCTTATGGGAACAGGGGAGCAGGGGACCTTGATCACAGTTCTAAGAGGGGAAAGAGTGCTTACAGTTACAAAGCAGAGGCCTGGAGAGTATTAAACACACTTGTTCTTATATCATATCACCTTGAAATAACTGAAAGTAGATAGATCCCTAGAGCCAACTCTGAAGGAAGTTGCACAAAGAATCTGAAACTTGCAATAGAGCTCCCTTCACCACAGAAACAGAGCCCATCTTTAACAGTTTTTTTAAGTTAAAAGAAAAAAATGCTGGAAAACAAGAAAACACAATAAAAAGGAAACAACATATAAAGTTATTTTGGTATCAGGGAAGACCAAAACACAAACTCAGAAGAAGACAGCAGTCAATATTGTTATATCCAAAGCCTCTAAGAAAAATGAGAATTGTTCTCAAGCCCAAAATGAATTAATAGAGGAGCTCAAAAAATATTTTTAAATGAAGAAAAAAATGAGAAGAGAAATAAGAGTAATACAGGAAAATCATGATAAAACAGCCAATAGTTTGGCAAAGTAAGAACAAAAGAATACCAAAGTAATTAATACCTTAAAAAAACAGAATCAGCCAATTGGTCAAAGAGACACAAAAATCCAGTGAAGAGAACTTTAAAAATAGAATTGGCTAAATGGAAAAAGATATACTAAAAAGTACTGAAGAGAAGAACTTTTTAAAAGACCGAATTGGTCATATGGAAAAGAGGTACACAAATTCATTGAAGAAAAAGACTTTTTAAAAAGTATAATCAACAAAATGGAAAAGATTACAAAAGTTCACTCAAGAAAATCATTAGAATTAGGCAAGTGGAAAATGAATGACTCCAGAGATATCAAGAATCCATCAAAGTCAAAAGAATGAAAAGAAGAAAAAGTCATTGGAAAAACAACTGACCTAGAAAATAAACACAGGAAAAATAATCTAAGAATTATTGGACCACCTGAAAGCTATGATAAAAAAGAGCATAGACATCATCTTTCAAGAAATTAACAGGGAAAACTGCTCTGATATTCTAGAACCAGAGGATAAAGTAAAAATTGAAAGAATCCACCTCTCATCACCTAAAAGAGATCTCAAAATGATAATTCCCAAGAATATTATAACCAAGTTCCCAATCTCCCAGATCAAGAAGAAATTATTGCAAGCAGCCTAAAAAAGAAACAATTCAAATATTGTCTAGTCACAGTCAGAATAACACCACATTTAACAGCTTCTACAACAAAGAATTGGAGGTCCTAAAATGAGATATTCTAGCTAGCAAAGGACCTAGAACTTTCAAGAATCACTTACCCAGGAAAACAGTGTAATCCTTTGTGGGGGAGAGGGGGAATGAGTATTCATTGAAATAGAGGACTTTCAAACTTTCTTGATGAAAAAAACCAGAACTGAATGAAAAAATTTAACTCTCAAATACAAGATGCAAGAAAATAATTAGGAAGGAAAGAGAAATAAAAAGATATTCAATAAAGCAAAACTGTCTACATCCCTACATGGAAAAACGATTCTTGTAACTTCTAAGAACTTTGTCATTATTAGGGCAGTTAGAAGGGGTATACATAAAGGGCAAGAGTGATATGAATATAATGGAATGGAGGAAAGAGAAAGAGGAATGCATTGAGAAGATAGAGAAGGGAAAAATAGAATGGGATAAATTATCATACATAAAAGAGGCATTAAAGAGCTTTTACAGTAGAGGGGCAAGTTGGGAGAGGTGGGGAAGAGAGCATTTGAATCTTGCTCTCATCAGAATTGGCTCAAAGAGGGAAAAATATTCAAGTGGGTTTAGAAATCTGTTTCCCTACAGGAAAGTAGGAGAGGAAGGAGATAAGAGGAGCCAATGGGGCTGATAGAAAAGAGGGCAAATTGGGGATGTGTTGGTCAGAAACTAAATGGGGAAATTGATGGAGAGTAATATACAGTAATCATAATGGTGCAAATAAATTTTATAAGTCTCTTAAATATATAAATGAATGAAATGTATAAGAATATAAGTCATTCCCCAATTGATAAATGTCAAAGGACATGAACCAGCAGTTCTCAAAATAATTAAAACCATAGTCATGCAAAATGCTCACTATTAATCAGAGAAATGCAAATTAAAACAACTCTGAGATACCATCCCACACCTATCTGTTTGGCTCTTATGACAGAATAGGAAAATGGCAAAACTTGGAGGGGATGTGGAAAAATTGAGAAACTAATGCATTGTTGAGGGAGTTGTGAACTGATTTAACCATTCTGGGAAGCAATTTGGACCAATGCCCAAAAGGCTATAAAGCAATACATACTATTTGACCCAGTAACATCATTATTAGGTTTGTATTCTAAGAGATAAAAAAGAAAAGGGGAAGTTCTAAATACAAGGACTAAAGGACTAAATGCAAAAATATTTAAAGAAAATTTTTTTTTCAGGGGCAAAGAATTTGGAAAGTGAGGGGACATTTATCAATTGGAGAATGACTAAGTTATATGATTGTAATGGAATATTATTGTGTTATAAAAATATTGAGCAGGAAGAACTCAAAAAAGCCTGGAAAGACTTACATGAACTGAAGCAAATTGTAATAAGCAGAATGGAAGAACATTATGCACAGTGACAAGATTACTGTACAATGAACAACTGTGAATAGCTATTTTCAGCAATATAAATCCCCCCCCCCAAATCCCAAAAGACTCAGAATAAAAAATACCATCTGCTTCCAGAGAAATAACTGATAGAATCTTAATTCAGAGCAAAGCAAATGTTTTTTCACTTTCTTTTTTGGTTTGTTTCCTTTACAAAAAAATTAATAGGGAAAAATGCAGATAAATAAAGAACTTGTCTCCCTGCTGCCCCAGCCTGGAGAGGAAAGTTTGTTTTGGGGGCCAAAAAGGGGTACAAATTAATATTAACCTTCCATAGCAAGTAAAGCAGGAAAGAATCTCAAATTGATTTAAATTAATCTCAGTGTATAATTTGCCAATTATGGTTTTAAATTCTCTTTTCATGTGTTCAGCTTGGCCTGAGCTCTGGGAATGGTAGGGTGTATGGAATTTAGGAATTATTCCCAAATAAAACTAAATCTCTGGTAAAACAGAATCTGTAAAATGAGTGCCTTTATCTGAATCAACAAATGCTTGTGGGCCAAATCCAGGAACAATCTCCTTCAGAAGCATTTTAACAATGAAGGGTATTAGTGACACAAGAATCAGGAAAGAATTCTATCTACTCAATAAATTGTCCAGCCATAACAAGCCAGATTTTATAATTACTATCTTGAGGCATACTGATAAAATCAATTATAAGTATTCAAAAGGAGTGTTAGCTAGGAGTCACTCACCAAAAACCTATTGGGTTATTATATATGTCTGATAGGTAAGACAAGATCCACAAAGGGTAGCTATATTGATAACACCTAGAGCTACCCAGACTCTTTTCAACTAATCCATAATCTCCTAAGTACCAAAGTGGACACTCTTGGGAACAAATAGGCATATTTGGTAGTAGAAACTTTAGAATCAAAGCATTTCTGCTCCAACATAGGACATAGACATTTTTAGATCAAAGACTGGCTAGATTTGAAGTGACTTTGTTGGGAAATGAGAATATTACTCTTGAACATTGTATAGTACTTAATCATGCAACTTTGCTTTTTGATTTATCATTCTCAGGAAAACCATTACATAATTGTACATCCATAGTGTACAACATGACTGAGATCTCTGATTTTCCCTTTAAACAATTCTGATTTACATTGACTGTTCCTCTTATATGAAAGAAGGTACAAATTACAAGGATAGGGAGAAGGAGCTGAAGCAGTCACAGAGATTTCTGAAATGTCAGAACTATCAGATGGGACTTTCTTGGACTGAGATTAGAATCAAGGTCAGAATGGGAAATGTCAGAAAGGGATTTCACAGAATAAATTGGCAAGATTGGGTAAGTAGATAAGGGAAGAGAACTTTTTGGAAAGAAAGGGATTAAATACAGGTCAGTAGTTTGGGGCCTAAGCTGAGGAGTTAGAAGGGAGTAGAATCAGAAGAGCAGATAGTAAGATCAAGGAACAGGTGTGTTTGGGGAAGGAAATGAAGAGATGAGTCTAGGGAGTGTTTTGGATAGAAGATTGAATTTTGGTGGAGGGATCTATTAATCCTTTCCATAAATTTCAATATTTCAATTCTTTGAAGTTCATGACCTCTATAGCTAGCCTCAAAAGTTTTTTCGATTTCTTAAAATCCAAAGAGCCATATTGGAACCCAAAAGATCTCCCAACTAAAGTGGTCTTTGTCCAAAACCACTTATCATAGAATATGACTGCTTGCTCCTTTGTCATTCCTGGTTCTATAGGAAGTTCTATCATCCCAAGAGAGGAGGAGCTTTTCTAAAGTTGTACCTTCTGGTGTGCTGTTCTTTCTTCCTGTTACTTCCATTATTTTATTTTTATTTTTTTGCTTTAAAAGAGCTTATAAGGCTATACTTTATTCAATCAAACAAATGCTTTTTAAAATACTCAATAACCACTAAGCACAATGGGATTTTCTATTCCAAGTGTAATGGTTTCACTTTCCTTGATGTGAAGAAAATGGTCTCCTCTTTTCCCCATTTATCATTCTGCCATCTTCCTTGAATGCTCTTTGCTTTGTAATTTGGCCAGTCATTCTTTAAGCTGGTTTTTACCCTCCACATCTTCGTGAGATGCTGCTGTTCATGACCATTCATCATTTTTCTTTATAAAATTTATTTTATTTTTTAAATTTGGAAATTTTTATTTAAGTAATTAATTTAGAAGATTTTCCCATGGTTACAAGATTCATGTTCTTTCCCTCCCCTGCCCCACCCCTTCCCATAGCCCATGAGCAGTTCCACTGGGTTTTACATGTGTCATTGATCAAGACCTATTTGCATATTATTGATATTTGCACTAGGGTGACATTATTCTTTAAAAACAATTTTTCTTCTTGAATTACAGACTCTGGGAATTCCCCCTTCCCCTTTTAAAAGGGCTTTAGTTTTTTTACAAGAATCCCTCCAGAGGGGTTATGAAGTTCATTATGACTATCTATCCACAGACATGAAACTTGGTTTATTTACTTAAGTAGAATACAGGTTTCCCTATCAGTATACCCTTACTGATGGTTCAAAAATGTATGTGTCTGTGTGGATTTCAACTCTTTGGCTTCAGAGCTGGTGCTAAACTGGTCTGTCTACCAATAAGGAAAAAAAAAGAAAACAGAGGTGGAGTAATGTCAGGAACATGTCAGGGTCTGTCAATATGAAAACAGTTTTTATTCAATAGCCCTTATATTCTACAAATGAATTCAAAGACCCCTGCATCTCCAACTATAGGTGTGGCTGCTAATGAATTCTAGTCTCTATCTCTGGGGTATCTAGTTAGTGAAGTAATGGGAAACAAGAAAAGAAGATTAAAACCCGAAGACTGTCTCTCCTTTACTCCTTTATCTATTATTATTATTTACAAATTAGAGTTAGAGATAGGGTATTTTCCTTTTTTGCTCTACTTACATTTCTCCTTTTTATCTTCTAACCAAAAAACAAACAAACAAACAAACACAATTCAGCACCAAGTTGTTATTCACAGGCACACATGTACCTGGAAGGACAAATTTTCAACTATACCCTTATAAGGGCTATACTTCAAAACTACTTTTTTTGGGGGAGACTTTCTTCTTCTGGGCAAATCACAAACACACACATATACACATACTCTCAGAGAAGGACCCTCCCTCAAGAAATACTTGAGAGTATCACTTTCCCAAAGGGGGGAAAAACCTTATTAATTTTTTGGGAACCTGTTTTCTAAAATGCCTTTCACTTTACTAGTATTTCTCTCTCCCTCCTCTCCTCTAAAAATAGTTCTGTTCTGGAATTGTTCATGCCCTCTTATAAGAACTACAGACACAAAAATGATACATCTTACCCAAAACTGCAGTGATAAGTTTCAGTTGTTACCCCATAGAAAAATCATTCCTTGTGAAAAATATTCCAAACCTGGACCCCAAAAGTTTTCACTCTTGGAGTGAAATTTCTGGCAGGCAAAAGGAGGAATTCAGCATCTCCTTAAGGTTGCCAAACTATAATGAATGAAATTTTCAAGAGACCTGGTCAAATGATTCTCTCAGTAATCAAAGGACTCCCCCAGAACAGATCTCTAAATACAATACTGTTTAAGATCTGGTACTGCAAGGCCACCATCCATCACATTTTTTTCTATTAGTTCCCTGAACATTCTTGATCTTTTGTTCTTCCAGATGAATTTTGTTTTTATTTTTTTCTAGTTCTATAAAATAGATTTTTGGTAGTTTGATAGGTAGAAAACAGAATAAATAAATTAATTAAGGTAGGATTGTCATTTTTACTATATGAGCTTGTCCTACCCTGGAGTAATTGATGTTTTTACTATTGTTTAGATATAGTTTTATTTGTGTGAAAAGTGTTTTGTAAATTGGGGCATTAATGCTTTGCTGGTGGAGTTTTAAATTGATCCAGCCATTCTGGATGGCAATTTGAAACTATGCCCAAAGGGTGCTAAAAGACTGTCTGCCTTTTGATCCAGCCATACCACTGAGTTTATACCCCCAAAGTGATAATAAGGAAAGATTTGTACAAAAATATTTGTAACCGCACTCTTTGTGGTGGCAAAAAATTAGAAAATGAGGGGATGCTCTCAAATTGTTGTATCTGTTGGTGATGGAATTCTATTGTGCTGAAAGGAATAATGAACTGGAGGAATTTCATGTGAACTGGAATGACCTCCAGGAATTGATGCAGAGTGAAAGGAGCAGAACCAGAAGAATCTTATATATACAAAGAGTGATACATTGTGGCACAATTGAATGTAATGTACTTCTCTACTGACAGCAATGCAATAATCCAAGACAATTCTGAAGGACTTATGAGAAAGAATGCTATTCACATCCAGAGAAAGAACTGTGGAAGTATAAACACAGAAGAAAAACAACTGTTTGATCACATGGGTCGATGGGGATTGTGTGGGGATGTAGACTCTTAAGCGATCACCCTAATGCAAATCTTAATAATATGGAAATAGGTCTTGTAAAGACATACATGTAAAACCCAGTGGAATTGCTCGTTGGCTATAGGAGAGTGAAAGGAGGGGAGGGAAAGAACATGAATCATGTAACCATGGAAAAATATTCTAAATTAATTAATTAAATAAAAATTTCCAATTTGGAAAAAAAAAGTGTTTTGTTGTTTTGTTCATATAATTCCTGTGTTTGTCTTCGCTTGATAAATTCCCCCAAATTTTATATTATCTAGAGTGATTTTAGATGGAGTTTCTCATTCTAGCTCTTGCTGATTTTTGTTGTAAATATGTAGAAATGCTGATGATTTTAAATGAATACTAATTATTTTGAGTAAAGGCCCTTTTATTCCTCTGCTTTCTAGTGTTTTCAGTAGGAATAGGTGTAGTTTGTCAAAGGCTTCTTCTGCATCTATTGAGATAATTGTGATTTCTGTTAGTTTGATTATTGATATGGTCAATTATGTGGATGGTTTTCCTAATATTAAACCAGCCTTGCATTCCTGGCATAAATCCCACCTGGTCATAGTGAATAATACCTGTGCTAAGTTGCTATAGTCTCTTTGCAAGTATTTTAAGATTTTTGCATCTATATTAATTAATGAGATTGGTCTGTAATTTTCTTTCTTTGTTTTTGGTCTTCCTGACTTGGGTATTGGTACCATATTTGTGTCATAAAAGGAATTTCTTAAGTTTCTTTACTTATTTTGTCAAATAATTTGATTAGTATTGGGATTAGTTGTTCTTTAAATGTTTGATAGAATTCATTTGTGACTCCTTCTGGTCCTGGGGATTTTTTCTTAGGAAGTTCCTTGATGGCTTGTTCAATTTCTTTTTTTCTGAGATGGGATTATTTAAGTATTCTATTTCCTCTTTTGTTAATCTATGAAATTTATATATTTTTTAATATATTCACCCATTTCACCTAAATTGTCATATTTATTGCCATATAATTGAGTAAAATAGTTCTTAATAATAATAAAATTACCTTAATTTTCTCTTCATTAGAGATGAGATTACTCTTTTCATCTTTGATACTGTTCATTTGATTATCTTCTTTCATTTTTAAAAATGAGATTAACTGGTACTTTATCTAATTCATTTGTTTTTTCAAAGTACCAGCTCCTAGTTTTATTTATTAGTTCAAATACATTCAAAAGAGAAGAGATAAGAGGAATTCTATTTAAAATAAGTACAAGCAATTTAAAATACTTTGGAGTCTATCTGCTTAAAATAATTACAGACAACATAAAATACTTGAGAGACCATCTGCCTGGACAAATCTAAGAACTATTAATATGGAAGTGTCTAAAGACTTCCAAATCACTTTCCTTCCTTCTTCACTGAGTTTAATATCTGGCTCACAATTTTTCTTTCTCCTCCCCAGTTCCTGCCCTCAAATTATACGACTTCAACATACATACTGATTCTTCCTTATAAAACCCTACTTTTCATCCCTACCTCCAGTCCTTTGACTCTTCAGTTCTCTCCTAGTCCATCTACCCTATACTAGCCACTCTCTCCTCTTCTCCCCATCTTTGCCTTTTGTTGAACCAATTCAGCTCTATACTGTGTGCCTTTCTGTTCTGCTTTAGTTTGTATAAGTCTTTCCAGGTTTTTTTGTCATTCTTTTTGCTTGTTATTTCTTATAGCATAACAGTATTCTTAGTGACTTTTGTGTCCCAGCTCTTTCATATCCCCTTCAAGTTTTGTCATTTTCCTTTTCTGTCATAGTAGCCAATCTTATTAGAGCAGGGCATTACTTCAAAGTTGTTTTAATTTGCATTTCTCTAACTAATAGTGATTAAAATAATTTTTGTATGCTTATAGAGAGCTTTAATTACTATGCCTGAAATCTCCTTGTTTGTATCTTTTGACCATTTATCAATTGAGGAATGACTTGTTTTCTTATACATTTGACTCATTTCTCTATGTATTTGAGAAATGAGACCTTTATTAGAGAGTTTTATAAAATATTTTCACACCATTATAATGACTGTTTATTACTTTCCTTCCTATTTCCTCCTCTTGTGGTTTCTGACTTCCTTCTCCCTAATTTTTCCTCTTTTCTATCAGCTCCACCCCCTTCTCTTATCCCCGTTCCCTCCTATTTTCCTGTAGAATAAGATTTCTAAACATAATTTATTGTTTATTTTCTTCCTTCACTGAACCAATTCTGAAGAGAGTAAAGTCCACATGCTCTCTTCCCCTTCTCTCCCATCTTCCCTTTCACCATGAATACTCTTTCATGCCTCTTTTATGTGTAAAGTTAACTCTATTCTATTTTTCCCTTTCCCTCCTCTCAATGCATTTTTATCATGCCTTAATTTTTGTTTTTTTATATCCCATCATATTCAACTTACACCTTTACCCTCAGACTTACATGTATATCTCCTAACTCCCCTATTTTTTTTAATTCTTACCTTAAAGCATCTTGGAACTGTGTATTGGTTCCAAGGCAGAAGAGTGGTAAGGACCAAGCAATGGGGGTTAAATTACTTGCCCAGGGTCACACAGCTAGGAAGTGTCTGAGGCCAGATTTGAACCTGGGACCTCCCATCTCTAGGCCTGGCTCTCAATCCACTGAGGTACCCAACTGCCCCCCCCAACTGCCCTAATATTGATAGTTTTTTGGTGTTACAAGAATAATTTCCCCATGTATGAATGTAGTTTAACCTTATTGAATGTCTTTTGATTTCTCTTTCCTGTTTACCTTTTATAATTCTCTTGAGTTTTGTATTTGAGAGTCAAATTTTCCATTCAGCTCTGGTCTTTTCATTAGGAATGTTTGAAACTCCTTTATTTCATTGAATATCCATCCCTGAAGAATTATGTTAAGTTTTGCAGGGAAGTGATTCTTGGCTTAAATCCTAGCTACTTGCCCTTTGGACTTTTATTTTTTATTTATTTTTAAAAATTTATTATAAAATTTTATTTATTCATTTATTATTTATTTATTCCAGGCCCTCTAATCCTTTAACATAGAAGCTAAGTCTTGTGTTATTTTAACTGTTGGTTCCATGATATTGGAATTGAAATTTAATTCTTTTTGCCTGCTTGCAATATTTTCTCCTTGTCCATGGAGTTTGGGATTTGGCAATAATATTTCTGGGAGTTATTCTCATGTATCTCTTTCAGGAGGTGATCAGTGGATTCTTTCCATTTCTGTTTTGTCCTTAGGTTCTAGAACATCAGGAAAATTATCCTTAATAATTCCTTAAAAGAAGAAAGAAAGATAAGCTCTTTTTAAAAATCATGTTCTTTCAGATAATCCAATTATTCTTAAATTATCTCTCTTGGATTTATTTTCCAGGTCAGTTGTTTTTCCCCATGAAATATTTAATATTTTCTTCCATTTTTTTCATTCTTTTGACTTTGTTTATTTATCTTTCATGTAGTCATTAGTTTCTTTTTTTTTCCTTTTAATCCTATTTTTTTTAATTTTATAGTATTTTATTTGATCATTTCCATGCATTTTTCATTAAAGACAAAGATCATTTTCTTTTCCTCCCTCCCACCCCCCGTGGCCGACGTGTGATTCCACTGGTATCATATGTGTTCTTGGTAGTCATTAGTTTCTACTTGCCCAATTCTAATTTTCAAGACACAATTTTCTTGAGTGAGCTTTTGTACATCCTCTCCCATTTGACCCATTCTACTTTTTAAAGAGCTCTTTTTTCTCAGTGAATTTTGGTACCGCTTTTCCTTATGGACAATGCTGCCTTTTAAAGAGTTCTCTTCAGTGGATTGTTGTGCCTATTTTACCAATTGGCTTATTCTATTTTTTATGGTATTCAGTATTTTTTGTACCTCCTTTACCAAGCTTTTCCTTTTTCATGATTTTCCTGTATCATTCTCATTTTGTTTCCCAATTTTTCTTCTTCCTCTCTCATCTGATTTTTAAGATCCTTTTTTAAACTCCATTAATTCTTTGTGGGCTTGAGAGCAATTCATATTTTTTGAAGGCTTTGGGATGCAGCAATATTGACTTTATTGTCTTCTTCTGAGTTTGAGTCCACCCTGTCACCAAAATAACTTTCTATATCAATTTTCTTTTTCTTTTTGTTGTTGTTGTTTGCTCATTTTCCTGCCTTTATCTTTTCTTTTTTACTTAAAAACCTATTAAGGTTGGGCTCTATAACAATTGTGAAGGGAGTATTATTCCAAGCTTCAAGTTCTTTGTGTAGCTGCCTTCAAAGTTGGCACTTGGGATCTATTTGCTCTCAGTTCTTCCAAAGTGGTATGATGTAAGGAGAAGTCTTTACTATTCACCTGGACTGTGCTATTATCTGTGAGTAACCCTAAGCACTCTTTTCCCCCTTGGAACTGTGACCAGGGTTCCCTGCTCCCTTGTAGCCACAGGAACTTTTATGTGCTAATGCTCTTTCTCCCCCAGAGACTGTGCACTAGGAGTGCTTCTTGGATCTGCATATGAGCAGTGCAACAGGAGTCTTGTACCCAGAATCAGCAACAGGGCACTTGTAATCTCCTTCTGAGCAATTGTCCAACCCCCCCCTCCAAGCCCCTTGCCGTCTGTGGCTAACAGTTCTTTGAAGCCTTTGCTGCTGCTTCAACTGCACCAAGGACCCATTGCCACAGTGAGGCCTACCTTGGCAATGCTGATTTGGGCTCTATTTCCATTGTGATGTATTAATTGATCTTTCATGCTGGTCTGATAAATTATTTGGGGCTGAGAAATTATTTCATACTGTCTTTTTCTTGGTTATCCTGCTTCAGAATTCATTTTGAAGTGGTTCAGTGGATTGAAAGTCTGGTACAGAGACCAGAAGCCCTGGGTTCAAATCTGGCCTCAGTCACTTCCTAGCTGTGTGATCCTGGGCAAGTCATTTAACCCCCATTACCTTGCCCTTACTGATCTTCTACCTTGGAACCAATATTGATTCTAAGACAGAAGTAAGGTTATTTTTTTTAAGAATTCATTTTGAGGTATTATATCATAAATATTTAGAGGCTAATTTGGTAGGAATTAGATAGGTCCATATACCTTCTTTGCTGTCATGGCTTTGCCCCCTCTTTTATGTGAGATAATCTGGAATTTATCACCTCTCTATGAGGAAGCCCACTTCATAGCACATACATCATCAGTCCTTTGGAATTGTGGTTGGTCATTACACTAATCAGTTCTTCAGAGTCAGAACTCTGCCAATATCTAAATGTGTGACTGAAGGCAAAACATAACCTTTCTGGGCCAAAATTTCTTCATCTACAAAATAAGAGGTTGAATTAGATGACTTCTAATTTTTTTCCTTTTCATTTATATACTATTCTGTGATAATTTGACTAAGCATTTTAAAATTAATAAATATTTCATTCTCTCTCCCCCTTCTTCTACTCTCCATATTAAGAACAAAGAAAGAAAAGTAAAATATCCATCTCTGTCAGAAAGTGGGTAGCAGAATTCAATCCTCTGGAATTGTGTGGCTAATCATTGCATTGACCAATTTTTCAAAGTTGTTTGTTTTTGCAATGTAATAAAAATTGTTCTCTAGTTCCTGCTTATTTTACTAATTTTATTTACTTAACTTTATTAAAAGGCTCTAGTGGAATATGGATGTTTTAAAAAAAATTTGTATTGGTTCCAAGACAGAAGAGTGGTAAGGTCAAGACAACTGGGGTCAAATGACTTGCCCAGCGTCACACAGTTAGGAAGTGTCTAAAACTGGATTTGAACCCAGTTCCTCCCATCTAAATTTTTGGATCTCTATCCATTGAGCAACCTAGCTGCCCTAAAGATGAAATATTTTTTATTTATTTTTCTGAAAACTTGAAAACAAGATGTTGCCAATTTGTCTTTTTTAAGTTTTTATTGGTTTACAATTATCTCTTTCTGCTACTGTAGGAAATGAGAGCACAACTTGATAGCATAATGCAGCAAGTAAATCGAATTATAAATCGTTACCCAGGGGATATTGAGCTGGATGCATTCAGAAAAATGGAAGCCTCAAGGGAAAGAAGTTTAAGACAATATCGAGCTCAAATATTGGAACAAATATACCAGGCTTTGCAGGCTGCTGATACTAAGGAAAGAATACTAACTGAACTTCTACTCTGGTTGGAAGAGTGGCGTAAGTTTACAGAGCTGTTTCAGAAATAAACCACAGATCTAATAAAGCATAAAGACTAGAATAGGTTGAATGAACTAGTATTATTTAGTGTCAGAAGAAGTTATGGAATAATATATTGAAAATTATAAATGATGACTATTTCCCATGC